>NC_092746.1:74168263-74793263 GCF_047496795.1 Chiloscyllium punctatum
AAACATCCCCAGATTATGCAATCTATCGACACAACTGAATTTGCTTATATTCTTATAAGCTATTGCTGCATCACCATTAATACCTTCACAATGAATCTGGCATCCAGGATTGGATGTAATACCACAGGTGACACAGAAGCAGTTTTTTTTAAATGATAGATCATTATAACTTCCTTGATTTTATCCTCCACAGTTGTATTTATAAAGTCCAAAATCCAACATGCCTAATTAACTATTTATCAACTTGTCCTGCACCTTCAAGCATATGTGCAGTATATATCTACATCTCTGTACTCCAGAGCCTCCCCTTTATATAGTGTCCATTTTTGTTTTATTAGTTCTCCTCTTTCTTCCAAACAAATCATCACTTCTCTATATTAAATTCCAACTGCTGCAGTTCTCAGTACTTTCAAATTTTGAAACTCGATCCCAAACAGACAAGTCTATGCCATTAAATATAAGTCAAAAAAAGTTGTATTGATAGGACCAACCACTATGTACATTCCTCTAACATGAAAGAACCTTAGTTTTATATCATACAGCCAGATTCATTTTCATGATGTCACTGCTCTCTTGTTCTATGTGAATGTTGCTAATTAGCCTGTTACGTGGCATTTGCTCTAATGCCTTTGAAAGTCCATGTATACTACATCAATTACCCTCATTTGTCTTTTACCTTATCAAAACCTCAATGAATTTCGGTCAACACAGTTGCCTTGAACAAAGGTGTGCTAGCTTTTCTTTATTAATCCACATTCGTCAATGTGACTTAACTTTTTCCTGATTATCATTTCTAAAGGTTTCTGTTCACACAGGTTAGATTGATAGAGGTGCATTTACAGGATTTACTGCTACATAATGTTTGGGACAAGGATGCAACATCTGCATTTTTCTGATCCTTTGACACAGCCTCTGCATCTAAGGGGGAGCATCAAAGTGGTGATAGTCAATGCAGTTGACTACAATCAGCTTCCTCATATCTCCTCTATTTTTACTCCTTCAAGTATATCAACAACCTTCCCTTTCACTACCCCTTTGGCAGCACTTTCTTTCCTCGTAAAAACAGTTGAAAAATAGGATCAAAGGCCCTTAGCAATGCCCTTGCCTATAAGCCTGGCAAGTCATCACACCTGGTGTGCAGTATACAATTTTGGTCCCCTTACCAAGGATATACTTGCTCACAGAGAATACAATCAAACATCATTGCACTCATTCCTGGATTGAGGATTGTCTTGTGAGGACAAGGATAAGACCAATATTTCTTCTTGTTCAAAAGAATATAACGTAATCCTGTTGAAATATTTAAAATTCCGAGTAGCAAGGCAAGACAAATACTGAGAGATAATTTCCCTGAATCAGAATCAATAACTAAGGGTTAATGTCTCAGAATAAAGAGTTGGTCATTTAGTACTGGCTGTGAACTTTGCAGTTCAAGAAAGATCCATAGATTTTTGTGGAATTCAATAAGGGAATTCAGAGATTTGAAAACATTAGGGGATGGTTCCACTGAGCTAGATCAGGCACAATGTTGAATGACAGTGCAGGATATTGAGGCTAAATTACCCTTTATTTCTCAAGCTCTTAACTGAGCAAAGGGAAAGGTATTTCAAAAGAATAAACTGTTAAAGGTTCAAAAATGTGAAATTGCACTAATGAAAATCTGGAATTTTCAAGAACACTACAGAATGACTATATGGAAGTCGTGTATTTCTGCTGGAAAGGGTTTGCAAATTACAGGAAACAAGTTAGATAACACATTAGAGTTAGTGCTATTAGAGTTTGAGCTTATTCTTTTAAACAATTTATCTTTATGGTAAACCACATCCTACCACTTAGAATATTAATGCACCATACTGCTATGTTGTCAGATTTTCTAAAATTTGCATGACGCAAAGGTATACTTTCTGAATGGCTGATCTGCAGTTTCTGCATATCATTTTAAACTTGTTTCATGAAGTCTAATTTAAAGAAAACCTCAATCAACTGAGCTGAGAAGTACATTTATGCTAGATTACTGTGAAGATGCATTAGCATTGGCTGACTATTCACTGTGTTGAGGATATAGTAGCAATATTGAAAGTTTTACAGACAACAAAAGACTGAAGAAATGGAGAAGCAGCATCTAAACAAGCCCGAGTTATGAACAAGCTTTGCACACATTCAGTTTATTCTAAATTATTATGCAACCAAAATAAAATAGAAATAAACTATAAAGAAAAAAAAAGATTAAAATATTTGAATATTCTGAGAGGAAATATTACTTTGATAAAATAAAGAGAAATATTTTACGAATTAAAGAGAAATGATTTCAAGTGTTTAATCTTGCATTCAACAAGACAGATGCAGGAATGCCAAATTTCAAAAGGGAGCAACAATTTATACAAAAAGTGCTGACTGGATTGCAAGTTGATTCCGATTGCTCAAGGTGCTGTTGTGAAAAGTTCTCCAGTGAACTTTTGTTCTTGGTATTTCTATTTAATTTAAAAGAGGTACAATAACTCGACTTGTCATTTTACCCTGCACAGGATGGCTCCATGCATAGGAAAAACTAAGCTTCCAGTAAGCATACGTGAGATACATCATAAGCACAAATGAGAAATGTGTTAATGATAAATTTGCATTGCTGCTATATATACAATTAATCTTTTCACAAGATGCATTTAGAAGCTAGAAAATTGTTTAAAAGAAACATATGAAGATTTTCTTATCTTTGAAGTGACAAATTAGCACCATAATTATCTATCTGCCAGGTGACCGCAAACACCACCACCTTTCTACTCTCATAGATCCATGGACACCAAAGCCACAATGCAGTCTTTATTCTTTAAAATACTTCATCATATGGCCAGGGAATTCAGTGCATCTAATTTCAGTTCTCTTCCCACCATAATGAATAAAATTTAATTTACTCTGGGTTTGATTAGTTTATCCAATATATCCCTTTTTTTATTTTAAATGAACCCCCCCCCCCCCCCATTCGCTATTATATCTACTTATTAGATCACTCTGGTAGAAATCGAACCAAAATAGTTCTTTTTTTAAACATTTCTGCCACCTATTGTCAGTTTGATATTATCCTGTCTGTCCCATAATCATCCTGTTATCACTTTTGTCGATGTGCTTATGAAATGTTTTATGTTCCATGAAAATCTAATTTCCTCTTGGCACTGAGCTTTTTTGACTTACCTCCTAACTTCTTAATATTCTCTGTTTATGCAGTCTCCTGATGACTGCATAATGGAGGTCTGCCCCTTGTCCTAATTCACAATTGCTCCCCACACCTTTGTAATAAAATATTACTGGTCTATTTAGCCTATTAATTCTTATAGCAAAACACATTTTCCTGCATTCTTTTGAACACTGTTTTAAATGTTTCTTATTATTCAAGATCAGTGATTATCCATGCAGTTACTCATTTCATTGTCCCAAGTTCTATTCTCAGCTCCCCAAAAATCTCTTTATCTCCAATCTTTAATCTGGTTTGCTTTTTATTTATGTCCTTCTCAATTACCATCTTTAGGCACATTAAATTATGCTCATTATTGCCTTCTTGTTCCCCACACGTCTTACTTGCTCTGGTTCATTCCCTGTTACAAAATACAATTCTGACTCTCCCCTTTTTGTCTATATACTGGATTAGAAAGGAATTATATACACACTGAAGCTACTCCATACTCCTCTTACCTCACATTTCTGTTCAGCATATACCAGCTGGCTTAACAGCACCCTCAAACTGATTACAGCAGGCTATTATATAGGGGATGATTTGGAGGTGCGGTGTTGGACTGGAGTGTACAAAGTTAAGAATCACACAACACCAGGTTATAGTCCAACAGGTTTATTTGGAAGCACTAGCTTTTGGAGCACTGCTCCTTCAGCAGGTCGTTGTGGGGTATAAGATCGTAAGATACAGAATTTATAGCACAAGTTTAAAGTGTGATGTAAAAGAAATGTTATTTTGAAAAAAGACCTGGATTCAGTTGCATCACACTGTAAAGTTTTGCTCTAAATTCTGTGTCTTACGATCTTACACTCAACAAATACCTGATGAAGGAGCAGTGCTTTGAAAGCCAGTGCTTCCAAATAAACATGTTGGACTATAACCTGGTGTTGTGTGATTTTTAACATTACACAAGGTACTCTTCAACTTGGGACTATAAGAAGGAATGTAGTAATTAAAAGCAGTAGTATAGTAATGGGGATAGATGGTATGATTTTCTGTTAAAATCATTTGCTTTTATACTTGTTCATAGGATGTAGACATTGCTCAAACCTAATTAAGCTCAGGAAGGTTTTGGTAAGCTGCCTTCTTGAAACACTGAAGTCAATGTGGTGTGGATACACAGTGTGATTGGCGCGTGGAGCCTGGTTTGGGAGAAATGGATTTCAATTCATGGGAGATAGGATATGAATGAATGTGCATATAACTGGTGAATTCACCTGCTCTTGGAAGCAAGAACCAATTGAATTTGGTACCACTTCAGGCATTATTTCTAACCATCCCCAAAAACCGGCTTTAACGTGCAATCTTATGAAATCATAGAATCCCTCCAGTCTGCATCGACCCTCCAAGGGCAACCCACTCAGACTCTCCCACCACGCTATCCCCGTGAACCCCGCATAGGGTTTTTTTTTAAACCAAGGTTAATCCATCTGTCTTGTACATCTCTGGACAGTATGAGGCAATTTAGCATGGCCCATCCACCTAACCTGCACATCATTGGCCTGTGGGAGAAAACTCATGCAGACAAGGAGGGATCTTGCAAACTCCACACAGTCACTCAAGGCTGGAATAAAACTTAGGTCCCTGACACTGAGAGGCAGCAGTGTTAACTACTGTGCCACCATTTTGTCCCTATCCTAATTAAATTTGTCTGAGATAATGAAATTTGTTAAACAACTCTGAATTAACTGACAATTATAATACTTAATGCATTAGATTCAAAACCCAAATGTATAGTGGATGCAGGGTCAATTATCACTTTCAAGAATGATCTGGATCACTATTTAAAAGGAAACATTTACAGGACTTTACATAAAATGTCAGGGGAGCAATACAAAATAAATTGCTCCTTTGGAGAGACAATACAAATTGAATGGCCTCCTTTTCTGCTGCATCTATGCTATGATTCAGTTCAACAGATTTTACCTAATATATTAAACATCACTAAGTGATAAATGTAACTTGATATGTTGACATACCATATTTCTTGCAAATTTCATCATAGCGTGCTTTTTTATCTGCATCCCTGAGAAATAAAAATAAGAGAAATTAGATTTTCAAACCAGTAAGTTAAAGCCTCAATGAAAGTTATATCAAACCACAGGAAAAAGGTACAGGAGTAGGCTGTATGGTCCCTTGAGCCTGCTCTGCCATTCAATAGGATGATGACTGATATGACACTCCTCACATCCACTTCCCTGCACTTTCCTCAACCTTTGATCCCCTGACTTATCAAAAATCTATCTATTGCATTAAATACACAAAAAGATTCTGCCCACAGTTCTCTGCTGCAAGGAGTTCCAAAGACACTCAACCTCAAAAGTAATTCCTCTTCATCTCTGTCTTTAATTGGCCCCTCTTAATTCTGAGACTATACATTCTGGTCATAGACTCTGCCACAAGGGGAAACATTCTCTCAGTATTAAGCCTGTCGAGACTCTTAAGAGTCCAATATGTTTCAATTAGATCACTGCTGAGTCTTCTAAACTTCAATAAGTAGAGTCCCAACCTGTTAAACCTTTGCTCTTAAGACAATCTCTCCATATTGGGGATCATCCGAGTGAACATTTTCTAAACTGCTTCCAATGAAATTATTATTTCCTAAAATAAGGGAATCAAATACTCCAGATGTCATCTCACCAGCAACTTTTACAGTTGCAGCAAGACTTCCCTACTCTTATACTCCAACTCTTGAAATAAGGGCCAACACTACATTAGCCTTCCTGAGTACCTGTTGCACCTGTGTGCTAACTTTGTGCTTCTTGCACAGTAAGGAGTTCCTTTGTATTGTAGTTTTCTGCAGTTTTCTTTATTTAAATAATACTGCTCTTTTATTTTCCCTTCTAAAATGAACAACTTCACAAGTTCCCACATCATACTCCATTTGCTGGAGTTTTGCCCACTTAACCCATCAATTTCTCTCTGGAAATCTTTTATTCCAGCGAGTTGTTGTGTCACCATAGTCTTGCCAGACCATAGGGGTTGCTCTCTTATTAGAGTGAAGCTACTGGTGGTGATTTAACCCGAGGGCCACCAGATCTCAAGCCAGGGAAGAGGTTGAGAAGGAGAGTCCTTCATGGAAACCTCAAACCGGTGATGGGAACTGAACTCACACTGTTGGCATCACACTGCTCTGCAAACCAACAATCCAGCCAACTGAGCTAAACCAATTCCCATTCTAGCTAATAGCTGGCAATCACCTATAAATTGGAACAAAACCTTGTGAATGAATCTGCTTTCTTTTTGGAGATAGAAAATTTGTAAAGAAGATATTCTAAATTAGACTTACTGCAGTAATTTACAATTTCAATTTAACAAAATGAAGTATCCTAATTAAGCCCCAAAAAAACATGAATAGCATTATGTAAAAAAAAAGTCCTTGCAGCTCTCTCCTTTTCTCACCCAACAGGAATTTATTCAGATGATGCAGCTTTTAAAATAGGGAGATGAACAAATATATGGGATAATATAATTAGATATGACAACTTGAAGAACAAGACACGGTATATAAGTGCATGGTAGGAACTAATCAGAAGTTTAAATAAAAGACAATGATCCTGATTAAGATCTGAGCAGCAAAGAAATGTCTTTTGTAATTCAACATGAATGACTTTGTGTACACCATTCACTACTTGGCAGTAATGAGGTGACCAGGAGCAGTTCAAACAGCAGAAAGCTCCTCAACCAAACAGATAGAAAAATTCTCTGGATGGAAAGCAGGACAAACCAGAAAGATAAATGACACTCAATTAATTAAAAATGGAAAAAGCAAACATTGAGCAACATACATATGATAAAAGGGAAGGTAAAAATAAAAACGTAATCATTACAAAGAGGAGCAAATTGCTACAGAAGCTGGAATCCACACATGTTTTGTTATCATTACAAAGAGTTAAGCATTCAAATATCTGAATCACAATGGCAAATGGAACATAAGACAGAGAGGTATAAAGTAACAAGAATAAAAAAAAGCAGAAACTTCATTTAAAAGACTTTAAATTTCAATTATGTCTGAACAATTTGGAGTGCTTGTACAAGGAATACAAAGTTAGCTTGGAGTTACAGTGACCAAGCTCATGCTGATCTTTTGGAGAATAATGTAACTTTACATGGTTTGCAGAATTATACCTGGAGTACTGTGTGTAGCTTTGGTCTCTACATTCTTGCATTGGAGAAGAGTATATTGAAGGCTCACTATAAGAACCTAAGGAGCAACCTTTTCACACAGAGGGTGATACATCTTTGGAATGAGCTGCCAGAAAAAGTGGTGGAGGCTGGTACAATTACAGCATTTAAAAGGCATCTGGATGTGTATATGAATGGGAAGGGTTTAGAGGAATATGGGCCAAGTGCTGGTAAATGGGACTCGATTAGATTAGGATATCTGGTCGGAATGGATGACTTGGACCAAAGGATCTGTTTCCGTGCTGTACATCTCTATGACTATATGGATATGTGTGGTGAGAGAGTTGATTCCATGGAGGGAGACTGAGTAAGTTAGGCAGAAGTATTTTGGACCTTAAAACAATGAGAAATGATCTAAATTGATCATATTTATTATTGAACAGATTTGACAGGATAAACATTAAACAGTTGTTTCCATGGCTGAAAAATCTAAGAATAGGAAGGCACTGCCCAGAATAAAGGGGTTGATCATTTCAGACTGAGATCAGAAGAAGTGTCTCAATAAAAGGGTTGTGAATTGTTGGAATGGTCTACCTTAGACATTTTACGATCCCAGCTGACAGCAATTCTGGACAAGTCAGATGCTAAAGTGAAACCTGGCTTAATAGACCACAAGTTTTATTTCCAATATTTGTTCACTGTGGTCAATCACTGAATATATTCACAAGATGCTGCCAAAATAAAAGAACTAAGGTTATGACTCAAAAAGAAACACCATTTTACACTATACAACAGCTATGTGAAACGGTCTTATTACATTTTCAGAAATAGATAACCCTTTTCCCCTCAACAATAATGTTTCAGATACTTGAACCTGAATGAAGGGTCATCATGTTCCCACTTTCAACTTTTTGGTTCAGTTGGCTTTGGCTGTAATTGGTTTCTGGAGATTTCTTCTTGTTCACTTTTAAACCCTTTTAGAGCAAAGGCATGGTTTTTCCATTCTATTAGCTTCCATCAGTTTTGTATTTCTAGACTATTCCTCTAATGTACTTAGGATTATTTCTCCAGCCCTGACATTCTGGAGATGGATAAATTAAAAGCACCTGTTTGGTCTGACTGAACTTGTACACACTGCCTGACATTCTGGATAGCTGTCTTTCTGTGATATTGACTCCTGTCACGATGCAAGAGCAATTTCTTTCTATTTGACCCTTGTTTCAAATATATTAAAGTCTTCACCTCAAGCTTTACTCCAAGGACGGAAATCCTCATTAGGAATATATGCACTAAATATAGGCACAAGTCAGGAGTGTGATGGAATGCTCCCCACTGCATGGCTGAATGCAACACTCAAGAAGCTTAACACCATCCAAGACAAGGAGATAGTGAGGACTGCAGATGTTGGAGAGTCAGTTTTGATAAATTATGGTGCTGGAAAAAGCACAGCAGGTCAGTAACATCTGCAGAGCAAGAAAGTTGATGTTTTGGGCATAACCCTTCATCAGGGCTGGGGAGGGGCAAGAAGGCTAAAAGATGAAGGGGGGGGGTTGGAGTCAGGCTAGGGGAAAACGATAGTGGAATGGTGATAGGTGGACAAAAATAGGTGGTGATTGTGACAGTTTGGTGGGAAGTGTGGAGCAGATAGGTGGGAAGAAAGATGGCTAGGTAGGTCAGATCAAGAGGGCAGTGCCGAGTTGGAGGGTTGGATCTGGTATGGGATGGAGGGAGGGGAGATTTAGAAACTGGTGAATTCAATGTTGAGGCTTTGTCGTTGTTTCCAAGGTGGAAGATGAGGTGTTCTTCCTCCAGTTTGCAGGTGGTCTTGTTTAGGCAGTTGAAGAGGTCTTATTCTTTCTTAAGTGTGGGGATCAAAATGTAGTTATTCTCTTCTGATTAACAATTTTATTGTTGGAATGTCATCTTCGAGGAACACAAGAAAATTTTACAAATATATGTTACCAATGGCAAGTCCCAGCTGCCTAACTGTGTTCTTTAGAAATAGATGCTACTCTCAAATTTTCTTCATTAATCATAAGACTCCAAATTTTGGGCACATTGTCAGCTTCTTCCTGACAAGCAGCTGCAATAATAGAATCAGAGACAGAGAAGCAATTATTATCAGAAACGTCAGCATGAGGGACAGATTGGAGTTAGCAACTGGACACTTCAGAAGAGGTTGGGTGAAATTGGAAAGACCAGGTGTGGAGGCAATGGAAGAGGTGAGGTTTGAGAGAGATTGTGGCTAAAAGGATGAAACATCCATTGGTACCAGAAACGGTGGATTTAAAATTTGATACTATAACATCCCTTGAGGTTTGAAGCACCAATCTTGGTTAAAACTTTCACCTAACCAACACAGGTGAGCATTCTTCGTTCTGATAGTTAGAGAGACGTACTCTTGCTTGTCTTACTCACACTGCAAATCCCTGAACAAGGATTGATAGGGAGTTCTACAAATTCTAAGTTGCTTTGCAAAAAACCACAAAACACCTGTGGGCAATTGTAAACATTGTTTCCAGTGAATAGCTTTCTTTTGCCATTCATTGTACAATTTAAAAATTATGCTTCTGTTCAAATGGCCTGAATCTTACAACAGTCAGTCAAACCCAATAGCCACAAATTTAATGAAAAGAAATGCTTCAAGCAACCATGCCTTCGTCAATTTAGCCTCAGCTAATCTGAAAACATTGTATGCAGCTAATGAAAGGCTACTTTCAAAAGAATGAGTGATGGTTGAAATTTAAAATGACCTTATTCTTTGAGAAGCAACAAATATAAGTTTCTAACAGAAAAAACAGAAGTAAAAAGTCCTTAGAAATAAATAAGATGTCTCTTCTAATACTACAACCATATTTTGTATGTAGAACTTTCCTCAGGAGCCAGTTCTCCCCCTCCTACCTCCAAAAAAGCTTCAAGAGAAAGTACCGAAAGGGTATTACGAACAGTATCTTTAAGATGATGTGTGGATGTAAAAGTCCAACGATGGAGAGATGAAATCAAAAAGCCAGCTAGCCTAGAAAGTTTTCTTCATGAGGGATAACCAAATTTTAAGACATGAGCAACTGTAAAAGGTAGTAATTTTATTAATTTAGTGCTTCTATGAAATTTGATCAGTGATTACAAACGGCGTTTTCTGAATACCAAACTCTCAAAGGAAGCCTTTAATAAAACATGAAATAAATTTAACGGTCATCTTTTCAACATACTCAAAAACAAAACAAACAGTGCTTTACTCAGTGTCCAGCTCTATCTCTTGCACAATGGATATTATATATTAAAATTGGGACACCAGTCATGAGTTTCCAGCAAAGTTTCAATGTCAACACTGGTCATGACAATAACATTAGTAATATCTAGAAATGGTGCTCTGAAAGAAGTCTCTATTCATAACATCACAGCTACGTCACACTCAAATTCCCATTTTACAGCAGCGTTTTGAAAATTGGGGGCAGTTAACTCAGTTGGCTGCATGGCTAGTTTGCAATGCAGTGTTATCCAACATCATTCAACAACAATTCAAGAGTCATGAGATGATGTTGCAGCTGTACAGGACCTTGGTAAGGCCGCATTTGGAGTACTGTGTGCAGCTCTGGTCGCCTCACTTCAGGAAAGAGGTGGAAGCTTTGGAGAGGGTGCAGAGGAGATTTACCAGGATGTTGTCTGGAATGGAGAATAGGTTGTACGAGGATAGGTTGAGTGTGCTAGGCCTTTTCCCATAGGAACGGCGGAGGATGAGGGGTGACTTGATAGAGGTTTATAAGATGATCAGGGGAATAGATAGAGTAGACAGTCAGAGACATTTCCCACACAACAGTGTTACAAGGGGACATAAAGTGAAGGTGAAGGGTGGAAGGTATGGGGGGGATGTCAGAGGTAGGTTCTTTACCCAGAGAGTGGTGGGGGTATGGAATGCGCTGCCTGTGGGAGTGGCAGAGTCAGAGTCAGAATCATTGGTGACCTTTAAGCGTCAATTGGATAGGTACATGGATAGGTGCTTAAGCTAGGACAAATGTTCGGCACAACATCGTGGGCCGAAGGGCCTGTTCTGTGCTGTATTGTTCTATGTTCTATCATGGGTTCAATTCCTGGGTTACCATGATGGACTCTCATTCTCAGCCCTCTCCCCTCGCCTGAGGCATAGTGACCCTCAGGTGAAACTCACGATCATCTCTAATAAAACAGGATCTCTGGGATTATGGCAACTTTACCGTTAACTCAAAATTCAAATAGAGTCATACACATGTACGGCACCGAAACAGACCCTTCAGTCCAACTCATCCATGCCGACCAGATATCCTAACCTAATCTGATCCCATTTGCCAGCACCCAGCCCATATCCCTCCAAACCCTTCCTATTCATATACCCATCCAGATGCCTTTTAAAATGCTGTAATTGTACCAGCCTCCATCACTTCCTCTGGCAGCTCATTTCACACAGGCACCACCTTCTGCGTGAAAATGTTTCCCCTTAGGTCCCTTTTAAATCCTTCCCCTCTCACCCTAAATCTATGCCCTCTAGTTCTGGACTCCCCCACCACAGAGAAAATACTTTGTCTATTTTTACTGTCCATGCCCCTCATGATTTTATAAGTCACCCCTCAGCCTTCGACACTCCAGGGAAAACAGCTCCAGCCTATTCAGCCTCTCCCTGTAACTCAAATCCTCCAACCCGGGCAACATCCTTGTAAATCTTTTCTGAACCCTTTCAAGTTTCACAACATCCTTAATAGGAGAGAGGCCAGAATTGCACACAATATTCCAAAAGTGGCCTAACCAATGTCCTGTACAGCTGCAACATAACAACTCAAATCCAATACAGGAATGCAGACCAAACACCTTCTTCACCATCATCTCCACTGTAACTCCACTTTCAAGGAACTATGAACCTGCACTCCAAGGTCTCTTTGTTCAGCAATATTCCCCAGAACCTTAGTCTGCTAAGTCCTGCTCTGATGTGCCTTTCCAAAAAGCAGCACCTGACATCTGCTACTAAGTTAAACTCCATCTGCTAATCCTCGGTCCATTGGCCAATCTGATCAAGATCTATCTACGTTTTTATCAAAATAGATTCAAAAATTTGATTGCAGTTACATTACGTGCGCTTTTTAAACAACTGTGTTAAATAACTTACTAGGCCACAGGTAAGTACATGCTTGCTCAGAGCTATGCTGTGTTCCATATTTAGGAAAATAAAGGAAGTATTCTTTACCCAGATCTTGGGCTCATAGCAATACACGTAAGAGGCCTAAACTTTGTCCATGGCTGCCATTTCAACATTCGCTTTCTGGAGGAATCCAGAGTTAGAGCCACTAGCAGTATCAGATGAGTTCATTAAAGTCAGGCCTTGGAACTCCCTGCAATCTACAACCAAAGGTATTACATTTTCTGACCCAAAAGTGGAGCTTGAAGATGTAGGAATACTCCTCTTGACATGAAAGTTAATGAAAGTTAACCACAGTTCCAGAAGATTGAAAGCGGCCCTATTTTAGCCTCCAGTCAAATTGGGTGAAAGAAGGCCTATTTGATACAAGAGAGGGACAGAATGTCTTATCATTTAACGAACAACGAACAAGTTATACTTTGAAAGCAAACAAGCCTGACAGAAATAGATAAGAAAAGCATGTAAAGAACAGTTCTCTCTCACTGCCTACCATTGGTTGGGGATTGAGGGGTAATGATGATGAAAGATTTAAGGGTAATGCAAGCAACAGAGAAGCCTGAGGGGCAATTTGGATGTGGCCAGATGGAAAGTTAAGAGACGGTAGGAAAGGTTGAAGTTAATGGGAAAGTGAAGTTGGAGGATACAGAATAGAAATAGACTGGTGGCTCTTAGTGAGTACGTGACAGGGTGCGGGGGGGGGTGGGGAGGGAGGCGAGGCAAGCGCAGCTGGAAGAGACAGAAATGAAAGTACTATTAAGAGCAAGATTTTATTGACGACTGCCTAAATTTACTTCTTTCTCAATGATACCAGGTCACCTAAGTGGCCATAAAAATGAGAAAAGGGAAGTGGGACAAAAACAGAAATTACTGGAAAAATTCAGCAGAATACCTGAAGGAGACTCATTGGAGTCATAGAGATCAGCACAGAAACAGTTCCTTTGGTCCAACTCGCCCATACTGACAAGATATCCTAAATTAATCTAGTCCCATTTCCCAACATTTGGCCCAAATACCTCTAAACCCTTCCTATTCATATACCCATTCAGATGCCTTTTAAAAGTTGTAATTGTATCAGCCTCCACCACTTCCTCTGGTGGTTCATTCCATACACGCAAGCACCCTCTGCTCGAAAACGTTGCCCTTTAGGTCCCTTTTAAATCTTGCCCCTCTCACCTTAAACCTATGCCCTCTAGTTCTGAACATCCCTAGCCTGAGAAAAAAATCTTGACTATTCACCCTATCTATGCCCCACATGATTTCATAAACCTCCATAAAATCCCCCCTCAGCTTATTCAGCCTCTCCCCATTGCTTAAACCTTCTGACCCTGGCAAATCTTTTCTGAACCCCTTTCAAGATTAACTGCATTTTTCTATAGAAAAGAGACCAGAACTGAATGCAGTATTCCAAAAGTGGTCTAACCAATGTCCTGTGCAGTCACATGACCTCCCCACTCCCATACTCAATGCACTGACTAATAAAGGCAAGCATGGGCTGCACGGTGGCACAGTAGTTAGCACTGCTGCCTCAGTGCCAGGGACCCAGGTTCAATTCCCCCCTCAGGCAACTGTGTTTGTGGAGTTTGCACATTCTCCCCGTGTCTGCGTGGGTTTCCTCCGAGTGCTCCAGTTTCCTCCCACAGTCCAAAGATGTGCAGGTTAGGTGAATAGGCCATGCTAAATTGCCCATAGTGTTAGGTGAAGGGGTAAATGCAGGGGAATGTGTCTGGGTGGGTTGGTCTTCGGAGGGTCGGTGTGGACTTGTTGGGCCAAAGGGCCTGTTTCCACATTGTAAGTAACCTAGTAATTATACCATACACCACCTTCACTACCTTGTCTCCCTGTGACTCCACTTTCTAGGAACAATGAACCTGAAACATTAACCCTACTTCCTTTCCACAGATGCTGCCAGACCTGCTGAGTTTCTCCAGCAATATCTGTTGTAGTTTCAGATTGCCAGCATCCGTAGGTCTTTGTTTTATATTCAGGAGAAACAGAAGCAAGAGATGTGGAGACAGCAACGGCAGCGGAAAGAAAAATATCACAAAAATTTTCAGATTCAGCGCATGCAAATGAATCAGAGAATCAATGCACTGAATAAACAAAATTAACCATTTAATGTTCAATTGTAACCCCCCAACCCTTACCTTTTCTTCCGGTATTGTTTTCTCTCCTCTTGCAGCTTGGCCAGTATTTCCTCCTCTTCATCATAACTGTGACAAACAAATGGTGAATTACTTCATAAATAATTATGCTCCTGGTCATTTATCATCAGCAAAATTCGTTTGAGAAATTCGTTTCAGTATTATATGTTTATTTTTGTTATTTAAATTGACATAACTTAACATAGTTTAAACATTTAGTCAAAGCAAATTATGAGCTACTTTCATAGAAACGTTCCTCATTGTTCCCATCTTTGGTTATGACAAGATTTTTCCGAAATATGACAAAAAATGGAGTGGATCAAAAGATTTGGCCAAGCTGTTTACAAACTTTATATCGTGGAATCATACAGCACAGGAAGATGCCATTTGCACCAACATACAGGAATCAGCTTTCTTGAAAGAGCTATCCAATTGGATCCAACTCCTTGTTGTTTCCCCAAAGCCCTGCAATGTTCTTCCTTTCAGTCTTCATACAATTCTGTTTTGAAAGGTTCTATTGATTCAGATTCCACCAATATGGCAGAGCTATTGTACACGACTATATGCATGCCAAGTAGTGGATGTTTCAACAGAGTTAAATATCCCCAAAACAAGATTTCATAAAGTGCTGCAATCCTTTCACACCCTATCATCAATGGTAGTGGACAATTATACAAAAAAGGAGGATGCTCCATGAACATTATGATCTTCAAGTGTGGCAGAGCCCAGCACATGAACCTTGGAAGACAAAACTGATGTGTTTACAATCAGCTTCAGTTAAAAGTATTAAGTTGATGTCCATCTCCTCCAGAAGTCTCCATCATCACCGAAGCTAAGCTTCAGCCAAATTGAATAACCCATGGGCTATCACAAAACAGATCAGCGTACGTGACAAAGCAAAGACCCTAGCAATGAAGAGTTACACTCCAGAGTTAGCTGCTCTCAGGCCTAATTGTCCTGAAACAACATTTATCGATTCAACAATGTACAGAATTGTCAAGGTATGTCCTGACATCAAAAGCAGAACAAAGTCAATCCAGTCAATTATTAACTGAGTTTCAGCAGCAAATAACTCACCCCCTGACTCCCCAAAGCCTTTCCAGCAATCACCAGACACAAGTCAGAAGCAGGGGTAAGAATGATTCTCCACACATGAAGTCTTCACCCACTGCAACTCACATGGATTGGAAAGGTCACAGCTAATTCATAACCATATTACAAATTTGGAACATTTTACCCAGACGGTTATTATGCCTTTTACTCCATCTCAAAGATTTGAATCTAACAATGTGATAGATGAGCTAGACTTCCAACAAAATTAGCAACTCAAGACTGGGCATCCGTGTTTGGGCTATCAGCACCAGAAATGTACTCCAACACAATTCCCAACCTGAAAGCCTTGCATATTCCCTCTCTAGCTTTACCATCATGCCACAGGAATCAACCCTGGTTCAACGAAGAGTACACATGGGCATGGGAGGAGCAGTACTAGTATAACTAAAACGGAGGTGTCAACTTAGTGAAGCCTCAACACTGCAGCACTTGTTGCTTATACTGTTTAGCGCACACACGATACACTGAGCTAAACAATTGCACAAAAGATCAGATCTCAGAGAAAAGGATCACCCAGTAAGGACAGGAATAACAAGGAATTCCTCCTCTCAGAAAGGAGAAATCTGTAGAATTTCTTTTACCACAGAAAGCTTTAGTGGCCAGTTTAAGTATATTCAAGGCTAATTGATGATTTTTTAAATCAGTAAGAGAATCAAGGGTTATGGAGAAAAGGCAGGAAAGTGGAGTTGAGGATTTTCAGATCAACCATCATCTCATTGAATGGCAGAGAAGACTTGATGAGATGAATAGTCAAGATTAGAGTGGTGCTGGAAAAGCACAGCAGATCAGGCAGCATCCGAGCAGGAAAATCTATGTTTCAGGCAGGAGCCCTTCATCAGGAATCAGGATTTCGGGCTCCTGCCCGAAACATCGACTTTGCTGCTCCTCAGATGCTGCCTCACCTGCTGTGCTTTTCCAGCACCACTCTAATTTTGACTCTGATCTCTAGCATCTGAAGACCCCACTTTTGCCTCAATGAGATGAATAGCCTATTTCAGATTTTACTCTTTGTGGACTCTGCAATCTTGCTGCACCCAATTATGAATAGCGGTCAGTAATTCGCTTGATTCACTTCACATGACATCAAGAAAGGGCTGAAGACACCAGATATTAGAAATGCCCAATATTTGGCAAAGCTTTTCCACCAATTAGTCCTGACAACAATCCAGTAATAGTACTGAAGTAGTAAGCTCCAGAACCAGTTGTACCTCTTGACAACTGGACAAGTGCAGCTGTAACACTGGCACCTAACAGACAATGTGGAAAATTGCCCAGGAATTTCCTGACACAAGAACAGGACAAATCCAACCGAGCCAATTACTGTCCCATCAATCTACACTCAACCATCAATAAAATGATGGAAGCTATCAAGAGAACTAGCAAGTCGCACTGACTTAGCAATAAATTACTCACTGACACTCAGTTTGGGTTTTACCAGGGTTACAAAGTTCCTGACCTCCAGCAGTCACAATCGTTCCCTCCATCAATGCTCAGTAGATGAAATATGTACCATCTATAAAATGTATTGCTGAAATTCATGAAGGACCCTCAGACAGAACCAGTGTCACTGAATCAAAATTCTGGAACACCTCCATAATGGTGTACCTACACCAAAAGATCTGCTATGGTTCAAGCAAGACTCACACCACCACTTTCTCAAGGCAACTAGGGACGGATAATAAATGCTGGTCCAGCTAGTGTCATCCATGTCCTATAAATGCATTTTCCAAAAAACATTTACAAGGAATTAATAGCCTCAGTGGTACCACGATTTCTGACTTCTAGTTAGTCGAATATTTGCTTTGCCGACATGTTTAAAACTGTTCTCTCTTCTCTATAGTCTTTATCACTATCCTCCATTTTCTCGATTCACCCACCCCCCCCCCCCCAACCTCTGCCACCACCGAGTGTCTCTCATCCCCCTCCAACCTCTCTCTAGTGAAGCCCCTTTTTTCCCTCATCCCTCTTGCAGACACATTCATCCCCTAGGAGCCAGGAGACAGGAGACAGCACTCCCACCATCATTCCCCAACCTTGGCAAAAGACCCCTCACAACTTTGGAAGAGGCCCAGTAACACCAGATTTGACGCAAGGCTTGCCTATCTCCTCAGTATTCCCACCCACAGGCACAATTCCCAGCTACAGCAAAAAGCAACACAGAACTTGCTCATTGCCAGCACTAGCAGAGGTTCCTAGCAGAGGATGTTTCTTTCTCAAATTTAATAGGTTCACTGGTGATCTTTTTTCAGATTGGTCACCTGTGTGCTTTAATTCTTCTGAACGTGTTTGGGCATAAAGTTTGCAGGTCTCTCTTGTACATTTTAAGTGCTGATTGAAAAGTGTGATGAAACATTTTTCACTGGTCCAGATGAAAGTGATTCCAAAAGTTTTACAAGAAGTTCAATACCATGTGGGATAGAACAGCATACTTGATTTGCACCCAGGGACCATCTTAAACAATCACTCCCTCCACAACTGACACTTTAGTTTGCATCATCTACAAAAAGCATCCTTCAAATCTGTGGTCTTGAGCTCCTGAAAGAACAAAGGCAGAAGTCATGTGGGAACACAACCACTAGCAAGTTTCCATCCAAGTTTCACCTGGGGTACCAAATAGAGGAATTGGTGGAAAAGCTTTGCCAAATATTGGGCAGAATGCATATGGAATGCAAAGGAAGTCAGACTCAGACAGATAAAATGTGAGTTCTGGGTCATGAGCAAATAGATTATAAAAATAGGGAGCAGAAAGTATGATCAGATTTGTAAATGAAAATAAATATTCTGAACATTGCTCTGGGAAACAGAAAGGCAGAAAGTCAGCAATGTGAAGACAAGGAACAGGATTTAGAGGATAATATACAATAGGATAGGATAATTTAGGATATAGGCTAAGATGATGTTTTTGATAAAATTCCATTTTGCAGCAAAAGCAGATTGTACGAAGCTGGCAAAGCATTCATTGGAGTGACTCAAGACGTGACAAAAAGTGAATAGAATTTTAACAGCAAAGGGAATACAGGCAAACAATTTTCATAATAGCTCTGCTCCAGTTCAAACTACTGTGGTTAATTAAATGCACTGGAACCTGCTTAGTTTCCTTTAATTAAAAAGCTGATATTAAAAGTAATCTGTGGAAAGCATGCAAGATCTTGTCAAGACATTTTGGGGAAATGGCATTTAAGGAAAGTACGTTCATAGCATTTGAACCAACTGGGAAACTGGAAAGAGTTGAATGAAGGTAGAAAAAAAAAGCAAGTTATAGCATTAGCAAGTGGCAAAAGGAATATAGTGATTTAAAATATACAAAAATCACTGAAACACAGTTCTAGTGGGTGTAATTATACACTGTTTGTTCCTCACACTGTTACTTGTTCCCTTATTCCCCATTTGAATTACTGCATAAGAAGTCTAATATTCAACTGTTTTCAAATAGGGCCTAGATGATTCACCACCCATTTTTATTTTCAATCTGTTGATAAAGCAACTCATAAGACCACTTAACTGCTCAGTTTGTGTTGAGCCAAGCTATGAACACAGAATTTATGCAACAACATCTAAGTAATGTGTGCTAGACCAGCTTCTTCTATGGAGCTTCATAGTATTTATTTGTGCTATGTCAGTGCTCCAATGAACATGCAATTAACCAGCTCAACAAAGTGAAAACTGGTCACTCATAAATATTATCGACGTTTTTTTAAAAATGCACAGAATTTTCTGCCTTGACAACAATCAAACAGCAAACATATTGAATCTTACATCTTTGACATAACTAATAAGGTTTATAAAACCACGAGGGACATGGATAGAGTAAATAGACAAGGTCTTTTCCCTGGTTTGGGGGGAGTCTAGAACTAGAGGGCATCGATTTAGAGTGAGAGAGGTAAGATTAAAAAAGGGACCTAAGAGGCAACTTTTTCAAGCAAAGGGTTATGCATGTAAGGAATGAGCTGCCAGAGGAAGTGATAGAGGCTGGTACAATTACAACATTTAAAAGACATCTGGATTGGTTTCTGAATAGGAAAAGTTTAAGAGGGAAACGGGTCAAATGCTGCCAAATGGGACTAGATTAATTTAGGATATCTGGGTGGCATGGATGAGTTGGACTGAAGCGTGTTTCCATGCTCTATGATTCTATTATTCTAATGAAATCAGACTTTTCAGTAAGCATCCTTCAAAAATGTTGAAGGACAGACTTATCAACTCAATTTCTGTTTTGTAATAGTAGGTCTGTGCCTGGCAAGGATTTATTGAATGGTCTGGACATAATCC
The DNA here is from genome assembly GCF_047496795.1 of Chiloscyllium punctatum. NCBI lineage: Eukaryota > Metazoa > Chordata > Chondrichthyes > Orectolobiformes > Hemiscylliidae > Chiloscyllium > Chiloscyllium punctatum. Next base: position 74,188,299 of record NC_092746.1, read on the forward strand.
TATTATAGAAAAAATTATTATCACTTAGCATAGTCTGTCAACATTATATTAGCAAGCCAGATCTGCAAGACTGACATATAAATTCAGATGTTTTCTATAGGCAAAATATTTGTGTAACTGTTGGTAATGTGGCCATTTTTGCTGTGGCATTCTGTTTTTAAATGAAACTTATGGTTTTGAGAGCTGTCAGTGACTGGGACTAGACTGTGGTGCATACACAGAATACTTATGAAAAGATAAATTACCTGAGGGATTTTCTCTTGCAACAACGACATACGTTCTTCTTGCAACAGCAATAACAACAGCAACACACCAAAGGCAGCAGAATGAGTCCTCCAACCACAGACATTGCAATGATCAAACATTCAAAGTTTACTGCAGAAAAATAACATTAACAGAATTCAAGACGAGTAACTCAGCACTGTGATCAAAAATGTTTCAAAATGACCAAAATGCCTCAACAACTAAGTCCCAACAATTTGTTCTTACTATTTGATCAGGCTTTCCAAATATACTGTTTTTCTATCATAGTTTCCCATTATAAACAGGAAGGAAATCAAGTACAAGAACCCAACATAAAAGAAGTGGTTATCAGAGGTTACAGAATCTGCATGGAGAAAGAAGATAAAAAGGACAAGGTTCTTTAATCTGCTTTGTTGCAATTAAAAAAAACTGATGAAGGAGGAAATCAAAACCTAAATGTATAAAATAAGTTCTGAGATTTATTTATTCGAATATTCCTACAGAGGTTTGTATCTTATTCACAAAAGCATGGCATGAATCTGTAACTCTTACTCGATTCGCAGAAGTGGCTCCAAAAACAGAACACGTAGTATCCTCTGATCACAAGTGAGTTTAGAGTGTGAGCACCAATGTTTCCTTTAATTGTTTGCAGTTACAATAATACAAAAAAAATTTGAAGCCAGTGCCTCAGAAGAGGTGGGTTCTTTTTTTAAAATATTGCTCAAAATTACATTTTTTTTACTTCTGAGAATGGTAATTCAATCTACTCTGCAATTGCTTCCAATAATCCTCCAAGTCAACTGCTAGAAGACTCTCGGAAGCTCAGAGGAACAGAGAGATCTTGGGGTGTTTGACTACAGAACCCTGAATGCAGCAGGGCAGTTAATAGGGAGGCTCTGGTGGCATACATGTCTTTATCAGTTATTGCAAAGATCATAAGAGCAGGGAGGTTATTTTGCAACCATGAAAACAATCTGGTTAGGCTATAGATTCAATGCTGCATGCAGTTCTGGTCACCACACTAGAGGAAGAATGTGACTGCACTGGAAGAGGTGAAGAGGAGATTCACCAGGACATTACCTGGTTGAAATAATTTAAGTATGAAGAGAGGATAGGCTTGGGTTGTTTTCTTTAGAGCTGAGAAAACTGAGAGAGTCCTGATTGAGGTGTGTAAGATTATGAGTGGCATGGATATGAAACAGCTGCTCCCCTTAGTTGATGGTCAACAATGAGGACGCATCACTTTAAGCTGAAGGGCAGGCAGTATAATGGGAATTTGAGGTAAGTTCTTTTCACCAGAGGGCCATGGGCATCTGTAATGCACTGCCTGGGAGAGTAATGGAGGCAGGAAACCTCATAACCATGAAGTAGTATGTGGATGAGCATTTGAAATATCACAACATTCAAGCCATGTGACAAGTGCTGGGAAGTGGGATTGATGTAGATAGGCAATGGTCTTTAGCCTATTCTATAATGTGTGGCTCTAAGATGCACAGAAATGACCCCCAAGTGATGCATTTTCACTTTTTCCCTCACTCTGTTGTCAGAAATAATAGAGTTGTGCTCACCACATCCCCAAAGCGAATATGATAAAATGGGGAGGGAGGGGAATCTGATTATTGTCTGGTGTCTCAAATTCTGACATTGTAAGCTCTATCCTTGCTCTGCTGTCATTTAGCATTGGTAAATTAAAACACAAGTTGTGGACATCCGAAATAAAGATAAGAAAACATAGCCGCAAAGTTCATTATTGAATGTTTAAGATAAACGATTTCGTAATGTGTTTTTTTTTGTCATGATATGTGCTGCACTCGAAGGTCAGTCACATTCTTCTGATCCATCTGATAATTCAGTGGATGGTACTGTAATGATTTTAGTCATGTTAGTCCTTTATTTGGTACAGAATCTTACAGAAAAACACAAGGCCAATCTCTAAGAACATTATTGTAAAATTTATTAACTTAGTCATAAATTTCAAAACAAAGAATGATTTCATTTGACTTTTTAAAAATCGAAGTCAGGTCTACATGGAAAACTCTTCAATCATCTACAGACTTCTCCAGTTTTCCTACAACTCAAAACATGCCCATCGAGTGAAAAATATAGACATTTTTGGATTCCCTCTGCTCAGACCCAAAGGAATCCAACTGAGTCTATTGAGGAAGACACTAGATCATTAAAAGCCTCAGAAACCAATTCTGGAGAGATTAAAAGCAGTAAAATTGTAACAGTAGAAACTTTTCCAAGACTGCAGGTTTGTTTGAAATGCAGTTCTGCCACCTAGTGTTTTTTCTCTGTTTATTAACAAAACCAGTCAGCAAATATTATTTCACTGACATACTCTGCTGTGTTACATATTACTGAGTTAAACAGATAATTGAAAGCAAAAAAAAAGTACATTTGTATACTTAAAAAAAATCTCTTGCTCATTGGAAATAACAATTTCTTCTCTATTTAAGCAACTTACTGGTGCCAGTTGAGAGACTGGGCTAGACAGTATCTGAAACTTCCATGTGAACAATTTTTCCATATCTGAAACTTCCATATGTACAAATGACTGGGGAAGGAGTAGATCATTCATCTTCCTTGAAGTTCAGTGACAAGATACATGTGAGTATGCGTGCCCCTGTACTAATTCCAAGACATATGAAGAGACTGAAATTCTAAACAAAAGAAATTGGACCAATCCAAAAGGTCATTGTGTGGAAGAAATTCCAGACATTATATTAAAAGCACTTCAGGAACAGGCTGTATGCATCAGGAAGCAGCATTACTCTCAAATCCCAGATGGCTTTTATGTCATACGGGATAAATCTGAATGCTTCCACATTTCTTCCATTCTCAACTGAATTATTACCCAATCAGAAAAGTGTTGATTAGTTGGACTTATCAACTGAATATCTTTTGTGAGGCAAGATTTAAAACTTTAACATAGCATTGAAAGAAAAAAAACTTGGATTTTACCTTGCACAAACTTAGAAAGGAAACATGTTCAGATACTTTATTGAAGCTACTGTACTGGGCTGACATCATGTTGCATGCCTAAATCCAGGAAGTCTATTTAATATTGTACATATGAAAAATTATCTCTGAATCCTCTAACTTTACTCCTACTTCAACGTACTACAAAATGAGCTCACTGGACTTGCCAGGCTTGGACTGCTGACATAGTCTATAATGCTATGTACTGTATAGTATAGGCCAACAAGTAAATAGGTTATTCACAACATTCAACAAAATATAAGATCTCGCGTGAATCCTCGAGATACATATATGTGCACAATTCCAGCCATGTCTCAGAAAATTTAAGAATAAGTTGGATCTATTTTTAACTGTCAGTATTGGACATTATTTAATCAATGGTGACAACATAATCTCTAGCATACACACTAATGATCTGTATCTGTTAGGAGAAAGTGAGGACCGCAGTTGCTGGAGATTAGAGTCAAAACATGTGGTGCTAGAAAAGCTCAGCAGGTCAGGCTGCACCCAAGGAGAGTGGAAGTTTCGGGCATAAGCCCTTCATCGGGTATTCCTGATGAAGGGCTTATGTCTGTATCTATTAGTCTTCTTGTAAAGATAATGACAAATCCACAAACCCTAAGCAGGCTAAAGGAACTATGAAGTGTGTCCCTCTTCAAACAATTGTCTTAACCTGGGCTTTGGGCAAGCATGTTGTCAGACCTTGGTATCTGATATTCTGCTAGGCTTTTTCACGTTAGAAAATTTGCCATCCTAAATTTATTCTGCTCAAGCTGTCACTCTGATTAGTCACTACAGATCTATGGCACACATAAAATGCTAACTGACTAATTTGATTGACTGTAAAGGTGATACAAGTCATCAGCTATTCGTTCAACAAGCCCACTCTCTCTGAGCTTCACATTAATGAGAGGACAGTGGAAGAGATGCATGAGAGAGGAGATACAGAGACAAAGACAAAGACAATTCCTGGAATGGCGGGACTATCATAAGCTGAAAGATTGGAGTGACTGGGCTTGTATACACTTGAGTTTAGAAGGATGAGAGAGGATCTGAGACGTATAAGATTATTAAAGGATTGGACACTCTGGGGGTAGGAAGCATGTTTCTGCTGACGGGTGAGTCTGGAACCAGAAGACACAGTTTAAAAATTAAGGGTTAGGCCATTTAGAACAGAGTTGAGGAGAAGCTTCTTCACCCAGAGAATAGTGGATATATGGAATGCTGTGCCCCAGAAAGCAGCAGAGGCCTTCTGGATACTTTCAAGAAAGAGATGGATAGAGCTCTTAAAGATAGTAGAATCAAGGATTATGGGGATAAGGCAGGAACAGGACACTGATTGTGGATGATCAGCCATGATCAGAATGAATGGAGGTGCTGGCTCGAAGGCCAGAATGGCCTACTCCTGCACCTATTGTCTATTTAGTGTTGTGTTTGCTGGGGGTGAAGACAAGGCCAGACAGAGGGGCTTGAGTGAAGAAATTTCTGGAGAAGGCAAAAGGAGTGATTTGGGAAGCAGAGGGATGTTGTGATATCTTTAGGTTTGCTTTTACTATGATGACTTCAATTGCCCATCTATTTTCTTCTCTTCTCTCTCTGTTGTTCCTATTATATTTTTATAACTGGATTTTATCATGGGAAATTTTGTGGGTGTCCTCTGTTGTCTCCCTTATTTTTGTTCTCTTTCATTTTTAGTCACTAGTAAGGGTGACATGGAGCCAGGGATGGGTGGATTGCTTATCCTGACTTTGCCTTTTATTGTTGACTTAAGGATCATGTCCTTGTTTCGTTTTTTTTTGCCCAAGGCTGAGGCACAGTCTGGGCTTGAAGGGGCTGTGACGGAGGGGTTGGGTAGGGGGAGTGTCCCCATGGGAAGAGGGGCAGAAAAGAGTCTTCCGTTCAAGGTTTTATAGTTGTTTTTCTTTGTAGTTTTTTGGTAGCAATTGTTGTTTGTAGTTATGATGGAGTAGTTTTTGTACACACAATTTTGCGGCTCTATGAATCTTTATTTACTTATGCTCGATGCATTGTAAGCAGGGTTCTCCCTTCCAGGGGTTCAAGGGTCGCTGAAAGGGGATATGGCTTGTTAAAGTGCCTTGTTAAATGGTGCACCTGGAACATCAAGGGAAGTCGTTCACCTGTTAAAAGGAAAAAAGTGCTTTCTAGCCAAGAGAGAAAAGGTTAATATCGCTCTGTTGCAGGAAACCCATCTTGATGATGGGAAACGTCTTAAGTTACAACAGGGGGGTTATGACCGGGTATTTTTTTCATCCTTTCCTACTAAAAGTAGGGGAGTGGCGGTACTTAGCCAGAAAAACCTTCCATTCACATTATTAGAGCAGGTGAAAGATGAGCAAGGGCAGTTTGTGATACTCAAGGCCCTGATACATGTGGAGGAATATGGAATTTTAAGTGTCTACTGTCCTCCGGCACATCCCCTCAAATTTTTGGTTAGCACCTTTTCTAAGTTGAGTGCATTATTATATGGGGGGGATTTTAATTGCCTTTTGGACCCAACAGTGGACAGAATGCCTAGTGGGCCCCCAACTATTTCTTCACAGGTCAAGAAGGTGACTGACTTATGTGAAGAGTTGGGGCTGCTGGACATTTGGAGATGCCTTCACCCTACAGGCAGGGACTTTTTTTCAAATGTCACATAAATGTCACACGAAGATTGATCTTTTTCTGGCTACCTCGGCCCACTGGATTCGATTATGGGTTGTAAAATTGGGAACGTAGTTATCTCTGATCAAACAGCGGTATATTTGGAGGTTAAGGCCAAACGTGAGGGGCTAGGTTTACGGCAGTGGCTTCTGGATCCTTTTCTCCTTAAGGATTCCAAATTTGTGGAATATTTTTTCAAGGAGTTTCAGGAGTTCTTGAGTATCAACTCAGACATGGCTCGTAGTCTGTCTATGCTATGGGAGACTGCTAAGGCCTTTGCGAGGAGTTTAGCTATTTCCTATTCAGCCAGTCAGAAATGACAAAAGGGGGAACAGCAGTGTCTACTTGAGACACGGTTGAAAGCCGCTGAGGCAGCAGCACATTTTATGTGGCCTTCAGTGACGAAGCTACAGCCAGTCACAGCCCTCCTGGATGCCTTGAATTCAATACTTACACAAGCTGCAAAGAAAGAACTTGCTTTTGCTAGACAAAGGCTGTTCAAGTATGGGTATAGGCCAGGGAAGTATTTAGCATATCTGACCAGGAAAAAGCATGCTCGCCAATCCATTAGTGCAGTTAGAGACAGCGTCGGGGTCCTTACGCCAAAGGATTAATGAGACTTTTCGGAGTTTTACTCTGAATTGTATCAGTCTGAAGGTTGCGAGGACAGGAATGCTAAAATGGAAGCCTTTCTTAAGAACCAGGACCTCCCAGGGGTAACCTTGGAACAGGCCTCTCTCTTTAATGCCCCCTTGACAGTTCAGGAAATATAGGAGGCAGCTAAGCAACTCTGTAGTGGGAAAGTGCCTGACCCTGATGGTCTCCCAAGTGAGCTTTATAAGAGGTTTATAAGAATTCTATCAGGGCTGATGTTGGAGATGTAATATCACTCCTATATGCATGAATGCCTACCACCATCTTTGAGAGAAGCTAATATTCTCTTAATTCTTAAGAAGGGGAAGGTTCCTGAGGATTGTGCCTCATACACGCGCATCTCTCTTAAATTCAGATTTCAAGATTCTGTCTAAGATCTTGTCACTGAGATTGGAGAAGGGTTGCCCCATATTATTAAAGAGGACCAGACAGGTTTTATAGGGGCTGTAGGTCTTCTAATAATATTAGAAGGTTGCTGAATATGGTCCACATATGTCAGCAACAATCGATTCAGGGATTGGCGATTTCCTTAGACGCAGAGAAAGCATTTGATCAGGTGGAATGGCCGTATCTCTTTTATGTCTTAGAGCAGTTTGGGCTGGGTGGGATCTTTGCTAGGTGGGTGGAGGTTTTATAGCGCTACCCTCTGGTCGCGGTCATCACCAACGGGTGAAGTCTAGGAACTTTAGGATTGGTAGGGGGTAGTCATCAAGGCTGCCTCTTTTCACTGTTGGGTGTTTATTTTGGTGATAGAGCCACTCGCAGAGGCCATTCATCAGAATGTCCACATAACCGCTCAGGAAGTGGCATCGAGGGTACACAAGATTACACTGTACGCAGCTGACGTCCTTCTGTTTTTAAATCAAACCCAATGATCTCTGTGCCCCATCTGATACAGTGCATTAATTATTTTGGGGCTATTTCAGGATACAAGATAAACTTTGCAAAATCGGAGACTATGCCTTTGGGGAACCTCAAGCAAGTGCCAGAGACTGGAGGTGGCCTTAGATTCCCTTTTAAGTGGTGACAGGCGGGGTTCCGTTACCTAGGCATTTTTATGACCCCCGTGTTTGATCAGTTATTTCGGACTAACTTTGCTCACTTGCTCGACAATATTAGGCAGGATTTCCAGAGATGGGAGGCTCTTCCAATTTCATGGTTGGGCCAAATAGCTCTCATTAAGACGAATATTGCTCTCGTCTGCTTTATCCCATGTGTATGCTCACTACAATGTTTCCCAGGTCAACGCTGCGGAAACCTATGGGTTGGTTTAGTTCCTTTGTCTGGCATTGTGGGCGGCCCCTCATCAAAATTACTAAATTGCAGTTGCCTCAAGGATGTGGAGGAGTTGATTTCCCACACAGCAGGAGATATTAATTGAATTCGCTGCTGTCCTTTGTGTGCAATTGGCAGGTAACGATCTGGATTAAAGTAGTGCTGGAAAAGCACAGCAGTTCAGGCAGCATCCGAGGAGCAGGAAAATTGACGTTTCAGGCAAAAGCCATATTCCTGATGAAGGGCTTTTGCCCGAAACGTCGATTTTCCTGCTCCTCAGATACTGCCTGAACTTCTGTGCTTTTCCAGCACCACTCTAATCTAGAATCTGGTTTCCACCATCTGCAGTCCTTGTTTTTACTTCGGTAATGATCTGGGCTCAATATGGCAGGATAACGAGGCCTCCCAGGCAAAGTGCCCTCTTATTAACCGGTTGTCCAGGGATAAGATGAGGACAGTTATGGACTACTGCTGGAACCGCACTGTTATTGGTATGGTCAAGGCATGGAGGGCGATGCATCAGAGTGAGGGTTGCTTATCCAAGATATCACCACTTACGTCCATAGTTGGTAATGCTGGGGTTCCGACCAGGGATGATGGACTCAGGGTTCAAATTATGGGCAGTGAGAGGAGTTTCCAGTTTGGGAAACCTGTTTGAGGGTGAGGTTATGATGTCTTTTGAGCAATTGAGCCGCAAATATGGGTTACCCAGCAGAGATCTTTTCCATTTTTTTCAGGTTAGGGATTTCATCCAGAAGAAGACTACGCTTCTCACTAAGCTCTATAAGCCCGATACAGAGAGGTTGTTGCTATGTTCCATAAGCACTCTCTCAGTTAGTGCCCTCTATCACCTGCTGGGAAGCAGGGCCTGGCAGGATATTAACCGGTTATGTGTGAGGTCTGGGAGCAAGAGCTAAGAGTGGAGATCTGTTCTGAAACATGGCAGGACATATGCGAGTTCGTGCAAAAGATCTCAATCTGTAAGAGGACATGCGCTAGGCAGTTAAAAGTTCTGCACAGGGTTCATCTGGCACTGGACTGTTTGGCAAAGTTTAAAAAAGGGGCATCTTCAGTGTGCCCCAAATGTAAAATAAGTGTACGTACTCTTACCCATTGCTTCTGCACAGGCTCCATGGCGGGAGAGATAGGGAGGGTTTTGAGGACTGAAGTTAAAGTAGACCCAATATCTCTCCTCTTAGGTCTACTGAATTTATCATCTTTAGATGGGCATGGGAAGAAACTATTTAATATTCCTACTGTGCACGGAAGAATATTCTGATGAACTGGGTGCCTGAGAACCCGCCGGGCTGGCTGGGATGGCGGAAATTAAATATGGAGCACATTCTCTTGGATTTATTTTTACAGACATGGTGCACCACACAACAGACCTTTTTTTAGAAGACATGGCTGCCTTTTGAGTTAGTTGGATACAGATTTGTCTGCTATCTTAACGAGGGCATTTGTTTAACCAGGATGGTTAGGTTTGCTGAGCCCTGGTCCCTGGAGGGGGGACTCCTGAGTTAATACAAGTATATGTACACAATACTCCTGCTCTTATGTTTGGGAAGTTTGCGCCGAGCATTGCTATTTTGTGTTTTTGTGTGTTCTTTTGTTTTTTTTTCTTGTTTTATTAGTCACTTACTTCTTTATTGGTGTTGTTTTGCACAGTGTTAGGTTTTGTTTTGTATTATAGGATAGGTTAGCAGTTAGTAGACTGTAGGTGTATTATAATTTGCATTTTTCTTTATAATATTGGCATTTATTATTTGTTATATTTTCAATAACTTTATATTTTTATAAAGTCAATTTTTTTTCTTGCTAATAAATATGTTTACAAAACAAGAACAATATTTGGAACCCTTTATACCATATGAATGTTATCTAACAGTCTGGGCATCACTCCAAAATTGAAAAGCCAATGCCCAAAGAACTTCACTACAATGATTCCTCCTCCCTTAAACTGATGCACACCTTCAAAATCCTAATCCAGTTGCATAACATTAAACAAAAGTCTACAAAAATGATCAAGTTCAACTTCCACAGTATCTGAATTATAATTAAATGCAGTAGACATTATGGGAAAAATTTTTTGGGAGCAGTGGTATAGGGTGGAGCCATGCACTAATTTGCAGTAAACCCTGAAACCCATGTTTCCCCATATGCAGTTAAGTCCCCATTATCCAGATCCCAAGCATTCAGAATTCTCATGCAATTGGCAATTGAGATTCAAAATAGGAATTCCAAATAGGCATTTACTGCTATTAGCAATTGGAAGGGGATAATGGATCAGATATGTTATTAAAGCTCATGCAAGACTGACCCTATCAATAAAGAGAGATTGACCTATTGTGGCCAGGTTTACTGGTTTTGGTTCTGACCACTCATTTTTAAAATGTACATTCATCCTGTGGCAGCAACAAGTTGCGTTCTCCAAGTCGCCTACTAATCTTTCTCATGTAATCGAGAAATTCAGCTAACTGGAATTTGCCATTTGTGTGTGCTGGATACCAGGGAGATCACTCCATTATGGAGTTTATACAGCATGTGACCTTTGGACCCGAGTGACAGGGTGCCTTCCAATCATGCCTGGTATTTTCCAAAGTACAGATCGTGCTTCCATCACGTGCGCTTCATTAATGCAAATCTGCTATAACGCAGTTAACGAATTGGGTCACTGTTTCTAATGCGCAGACTTTTAAAGATTGTGTTGATTATATCACGATTTTGGCCCATTAGATTGAATGATGCTGCTATTATGTAAATTTCTTAAAAAGCAGGATTGCACAAGAACGGAACTACCAAATTACAGTAGAACCGCCTGTAGTCCAATTTGGTTTATTGAATCCTCAGCCCAAGCAAGGTCTGATCCCATCCTGAAGATGGAAAGGTTGGAAAAACTTTGTTTTGTTCCAAGGTTATTCTCACCTTGCTACAGTTTTGAGGTTTCCCTGAAGACTGGGACACCCAGCTGGCTACAGTAAAACTTTGAAAAGTTAAATTGAGGCTTCCAATCTCATGAAAAGCACCAATTTTTCAAGTGGTTGCCTGCCCCTTGACCCATCCCACTAAAACTTTATGAGACTTAGCTGGTTTCTTGTCATGCTTGAAGATTGCCATGCTTGAACAGTGCCATTCAACCAGGTTAAAATCACTCCTATAATTCCGGAATCAAAGGAATAAATTAAAACTAATAATCTGTACACAAGGCTTGATTAGTAATGATGCTGCCTGCATTAATCTAGAGAATGGAATGATCTGTAAGCAACTTCGCAGTCATACTGAGACCTGTGAAGAGGTCTAGCAAGCTATTCAGCCACATCTGCTACAAAGCATAACAAGTTCTATTTGAAAGGCATCCTCACCACATAAAATGGCAGCTAGAAAGAATACTGAATGCCAGACTTGCTAAAGACCCCAATTTCAGGCAACAAGTCTAAAACAGTTAAAACTACAAAGCCTTATCAAGGCATATGAACTTGGATCTTGATAATGAATTCAGATTGGTATCCTTTGTTTTATTATACTTCAAATGGTGTTAGACAGTGATCAGAATAATTGTTGCATTTAATTCAGGACAACATTCCATCTTTTGTATAACATCATACCTTTAAATAGGAATTGTATTCATGTCAAAATGTTACCACATATTTATATATAAAGTGAAAATGCATGGTATATTCTTACCCCAGCAAACTCCCCAACGAGCTTCGTTTAAAGGACATATTGAATTGGAAGGAATTATAGTTTCAACAGGATACTTCATGCAACGTTGATCAACAAAACACCAGAGGCACTGAAAGACAAAAGTTCAAATGTGTGTTAAAACTGTCCATGACCAAGTAAACTGAACTTTTATGAATGCAATCTGTGCCATTCCATACTCACATCTATCATGCCTTAAATTTGAATCACTTTTCTAAACTAAATACACAAGATCTACCACATTTAAGTTAAACATGTAAAGATTTTTTTAAAATAATAGCATGATCCACTTTACATATAAAGAACGTTCCAGTTGAGGTCAGAAATTTTACGAGGAAAATGAGAACTATACAGCTCAAAAACTAGTGTTAAAATTAATTGAAAACTTTAAATTATTTTCTCAAGTTCTTTTTTTACTGTTTGTAATCTTTAATGTTAAACTCCAACTAAATTTACAGTGTATATCCTTTAAATAAAATCAAAGAGTGCATTTTTGACCATTCCATTCTAGTTCATTTGAAGACCAGGACTACAGGTGTGTCCTCCTGTAAGATGCAGGATGCATCAAACTTAGTTTCTTTAAATAATAAAAGCTGATAGTGGAGAAACAGAGTTAATGTTTTGAGTCAGATATGGCTCTTCCAACATCTGCAGTATTTTGCTTTTATTTACTTTTTAAAAAATCTGACATCTACTAAAAAGCTTGAAGTGTTTCAAGGTGTGTAAAGATTCTAAATGGAGTAATCCAGGATAATTCTGACAAGGTTACTAATAAATGCAAATCCACAGTCCAAAATGTTTCAGTCATTACATTGCAACTAAGATTGAAAGTTCATTTCAGATAATAAAGGAGTAGGCAACTGAAAGTACAGGACTTTTGCAAGAATGGGTTTTAATTAGCAGAGAAGTATTTTTGTTAGGAAAGAATGGGATTAGCTGTTTCTCTTGTTAGGAGCAGAAAATTGTTTCTAAACATTTCTAAATATAAATCGTATTTATAGCGAATGAAATGCATCCTGTAAACATCAACAGGAATAAATAAAGAGTACTGCTACAATGTTGTCTTTACAATGCAAGTACCTTGAAAGCTGATAAAATTCTCCAAACTGGGCTTTGAATTCTGACTACTCTAAGTTTGATGGGTGTTATCTGTTTACATTCAGCATCAAAAGTAAACCGATACCAACCATCTAGGACAAAGAAACTAATCTGTCAAAACATTAAATGAATGGTTATTTGATAGGTTCAATTAAATTAATGTCACTGCAATTAAAGGTAATTTCCTTTTTTTCAAAATATTCCTAATATACATGAAGGAATCTCAGTGTGAAATAAAGAACACTTACAGAAGAAATCAATAAGTAAACACATAAGCAGGTGAATACAATTGCTGTTTCAAATTATTGTTATGGGAAAGTCAACCTGTGACTTTTAAAACTAAAATGACACATTTGATAAGATACCAACTGTAAATGTTTGCCATTTGAAGACCAAAGAGCATCATGCAAATTGCAATGGCAGTAGATGGAATCTGTCAGATTCAGATTTTCAAAATTGAAATCAACTGATTAAACGATGTTATGTGGGATATGTTCATGAGGTAAGAATCCTTGGCTGACAGATTGTGGAGATCAATTTCTGAGATCAGCACAAGAATGTTACAGTTACTGATGTCGTTGCTAACTACAGACCATTTTAAGGACATGATCGTGATTGAAACTTTATAAGCAAGTTGTTCTTGACATCTACACTAATGAGTTTCATACTGCTAAAGAGCCAAATTATTTTACCCCTCCCACAGATGAATAAAGACGCAAACTATAATTTCAGGATATTCATTTATAAATTGATAAAAATTGTGATACTTACACTGACATTTTCCAAGCACTCTTCACAAGATGTATTTGTAAAATCTGAGCAATCTATACAAAAGCAAAGAAAAACTAGTGGCAGAAGGTATGATTTTGTTTTCATTAGTTGTTTGAACATGACATCAGAAGAAAATTAGAATTCCTACTAAAATAGGCATAGAACATAGAACAGTACAGCACAGAACAGGCCCTTCAGCCCACGATGTTGTGCCGACCATTGATCCTCATGTATGCACCCTCAAATTTCTGTGACCGTATGCATGTCCAGCAGTCTCTTAAATGTCCCCAATGACCTTGCTTCCACAACTGCTGCTGGCAATGCATTCCATGCTCTCACAACTCTCTGTATAAAGAACCTGCCTCTGACATCCCCTCTATACTTTCTTCCAACCAGCTTAAAACTATGACCCCTCGTGTTAGCCATTTCTGCCCTGGTAAATAGTCTCTGGCTATCGACTCTATCTATGCCTCTCATTATCTTGTATACCTCAACTAGGTCCCCTCTCCTCCTCCTTTTCTCCAATGAAAAAAGTCCGAGCTCAGTCAACCTCTCTTCATAAGATAAGCCCTCCAGTCCAAGCAGCACCCTGGTAAACCTCCTCTGAACCCTTTCCAAAGCATCTACATCTTTTCTATAATAGGGCGACCAGAAGTGGACGCAGTATTCCAAGTGCAGTCTAACCAAAGTTTTATAGAGTTGCAACAAGATCTCACGACTCTTAAACTCAACCCCCCTGCTAATGAAAGCCAAAACACCATATGCTTTCTTAACAACCCTGTCCACTTGGGTGGCCATTTTAAGGGATCTACGAACCTGCACACCAAGATCCCTAGCTTCCTCCACCTTATGTAAGCTACCTTCTTCATTTTGATGGGTTCAATTAAATTAATGTCACTGCAATTAAAGGTAATTTCCTTTTTTTCAAAATATTCCTAATATACATGAAGGAATCTCAGTGTGAAATAAAGAACACTTACAGAAGAAATCAATAAGTAAACACATAAGCAGGTGAATACAATTGCTGTTTCAAATTATTGTTATGGGAAAGTCAACCTGTGACTTTTAAAACTAAAATGACACATTTGATAAGATACCTTTATCTTACCCCTTCTTGCCTGTCTCAGAGGGACATATTTATTCATCACTCGCAACAACTGTTCCTTAAATAGATTCAACAAGTCTGTAGTGCCTTTACCATGGAGCAATTGCTCCCAGTCCATGCTTCCTAACTCAAGTCTAATCGCATCATAGTTTCCTCTTCCCCAATTAAATATCCTCCCATTTTGCCTAATCCTCTCCTTCTCCATAGCTATGTAGAATGTGAGGCAATCGTGGTCACCATTACCAAAATGCTCTCCCACCACAAGATCTGATACCTGCCTTGGCTCATTTCCGAGCACCAAGTCTAGAATGGCCTCTCCCCTCGTCGGCCTGTCAACGTACTGAGTTAGGAAACCGTCCTGAACACACCTTACAAAAACAGCTCTGTTCAAATCTTCTGCTCGAAGGAGGATCCAATCAATATTGGGAAAGTTAAAGTCACCCATTACAACAACCCTACTACGTCCACACTTTTCCAAAATCTGCCGACCTATGCTTTCTTCAATCTCCCTGCTGCTATTGGGGGGCCTGTAGTAAACCCCTAACGAGGCGACTGCTCCCTTGCTGTTCTTAATTTCCACCCATACTGACTCGGTAGGCAGATCTTCCTTGACAATGGAAGTTTCTGTAGCTGTGATACCCTCTCTAATTAGTTGTGCTACACCCCCTCCTCTTTTCCCCCCCCCCATTCTTTTTAAATGCTCTAAACCCTGGAACATTCAGCAACCATTCCTGCCCCTGAGAAACCCATGTCTCTGTTATGGCCACAACATCATAGCACCAGATAGTGATCCATGCTCTAAGTTCATCACTTTTATTCATAATACTCCTTGCGTTAAAGCAAACACACTTTAACTGATCCCTTGGTTCCTTCCCAGGAAAATCCTTCCCACTAGCTGGTCTACCTCTTGCTATTGCTACATCTGCGTCAACTCTCACCTTCGGTATACAGCTCAGGTTCCCAACCTCCTGCCATACTAGTTTAAACCCTCTCAAACTACTCAAGCAAACCTTCCACCCAGGACATTGGTCCCCTTCCAGTTCAGATGCAACCCGTCCTTCTTGTACAGGTCCCACCTTCCCCAGAAGGCATCCCAATTACCTACATATCTGAAGCCCTCCCTCCTACACCTACTCCTAAAAGATTGGATGATTAGGAATATCAATGGAAATTCAGACGTTTGACGTGTATTAACAAAAACATACAAGTGTCATTGTGAGATAGAATTCCTCTTGTGATTATCCACCCCCTGTCTGGAACAACTGCAGTTATTCTACTATGGGCTTAAACATCTTCAAATCAAAGAATTTCAACAAATGGTTCAATGAAACAACACTAGACCAAGAAACTACACATTTAGTCTCCATTGTAGTCGCTGAAATGTAAATTGAAACCAGTGTCTGACATGGTTTTGGAAGCTCTCCCTTTTATCAGTTATTGGCCTTTATATCCTCTTAAGTGAAAACTTCATCAAGTTGTTCTTAAAATCTGTATTCTTCTACTTGAACCTGTCAACCTTCCCACAGTAGTAGACATGGCAATTGTTATATTCATCACAAACAAGCATTTTATAATTAAATTATTACAATCTAAGTAAATTAGAGCATTGCTGGTATTTTTTTTTCTAATTCTGTCTCAAATTAGAAATTTCTTCACAAAAAACAAAGTTAACTTACTGATCTGAAAACACTATCACATATAGAAAGCAAATGACACGACAAGGCTAACACTTGACATGGTGAAGAAGTATGTTTACATGATAAACACTCAGTATGTGGAATGTACTATCTGAAAACATGGAGGAAACATCTTCAAAATAAATGTTTAAGAGAGAATTTAAAAGTTATTTCAATGAAAAAAATGCAGGGTTATGGGAGAAAAAAGTGAGGTCATGGGAATAGCGAGTTGCTCTTGCAGAGATGTTGACATAGGGTTGACAGGTTTTCTATGTTGTAACAACTCTATTCTCTCGAAGAAGTATTCAACTAGTGGAGGAGCACACATGGGGGCAGTGGGCACTACTGGGGTGATGTTAGGGCACTAAAGTAGGGGGTAGGTGCGTGTTGATGGGGGATGCTAGTGTGAGTAGGTGGAAGGGCGCTCATGGGTGAGTGCGTTGGGTGATACTGGGGTTGTTTGCCAGTGGTTGGGGGGGGGGGGGGGGAGAATGCTGGGGGGGGGGGGGGAAATGGACAGGTCTAAAATGTGCAGGAGGATGCTGGGAGCGACCTTGGACGCAAGTGAGGGGGGTGGGTGCTCTTTGGGGGTGGGACTGGGTGACATCTCGAAGGTGGGTGCGTCAATGTCTAATATTGAAGGGGGGGGGGGGTGATATTGGGCGCTCACTGGGGGGGCGGGGGAGGTGAAGGCTCTCCGCGGGCACGGAATGACAGTTGACGACCAAGAGCCGGGAGAAGACGGCGTTCTTACCTCGCATGGTCGGTCCGAGAGTGACCTGGCTCCCAACGGGGACCATAAACAGTACAAAGAGGAGGACAAACATTTGCCTCATTCCCACCAACATATTTTCGCTTTCCTTTTCTGAGCGGCCGAGAAAACCCCGCCCCAAGCAGAGCGGTGCGCAGGCGCCAGCCCCACATCCAGGGTGTCAGCATGAGAGCTACTGCTAATGCAGCAAAATTATATTCCTCATTGTATAATGTGTGTGTGCAATGGTGCCATCTGCTCAGAAACCTGAAGTGCCAGTGTGAAAGCTCTTAAGTGCTACAGATAGAGTACTCAGCAGGTCAGGTCTTACCTGTGGACACAATGAAATACAGTTAACCCATCACCTTCCTTCAGATTTCAAGGTGAATGTGAAAGCAGGAGTGTCTCACTGTCTCAGTGGAGCCAGTTATATTTCCAGCTTGTACGCTGATCTAAAAAGCCAACTCGAAGCTTTGAAAACAAAAACAACATGCTGGACATTTCTCAGACAACATCGATAGCATACAATGAAAAGAACTGTGGGCTGCTGGAGATCTGAAACGAAAACAGAAATTGCTGGAGAAACTCAGCAGGTCTGGCAGCATCAGTGGGAAGGAAGCAGAGCTAACGTTTAGAGTCCAGTGACTCTTCATCAGAACTGGCTCTCATGAAAAGTCACCAGTCATGAAACATCAACTCTGCTTTCTTCCCGCAGGTAATATCTACAGCATTGTTGTCAACCCTCCAGGACCTGCTCTGGGTCTCCAGAAATTGAAGATCATACTCCAGGATTTGCTAGTAACTGTGTTTAACCCTTGAAGAAAATAATAGGAACATTAAAAAGTCTAGTTTTTGCTTTTTTTTATTATTTCTCTTTGCCAGGGACAAAAATACAGAAAATCAGGGAAAGTGATGGAAATGTTTGTTTGGTTGACAGTCATCCAATTGGATAATGATTCTTTTATTGGTGCAGAAAGACAAAATGCAAGGTTTGATGTTTTGGGTGACTAATGACAGAAACAGGGGAGTTACTGATGTGATGAAACCTGCAGGAATAAATTGAATCACAATTGTCGATCCTAATCTGTGGCAAGAAACAGCGTTAATGTTCAGGTTGATATGGCAGATAACTAGCATTCACAGTTTTGTGCTCTTACTTTAAACATTGAATGTGAACTGTAAACATGTCTCACAGCACTAGTTGGTATTTTGCCCATCATATCATTGTGATTAGAGTCATAGAGTCATACAGCAGGGAAACAGACCATTCTGAACAATTTTCCCAAACTAAATTAGTCCCTCTTGCCTGCATTTAGCCCATATCCCTTTAAACCTTTCATCTTTGTGAACCTGTCCAAATGTCTTTTAAATGTTATAACTGTATCTGCATTAACCACTTCCTCTGGCAGTTCATTCCAAATAGGAATCACCCACTGTGTGAAAAAGTATGAAATCTTTCTCCTCTTACCTAAAAATATGCCCTCTAGTTTTGAACTCCCCTACTTCAGGGAAAAGATCTTTGCTATTCACCTTATCTCTACCCCTCATAATTTTATAAAACTCTGGAAGGTTAACTCCAACACTCCAGTGAAATAAGTCCCAGCCTATTCAGCCTCTCATCATAATCCAAACCTTCCAGTCCTGGCAACATCCTTGTAAATCTCTTCTGAACCCTCCCCAATTTAATATTATTGAAGGATAGTAAGCATACTTTGTCAGGGGGCGATCATGTCTGACAGGTTTAATTAAGTTTTTTGAGAAGGTAACAAAATGTATGAAGGTAATGCGGTGGATGAAATCTACAAAAACTTTGGTAAGGTCAAGTGGGGACAAACCTGTGGGATCCAGAGCAATTTGACTAATTAGATCCAAAATTGGCTGAGTAGCAGGAAGCAGGGAGCAATAATCAAGAGTTATTTTTGCGACTGGAAGCTTGTGTCCAGTGGCATGTTGCACGTTTTGATGCAGGGTCCCTAGTCGTTGTTATGAACCTAGTAATTTGAGTCACAGTTTTTAACAAAAATAATTAAGTGAAATACCAATGAAAGTCAGTTTTAAACAGTTTGGAAATTCATATTGTTCCATTTGCTTTTATATTTGTAATCCTGGTCATACAGAAATAAATGGGCCTCAAAAGCACAATCTTCGGCTTAATATGAAGAAACAATACACAACGTCCAGAATTTCACTTCAGTTACTGACACCAATTGTCTCCATACTAAAACTTATGAAAATTTTTATTAGATTTAGGTGTTTTATGAATTAGTAAACTTATCATAAAGTCATAGAGATGTATAGCACGGAAACAGACACTTCGTTCCAACTTGTCCATGCCGATCAGATATCCCAACCCAATCCAGTCCCACCTGCCAACACCTGGCCCATATCCTTCAAAACCCTTCCATTCATATACCCATCCAGAAGTCTTTTAAATGTTGCAATTGTACTAGCCTCCACCACTTCCTCTGGCAGCTCATTCCATACACATACCACCCTCTGTGTGAATAAATTGCTCCTCAGATTTCTTTTATATCTTTCTTCTCTCACCCTAAACCTATGCCCTCTAGTTCTGGACTCCCCCACCCCAGGGAAAATACTTTGTCTATTTATCCTATTCATGTCCCTCATACTTTTGTATAATGCCTCCATAAGTTCACCCCTCAGCCTCTGACACTCCAGGGAAAACAGCCCCAGCCTATTCAACCTCTCCCTATAGCTTAAATCCTCCAACACTGGCAACATCCTTGGAAATCTTTTCTGAACCCTTTCAGGTTTCACAACATCTTTCCGATAGGAAGACCAGAATTGCACGCAATATTCCAACAGTGGCCTAACCAATGTCTTGTACAGCCGCAACGTGACCTCCCAACTCCTGCACTCAATACTCTGACCAATAAAGGAAAGCATATCAAACGCCTTCTTCACTATCCTATCTACCTGTGACTCCACTTTCAAGGAGCTACGAACCTGCACACCAAGGTCCTTTTGTTCAGCAACACTCCCGAGGACCTTACCATTAAGTGTCTAAGTCCTGCTAAGATTTGCTTTCCCAAAATGCAGCACCTCACATTTATCTAAATTAAACTCCACCTGCCACTTCTCAGCCCATTGGCCCATCTGATCAATAATCCGTTGTAACCCGAGGTAACCTTCTTCGCTGTCCACTACACCTCCAATTTTGGTGTCGTTTGCAAACTTACTAACTGTACCTCTTATGCTCACATCCAAATCATTTATATGAATGATGAAAGGTCGTGGACTCAGCACTGACCCTTGTGGCATTCCACTGGTCACAGGCCTCCAGTCTGAAAAACAACCCTCCACCACTACCCTCTGTCTTCTACCTTTGAGCCAGTTCTGTATCCAAATGGCTAGTTCTCCATGTATTCCATGAGATCTAACCTTACTAACCAGTGTCCCATGGGGAACCTTGTCGAACACCTTACTGAAGTCCATATAGATCATGTTTACTGCTCTGCCCTCATCAATCCTCTTTGTTACTTCTTCAAAATCAAACCATTTCTGTTGGTTGTCACAATGATCATCATATTCCTGAACCAGGTGGGGATGTCTTGGAAAAGATTTTAAACTAAAGCCATGCCTGTATTCTCAGGAGAATATAAACATTAGTGGGCAGCACGGTGGCACAGTGGTTAGCACTGCTGCCTCACAGCGCCGGAGACCCGGGTTCAATTCCTGCCTCAGGCGACTGACTGTGTGGAGTTTGTACGTTCTCCCCGTGTCTGCGTGGGTTTCCTCCGGGTGCTCCGGTTTCCTCCCACAGTCCAAAGATGTGCAGGTCAGGTGAATTGGCCATAGTGTTAGGTAAGGGGTAGATGTAGGGGTATGGATGGGTTACGCTTCGGCGGGGCGGTGTGGACTTGTTGGGCCGAAGGGCCTGTTTCCACACTGTAAGTAATCTAAAAAATTTCTATGTCACTATTTGTGGGATAGCAAGTTGGTTAACCCTTATGTCCTGACCAACTGTACCAGAAAAAGAAGATGAGCTGGTCAGTTGTCTTAGTGCTCCTTGTAGCAGCAACCCCATCCTGAAATTCAATCAAATTCTTGGAGTTTCACGTTTTATTATATGAGAATGGGTAATGAAGTGATTAGAGTGCAACAAGCCTTAAAACAGGTTAATATTCAGAATATTTTCCGTTTCTGGAGGGGTTCCTGCAGTGCAGTGACACTGTTAAGAGTGTGATGCTGGAAAAGCACAGCAGGTCAGGCAGCATCCGAGGAGCAGGAGAATCAACGTTTCGGGCAAAAGCCCTTCTTCAGGAAGGATGCAGTGGTTGTGTCCCCATCTTGAGATCGAGGAGACTGGGTTCAAGTCCAACCTGCTCTGCGGGTGTGTAATAAAACCTCTGAGCAGTTTGATGAAAGAAACAGACAGAGAATGACAAAGATGTGGTGTGCGAAATAAAACAGCTGGCAATATTTCTGAAGTCGTTCTATTTTGAATAAGAACAGCATTGTCTGAGCGACTATCAGTCACGTTGTTTCGAAAAGTGGGCTACATTTCAACTCCAAAACAGGACCTCCAGCCAAAAACAAGAAGTGAACAAGGTAAGGAGCTGCAGTTCCTGCCGGGGTGTGAGGTCAGAGACAATGTTACCGCGGACCCACAGAAGCGGCCTCCAGTTGCTGCGGAAGGGTCTGGGCGGTTGCACACCCGGAAGAGCGTGGTGACACCGAGCGTGTCCGGCTCTGGGAGCGTGGTTTGAGGACGGGGCAAGTTGCGGTCTTTGATCGCCTTCAGTTCAAACATACGGAGAGTGTAATATTTAAGCGGGCTGCCTGTGTATCGGGCGGGAGGTTTGTGTCTGATTTGACGCGGTTCGGTCGATGTCCGGCCCTGGTTTCTAAGGACGAGTGCTCATTGGCGCGCGCCGGGAGGTTTACATTGGACCCCCCCCCCCCCCCCCCCCAGGAACGGTGGAGGCTTTAATCATGATGCAAGATTATTTAAAACGTTTTAATTGTTAAAAATCAGCACGTCCGCGTGGTACTGAAGTAAAAAAGGTTTTTTTGTTTCTGGAAATGGAACTTCAATGTTTTCAGAAAATTGTAGATCCCATGGCCGTCAGGGTGCGTTTGGAGCCTTTCCATCTACCGGGTACGATCGATGGAGCAAACGACCCAATGATGCACCTTCGTTTGATGCACCTTTGCTGCTGATTGCAAAGGTTAATTCTTGGCGGTCCTGCCTCCAGTGTTGCTGCCAAATGAATTTGTAATGTGTTGTTTTTTTTGGCGACAGGATCCGCTGCCAAACTGCTGTCAGGTCAGTAGTGAGTTTGAATTAAACGACCGTGCGATCGCGAACGGCGCCTAATCACACTTCGTTTTTCCCACCAGCAATTGCAAGCCTTCTCCCTCAACCCAGTTCAGATATGGCCGAATCGGGAGACGCCACCAACTCTGTCAGTGAGGCTGTGAGCGACCCAGGAGTAGCAGCCATCAAGCTTCAGTACGTCCGAGAATTTTGTATTAATAGTGTAAAGTTTGTCGCACTTATTCGAGATTTTCAAAAAATGTTGTCGAGTTGGACATGTTGACGGTTTTTTTACTTGTCCACAATCTTGCTTTGCATCTATCTCTCAATCACGCCTTTATATTTTTTTAAACTTCTGATCTCACATGGAACTAATGTCAATTTGCACTTCTGACTTCAGATTCTGTGTGCAAGCTTTTCATGTCTGGGTCCTGATTCAGTGCTGGTCAAGACCCTACGGAGATTGCCAAGGAGCTGGTCAATTAAGAGACCTCCCCTTGGACCCTCCTTGAATTAAGGATGATGACCAGGCTCCACAGCTTAGATAAAGATCTAGAGCAACTGAGACTAGGTGTAGGCAACAGTTGCAATGTCAGGTGGGTGCTTCTAATTGTAAAAGGGATGATGAGAGGGTTACATGAAATATATAGGTAAAAACAATGACTGCAGATGCTGGAAACCAGATTTTGGATTAGTGGTGCTGGAAGAGCACAGCAGTTCAGGCAGTATCCGAGGAG
Source organism: Chiloscyllium punctatum (assembly GCF_047496795.1). Classification (NCBI taxonomy): domain Eukaryota; kingdom Metazoa; phylum Chordata; class Chondrichthyes; order Orectolobiformes; family Hemiscylliidae; genus Chiloscyllium; species Chiloscyllium punctatum. The sequence continues at coordinate 74,211,238 of NC_092746.1, forward strand.
CAGCAAAATCAGGAATGAAGGGCTTTTGCCCGAAATGTTGATTTTGCTGCTCCTCGGATGCTGCCTGAACTGCTGTGCTCTTCCAGCACTACTAATCCAAAATACTTGAAATATATGTTCCTTCTGAAAGATTACAGAAAGCTTGAAAGTAAAATATAGCCACACTGTCAGATCAATATTTCTGCTGTGGGCAGTGAAGAGTTGGATGAGAGGATAATGAGTAGTGTGGATGGTAATGTGACATCACCTGTCCTGCTGCTACTCCTGTGGCATAGGGCAGGGATATTGTTGAAAAATTCCAGGTGAGTAAAAAGTGCCTTCAATAGGCTGTTTAATTTGATAGCTATTAGAGTCATAGAGATTTACAGCATGGAAATAGACCCTTCTGTCCAACCTGTCCATGCCGACCAGAAATCCCAACCCAATCCAGTCCCACCTGCCAGCACCCGGCCCATATCCCTCCAAACCCTTCCTATTCATATACCCATCTAAATGCCTCTTAAATGTTGCAATTGTACCACCCTCCACCACATCTCATTCCATACAAGTACCACCTCTGTGTGAAAAAGTTGCCCCTTAGGTCTCTTTTATATCTTTCCCGTCTCACCCTAAACCTATGCCCTCTAGTTCTGGACTCCACGGCCACAGGGAAAAGACTGTCTATTTATCCTATCCATGTCTCTCATAATTTTGTAAACCTCTATAAGGTCACCCCTCAGCCTCCGACGCTCCAGGGAAAACAACCGCAGCCTGTTCAGCCTCTCCCTATAGCTCAAATCCTCCAACCCTGGCAACATCCTTGTAAATCTTTTCTGAACCCTTTCAAGTTTCACAACATCTTTCTGATATGAAGGAGACCAGAATTGCACGCAATATTCCAATAATGGCCTAACCAGTGTCCTGTACAGCCGCAACATGACCTCCCAACTCCTGTACTCAATACTCTGACCAATAAAGGAAACATACCAAACATCTTCTTCACTATCCTATCTACCTGCGACTCTGCTTTCAAGGAGCTATGAACCTGCATTCCAAGGTCTCTTTGTTCAGCAACACTCCCTAGGACATTACCATTAAGTGTATAAGTCCTGCTAAGATTTGCTTTCCCAAAATGCAGCACCTCACATTTATCTGAATTAAACTCCATCTGCCACTTCTCAGCCCATTGGCCCATCTGGTCCAGATCCTGTTGTAATCTGAGGTAACCCTCTTCACTGTCCACTATATCTCTCATTTTGGTGTCATCAGCAAACTTATTAATTCTAAACTCTTATGGTCGCATCTAAATCATTTATGTAAATGACAAAAAGTAGAGGGCCCAGCACCAAACCTTGTGGCACTCCACTGGTCATAGGCCTCCAGTCTGAAAAACAACCCTCCACCACCAACCTCTGCCTTCTGTCTTTGAACCAGTTCTGTATCCAAATGACTAGTTCTCCATGAGATCTAACCTTGCTAATCAGTCTCCCATGAGGAACCTTGTTGAATGCCTTACTGAAGTCCACATAGATTACATCTACTGCTCTGCCCTCATCAATTTTCTTTGTTACCTCTTCAAAAAACTCAATCAAGTTTGTGAGACATGATTTCCCACACACAAAGCCATGTTGACTATCCCTAATCAGTCCTTGCCTTTCCAAATATATGTACACCCTTTCCCTCAGGATTCCCTCCAACAACTTGCCCACCACCGAGGTCAGGCTCACCGGTCTATAGTTCCCTGGCTTGTCTTTACCGCCCTTCTGAAACAGTGGCACCACGTTAGCCAACCTCCAGTCTTCCGGCACCTCACCTGTGACTATCTATGATACAAATATCTCAGCAAGAGGCCCAGCAATCACTTCTCTAGTTTCCCACAGAGTTCTCGGGTATACCTGATCAGGTCCTGGGGATTTATCCACCTTTAACCATTTCAAGACATCCAGCACTTCCTCCTCTGTAATCTGGACATTTTGCAAGATGTCACCATCTATTTCCTGACATCTTCCATATCCTTTTCCACAGTGAATACTGATTCAAAATATTCATTTAGTGTCTCCCCCAATTTCTGTGGCTCCACACAAAGGCCGCCTTGCTGATCTTTGAGGGGCCCTATTCTCTCCCTAGTTACCCTTTCCCCACTTCATCAGCACACCTATCTTCGAACTTGACACCTTCACTGAATGAAAATTCAACTGTGAATATCTTTGAATATCATTCAGGTTGATTGAAGAGGTACATCACTTGATGTGTTCACACAGAGTTCAGATTTCCTGGACAGAGTGCCATGCAGTGTCATATTTCCGATGACCGTTATTTGTAAAGTCAGTGTTCTGGACCTTGTAGAAATTCATAACTTTTAAAAATAAATTAATTAGTAGCTGAATGAATGGCACAATAACATTTTAAACAGTTTAACTGTTAACAAAAAAATGAAAGCAGTTTTACTTATATATGGTGTTTTGCCTGGCATGGCCTTCTTTGTTGAACTAGGGTTGATCTCCTGGCTTGATGGTTACAGTAGGATGGGTAACATACTGGTCCATGAGTTTGCAGATTGTGTTGGAGTATAATTCTGCTGATGATGATGATGACCCACAGCACCTTATAGGTGCCCAGTCTTGAATTGCTAGATTTGTTCGAAGCCTATCACATTTAGCAAAGTTATACTTTCAGACAATAGAGTGGAGGGTACATTCATTTTGAAGAAGGACTTCTACTGGGACTGTGCGATGGTCACGACTGCTGATACTATCATGGACAGATCCATCTGTGGTAGGCAGATTTGTGGGGATGAGGTTAAATATGATTTTCCCTCATGTTGGTTCCCTCGTCTCCTGCTGCAGATCCAGTTTGCTAGCGATGCCGTTTAGGACCTGACAAGCTTGATCAGTAGTGCTGCTGCTGAGCTGCTGTCATTGGTGGACCTGCTACCTTCACTGCTTCAACATGAAAGGGCGCTGACTCATTCGCCGAGGGAGCATGGTACATGCTGGAGGTTGTCAGCTGGAAGTTTCTTCACCTATATTTGACCTTTGCCATGAGACTTCATGGATTCCAGAGTCAATGTCGAAGACTCCTCTCGCAACTGCCTCCTAACTGCTTCCCACTGTGCCCTCAACTCTGCTGTCCTATCTGTGGGACAGGATGTATCCAGGGATATTGATGGTGTAGTCCAGGGTGTTGTGTTTGAAATTTGACTCCATCAGTATGAATATATCAGGCTGTTGCTTGACTAGCTTTTGAGACTGCTTTTCCAACTTTCATGCTGGTCTCCAAATTTTAGTAAGGAGGATTGTTTTCTGAAATGGCCTAGCAATTGTATTGATTCTTAGAAAGGAAAAAAAAGAAATGAAACATGACAGACCCATGGATCTTAATAAGGAATTGCATTGTTTGACAGGGCTGTGTTTGCCCTTCTTGTTTCCAGTGCTTTAGTCGATGCCAGGTGGTCCATCCGGTTTCCTTTTCTTTCCCTTTCTCGTAGTTGAAACAACTAAATGGCATTCAGATGGGTTTTTGCAAGAATTGACAGTGGTTTCATGGTCATCATTTGCCCGTTTGTTTTTAGTTCCATATTTTTGTTGAGTTCAAGTTCTATCATCTGCCATGGTGGGAATCCTCATTACATTGATTATGTAGCAAGTATGTTTATTGCCACTTAGTCCAAGCCTGGATATTGTCCAGGTCTTGCTACCTCCAAACACACTTTTGGACAAAGATCCTTAGACAGTACCTTCCAAATCCATGACCACTTCTGATCAGAAGGACAAGGGCAGCAGGTACAAAGGAATATCATCCTGAAGTCCCCTCCAAGTCACTCACCATCCTGACTTGGAAATGTATTGTTGTTCCTTTTCTTTTGCTGGGTCAAAATCCTGGGACTCCCTCCCTAAAAGTATTGTGAGTCTACCTACAGTACATAGACTGCAGCAGTTCAAGAAGATGGCTCACCATTACCTTTGTAGGGGAACCAAGGACCAGCAATAAATGCTGACCAGCTAGATTAGAGTGGTGCTGGAAAAGCACAGCAGTTCAGGTAGCATCCGAGGAGCAGTAAAATCCTGCTGCCTAAACTGCTGTGCTTTTCCAGCACCACTCTAATCTAGACTCTGGTTTCCAGCATCTGCAGTCATTGTTTTTACCATGCTGACCAGCTAGCAATGCCTACATCCCTCAAGAAAATAAATTTTAAAATTGCTTCGTTATCTGAGGAGTCTTGAATGATACTGAAATTGTGATCGTTAGTGAATATCCCACCTCTGACCTTATGGAGGGGTAGTCATTGAAGTAGCTGAAGAAGTTTGGGCCTAGGACACGACTGAGGAACTTGTGCAGTGTCGTTCTGGGGCTGAGATGATTAACCTCCAACAGCCACAACCATCTTCCCCTGTGCTAAATATGACTTCAACCAGTGGAGAATGCTCTCCTGATTCCCATTTCTCAAGTTTTATTAGGGCTGCTTCATGCCATATGATCAAAATTAGTCTTGATGCCAAGGACAGTCACTGTTGACTCGTGTGTTTGGACCAAGGCTGTAATGATGCCAGAAATCAATTAATTTATATACTGCAGAAGAAGCAATGGTCAGAGCAGTGACCCTGGGGGAACACCAATATCTATCAGCCTCCAATCTGAAAAATAGCTATCAATGCAAAATCCAAGAAAATCCTGCACAAAGCTTAAAATATAATGTTCGCTTGTTGACTGGAAAATCCTGCCACTGATTTATCACCTAAGTTGTAGTCACCCAGTTTTTCTTTTACTGCGTGTTTTCTTTTAGAGTGTTCCTGCCAAAGCCAATATTTGTTTCCCATTACTAATTGCCCTTGAATTTATAGCACTCTAGATATTTTCTGCCTGAATTAGTCAATAAAATTTGCTGTTAGCTAATGCCTCAGACAAAATATCAAAGTTTAGATGTTGGAACAATATTTCTGCATCATTATGTTTGGAGAAATTGGTGCCTTCTTTAGTTTCTGCAGTTCATTTGGAACACATACACTTATAGAGTAGCTTGGAAGGGAGTTCCAAGACTTTGATTCCGCAACAATGAAAGAATTATTGGTTTATTAATGCCTTCTAGAGAAGAAAATAACCCTCTTTAACTGGTCTGGCCTACATGTGACTTCAGTCTCACTGCAATGCTGTTGACCCTCAACTGCTTTCTGAAATGGCTGAACAAGCCACTCTTATTGTATCAAACTGCTACAAGATCTAAAGAAAGGAACAAAACTCCCTGGACCATCTGGCATTGATCTAGCCATTGAAAATAGCAACAACAAACATGGCCTTGTCAACCTTCCAAAGTCCTCCTTACCAACATTTGGGAGCTTGTGCCAAAATTGGGAGAGCTGTGCCGCAAACTAGACGAGCAACAGCCTGACATAGATGTACTCACGAAATCATATCTTACAATGTTCCAGATACCACCATCACCATTTCTTGCATCTCCTGCCCTGTAATGGAGATGGTTAGAGACAAAAAAAACTGCAGATGTGGAATCCAGGGTAGACAAGCAAGAGGCTGGGAGATCATAGGAATCCAGGGAGTATCAATGGAATGGAGATAGTTGCTGAGAGAACAGGCGCTTTTTAGAGATGAGCAAAACTGTTATAACTTGGTTGGATTTCTACAGTGGCCATTGTGACATCAGAGCTCATACCATAATGGGGGTCCCAGTTCCTACTTAGGGAAACAATGATCAACAAGATATGAGTCAGAAGTGTGATGGAATACTCTCCACTTGTCTAGATGGGTATAACTCTAGCAACACTCAAGACTCAATGCCACCACCAAGATAAAACAACCTGCCTGACTGACATCCCACCTACCACCTTCAACATTCGCTCCTCACCGCCAATAGCAGCAGTGTGTACAATGCACAGGATGCACTGCAGTAATTCACCAACCTGCTCCAATTGTACCTTCCAAATCCACAACCTCTCGACACCGAGAAGGACATGTCAGCAAATGGGAATGCCCCACCTACAAGTTCCTGGCTTGAAATTATATTGATGTTCCGTTACTGTCCTCGGTTCAAAATCCGAGGAATTCCTCCTCAACAACACTATGGGTGTCCATATCCTTCAGGAATTGCAACGGTTCAAGAAGGCAAAAGTGAGGACTGCAGATGTTGGAAACCAGAGTTTAGATCAGAGTGGTGCTGGAAAAGCATAGCAGGTCAGGCAGCATCCGAGGAGCAGGAAAATCAACGTTTCGGGCAAAAGCCGTTCAAGAAGGCAGCTTTTCACTCCTTTCTCCAGGACATCTGGAGATTAGCAGTGAATGTTGACTTGGACAGTGGCATAAAAACCCTCTGAATACTTTTTTTGAAAAGCAATATAATTTCAGATCATGATGGTGACACAGAGCAAAGTTTCCAGGTATTGCTGTTTCCATATGTTTGCTATCTTTATTCTTCTATAAATCACAAAGTTGGAAGTTGTTTTTGAAGAAGTGTCTTGTTGATATACACAGTGTAGCCACAGAGCATTAGTGTTGGATGAAGTGCATATTCAATGTTCAAGGTTCCATAAATGGCCTATTTTGTCCTGGCTGGAAATATAGTAAACTGGGAGGAGGATAGTGATGGACGTCAGAAGGATGTAGACAGATTAGTGGAATGGGTGGATTTGTGGCAATTGAAATTTAGTGCGGAGAATTGGAAAATTATGTATTTTTGTAGTGAAAACAAGGAAAGACAATATAAAACTAGAAGTACAATTTTAAAGGACATGTTGGAACAGAGAGACTTCAAGCTGTTTGTGCATAAATCGGTGAAGATGGTGGGGTGCTTTAGAAAATGTTTAAAAGGTCACACTGGATCCAGAGCTTTATTGAGTGCAAAAGCAAGGAAAAGATGATGAATCTTTGCAAAACACTAGTTAGATCTAAAATTGGGAGACTGATTACAGGATGAAGCAGTGCAGTTAGATAGATAGGTAGATTGATTTGAGAAGCAGGGTTTGTTCTCTTTGAGTCGAGAGTGTCGTGCTGGAAAAACACAGCCGGTCAGGCAGCATCTGAGGAGCAGGAGAATCAACGTTTGGGACATAAACCCTTCAACAAAAATAAAGTTTCTGGACCGGGCCGGGGTTGGGGGAGTCGGGGGGGGAGCTGAGAGGTCAATGGGAGGGGGGTGGGGCTGGGGGCAAGGTAGCTGAGAATGTAATAAGTAGATGAAGGAGAAGGTGAACACTTCAACTGCCCGCCCCATTCCATCAAGGACGTGTAGGTCCTGGGTCTCCTCCATCATCAAACCCCTACCACTCAACACCTGGAGGAAGAACGCCTCATATTCCACCGTGTTACCCTGCAACCATTTCAACAGGTTCCTCGTTTCCCCTCCCCCCATATTATCCCAATCCCAAGCCTCCAACTTGGTACTGCCCTCCTGACGTGTCCATCACCTTTCCTATCTATCTGCTCCACCCTCCTCTCCGACCTATCATCTTCTCCCTCACCTTCAACTACCCATTATATTCTCAGCTACCTTATCCCCCAGCCCCACCCCATCCCATTTATCTCTCAGCCGCAGCCCGCAAGCTTCATTCCTGATGAAAGGCTTATGTCTGAAGTGTCGAATTTCCTTCTGCTCGGATGATGAAAGCTCCTGCTGTGCTTTCACAGCATCTGCAGTCCTCACTTGCTACGACTTTGTTCTCTTTGAGAGGAGATTTGATGGCAGTGCTCCAAATCACTGTAGGCAGAGTGGATGGCAAGTTAGATTGTTCCCACTGGTGGAAAATGAGGGGATAGATTTAAATTGATTGGAAAAAGATTAAAAGTGTCATGATAACAATTTTACACAATGAATGGTTATGATCTGGAATGCAACTTGTGAAAGAGTGCTCACAATGCAAAGGGACAATGGATAAATCCATCCACAAAACTTCTAGGAAAATTTATTCACAGGGTGACCAGAATCTCAATTGTTCAGGTGCAGATGGAGGCTGTTCAGCCCATCATGTCTGTATCAACTGCCTGAGTATTATTACCTTATGTCAATCAGAGAAAAGTTATCTGTAAGCTGAATGGAAGGAAAGGCTGCTCTTCCCTGATGGGTCCACTAGGGAGCCCAACAACAATAAACATGAGAGAGAAGCAACTTGTAGTTGGAAGAGTAGATCGTAATGGGGAGAGGCAGGGAGGAGTCAGGGAGGCTTTGGGTTCATTGGGGAAACTTGGAGGCTGGTTGGCAATGCGGAAAGCCTGCTGAGTGGGGGGGGGGGGGGCAGATTGTTTGGGGGATGCTCTGTGTGGAGATGGAGAGGCCACAGGTAGTGTGTGTGAGTGTAGATGGGTGTTGTGGATTGAAAAGAGATGGGAAAACAGCAAAGGTGTGGTTATTGTAGGAAATTGAAACATTTCCTAATTTTGTATGAGTCCAAATATCCTTTGCATCAACACAAGTACAAAGGATAATGCTATTATATGACAGAGTTACTTAATAAATTAGTTAGTGAGAAGGATAAAATAGTCCTGGAAAATCAAAAAAATTGCCTTTCAGAAGGAATTTAAATGAAAATGAATTTCAAAATTCTACTGTAGGGAAGAAGACAGACCAGAAGGTACTGCAGGTGTAGACCACAGAAATTTCCAGACTAGAGTGGCAGATAAGAGACTGGCCTTTATCTGTGCTGTATACAGGTTCTTACAGCACATCCAACCTGCAATTGTGATTATTCATCTCCTATCCTTTCTCATTGAACTATTCATAGAACTGTATGCCATTTTCCCTCATATGTATTGTTTTGCTTCATCTTAAATGTAGCTATGCTATTTGTTTCAACCCCTTGGAAGTGAGTTGCATATTTTTGTAACTTCCTGGGTGAAAAACCTTTTTATAATTTCCTGTTTTGGTTTCTTGATGACCATTGTGAATTGACTTCTAGTTTTGCTGTTTCCCACAAGTGGAAAAGCTTTACTTCTATTTTTCAAAATATTTTAATAACTTTAAAGACCACTATTAAATCATTTAATCTGTAAGTATTTTTTTCTTCTAGATATCGTACTACCAAAGATCATTTTCATGAATACATTAATAGTGGAAGGGATAAAAACCTAAAACTTGCTGATAAAGATCATCCAATTGATGGAGAAGTTACTGAAGGTGCTGCAGACTGTGATCTTCCAGAGCACAAAGCAAAAAGAATGAAACTGGATGAAAACAGTGAAAATATTAAAAGTGAATCTGAAAAGGATAACAGTGAATCATGTCAGAAAGAAGAGGAACACAAACAAATTAATAAGAAAGCAAGGGGCCAAAATAAAAACAGACCTCATATGAAGCCAAAACACTATGAACATGATCAAAAGTTGTGCACTTCAGTTTGCCAGGTAAGTGTTTACATTTAATCTATTCCATGCATCATGAGGTCAGAAGTGGGGATTTTCACTGATGATTGCACAATGTTCAACACCATTTTGATACTGAAGCAGTCTGTGTACAAATGCAGCAAGACTGATAAATGGTACTTATGTGGTATGTTTGTGCCACATAAGTGCCAGGCCATGTCCATCTTCAACAAGAGAGAATCTGACAACCTCACTTTGATATTCCATGGCATAATTCTCCACCATCAAAAACCTGGAGCTTACCATTGATCAGGTACTTGCCTGAACTAGCCATTTAAATGCATTGACTGGCTAAAAATGCAGTTGAGAGGCTGGGAATCATACAGCGAATAACTCAAATTCTCACTTCCCAAAGCCTGTTTATTTCTGTCCCACCATAAATCATGTGGCCCTGGTGTTGGTTCTCACCCTCGCACTGCTCCTAGCCCCAGTTTGGCAGCTTTGTTTATTGGACTCTGATGTACCCCTTTGCCCAGAACCTGTTGTTCACTACCTGCAAGGCTTAAATCAGGAGTTTGATGGAATACACTACACTTTCCTGGGTGAATGCAGCTCCAGCAACACTCCAGTTTGGTCAAGTCAAAGAGTCTGTTTAATCAACACTCCATTCCACCAACTTAAACACACAGTCCCTCACCACTAGTGCATAGTGGTAATAGTTGTCAGCCAATAAATGCACTGCAGTAACTTACTAGTGCTCCTTTGATGGCATCTTACACATTCTTAACCACCACCTTGAAAAACAAAGGCAGCAGATGCAGTAGAGACATCCACCTGCAAGTGTCTGTCCAAGCCACAGTGATTTGACCTGGAACTGTTTTGCAATTCCTTCACTGTCCATAGGCCAAAATCCTGGAACTACCTTCTGAGAGCGTTGTGGGTGTACTGGCTTGGCTGCAGCTGCTCAAGAAGGAGGTTTACCACAACCTTCAGGGCCAGCAGAAATGAGCAAAAATACTAGTCTTGATATGATGCTTACATCCCATTAACTAATTTTTAAAAGTCAATGTTTCTGTCTGCTTCCCATGTCTATCAATTTTCCGTGAGTGATCAAATTTCAGCTTTAAATATATATCCATAATGGAGCATCCACAGTGCTTCAGAATAGAGACTTACAAAGAATCACAAACCTGTTAAATTGTGCCCAAAATTTTACTTAATGAACATTCAAACTAAAGTAACAACTTTTATATATCATCTTCAATATAACAGAGTACTTTCGAGAGACATCCTAGAGGCTGAGCCATACAAGGATATAATAGGTGGGATGATCAGAAACTTGATAAAGGGGGTAAATATCAAGGATGTCTTGAGGAGAAAAGTGTGGTAGAAAAATGGAGAACGTGTAGGGAGCCTAGACAACTAAAGGCAAAAATCATCAAAAGTAATACAATTGTGATTGGGTGCATAAAATGAAGTTAAAATTAGAGGAGTGCAAATATCTTAAAGAAGGTTGTGGAATTTAAGGACATTAGAGATATGGGCTTATTGTATGGCTGTGGAAGGCTTTGAAAACGATATGGATTTTAAATCAGAGATGTTGCTTAACTGAGAGCCAATATAAGTTTGCAAGGTTACATTGGAGTGATGAGGGACCATGATTTGCTGTGAATGAAAACATGGGCAGCAGAGATTGGAAATATTGAGCTACTTTCTGACCTCTACCTGTCAACTAATGCCAAAACTTTGAAGCTAAAATTAAGATTCCATTCATTGTTTGATAATCTAACAGTGGTTTATATGCAGACCAGGTCATTTTAACATTTAAGACACTTAGTCCAAGGTAAAGGAGTAAAATGGTATAAAGAACTGAAACTTGCAGAAATTCTGTTGAGAAGATGGAATTGTTTGCAAGACTGATTAGGAAAATGCACCTTGAGTGAAATGCATCTTGGGAACCATTTAATCATTGGGCAAAAAGCAATGGTTTTTGTTGAGTCAGAAATGTTGACACTGAACCTGGTGCTCCACCTTAATTATGAAAGCCAATATCAAAAAGAAACAAAAATCAACCTTCACATTTTTCATTTGATCAACTAATATATGAAGGCTTTATATAGGCAGCACAAGTAACCCTGTGGGCGTATCACTTTTTGCACATTATTATCTTATGAAATAAATAAAAGTCCGTAACTGGCATATCCCTTGGTTGCTCTCCAGAGCCCCTCAACATGAAATTGCTTACTATCCTGTCAGTGATTGCATTTCCCTCTCATTATAGTGTTATAACCCTTTATATTGTTAGCATCTTTATTAAGCATGTTTACTGACACACAATAATTTCTGTCTTTCTCTTCCTCATGCTTCATCCCACCAAGGAACCTCCAATGAAGTGTTACTTTGGTGAAAAATGCAGATTTTTGCATGATGTGTCGAAGTATCTGGAATCCAAGCCTTCTGATCTTGGTGACCATTGCCACTTATATGCCACCTATGGGAAATGTCAATATGGTGTTACCTGCCGGTATGCAAAATCCCACATTGGTCCAGACAACAAGAATTTGATTAATGAAGATCTTACGAAGACATGGGAGGGAACAGTGATTGTGAAAAATAGTCTAAGTAAAGATCTGCAACAGATCCTACGCAAAAAAAAGTTTTACTTTGACAAATCTGAGCAATACTTGAAACAGTTGAACAAAGGCAATAAATGTGAAAATCACAGTAATGCAGCAAAGAAAATGTTTGCTCAATCAAAATGTATTGAAGAGAAAGTTATAACTAGTAATTCAACAGAGATGAAGTTGCCTATTGGCATTTCAGATAGAGTTATTGAGGAAAAAGATTCTTCTGTAGGATCACAGGACTGTATAAAGGCAGAATTACCGAGTGTATTTTATTCAGAAAACACTTTGAATAATGGTCAAGAACCAGAATCAACACAAGTGAATGTTGAAATAAATGAGGTGAGCACTTTTTCTGGAACAGATACAGACATAGCCAAATCTATCAAAGATGACAATGAAGGGATAATTTCTACAAAAACTTTGGGAGTTGTGACTGATGAAGATATTATAAAAGTACGATCCTGTGAAAAGAAACAAGTAAGTCTCCTTCTTCATTTTAATTTGTTTAGGAAAACCCAATTTTGTTAACAATGTAGAAAATAATCCTTAATGGCATAAAATTGTTGTGATAGATTTTCTTGCCTAAATATGAAATTAGAAGTATTTGATGCAGTGGATAATAGAACATAGAAAAATACAGCGTAGTACAGGCCCTTTGACCCTCGATGTTGCGCCGATCCAAGCCCACCTAACCTACACTAGCCCACTATCCTCCATATGCCTATCCAATGCCCGTTTAAATGCCCATAAAGAGGGAGAGTCCACCACTGCTACTGGCAGGGCATTCCGTGAACTCACAACTCGCTGAGTAAAGAATCTACCCCTAACATCTGTCCTATACCTACCACTCCTTAATTTAAAGCTATGCCCCCTCGTAATAGCTGACTCCAAACGTGGAAAAAGGTTCTCACGGTCAACCCTATCTAAACCCCTAATCATCTTGTACACCTCTATCAAGTCACCCCTAAACCTTCTTTTCTCCAATGAAAACAGCCTCAAGTGCCTCAGCCTTTCCTCATACGATCTTCCTACCATACCAGGCAACATCCTGGTAAACTTCCTCTGCACCCATTCCAGTGCCTCCACATCCTACCTATAGTATGGCGACTAAAACTGCACACAATACTCCAGATGCGGCCGCACCAGAGTCTTATACAACTGCATCATGACCTCAGGACTCCGGAACTCAATTCCTCTACCAATAAAAGCCAGTACGCCATGTGCCGCCTTCACCGCACTATTTACCTGGGTGGCAACTTTCAGAGATCTGTGTACATGGACACAAAGATCCCTTTGCTCATCCACACCACCAAGTATCTGACCATTAGCCCAGTACCCCATCTTTTTGTTACTCATACCAAAGTGAATCACCTCACACTTACCCACATTGAACTCTATTTGTCACCTTTCTGCCCAGCTCTGCAGCTTATCTATATCCCGCTGTAACCTGACACATCCTTCCTCACTGTCAACAACTCCACCGACTTTCGTATCATCCGCAAACGTGCTCACCCAACCTTCTAGCCCTCCTCCAGGTCATTTATAAAAATGACAAACAACAATGGTCCCAAAACAGATCCTTGCGGAACACCGCTAGTAACTGCACTCCAGGATGAACATTTACCATCAACTACTACCCTCTGTCTTCTTCCAGCCAGCCAATTCCTAATCCAAACCTCCAACTTACCCTCAATGTCATACCTCCGTATTTTTTTGCAGTAACCTACCATGGGGAACCTTATCAAACGCCTTACTAAAATCCATATACACCACATCTACCGCTTTACCCTCATCCACCTCCTTAGTCACCTTCTCAAAGAATTCAGTAAGGTTTGTGAGGCACGATCTGCCCTTTACAAAACCATGCTGACTATCCTTGATCACATTATTCCTATCCAGATGTTCATAAATCCTACCCCTTGCAATTCTCTCTAAGACTTTGCCCACAACAGAAGTGAGGCTCACCGGCCTATAGTTACTAGGGTTATCCCTACTCCCCTTCTTGAACAAGTGAACCACATATGCTATCCTCCAGTCTTCTGGCACCATTCCTGTAGACAACGAGGACATACCAATCAAGACTAATGGCTCTGCAATCTACTCCCTTGCTTCCCAGAGAATCCTAGGATAAATGCCATCAGGCCTGTTTGTTCTCTGTATGTCATCTCCCATCTGCTCTAATGCAATCCATACACTTGCATTTCCTGTCCGAGGAATGCTTTGGGACAGTCTGAGACAGATTACAATGGAAATGAGTTCAGTAAGAAACTTTGAGATATATTACTTAACACAAGATACATCACAAGTAATGTTGGAGTGTAAAGGCATGAAGAGAGGGAGGATCATAATATGGAAAGAAATATCTCTTGAGATCTAACTTCTTGGAAACTGTGGTTGCGGGGATGAAGTAAGTAAAGTCATGGGGTGGTTGAGAAAACTCTTGGGAAATAACAACATGTGGTATATATGTTGAAAACAAATCTCAATTTATGTCCAGGGACTAAACCAAAATTGTGGTCCAGATCCATTGTTTATCCATCTTCACTTGATCTATTTTCACCTGGGCGTATGTTTACAGACAGTACACTATAATCCATAAAATAACTAACATTAGTAAATATATTGCTCCTTATGTGCTGTCTGTTTTGGGTCTGGGGAGGTTGGCAGGGAAGGGTTTAATAGATTTTCATTTGATCAATATCTATCATTACAATGAAAACAACTACTGCCACAAATTGACAATGTTACAATTTTGCATTTGTTAATTTTTAATTTGCAATGTAGTAGTACTGCTATGCATTATTTTGTTATTGTTTTGTATATAATTAAACTTCCAAGTATGTTGTGATAAATAATTATTTTTACTTTGCAGCTGAACTTCAAAGATAAGCTTTATCTGGCTCCACTAACAACAGTGAGTAGTTTTTTTTTCAAAAACGACAATCTTTAATGTAATGTGGGTGTTTCTAGAGCATTTGTTGCTCATCCTTAATTGCCCTTGATCAGTGGCTTGCTATGCCATTTTGGAGGATAATTCAAGAGTCAATCATACTTCTGGGGGCCTGGACTCATACATAGACTAGGTAATGCTGGCAGATTTCCTTCCCTGAAGGTTCAGTTTTTATGACCCTAAGACAAAGGAGCAGAAGTAGGTGATTTGAGCCCATTGTGTCTTCTCTATCACTCTAACTGAGATCATAACTAATCTGATAATGCTCAACCTCACTTTCTCCCCGTAACTCTTGATTTCCTTACTGATTAAGAATCTGTCTCAGTCTTGAATATACTTAATGATTGAACCTTGATTGCCGTCTGGGATAAAGAATTCTCTCAGAGAGAAATATCTCCTCATCTCTGATTTAAATATGTGACCTCTTATTCTGTTGCTGTGCCTCCTTGTCTTAGATTCTTCCACAAGGAGAAACAACCTCTCTGCGTCTTCCCTGTCAAGCCTCCTGACAATCTTGTATATTTCAATTAGGTCTCCTCTCACTCTTCCAAACTCCAGTGAGTAAAAGCCCAGCTTATGCTATCTGACAGAAGAAAATCTCTCCACAACAAAATCGATGTAGTGAATCTTTTCTGGAGTGCCTCCAATGGCAGTATATCTCTCCTTAGATGAGGGGACCAAAACTATTCACATTTTGGATGTGGTTCAGCTAGTGCCTTGTATATTTTTTTTCTCCCCTGAATAGATCATACCTAGTAGGATGAAAGACAGTGGTAGTGGTAGTTGTAGTTGTTGGAGGCCAATCAGCTTAACTCCAAGAGGTTATTACAAAAGTTCTCGGTGATGTCATAAGCCCCAACATCTTCATTTATCAACATCTTCAACGTCTTCAGTCCAACAGAAAGATTTAGGAGATTTCATATTTGGGATATTATAAGACAGAAATGGAACAAGACCTGTTATCTAAACGAGCAGTTCATATCTTGGGAATTCTTTGAGTAACTTGCCCCCTGGATCCAAAAGCTGCTTACCATTTATGAGACACAAGTCAAGAGTGTGATGGAATACTGTTCAATTGCCTGAATGACCACAGCTCCAACAACATCCAGGTCAAAGCAAACCAATTCATTGGCATTCAAACCAGCACCTTCAATGTTCATGCTTTCCACCACAGTCGCACACTGACAACAGCGTGTACCTTCTACAAGATGCACTGCACCAAGATATATTTCATAGCTCCTTGTATGCCCCAAACCGAAGGCCAAAGTTAGCAGATTCATAGGAATCACCACCTGCAAGCTTCCCTCCAAGCCACACAGCATCCTGACTTGGAACTTGCCGCAGGATCAATATACTGCTTGTACTTGCATCATATGGACAGCAGTGGTTCAGGAAAGTTGCTCACCACCACAACTTCAAATTCAGTTGGGGGATGAACAAAAAAATGTTGGCCTTGCCAGCAACACCCACTTCCAATGAAGTAATAAATGTTCCAAGGAATACTTTGAATTGAGAGCTGCGTTGAAATTTTCTAATTTTCGGATTATACTCATTAGTAGAAGTGTATGCTTTAGTCTTTTTGTGTTATTCCCTGCTGCATTGCATTTGTAGCATTATAATCACTGACTGAACTTCTAGAAGTACTTTAGCTTCAGAGTGCTTTGCGACATCCCTAGGTTGTGAAAAGCATTATGCAAATTTGTATTTTGTTACAGTGTGGAAATCTTCCTTTCCGTCGAATATGTAAAAGATTTGGAGCTGACATCACCTGTGGGGAGATGGCAATGTGTATAAAACTTTTGCAAGGACAATCTTCAGAATGGGCACTGTTGAAACGACATTACACAGAAGACCTCTTTGGAGTGCAGGTTTGTATTCTCACAATTTACTTCATCTTGGAGCATCTTAAGGAGTAGAGTTTAATGTAGAATTCAACATCTGATGTGCAGACTTACATCTGCATCATCTGAGGCAAAGATTGCACTGCAATTCCACAAATGTATGAAATGACTGCACCTGTTTGTAATGTTTATTCTAGTCCCCTTTTCCTGAAAAGTGTCAATTGGTGAGTAAGGAGTTTCTCAGCTAATTAACTGCCCAAACCTTAATGACATAATTCATTTCTTTTAAAAAATTTCATTAATAATGACAATTGATGATGCCGTTTTATTTAAAATTGTGTTTTATCTATTGTAAGATGCAAATAAATAATTACTAATCAAGGCCTTTTGGAACATACTTTTGTTCCAGTAATGAGTTTTCAATGCAATAATTGGTTACACTTAAATGCAACAGAAGATATATTACTTCTTTACAGCTAGAGGGAGCTTTTCCTGACACCATGACAAAATGTGCTGAGCTTCTGAATCAGAACATCGATGTAGACTTTGTTGATATTAATGTGGGCTGCCCAATCGATCTAGTATATCATAAGGTGAGATGTTTCGTTCTACCTTGTCTAAAATTGAGATTTTTACAAAGGTGTATATCTGTTCATTTTCTTGGTTTTACAAAATACGTAGGTAACTTGTAATCTGGCAAAGCAGAATGTCTGCTCATAACTGAACAGCCAGGTTTCATTTACTAATTTTGGAAGACACAAGTCATTCTTTAAGTATTGAAAATACTTTCTGCAATTTTTTTAAAAAAGAAATTTTAAATCTTTTCAACAGATATGTACAATTTTACTTTTAAGTGATTTGTCTGTGTCAGTCCCTTTGTCAGTTTTAGAATGTTTTCAATTTCTGTTGTTTTGTAATCTAACCAAGAAACATGCAGCATGCTTTATAGAGTATAGCTACACTTTGCTTGTGACTGTAAGACTACATGCATACTTTTAAAAAGTTCTTCAAATCTTTCACTATTCACAGGGAGGTGGATGTGGTTTAATGAATCGCTTGAGCAAGTTGGAACAGATTGTGAAAGGAATGACTTCTGTAAGTAGCTTCTGTAGATCCTCAGTTTATTGATGCCAATGTGCTGCCTTTATTTGTTCCGTGTTAACTGAAGTTGATTGTTCTTGAACTTACTGTAGGTGTTGGATGTTCCTCTGACTGCAAAATTAAGGACTGGTGTACATGAGAAAATAAACATTGCGCACAAAATAATACCTAACCTTCGGGATTGTGGACTTTCCCTTGTTACAGTAAGTTTTATTGAGGGTTCTGCTGTTCTTTGAGTCATTTTGTATCTTCTGTTTACTAATCAGCAGTAAGACTTTAAATATTGAAAATCAAGTGCACAAGATAAAGGTCCAGATCTTCTGATCAGCCACGATGTTAGGACAATTACCACTGACTGTGAAGATTACTGAAACCAAAAGTTTTTATGTCCTTGCAGTCTATCTGTCCCAGCAACTCTTTCTGTCGCTGCAACTCTTTCTGTCCCAATTGCAGCAGTAATGATTCATTGGAGGAATCCATTTGGCATGCTGGCAAAGAGGAGCAGTGCAGGGGAAATGCCCCTTTTTTACAGCATCAGGTTCCATATTCAATCTCAAAGGCTTTTAGCGGGTGGGTGGATTTGGGTTTTACTGTCAACCACTAAGTTACATCAGGGATGAAGTAGTATTCCAGTTTTCAGGTAACTGTCTAGGTAAGCAGTGCATATTTAAACTAAGTCACCGACACAGAATCCAGTGTAAGAGATATACATAGAGGCTCTGGAACAATGCAAATTATCATATAAATCATATGGGAAGTTTAAATTTCCTGGGCAAATACATCACTTGTATGTATACCAGGATCTATGATTTGGTCTTAAAGTGCTAACAGCGCAGACATCTTAATATTTGTTGCTTCTGGCACCCATTGATCTCGCCAGATGTCTTTGATTTCCCACTGGGGTCTAGCCAAATTACTGTTTAAGGCTGTGGAGTCAATTACTTTGTAAAAACCTGATTGGAAATGATAAGTTTAGCCTTTGTCAAAGAGTGTTGTTACCAAATTAATATTGCAGATCACTGTCTTAACCAAATATTTGGTTGGGGTCTGTCCTGAAGAATGCTGCACCATGTGTGATGGAAGGCAGTTACTATATATAGTTTATCCACATAGTGAGTTTTAAGTTTGCAATATCCGTATGGGCAGTTTTTTCAAACAGAGAAAAGGCTAGGTTGGTGGTTGCAATAAAACCTGTTGGGTCCTTATTTTTTTCAGAAGAAAAGGTATTTCAATGTGTTGTGTGGAATTTAAGGTAACCCTGATCCTAGTTGAATTCTTCTGGCATTTTTCATTGGAGATAAACAAAAGTTCAGGTTACACTTTTAAATTTAGTTTTGTTATTATCTCTCATGCAAGTTCTGAATTGCAGCTCAGAAGCATATATATTGCCAGTCTTCTGGCAGTCTAGGTTTTATGTGGAATGTTTTTCTCTTTGTTTATCTGTGTGTAGATTTGGAGTGGTCCAAATTTGTAATATTGGGTTAATTTTGCCTAAAAATCGGAAGAATCTCTCGTGTGTTCCTCCTATTCATTCACATTTTATTAATATTCTGGAACCTGTTTAAACTATTAACATTTTCTACTTCTTAACTCCTTCCAGGCTTAATATAGCTAACAGTCAGTCCTGCAGTGAACATTTACTCTGCCCACTGGCATTTGCATTAAATTAATTTTTTACTTGGTGGGAAGCCAAATAAGGAATATATGACAGAGAAAGACCAGTGGTATTAATTTTCTGTTGAGTATAATGCTAACCAATATTTTGCTAAAGTATAACTTATTTGAAAACTAAGCAGGGGGCAAGACTCTTAATTATAGTCCCAGAGAGATACATAAATTTAATTTGGAGATTATGACTTGACAGTTGTGCATGACCAGAGACTCCAGGCCTAAACAAGGTTAAAGCAAGACAACTTGTATGCTTTAAGTGCTTGGTTCTACAAAATACAACAGATGTAACTATGTCCATCTGTCTATTACAGAAAAATACAGCAAATCAAATAACAGATACTTCCAGTACATATATTTGAGTGATAAACAGATTAGTAAACTGCTGTAATGACCTAATAGAAATTCTTCCAGGTGTATATTGTAATAAATCATCTACATTACATTTGTTATGTAATTTGTATGTAGGTTAAAAATTACAACCAGAAAGTAAGTAAATTAGTTTTGACTTTATTTGAGAAATTCTATAATCAACATTTAAAGTAAGTTAAAACCTAATAGCTTTTGTTTAGTTGTGCATTGTAATTATGAGGTAAACTTTGATTCAGTGCAAACTGAAAATGAATTGAAGGACTGTGATGGAATTCTATGAACGCTGATTTTGAATAAATGAAATGAATAAAATATGCCTACATGAATAACAGAGGGTAAGATAGGATTAGTGAGGAGAAGTGAATAGTTATTGTTGGATCATCTACAATGATGCCGCCTTTTTCACTATGAAGCGAGCTGTTTGTGTTAAATCGGATAGCTACTGAAAATAAGGGCAGGAGCTATGACATATAGTTGACTAATACCTGTTCATTTTAATGCAAATGATCCCTGCTTGGCATTTTGAACAGTTTACCTTGAAGCATGTGGACTTGGAAGCTTTAAGAGCATTTGAAATGCTCTTTTTTTTTAGTATACAAGTTAACTAACATGCTTATGTACTCTGGTGAATCAAATGATTGTGGAACTCCTTATTGTAACATCTCCGGTTCATTTATCTTTAGCTCCATGGCAGATCCAGAGAGCAGCGTTACACTAAGTTATCGGATTGGGAGTACATTGATCATTGTGCTCAAGTGGCTAATCCAATGCCACTCTTTGGTAAGTTTAAACCTTTTCTTTAAATTTGACTATAAAGTAGCTGCAGCGAGATTGTAGTTGTCTTTGAAGTGACAAATACAAGAGCAGTTGAGAGAGACGGTTATTTCTCAGGAAAAGTGGTGTGATTTAATGATTGCGATGAAGAACATCTCATACAGGGAGCTGTAATCTTTGTAGTCATCCAGTTCTGCATAGGAGTATGTGATTTGTTAAGCAGATTTGAGATAACACTGTCCAGTAAATGTCAATGCAATGGCTTAACAACTAAACAAAATACTGATGCAGTAGTGTATATATTCCACTGTTTAAGATACTGACCCAGCATCGAGTGTATCTACGTGAACCTTTTCTATGTGAATGGGCAGAGAAAGTATTTTATGTTTATAAACATCTGCTTGTAAAATTAAAGTTTTCTACACGTAGTAATAATGGTTGTAATGGGCTATATGGTAGCATTTTGCCAGTGCAAACAAATTAAAAGTTCACTTATTTATAGATCATTTGTGCTCAGTATGTATCCAATATCTTCATCTTCTACAGGAAACGGTGATATACTGTCATTTGAAGATGCCAACAGAGTGAAGGCAACTACTAGTGTCTCTGGAATTATGATTGCAAGGTGTGTAATCTATAGAATGATGCAATGGGTTGCTGTTCTGCAATAGAACTTCAACTAAAGCTGAGAAGCCCTTCACTCTTTAACTCTCCCACACTTCCTGAAATGCTACCCTAACACCCCATGCATAATTGAAGCAATGCCTATTTATTTGATTAGATTAGATTAGATTACTTACAGTGTGGAAACAGGCCCTTCGGCCCAACAAGTCCACACCGCCCCGCCGAAGCGCAACCCACCCATACCCTTACATCTACCCCTTACCTAACACTACGGGCAATTGAGCATGTCCAATTCACCTGACCTGCACATATTTGGAGCGTGGGAGGAAACCGGAGCACCCGGAGGAAACCCACGCAGACACGGGGAGAATGTGCAAACTCCACACAGAGAGTCGCCTGAGGCGGGAATTGAACCCGGGTCTCTGGCGCTGTGAGGCAGCAGTGCTAACCACTGTGCCACCGTGCCGCCCATTTGGTGGGCTTGGAATCAAATCTCTGTTGGTAGAACACCCTAGGAAATTCTATGCTATATGATTTAGTTTATGTACACTGGGGATAATTTTGAAAGCTGATGAACAGCTAACACTGACATTGAAAACTGCTGAAATTACCATAAAACTTTGTTAATCCTAATGACCAAATAAATTTCGAAGGAGGATGTCTAAGATTAGACATGTTGAGAGCTGTATGAAAGACTTGTGCAGTCTTGTTTAAATTATTAAAATACATTTCAGAAATTAGAGGAATGACTTCCCCTCAAAATCATCCCCAAATAAAGGTGCCTGTCTTCCCTGATCTGGCAGTATTGGGTGCCGAAGATTTGATATCAGAAGCTGGGCATTATCTGAAATGGTTCGTTTTTGCCTCATAACTGATAGGATAATTATTGTCCTCTGGATATGTGATTTCAAGGAAATCCGAAAGAATAACTACTTTAAGTCGATAAAATGTGGAGCTGGAAAGGCACAGCAGATCTGGTGACATTGGAGGAACAGGAAAGGCAACATTTTAGGTCAGGACCCTTCATCAACCCGAAATGACAACTTTCCTACTCCTCTGACACTGCCTGATCTGCTGAGTCTTTCCAGCTCCAAATTTTATCAGCTGTGACGTCCAGCATCTCCAAGTTACTTTTTAAGGTGGTTTTGTTTTTGTGTGTGATCCCTATACACTAACTTGTAAGCCTAATACAAGTTTAGATGGCAAGTGAGATCATGAGCTCTTGCTGATCCTCGTTTAGATCCAAATAATACTGCTTGTCAACAAGAATCAGCGTTGTACAGCATAGACACAGTGTATTCTAGGAAATTGCCACCAAAGCATATTTGATGGATTTTGTTGTTCCAGTCTATATAAAGACCCCTCAATTATTACATTGTCATTGTTACACTCTTCGTGTATCTTCCTTAATGCTGTGTCCAGTGGTGTCAGTATTGTTGTTGTTATGGTTGGGGCTGAAAAAATATTCCAACCACTGTTTCCTACCATTCCTAATATCCAGCCATACTCATTCTGTTTCCTAATCTCATGCTGGTGAATTATTTCTCACTGCTGACCTTACTTCATCCTTTAGAAGACAGAATATGACCATTTTCATATTAACTGATGTCATACTAACTGGGTGTAGTGCTGTTTTCTGTTGTGAATAACACCTGCATTTCCTATTTTTCAATTCACTGGGACATTCTGGAATCCAGGAGATTTTGGGAGGATTACACCCAATGTATCCACTGTCACACAGAATCCCTGTAATGCAGCAGCAGGCCCTTTGGCCCATCAAATCCACACTGATTTTCTGAAGAGCATCCCAGAAAGACCCAACCGATACCCCTGCCCTATCACCATAACATTGCACTTCCCCAGGGAAATTCACCTCACCTACACATCCCTGGACACTATGGGCAATTTAGCATGGCTAATCTAACTAACCTGCACATGATGGATGAAGGAACTGAAGCACCCAGAGAAAACCCACAGAGACAGGGGAGAACATGCAAACTCCACACTGACAGTCACCTGAGGGTGGAATCAAATAAGAGTACCTGAGCCATTCTCTGCAGCTCTTACTAAATAGAACATAACTTTTTAAATGAAAAATCCATGAAGAGGATTTTTTTCAATTTATTAATTTCAATTTTGAGCACAGAATACATTCCAGTAAAGTGTCACATAATTGTAGACCTTGCAAATGACGTGAAACCAGATTCATGTCCGGTTCACTACTCCCGAGCACTAAACACTTATTGAAGACCCTTGAGTATTAGTATAATTGGCTGAAAGTATTTTTATTCACTTATTCAGAAGTTTACTATTTTGATATCTAATATTTCCAACCTGTCAAAATTCAACCCCAAATCCAGTATTTTGGGCTGAATTTTAATTTGGTGAATGAGAAACAAAAATCAAACTTCGAACAATGTCATTTTTACATAAAGCTTGGTATTATCTAACATAGATTATAAATACAAAGTTGATTTTTAGGCTAATGTCAGTTTTGATAGATTCTATGATCTAATCTCATCTAGAAAATAAGTATACAAAATGTTTGAATGAAGATTAAAGTATTTGCTGATGAGATTTGTTTTCTGTTACAGAAATGACTTTTTATAAGATGCAAAGAAGCAAATGCTATAAAATTTACATTTGTCATTTAACTTTGAACTACAGAGGGGCACTGATTAAACCTTGGATATTCACTGAGATAAAAGAGCAACGACACTGGGATATTTCCTCGAGAGAGAGATTTGAAATTCTACAGGATTTTAGGAATTATGGGCTAGAGCACTGGGGATCTGATACACAGGGAGTGGAGAAGAGTAGAAAGTTCCTCCTGGAGTGGCTATCATTCTTGTGCAGGTAAAAGTCTGCAGACTATTGTTGAAGAAATGCCCAATTTGCTTCAACTGAAGTCATTAACAACAATATACCAACAATTTTTTTCATAATTTACTTTTGTTCCAGGTATATTCCAATAGGTCTTCTAGAACGTATACCTCAGAAAATCAATGAAAGGCCTCCTTATTATTTAGGTAGAGATTATTTGGAAACTCTAATGGTTAGTCAAAATGTATCTGATTGGATCAAAATAAGGTAAGCTAAGATGCTATTTAAATGTTAAAGACTTGATAGGTTACTTTTCTTTGAAAGTGGCTCTTTGACAACTTAAAGTCCTTGCCTAGGTTATTTTTGGTTTGGATCTAAATGTGAAAGCTTATTATAGAGCTCAAGTGAACTAATATATTGCTTAGCCAAAGTTTTAAAACTAGTTGTCTCAACAATGGCACTGTAATGTTTCCCATTTGACTTTGTACAGGATTATAATTTTAAAAATGCAAAATTTTAAACTATCTTTTGTAAAATTATAAATGTAACTTGTACATAATCATTTATTCTAAGACTTGTGTATTTTACTTTGATTTTAGTGAAATGCTGTTGGGACCAGTTCCTCCTAATTTCAGTTTCCTGCCTAAACATAAAGCAAATTCCTACAAGTGAAAATGATGCCCAACAGCAGAAGCTGCAAGAAACTGGACTCTTTTACCTGACACTTCAAAATTAAATTCACATTATGATTATTTATAAACTCAAACAAAATGCATATACTGTGGAGCGGAGGGGATGGGCAACTAGTGACAACATATCAGGTCTTACACATTTGCCTGTTGTAAAATCTATACTCGACATGTTTCTTGGAAATTTTTAATAAATATTGATATTGCTCTTTTTCCATATTTGGTTTCCAGAATTCTGCTCATAAGTTACTTGGTATTTATGGCTATTTTATAACCTTTTTGTACTGCACAATCCATTGAATTTTATATTTTGCTTCTTTGAGTGGGCGTGGAATGAAGATCTCTTGCTTCCAGTATGGTGTCAGGGGTGGCTCAAAATTCACACACTTGTAGTCATTTATGAGGAATGGAGATGAAGTTGCCTTCTGTGCTTCTTGAACAATGCTGTTACACTTGTATGGTGTGGAAATTGTTAAAATTGGAGGACCTGAAATACAGTTGTTACTGTTTCTTTTAATGTTCATCTCTGTTGCTGGAGAACTTTGTTCAGGGGAGAGAGGAACATCTTTGCTTGTGAGAACATCCCAGAAGGAGGGATAAAGTGGCACTGGTAGTTCATAATGGAACCATTCTAAATGTCCATAAGTTCTTATACCAGGGAGCATCTTTGTTGGGTGTCTTTCAGCATGAGCTGACGATATCAATGAGTTTGCAGATATTCTTTCTTCATATGTATTGCTAATAATGTTGTCATCTGGAAACTTTGAAGAGTTAAATTCTTGATCAGACAGAGGGGGATGATCTCTGTGTATCACCAGTGTTGATAAATCAAATGCACTATTAGTTTCCTTCAGCAAAATTGGTAGAAAACCCACCTTAACTTGTTTATGCAGAAATCTCCTGGTTTGTGAATAGGAATGATTCAAGAGCATTCTTCTTGTGTCCATATTACCCCTTCACAAGTACCTTAGGACTTCATTGAAGAATGGTGAAATATGATGATTAATGGTTTGCTTATTTTTCCAGGCATTCATCTCTTAGATTTCCTCTAGATATTTATTTCTGCTTCTGCAGAAGTAACAGAATCAGTTTTGGAATATAGAATAATCACTGCAGAATTTTGTTTACATTCTTTACAACTATTACATCATAGAAGCTTGGGATTCCATACTGGAATCAAACTGTATCCATGCGTAAAGTCAATGTTAAGAGGGTGGTATCTGTAAGTTGACCAGTCTTTAGAACCTTCTATCATTTGATAATTACAGTCAACTGCCTTTGCTGTTTGTATCATGCGAATATAATTGTGCCACTAGTGACTACTGGAGAAGGTTGAGATGAATCATCCATTCAACAGTGAAGGTTATTGCAAATCCTTTAGCCTTATCCTTAGCACTGATGTATTCAGCTCTCCCAATCAATAGGATGAGAATAAGAACATACAAGTTGCCCAACTGTTTGACACCCTTCACTGTGGAACTTAGATCTGATCTGTTGGTTGTGAAAGCTCTTAGCTCTGTCTGTCACTAGCTATTTAGCATGCAAGTAGTTGTGTTGTAACTTCACCAGGTTGATACTTACTTTTGTTGCTGATCCTGGTGTTCTGAACTGTTAATTGAACCAGAGTGAATCTCCTGGTTTGATGACTACAGTAGACTGTGGATATGCAAGGTTGCAGATTGAGTTGGAATACAATGCAGCATCTTGTGGATGCTCAATTTTTAAATTTAGATTTGTTCAACGTCTGTCCTATTTCACATGTTATGTAATCATCATAATTACTATTGAAGCTTAATTAGAGCCATAAACACCTATTCTTCAGGTGATGGGCATAACAGTCCCCCACACAGCAACCTTATTAACCTTTTGGCCAAAGTACAGAGGAACCTTGATTATCCAGCAAGATCACAAGGTCCCAATGCTTGGCTAAACAATGTTGTCCAGCATTTAATTATGCAGACTTTGATTAACTGAATGAAGTACTCCCCACCTATGTCCTCTGAAAAATCGAGGTTTCCTCTGTACTGAATTTTAATATCTTAAAATAGAGAAAGAGAGTTACCAGTTTATTGTCATGTTATCACTAAATTGCTGAATCCGCTTGGAAGGACCAAACAAAGCATCTGGCGCAGCAGTTTTACACTGGCAGGTCATTCTTGCCATTGGACATTCTCAAAATTGGGGAGTAGCAAATTACAATCCAACTCTGATATTAAGAGATGTTTGGAGGCTGCAGAACAATTTCCTCTCAAGTTCTACTTATCAACATGGGTTCCTCAAGACTGTGGGAAGCCTAAATCATGTAATGTTAGCAAATTTTTAAAAAGGGACTTTGCACTGTTTTTACACTGAAGTGTCCAAGATACAAAAGCAATTTTTAAATTTAGTTTATTCAGGTCCTCAGTAACCAAAGCAGTGGTTCCTAAAAGGGAGAAAATGAAAATGCTGCTTGAAAGCGAAGTTGAAAAGTTTTTTTTTTACTTCAGCTGTTTTTTTTTATATTAGATGAACATATCATTTACACCCTTCCCTCCCTGAATTTAACAGCCACACGAGTGACTGCAACTAGATTAGAGATCAGACTTCTGAGAAAGGGTCACTTGACCCAAAACATTAACTCTGATTTCTCTCCACAGATGCTAGAACTTTTCTCGCAATTTTTGTTTTGGTTTAATTTACAGCATCCACAGTTCTTTTGGCTTTTTAAAGTTGAGATCTATTTTAGGTGATTCTTCCTCCACGCTTCCTTAGATTTCTGCAGCAGAAACTGATTTGTGGCACAATTCAAATTTTTAGCTCAAATATCTCCATTAAAAATCACAGCTGAAAGATAACATCTGACAATACAGCCATTCCTTGATACTGTTATCTAGCCCGAAACTTTAATCTGCTCTGGAAGAGGAGGATGCTCAAACCTAAAATCGTCTGACTTATTGCCAGATAACCAGAGTCAAGTAAGTACCAGGTGAGGCATTTAAAATGTCCACACTTACATCAATGATCTTCCTAATTTAAGTGTTATCTGGCAAAACAGGATGTCTTTTGTTTTATGATGAATTCTAATGATATTATGCATTCTTCAACTGTAGACCAAATGTAGACCAAACACGTGCAACAATTGGGTTTGTACAATATATATATTTGAATTCAAAACCTTCATTAGGGAAGCTACATCTTTTGTGCTCATAAGCTTGCAAAATGTTCAATGTCAAACCAAGCATTATTTGGCAGAAGTCAGTACAAAAATCAATGTCCATCATTACTAAAAAAAATTAACTGATTTCACAGCAGTATAGTGCAGCATTATATAATCAGCCAAAAACTCTCATTCCAGATCATGCACTTCTCTTTACATATATATTGTATAACATTGCATAACTTTGCAGCTGGTTATTAGACTGGGCACTCAAAAAGAGGTTAAGTTCTTTTGGAAACTACAGTTTTCTTTTCAATCCTGCTTCAGTTAAATAGTCATGGTGCACATGATGAACTGAAAAAGAAATTGTAAAATGTTTATTAACTTTCTCAATTGCAAATCAAATAAAATTAAACAACTACAAATCTTTCCTTCTATGGTTAACTCATGTTGTGTTGCCTTTCAGGACCTTACTTAATGATTTATAAGGCTTGACAGCAGATGGTGGTAGTCTAGGCAATCATAGGAGATCAAAGCAAAGGCCAAGCAGGAACCAAAATCATGGCTGATTGCGTTGCTCCACTTGCTTAGGTGAAGATCAGATAGTTTAGCAGTTTCAAGATTCAACTTTGAATTTGCATTTGTTCCTTATATACATTTTTCACAGAGTAAGTTTTAAACTAGTCATTGTGAAAGACAACCTCATGAACGAGTGTCTCTGCTGAAGGTTGGAATTTACCCAAAACCACCAAGGGCAGAATTACACTAGTTTATCATACTCCAAGAGGAGAAAATACTGATGTTGGTGAAATGGCAAATCTAGATATTAGTTTTACCATGAATGTCTCCAAACATTTTCAAGTAGGATAACATTTCAATATTGTCCACTAAATATTCTGTTCATATTTATAGTTTAGAAAACATCTTTTATCACATTTATGCATTAAAAAAGGATTCCTCAATTTCATTTGCAACTTATGGGAGACTCCATCAAAGCCAGTTATTCTTATCCTAAGTAGTCATTGACTTGTTAGAATATTTCAGGAGGAATTATTAACTGCAACATGTGATTGAGTCTCTCAGGGGTGCCAGCCTCCACAAATGCCAGTTATGAACTATCATAGAATCTCTACAATTGGCCCATTTGGCCCAAAAAGTCCACTGCAAACAGTATCCCACCCAGACCCTTTCCCCTATCCCATTACTCTACATTTCCCTTGACTAATGCAGCTGACCTACATATCCCTGAACAATATGGGCAATTTAGCATGGTCATTCACCCAACTTGCACATCTTTGGACTGTGGGAGGAAACTGGAGGACCTACAGGAAACCTACGCTGACATGCGGAGAATGCGCAAACTGCACACAGACAGTCGCCCAAGGTTGGAATTGAACCCACATCCCTGGCGATGTGAGGCAGCAGTGCTAACCACTGAACCACCGTGCCATTAAGTAGTTGGGTTCTTAACTATTCAGCAGGTTTAATGGGGAGGGCAGTTAATTAGTAACCACTAAACGAAATAGAGGGAGTATCAGATATAGGATAGGCAACATGTGGCAGCTGAGGCTGAAGCAGTTTCTTCCTTGATAAGATAGACAAAACAGGAGATGGTGCCTGAATGAATGAAAATATGCTCGACAGCACAGCTGTCACACTGCAGTTTGCCTGCTTTTCCATGTTTGGCAAGTATAAATGTAGATTTAAATCATGATTGAGATGGCAATTAAAAAGGAAGCTGTTTTCCATTGAAACACAGTCATTGAAAAATTGAGCATAATTGCATATTGAACCATAAACTTTAAATAAATGAAAATAATTATACAATACATCTCACATCTAAAACTCCTTTTATTAATTGCATTTGTAGAGGGTAAAGGGTCCCCAAGAAACATCGCAGAATCCTTAACCAGCTGAAAATAGCATTGAAGTCAAACAAGAGTCCCAAGTTACATTAATTTTAACACCGGATTGTTATCTTAATCTAAATACAAATTTTTGTACTCACATCATCATATGCAAAATTAACAACTCCTTGTTGGGAAGCATCTCTTCTTCTGAAGGCCTCTGGCAGGAAACAACATACACAGAACACACAATCAGTAACAAAAATTCATGATTTATGATGTACGTAATTTAGCAATGTACATGCTCGCGTATACGATTGCTAAGCCTTGAATAGAGCTTTCCAAATTTAAAGAGATCTCTCCCTTAAAATTGCGTTTTATGTCCTCTGCACTCTACCCTACTGCCCTCACTTTAAGAGAGACTAAAAGGGTTTTATTTTGTGAAAAATAAAAAAAAAAGCATGGAACCCCTACTATTCATTCATGGGATGTAGGTGTCACTGGCTAGGCCAGCATTTATTACCCATTTCTAATTGCACACAGGCTAGTTTGGCATTAACCACATTGTTGTGGGTCTGGAGTCACATGTAGGCCCAAACTAAGTGAGGACAGAAGTTTCCTTCCCTAAAGGACATTAGTGAATTAGATAGGTTTTTCCCCAATAATGGACCGTGGTTCAGTGGTTATCATTAGACACTTTATTCCAGATTTATTGAATTCAAATTCCACCATCTTCCATGGCAGAATTCAAATCCAGGTCTCCAGAATTAACAGGCTAATAGTATTACCACTAGGCCATCACCTCTCCTTTAAGGACTATCCGGAATACCATGAAAATGCTATACTAGGGTATAGCCAAGCAATATTATGTACGAGAAGAGGAGGATTCGAGTTCCGAAAGAACTTTCAAAAAAAAAAGTGGTCATTGCCACGCTCACTTATAACATACAATAAGATTTCTTTGTCTACTATTTCAAATGACTATGCCTTTGCGAAACAGTTTTGACTATGAAGCTTTGTTTCACAAATCAAGAAACCATGAAGGTGCCTCAAACCTAAAAAAAAGATGACAATGTAATTATCTAAGGAGTAGAAACTAATTACAGCACACAAAGAGGTTCATCAGATGGATTCCCTCGTTTGTCAAACGAGGAAAGATTGCATCGACTTGGCCTGCATTCACTAGAGATTGGAAGAATGAGGTGATCTTATTAAAACTGAAAATTCTAACAGTTGGTCGTAAATAGTTAAGTTACAAACTGATTTTGCACTTTAGAACCTTTAAATTTGTATGTTGTGGCTAATGTACAAATATAGATGCATAAAAAGGGCATGGCACAGCATGATCTAACCTGCTTTGATTTATGGCGACATGAATCTTAGTCTCAGACTATGTAAATAATTCCCTGCACAGAAAATTCTGTCAGGACCACTCAGCTACAGATCTCACCAGACAGCTGAATCCAAGAGGAGAGGTGAGAATAAATTTTAAATTTGTTTAAATTAAATCAGGTAGGCTGACTGGTTAGTCAAGACTCTGATAAATGAAACAGAATGGATAATACCTCTCTGGTTGAATTAAAACATGTATTAAGTGTGTACATAGTAAGAACATTCAATCATTTTCTAACTGGTGCATGCATCCACAGCAATGCCTCTTCCAAACAAACAGAGTCCACTTGCTAAATTCAGCATTCTCTTCTCTTCGCATAAAATGCTGTTTCACTTTTTATTTTGCAGTCTTAATTGGCAAAAGATGTACAGTCAACAGAATGGGTCAACGTTCAGAATACTCTAGTTTTGTCTGACTAAAAACGTTGGGATATTTCCTGATGATGGCATAGTATTAATGTCTGTAACAACCTCTCAAGACCTAAATAATTCCCTGCACAGACCTAAAACTCAGTCTAAGCTCACAGGCAGGAACATTCAGGTTTGGGCTAATAAGTTGATGTAACATTTACACCACAGAGGTGCTAGGTCCAACAAGAGAGATGCTTGATGCGCCACATTATTACCATTGCTAAATACCCAGTCACTAACAAACTAGACCAGTAACTTAACTAAACATGCCATTAAAATTTTCTACCAACAAGAGCAGATTGAAAATCTTCATTGAGCTACTCTTCTCCGAACTCCCCAAAGCCTCTCCATCTTCAAGGCATGAGTTCAGAGTGTGATGGAATGTTGTTCATTTGCCTGGATGAGCATTGATCATGCAACACTCAAGCTTGACACCATCCAGGACAAGGCGAAAGTGAGGACAGCAAATGTTGGAGATCAGAGTTGAAAAGTGCAGTGCTGGAAATCAGGCAACATCTGAGGAGCAGGAGAGTCAATGTTTCGAGCATAAGCTTATCAGAAATGAGGGAGTGGCCCAAGGAGATAAATGGGAGGGGGGTGAGGCTGGGGGAAGGTAGCTGACAATGTGACAGGTAGATAGATGGAGATGGGGGTGGTGGTGGAAAGGAAGGTGGAGTGGATAGATGGGAAGGAAGATGGACAGTGTCGAGTTGGAAGATTGGATCTGCGATAAGGTATGAGGAGGGGAAGTGAAGAAACTGATGAAATCTACATTGATCCTGTGTGATTGGAAGGTTCCAAGGTGGAAGATGAGGTTTTCTTCCTCCAGACATCAGGTGGCTAGACTTTGGTTGTGGAAGCAGCCTAGGACTTGCATGTCCTTGGTGGAATGGGAGGGGGAGTTAAAGTGTTCGGCCACAGTTAAAGAAGAACCTTTTCTGGAGCCCATCCAGGACAAAGCCACTGGCTTAATTGGCACCTCACCTTGTTTCTTAGTCCTTACACCAGTGGCAGCAATATATAATCACATACAAGATGCATTGTAGCAACTCACCAAAGCACCTTTGACAACACCATCGCATCCCAAAGCTATTATCATCTAGAATTGCAACAGATGTTTGGGAACATCACTTCTAAGTCAAACACCCTTTGACCTGGTACTGTACTGTTGTTCCTTCACTGTTGCTGAGTCATCATTGGAGTCCTCCTCCAATTGTACTGCAGATGTAATTACATCACCAATTCCAGCATCTCCAGATCAATTAGGCATGACATTAAATAACAGCCTTGCCAATAATGATCATATCACATTTCCAAATAACTAACTTGAACATGAACAAAGAAGTCATCTTAGTTGAATTTATACAATTTTGCATTTTTATGCTTTGCTTTAGAGTTTTATCTTTGCAAATGAAATCTTTAAAAGTCAAATTAGATGTGAATATTTGCTATTGCCAGCAGTAACAGGAATGTTTAAAACCAAGTGGAAGTTACAGATGCTAGGTTAAAATGTCTCTCTGTCTTTTTGAAAATCTAAGTCTTGATGACATTTTATATAATCAAAAAAAAACAGCTTGGAAACATTTTGTTTGAACAATTTTGATATTGGCAAAGTATGTCATACCAATGCTGGCAATCAAAACTAATTGAAAATGATACTCAACAACCCTTGCAGCATCTGCAAAATAAGGATCATCATCCAAATAAGTTTACAAATGTTACCAGACCAACTACTGTATTTTCCACATTTTCCTGTTCTGTTATCTCCTACATACTGTATTCAACGTGCTGTAACATATCCCATTCTCAGAGGAGATTCATACCTGTCAGAGCACGGAGTCTTACACAACAGGCTACATAATCATCAAAGGAGATCTTCCCATGGGTGCTATATCGCTTTACAACTCCATTCAAACTTTGAGGAGACAGTCTGTACCCTAGTCAATGAAATGGATAGAAAACATTTCAGACCTTACATAATCTTTATACATCTCTGAAAAAAATAAAACTTTTTTTTAATATTCGTCCTCATCCCATGAATATCACTGGTTTGGCATTTAATGCCAAGCTGAATTGCCCAGAGAGCAGTTAAGAATCAACCACTTCGCTGTGGGTCTGGAATCACATGCAAGTCAAACCAGATAAGGATGGTTGATGTCTTTCCTTGAAAGGAAATTAGTGAACCAGATGGGTTTTCCAACATTTGACACCAGTTTCACGATCATTACACTGATAGTTGCAGATCTTTAAACTGAAACAAAATTCCACCATCTGCTACAGTGGGATTGGAACCTGGTTCCCCCAGATCATGACTGGGGTCTCTGGATCGATACCACTAGGTCCATCCCTTTTGGTATGAACATTGAAGTTACAAAATAATTGGATAATATTGTTTTTTTGGAGATTAGAATTCTTGTGGGGAGGGAAGATTTAAACACACAAATTCTGCAAACATGTCATGCTATATCTATGCCTACATAGGACAGACTTTATAAATACCAGCAATTTACAATTTCTTGGATATTTTAAAGCAGCTGTACTGTTAGGATTGTGATCCAAGGTGCTTTCTGCTATATATAAACAATACTGCCAGACAGTCATCCCTGGGTATTTTCAGTTTTTTTTACATTTTCAATTTTAAAAAGTTCCTTTTTGAAAAATTTCTATTTTCATTTTTAAATGAAGCTCTGGTTTCTAAATAAAGCAAGACCAACATTTTCTTTATTGTTTAATGTTTAAATTACACGTCTTTAAAGGGAATATTCTTGCCTATATTAGTAAACCAGATTTACAACTTGTACATCATTTAGTAGTGAGGGTCATTACTCTTAGATTTTCCTCCCTCCTGTTAGGGAAGCAGACTACAAAATTGAAGCAGTTATTAATT
This sequence comes from Chiloscyllium punctatum, assembly GCF_047496795.1. Taxonomy (NCBI): domain Eukaryota; kingdom Metazoa; phylum Chordata; class Chondrichthyes; order Orectolobiformes; family Hemiscylliidae; genus Chiloscyllium; species Chiloscyllium punctatum. Next base: position 74,245,659 of record NC_092746.1, read on the forward strand.
TCTCTACAGAAGGTTACAAATTAGTTGTGAACATGCTGGATTTAAGGTCATCTGAAATATGAAGATCTATTTAGATCCAAGTTTGTGTACAATGACAATTATTTTAAATCTGTCATGCTAAGATTAAGATTTGGATTTGCACAGAAATTTTCATGACCATCAGCTATTGATACGAAAGTATTAGGGTGGCACAGTGGCTCAGTGGTTAGCACTGCTGCCTCACAGCACCACGGTCCCAGGTTCAATTCCAACCTTGGGCGTGTGGAGTTTGCACATTCTCCCAGTGTTTGCGTGGGTTTCCTCCCACAGTCCAAAGATGTGCAGGTCAGGTGAATTGGCCATACTAAATTGCCCATGTGTTAGGTGCATTAGTCAGAGGGAAATGGGTCTGGGTTGGGTTTCTTGGTGTGGACTGGTTGGGCTGAAGGGCCTGTTTCCACACTGTAGGGAATCTAATCTATGTTTATTTTTGCAATATATGCACATGGCAAATTAACATACAGGCATGTTATACCAGTTATTCTGAATAAGTGTTGTTGATTGAATATTAAATATAGATCAGGAGATAACTCTTCTCTGAAATAGAGTAGCAAATCTTTTATTTCATCAGAGTAGGAAAATAGGGCCACATTTTAACATCTCATCTAAAATGTGGCACTTCTGATGATGGAGCACTCCTTCAGTATTTCACTGGAGTGTCAACATTGAATTTTTTTCTTAACTCAAGCCCTGAAGGGACACTCACACATGGGACAAACACATTACGTTTCTGCATTGTCTGGGGGAGGTTAGTTTAAAAAAAATACTAAATCAACAACAAACACAAACTGCTGGAAAAGCTCAGGTCTAGCAGCATCTGTGCAGAGAAATCAGAGTCAACATTTCAGGTCCAGTGACCCTTCCTCAGAATAGACTAACATACTGCATCAATCTATCACTTACCCATGGCACCAATAGCTTGTTGTAGTTCCTGGGGCTCTACAGTTCCACTCCTGTCTCGGTCAAATGTAGAAAAGTTCTGCCGCCAGTTACTCAAAACTGTCCACAGCTCTTTGAATTCTGGAAAACCCATTGTACCGGACATATCTCGCTAGCAATTACCATTAAGGAATAAAACCTTTGACAGTGATCATTTACTACTGAACAACTGGAATATAGTACTAATCAATGAATGCAAAGCTTATAGAAACAACTTGACAAAGTTACCTGCAAAAGAAAAATCAGTGTGTAGCAAATTAAAAAGTAAAACATTACCAAGCACAAGTTGTATAGTGTGTAACCAAACTGGAGTCAGGTCTACTCTGCACTGAGTATATGAATGAGAAAAGAACTTTAATATATATGTTAATAGAATCAGACAAAGTTAGATGGCCAGAGGGATGTGCGTAATGTAAATACCAAGACAGACTGGTTGGAACCAATGATCCATGAAATGACTATGCGCTATACTGTCCAGTCATTGGCAATGATTGCACCAGATTATAAGTCATTTGAAATAAGTCAATTTAATTTGACTTTTATACCATGGCACACAAGTCAAATTGTGGTTATGTTTTCAGATGGTGTCAATACACAGTTTTGAGAATCATTCTCAGCTAATTATCAAAACAACTTCAATTTGTTAATGTACAGGTAACATTTATATCCTCCAATTTGTTTTTGAAACATGGGGCAAAATCTTGTTGCAGCAAGTGTCCCAGCAACAGGCCCAGAAATGAGGGGGACTGCTGACTACATGCAATCTCATCGTGACTTGCCAACTGCTGTTGCCCATTGAGGAGCCCAGCTTGCTGTGCGATGAGGGTCAGGTACGAATTTGCTGACTCCACTGTTACCTCATCCTGGGCAAAGGTGTGAGCGTCCTACTTAAACAACACCTAGAGGGGCAAAGCTTTTAGCAAGCCAGCAGCATCACTGCTTTTCTAAAGAGAATTTTCAATCTATAGCTGCCACAATGAACCCTGAAGCTGCAAGCCATCACCCTGCGCATTGATTCACCTTGGAGCTTCACTCCAATACCCTCAGTCCTGACTGTTGTGACTATCAATCTTGCTGACTATTTATCAGCGCTGTACCCTTCCCCTCACATTAACATTCAACTTGCCAATAATCATTCTCGACCCTCCATCCATCAATCTTGGCCTGCCCTTGGTGTTCTTTGACACACTCAGTCTCACCATTGACTTGCCTTCAGTTAATCTCTCCTGTATCCTGCTTATGATGCCTTCTGGTGAGATGACCTTTTGTCTGTTCTCTTGTTCGCTCTGTTCCTTTGGTCTTTATTAAGCCAGTTCCAATCCAACCTCTTTCTCATGGACAACCAGATCATCAGCTTCCTGGACAGCCACAATCTGAGCTCAATGTAATAGTTTAGCCTCCTCTCCCCAATAAACCAAGCTCCCTGTGGAAGAAAAGCAGTTCCTAGTCCCTCTAAATCCACCAAGAACACTACTTTGCCTGCTGCACACCACCTTTACGCAGTTGTGAATCTGAAGGCTCATGTTTCTTACTTGCTGCTGATTTAATGGCAAAGATACATTTTAATCCAGCCACCATTCCAATGCATTAAAAATAATTTAGAGGCAGTGTGGCAAACAGTGGAGATGTAACAGAACACAGACTGCATACAATCAGCTGATAGAATTTAATACTGACCAGTGAATTTGTGCAGGAACTGGGAGCTGGAACTTCATAACTCCCTTGCTTTAATATTCTGTTTATGTGAGCCACCTCTGGGGGGTAGAATATTGCACACCTGGAAGTGGCAGGAGAGCAAACAGGAAGGGCAAATCTTACAGGATTGTGCCGGAGAGATAACCACCCACTTCCTGTCACCTCATCTAATGTTTGCTGGGCAAAATGATCCTTGGTTGATCTTCCCAACCATGACCACTGAAAGCCTCGAACAATTAACAGCCAATTATAAAGGCCTCAACCTGCCTTTATTGATAGGCAAAGACAGTGGCTGCCTTCCTGACTGGGAAAACAGGCTGGTCTATCCAGCTGGGGGCTGTGGAGGAAGGAAGGGAAGAACTCTGACCACTCTTCATCCCCCAACCTTCTTCACTACCCCCAACCCTGTAGTCACCTCCCATAAAAATCCTTCACCTTTTCACAGGTCCTCACCTTCTGCACCATTCAGATAGGAAGCCAAGCCCTCATTGGGACACTGCTGCTCAGTGACTGCCAGCATCTAATTGGTTGGCAAGTTCAGGAAGGGCAAGGCATCCCAGTTCAGTGACCTTATTGGTCGGAGAAGCTGGATAGATTTCATTTGATCCATTGGGATTTCTTGCCTGTGGGACGTGTCTTATTCTCAAGATGCCCACTTGTGATGTCATGGGTTAGGGAACCTGGGCTCAAGTTCTGTCTGCTCCAGAATTGTGCAATAACACGTCTGAACAGGTTGATTGAAAATGCCTAGGCTTTAGGTTCACTGATGCTCTTTGTAGCACAGGAGCGGGTCATCTGGGCCACTGACTCCATGCTGGCTCTCTGTTAGGCAATGTGGCCAGTCCTATACCAATGCTTTATCTCTGTAGCCCTAAAAGTTTATTTAAAGTGCCCATCCAATTTCTTTGCGAATTCTGTGATTGCCTGTGAACCTCCTGTGTATAAGGAAGCAAAGTTATTGCCATTTTCTGCACATAGAACAATCAAGTAATGGAAGAGCTTCCTTTATGTTAGAAAATTAAACTGGTCAATCTCACAGCAAACATGACTGTTCATATTTTAAAACCAGTATCATTTTGCATTAGTGGAAGACTTTAGTATTTCAAGGATACATCTAACATGGAAATCATTAGCCTGCAAGTCTCCATGCTGAATGCTGCAGAGAAACAACGATGAGAACACCATATAGAATTCACCATGTAATCAGTTTTCAGAATGTACATTGTGTAGTAAAGACTATAACTGTCCACAAACTAGTTGATCAGTGTTTATCAAATGTATTACTTTCCTCTCCTATGTTCAATAAGCATTTTACAGTATTATCGTTCATTAGCAGAGGGATTGAATTCAAGAGTCGTGAGGTGATGTTGCAGCTGTACAGGACTTTGGTTAGGCCACATTTGGAGTACTGTGTGCAGTTCTGGTCGCCTCACTTTAGGAAAGATGTGGAAGCTTTGGAGAGGGTGCAGAGAAGATTTACCAGGATGTTGCCTGGAATGGAAAATAGGTCGTACGAGGATAGGTTGAGAGTTCTCGGCCTTTTCTCGTTGGAACGGCGAAGGATGAGGGGTGACTTGATAGAGGTTTATAAGATGATCAGAGGAATAGATAGATAGAGTAGACAGTCAGAAACTTTTTCCCCGGGTACAACAGAGTGTTACAAGGGGACATAAATTTAAGGTGAAGGGTGGAAGGTATAGGGGAGATGTCAGGGGTGGGTTCTTTACCCAGAGAGTGGTGGGGGCATGGAATGCGCTGCCCGAGGGAGTGGTAGAGTCAGATTCATTGGCGACCTTTAAGCGGCATTTGGATAGGTACATGGATGGGTGCTTAATCTAGGATAGAAGTTCGGCACAACATCGTGGGCCGAAGGGCCTGTTCTGTGCTGTATTGTTCTATGTTCTATGTTCTATTAATCTCGTGCTCAGTTTTAACTATTTCAAAAACCTGTCATCTAGTGGCTTTCACCTTAGGTAAACCCAAAGATTATAACAACCAATGCAGTACCTTTGAAATGTAGTCACTATTTTAATGCAGGAAATGTGGAAATGAATTTGGATGCAAGAAAAATCCGTGAAAATAGCAATCAGAGGATTTTCTGATAATCTATTTTAATGATGCTGGATGAGGGAAAAATATTTTTCCAGCACCAACAAGGTATACAGGATCCAAATTTAGCTACTGAATGTGTTGAGAATTTTTAAAAAAATGCAACCAGAGTACTTATAGCAAAGGGCATTCTCATCCTTCTGAATGGTTACAGATTGGGAAAGGAGGTAGTTCACGAGACCTGGGTGTCATGGTACACCAGATGCGTGCCGCTGCAGCAGGTGCGAAGGAGGCAAATATATGACTACCTTTATAGCGAGAGGATTTGAATCCAACAGCAGGATGTCTTGCTGCATTTGCACAGGGCCTTGGTGAGACCACACCAGAATATTGTGCAGTTTTGGTCTCCTTATCCATGTTTTGGGTATGGAGGGAATGCAATAAATCTCAAAACTATAAAATTCTAATAGGTCTAGAAAAGGTAATTGCAGATGTTCTTGATGACTTTGGAGTCCAGATCCAGGGGGTCACAGTCTAAGGAATCTTGATAGGTCTTCTGGGATAGAGATGGAAGAAATCCTTTCATCCCGAGTGATGAAATTGAGGACTGCAGATGCTGGAGATTGGAGTCTAGATTAGAGTGGTACTGGAAAAGCACAGCAGGTCAGGAGCATCCGAGGAACAGGAAAATAGATGTTTTGGGCAAAAGCCCTTAATCAGGAATGAAGACAGGGAGCCTCCTGGGCGGAGAGATAAATGGGAGGGGTGTGGGGCTGGGGAGAAGGTAGCCACAGGGAGATTGGGGAGACTGGATGGCTTCTGGCAGAGCGTTTTCGGGAACATCTCCCGGACACCCACGCCAATCAACCCCACTGCCCCGTGGCCCAACATTTCAACTCCCCCTCCCACTCTGCCGAGAACATGCAGGTCCTGGGCTGCCTCCACCGGCAGTCCCTCACCACCCGACACCTGGAGGAAGAATGCCTCATCTTCCACCTAGGAACACTTCAACCCCAGGGCATCAATGTGGACTTCACCAGTTTCCTCATTTCCCCTCCACCCACCTTACTCCAGTTCCAACCTTCTACCTCAGCACCATCCTCATGACCTGTCCTACCTGCCAATCTCCCTTACCTCCTATTCACGCCACCCTCCTCTCTAACCTATCACCTTCATCCTTACCTCCATCCACCTATTGTACTCTTGGCTACCTTCTCCCCAGCCCCAATCCTGTCCCATTTATCTCTCCACCCTGGAGGCTCCAACATTGGAAGGGATTTTGAGAGAAGCAGTTGTTAAATACAAACATTATACAACAACTGTACAAGCCAACGAACTACAAATGTTACTGTGATTTGGACTTGTAATGAACTTGAAATCTAAACTTTGCACAAAAAGAATAATACACATTTTTTACTAAGCCAAATATTAACACAATGGAACCAAAGCATACTAAAAGTATTATGTGTAAGGAAGTGGCTTCATCTATGTTTTTACCACCTAAATGTAGAATGACTGGAATAGGTTTCAAAAATTGCATGCCTTGTATGATAATTCATTTCTTCTAACAATTATGAATTGAAGCTCAAAATGACAAACAAAACAGCTTCAACAGTTCAAATCCAAAATAAGTTCTTTGATACTAAGAAATGTTAAGGATGATTCATCAGTTGTTTAAAAATTGGAATATTAAAAGTCAATGAGAGTGAGTTATGTGGATTTTTTAATTGTACAATGTAGTGTAGATGCAGACAGACATTAAACATTGCCTCAAAAAGTCTCAAACAGGTATTACACAGAGTGCCTTTCAAAAAAAGTAATTCAGTGCATGTGTAGATGGTAGTGGCAGTGACATCTTGTTTTCAGAAAGATCTCATAAACAGCAATTAGTTGTTAGTTAATCTACCCTTTGGGCGGTGTTGGTTGAAGAACTCTTGGCAGTGAAGCATTCCCCCAGTATTGAATGTAAGGTCACTCTAGAACATATTCGGATTCTAGAGTGGGACATAAACTGCTTTCTGACTCAGTGATAAGTTTGCTTCCAAATGAGTAAAATGACAAAGTAAATTTAGACATGTTGGTTCAACAAATTTGAACCAAGTATACTGGAGTCAGGTTTTACTTCAAAAAGGAAATTAGTCCATTTGCAAAAAAAGTGCAATGGCAGTTCTTGAAAGGTTGTCATATTATTCATGTTTCCTTTGTACATTAGATTACATACAAAAGGGCAGGGAGAGTCAGTTAGAACAAGGACAGATATTAATCAAAACACAACACTTGTTGTTACTAACAGCACTGAAAGACAACTTCTGTCACAAGGACCACAGGCAAATTAGAGTTTTGCACAGTCATTAACAATATTCAACACCTCCTGATTTTTCAAAGTCTCAAAGACAGGGAACAGACACAGTCGGTTAACAGTGAACATAAGAAACATAAAAATAGCTGACATGCTTCAAATTTATTTTTTGCTTTTTGGGTTTGACTGTCATCTTACTAAAATTTGTATTTCAGTATTCAGTATATGTTATGAAACATTTACAACTCACGTTTGTAGGTGCCACTGATGCCAGATTGAGTAAGACATCGTTGAAGTTCCTCAGCATCTATCTGACCATCCTACAAGAGAGAAATCACACATCTACATGAACAATGCCACTGGGGTACAAGGCCTAGGCCTACTATTAAGTCCTGATTAATACAAATTTATCATAGGGATTTTGATATTTTCCAGAGTCAATGGGCTGAATAGTCTCCAAATATGATTTAAGATCATTGTTTTAAAAGAGATAGAATTAAAAGTTAAAAGTAGAACATGGGAAGAATAACTTATTGCCTTACATGAATACAGTAGATAGCTAAAATCAGTAAATAATGTACATGTGAACATTAAAAATATCACGCAGTAACAAATATCAGACAGGATTAAAGTTTGTTCATTAGATCAATTTTACAATGAACCATAAAATAATTTACTCCTTACATTCAGTATCAACCTCATGAATAAGTTCACCATTAAAATAGTCAAAATTCTGAACTACAATAAACAATGGGAAGAAATTGTTCATGTGCCCAAAATAAACAGCAAACCAGTGGGAGCACTCTGCTTCAAACGCATGGACCTGGAGAGCTTGGTGGCAGGGCAGAGGAGAGGCGGGCTGTCCCTTTTCCAGCAGACTACTACAGAAGGCCATGTCACCAGGCCCAGCCAGCCTGGACCCAGATAGCAGCCTGGGTCAGGGCAGCATCCCAGGTTAAAAGCAATGCATGGAGAAGGTCAATGATCTCGACAAAAGCTAAGTGCCACCATCTTCTCTCTGCTTCCTCATTCTTGCAACAACACATACTAACTTTACCATTGCACAAATCTCACTAAACTTTCTGGAGAATAACTAATCACTAAAACACTCAATTTTTCTCAGTGTCATGCACAAACACCACCCCTCCATCAACCATTCCTTTCAATTTATGAATATGGTAAAAGTTACTTGAACTGGAATATGTAAACGCTTTTTAAAATGTAAATAGTATCTTGAGAAGTTGACTTGACAAAGGGAACTATGTGCCAACATTTGCAGAGTGTTCTAACTGAAGAGAAATATTTTGAAACAATATTACACAGAATTCAGAACAGAAAGTGCTGGTGAAACCCAGCAGGTCTGGCAGCATGTGTGGACAGAAAGAAACAAACAGTTAACATTGAATCAGATATTTTATCTGGAACTGTTAGCACCTGGATATTGTTGGCTCTTATGCTAATGTTAGAGTTGGTGCCCAGAAGACAAAGGGGTTGCTATTGTTAAAAAGAGTGTACATGAACATGAGAAATGAACAAAATAGGTCCGCTCTACTGAGTAAAGAAAACAAGACAGACTCTGGGTATGGGTGAAGGAATGTAATAAAAGTGGAAGATAGAGATTGTGCAGAGGTTGTAGAATTCAACATTGGGTCCCAAAGGCTGTAAAGGTGAGGTGTTACTCCTCCAGATTGTGTTGTTTTGTTGGAGCACTGTAATAGACTTTTCTGGCCACTTGGACAGGAGTTGATACCGATGCCCCAGGGCAATGAAGGTGATACTGTTGCTGGCTCCAACGATGGTTAGGACTCAGAAAAAACTCTGGGAGCCACTTATAGCCTGGTGCAACTGGGAGTTTGGAGAAACTCATGGATAGTGGCAGCTCAGGGAAACTAGATGTCTGCAAAAAGCTTGAACTACACCCATCAACACGTGAAGTACAGCTTCAGGAATCCTGTGGCACAACAATTTCAGGGAAGGAGCTTACTCACCTTCTGATAGCACACTCATTGAGACAGCGCAAGGACTGAACTTGAAGGGAGTTCAGAAGCTACATCTTTGAAAGTGTTGAAATTCTTCATGAGGAGACTGTGTTCACAAGATCATGTATCTCAAGGATTATTAACGTCTGTGTGGGTTACCGAGAAATCAATGGAATCTGTCTTAGGTCACATTTCCCAATTACTATGCAGTGTGCGCGCTCAGTCACAGTTTTCTTGTTAATTCATAGTTATGTTGTGTTAATGTTGCATGTCAGAGTAGAACATAAGCATTGTCAATTGTTTTACTTTTGAATGTGCAGTGAAATTTCTTTTTTGGTGTTTAAAACTGGAATCTTGTAGATTTATTCAGCGAGGGGAGGCTAGATTATTAATACAGAAATTCAGCATGACCTGGGGACCAGATTCAAGTCCCACCACAGCAGATGGTGGAATTTGCATTGAATACAAGTCCGGAATTAAGAGTCTAATAATGGGGATCCAAGATGGCGGCAACCCAGCAAGTCTGAGTCTATAGTGCTCCTCCCAAGACTTGGGTAAAGTGGGTCACTCACCCCCACCACACTCACCAAATCATTGAAAATAGCTGTTTAATTTAATTAGTTGTTTAATATTAAATTTAAACAATCTAATATCAAGTAAAAATGACCAAAGGGAAGGAAGCCCGCAGCTCTCAGCAAGCAGGACCCTCTCCCCCAACCTCTCCAGCTGCAGCAGAGGCGTCCACAGCCTCCCCGGGGGACTTACCTACAGTGACAAGCCTTGTAGAAATGATCTCCAAACTGGATGCGAAGATCGGCGCTTTTATTGAAGAATCACGAAATCGATGAGACTCACTCTCGGCCGCGCTGCAGAAGCACGACCGAGACATCCAGGAAATCGAGCGCCGAGTCATAAGGGCAGAGTTAAAGGCCGCGACCTCCGAAACTACAGCACAATCGGCCGTGGATCAGGTCCGGACTCTCTAACAGCAAGTCTGGGCCTTAGAGAATTACATTGACGACCTTGATAATCGAGGTCATTGAAAAAATATTCGTTTGCTGGGCCTTCCCGAACAGGAAGAGGAAGGCCAGCTTACAGCTTTTCTCAAGCAGTGGCTGCCACAGCTTTTAAATCTGGAAGCTGGATCAGGCCAGGTAAGGGTAGAATGGGCCTACCGGGTTGCAATACGCGGGCCCAGCTCAAACCAGCACCCACACCCATTCCTGTTCCGGCTGCAGAGCTTTAGGGAGAGGCAGATACTCCTAGAAGCTTCTAGAAATCTTGGAAAAGACCCCCAAGCTATGATCTATAAAGGATCCAAGATCATGTTATTCCAGGACTTTTCTCCAGTTCTGGTCCGAAAGAGGAAGGCATTCGACGAGGCGAAGAAGCTTTTAAGGGACTTAAATATTCAGTACTCCTTACGCTACCCAACGACGCTATGCTTTAACCATGAAGGATCCATGTATAACTTTGGATCGCCAGAAAAGGCTAAGGAATTCTTGGACTCTCTTAGATAAACTGTAAGAGATAATGGATGTTGGTTTGCCTTCTCCCCCGCTTTGGTTTATATCCCCCCCCTTTCTTTTCTTTTTCCTACCTTACTGTTTAATATTATCATGGGGGGGGTGGAGAGAGGGATTTGATTTTCTCCCCGCCCCCTTGAGGTTGTTTTCTTTTATTATTTTATGTGTGGGTGTGTGGGTGTGTGGGTGTGTGGGAGAGAGAGAGGAGAGAGAGAGAGAGGAGAGAGAGAGAGAGAGAGAGAGAGAGAGAGTGAGAGAGAGTGAGAGAGAGTGAGAGTGTGAGAGAGAGTGAGTGAGAGTGAGTGAGAGTGAGTGAGTGAGTGAGAGAGAGCTGGGGGGTTTGGTTGGTGGTGGGGGGAGGTGGTTACCTTATTCTATTTACCTCTGTCTTTAGGAGCAGGGTTGTTTCTCCCTTATTATTTTGTATTACTGTATTTAATTATTATTTGTTGAGGTTATAATTTTATAGTTATATGTTTATATATGGTATTAACATTACCAAATATATCCAGGTGTTGGTATGGGCGGGGGTAGGGTGCTCACCGTTAACTCTAGCTTTGTATTATATCTGAATTCTCATTTTATTGAGGAGCGCCTGGGTCAAGGGTGGGGCATTGGTTGGGAGAGGATATGATGGACTTTTGGAGAGGAAGTGACACCCCCTGGGAACAAGGGGGAAAATCTCCACTTAGATACATTTTATACATTTTTTATTTAGAAATAGTTTTTTTATTATACTGTTGAGTGTGTATTAGAGAGCCTTTGTTTTTGTAAATCTCATATGCTCTATGCTCGGGATGTTCTGGATAGGGTTTCCCCTCCCGAGGGGTCTCGCATTTGCCTAGATGATCATGGTTGATCAGTTGGTTAAGTGGTGCACTTGGAATGTCAAGGGGAGTAATTCGCCAGTCAAAAGGAAGAAAATATGATCAAATCTTAAGAAAGAAAGAGTTGATATAGCTCTTCTACAGGAGACACACCTGTCGGATAAAGAACACTTGAAATTACGACAGGGTGGATTTGATCAGGCCTTTTTTTCTTCTTTTAGCTCAAAAAGCTTGGGAGTTGTTATTCTTGTTTGGAAGAATTTCCCTTTCAAAATCCTAAATCAGATAAAAGATTAATCTGGGTGATATATTTTGATTAAAGCCCTCATAAATGGAGAGGAATATGGGATTTAAAATTTGTACTGCCCCCCGGCACACCCCTTTAAATTTATAACGGAGGCCTTTTCAAAATTGATGGCTTTTGGTGCCAGTCATACAATTATAGGGGGAGACTTTAATTGTATTATGGATCCGGAAATAGATAGGATTCCCAAGAGTACTGCAGGAGTATCTCCCAGATCTAGACAACTGGTGGATCTGAACAAAGAATTAGGATTAGTAGATGTATGCAGATGTTTTCATCCACAGGGCAGAGATTTTTCTTTCTACTCCAATCCATATAAATGTCATACCAGAATTAATATTTTTTTTGCCCCCTCGATTTTTTAAAAATTCCATATCATCCTGTAAAATAGGTAGTATAGCAATTTCCGACCACGCTGCTGTATATATGGAAACTAAGGCAAGGAACAATGGGACATCCCCTCGGCATTGGCGTATGGACCCCTTCCTAATGAAAGATAGTAAATTTGTAAAGTACTTCTCTAAAGAATTTAAATCTTGTTTATAAATTAATTCAGGTACGGCTAGCAACCCGTCAATGATGTGGGATACCATCAAAGCTTACGTGCGAGGTTTGATCATCTCATACTCAGCGACCCAGAAAAAATTGAAGGGAGAACAATAGCGTCTGCTCGAAGCTCACTTAAAAGCATCTGAAACAGCAGACACTGATAGACCTTCTATTATTAAATTGCAAAGGATTACGGCTCTTAGGACAGCTCTAAACACTACGCTTACTCAAACGGCTAAGAGGGAAATATTATTTGCAAAACAAAAGGTTACATGAATATGGCGACAAACCGGGTAGATACTTGGCATTTCTTGCAAAGAAAAAAAAAAGGCCCCTCAGACTATTACGTCTATCAAGGAAAGTACGGGTATTTTGACTCATGATCATAAAAAGATTAACTGCGATCTTTAGAGAATTTTATTCTGAGTTATATAAATCGCAGGATTGCGAAGAGAGGACGAGGAGGATGCAGTCATTTTTTAAAAATTTGACCTTTCTGGGCCTAACTCCGGAACAGGTATCGGTCCTAAATGCTCCTCTAACAGTCCAAGAAATACTTGATGCAATTAGGCAACTTCAGAGCGGTAAGGCACCGGGTCCAGATAGTTTTCAAGCTGAATTCTATAAATTCTATAAAGGATTTACAGAAATATTGGCTGGTCCACTTATGGACCTGTATAACTATGCATATAGTCAGGGCTGTCTCCAGCCTTCGCTGAAAGAGGCAAATATCTCTCTTATCCTTAAAAAAGGAAAGGATCCAGAAGATTGTACGTCATACAGACCAATATCCTTGCTAAATGTAGATTTTTAAATCCTTTCTAAAACGTTAGCACTGAGACGAGAAAGTGTACTGCCACATATCATAAAGGAGGATCAGACAGGGTTTATTAAGGGCCGTAGACCATCCAATAATATTAGAAGGGTTTTAAATATGATTCAAGCCTGTCATCAGGGAAAGATACCAGGAGTAATAGTTTCATTAGACGCGGAAAAGGCATTTGATAGGGTTGAATGGTCATATTTGTTTTACACATTGGAAAGGTTTGGCGTTGGACAGGTGTTTACCAAATGGGTCTCAACATTGTATAGTGATCCCAAAGCAGTTGTGGTTACCAATGGATTAGGTTCAGATAGCTTCAGTGTGGGTAGGGGCTGCCGTCAGGGATGTCCTCTCTCGCCATTGTTATTTACGCTAATAATTGAACCACTAGCAGAAGCTATACGGGCTGATCCTAATATAGCGGCCCCGAGGATTGGTACAGGTAAACATAAAATTACCCTTTATGCAGATGATGTTCTTCTATTCCTCAGTAATCCTCTGATGTCCGTACCTCACCTAATCCAAGTTATTAATACATTTAGCGCATTCTCAGGCTATAAAATGGGCAGCACGGTGGCACAGTGGTTAGCACTGCTGCCTCACAGCATCAGAGACCCGGGTTCAGTTCCCGCCTCAGGCGACTGACTGTGTGGGTTTCCTCCGGGTGCTCCGGTTTCCTCCCACAGTCCAAAGATGTGCAGGTCAGGTGAATTAGCCATGCTAAATTGCCCGTAGTGTTAGGTAAGGGATAAATGTAGGGGTATGGGTGGGTTGCGCTTCGGCGGGTCAGTGTGGACTTGTTGGGCCGAAGGGCCTGTTTCCACACTGTAATGTAATCTAATCTAAAAAAAAATGTAATCTAATCTAAAATTAATTTTTCAAAATCGGAGGCTATGCCAATGGGTGGCCTTGCTATGACACCCCACTTAGTGGACGGATCCCTTTTTCCCTTTCGTTGGTCCCTGGAGGGCTTCTTATATTTAGGCATTTTTCTTTCTCCAGTATTTGGTCAGTTGTAGAAGGCTAATTATGTGCATTTACTGGAAAGGATAAGGCAGGACCTCCAGCGATGGGGAGACCTTCCAACTTCCTGGCTGGGTAAAATAGCACTAATTAAAATGAATGTCCTGCCCCGTCTCCTATATCCTATGAGAATGCTTCCGGTGACGCTGCCGAGGATGGCTCTACGTAAATTATATGGCTGGTTGGGTTCCTTTATCTGGAATCATAGACGGCCCCTCATTAAGCTGAAGAAGCTACAGCTTCCACAGGCAAGGGGAGGATTGGACTTCCCAGATTTTAGGAAATATCATTTAAGTTCCCTTTTAAGTTACATAGCTGATTGGGTCTTGTCTGATCCACAATCAATCTGGTTGGACATCGAGGCCTCTCAAGTAAAATACCCACTTATTAACCTTTTATTTTCAGACAAGAGGAAAATCATTACAGATCACTGTAAAAACCCTATAATACTAAACACAATTAAGGCTTGGAATATAATGCGGCAAAATGAGGGTAATTCACATAAAACATCCCCCTATGCACCGATAGTGGGAGCATGGGGATTCCAACCGGGGTTTACAGATGCCACTTTTAAACTCTGGAGATCCAGGGGTATCTCACGTCTAGGGGAGCTATTTAAGGATGGGGTCCTGATGTCTTTTGAATGGCTGCATCAGAAATTCGGATTACCTAATGGAGACCTCTTTCGATACTTCCAAATTCGAGACTATATACAGAAGAAGACTACGTTATTAGATAGTCTTTATAAATCAGATAGAGAATGTAGTGTCCTAAGACCAGTGGGGGCATCTTCAGTCAGTACTATTTATCATTTACTACATGAAGTAGTATCGGGAGATATGGACAATCTGCTTAAAACATGGAATCAGGATTTGGGACTAGAAATCTCTAGAGAAACGTGGAATGATATTTGGGAAAACGTGAGAAGAATTACGATCTGTAACAGAACCCAGGCTATCTAGCTGAAGATACTTCATAGGGCCCATATAGCACCGGTTCGATTGGCAAAATTTAAGGCAGGAGCATCTCCAATATGTCCCAAATGCAAAATAGAGGTGGGCACTCTTGTACATTGCCTATGGACCCGTCATAAGATCCGTAGATATTGGACTAAAGTAGCAAGTACCCTGACAGAAATTTTAGGAACGGAAATTAAAGTGGCCTCTGTATCTCTCCTTTTGGGCTTTTCGAACTTTCCCTCCCTGGACATGGACAGGAAGAGACTATTTTCTATTCTCTCTTTCTGTGCAAGGAAAAATATTTTGGTGAACTGGGTGGCTGAGGGCCCCCCTGGACTTTCAAATTGGCACAGATTAATTATGGAGTGTATTCCCCTTGACTTCCTTACAAATATGGTGCACCAAAAGACCGAATTATTTTATAAAATATGGCAGCCCTTCTTGAATTACATAAATAGATATTTCGGCTATCCTAACAAGGGCTTTTATTTAATTGAGATTACAAACCTGGCTGGTCCGGGGCCCCTTAGGAGGGGAATCCCGTACGAATACGGGTTTTATTACATTTGATGTTAACACATTCCGAGCATGTAAGAGATTTAAATATACACTCTGGTTAGTTGTAGGTTAGATTAGTAGACAGTGGAGTTTTGTTTTTTTTTTCTTTTTCAGTATTTTTTTCTTTTGGTAAATTTTGGCTATAGTATATTTGATTTAATTGTATATCAATGTTTGTATATGAGAGTTTTGTTTATTTTTGTAAACTTGTAAAAATGTTAAATTTCTAATAAAAATATCTATATTAAAAAAAAATCTAATAATGACCATGAATCAATTGTTGATTGTTAGAAAACAAAACCATATGATTTACTAATGTCCTTTAGGGAAGAAAATCTGCCATCCTTAGTCAGTATGGCCGACATATTACTCCAGACCCACAGCAATAGGGACTCTGGACTGTCCTCTGGAAAATTAGGGATGGGCAATAAATGCTGGTCTAGCCAGTGCTGCCCATATCCTGTGACTGAATTTTAAAAAGTTTTAAAAACCTGGATTTTTGAACATTTTTAAACAAAAAAAGTTATTGGTTCCAAACTAGATCCTGAACTGGGAATATGACAAATCCTAAGGTTTACAAGTTGGTGTAATGAATATAAAACAAAGCTGCAATGCTAAACTTCTGCTGCAATCATAGCATGGCCAGTTTTGAGCAGCCAACTTTAGGAAGGATGTCAAGGCTATACAGACAGTGCAAAAAGGGACACAGATGGTACCAGGAAAATGAAGGAATGTAGTTACTAGAAGAAAGACTGGAGATTTTGCTCATAACAGAAAAGTTGCAGAACTGAAAGGGGGTCTCAAAATGAAGAGTTCAACAATTTCAATAAAAATCTTTCCATTGGGTCATAAATCAGTAAGCAGACAGCATGAATACAAGATCAGCACACAAAATGAAAAGTAAGAAATGTATAAAATTAAAGAGATAGAAGTTTTCTTCTTTAGGAAAGCTTGTTAAATCATGACAGCTTTGCTTCGAGGCAGTACTTAAAGCAGAATTCATTAAACATTTCAAGAATCTATTGTCTCTTTATTAAAAGTTCAGAGGAGAATTGATCATTTCTAAAATTGGGAATAGACAAAAGAATTGGATTGCATCTCATGAAGAGGCTTTTAGTCAAGTTTTCTGTGGCATAAAATACTCCAATTTATAAAAAGTACATAACCAAACACTCCCTAAGGCAATACTTATGGACTACAACTAATTGCTAATGCACAAATCATGTTCACTCAATCTCTCCGTGACAAATTGCTCCCACCAGCCGGTCCCTTCAATTTTAGTAGTACTGGGCAAAAGGTATTTGATCTGGAATAGGAAAATTTATTAAAAACTTAAAGTGCACCTTAAGAATTTAAAAGTTGACTTGACAACGGAACCATTTGTTGACATAATACAAATCAGTAATGAAATGAAAGAGAAATATGTTGAAGCAACAATATTACACAGAAATCAAAACATAAAATGCTGGAGAAACTCAGCATGTCTGGCAGCATAACCACAAAATACCGTGCAAATTACAGCAGCTAAACCCAGAAATAAAAAGGTGAGTAGTTACCACAGAAGCATGTTATCAACTGATACGAGGTTGGTAACCTGAAATGAGGTTGTATGAAATTTCAATTCAGTCCAATGGGAAATGGACACAGACTTACATCTGAAGCTTCCAATGACCAACATTGTTTATCAGAATGCCAGATAACTCGCGATTTTTGAGAAAATTTGTGGCTCAAGTTGGGGTTCTGGATCTAAGTTTGCTTGCTGAACTGGAAGGTTTGTTTTTAGATGTTTCACCACCATACTAGGTAACATCATCAGTGAGCCTGCTGTGAAGTGCTGGTGTTATGTCCCACTTTCTATTTGTGCGTCTTGGTTTCTTAAGGTGGTGATATCACTTACAGTTCTTTTTCTCAGAGGCTGGTAGATATTTATTGATGGAGTTCCAGTTAGAATGCCAGGCCTTGAGGAATTCTCGTGTGTGTCTCTGTTTAGCTTGTCCTGGGATGGATGTGTTGTCCCAGTCAAAGTGGTGTCTGTATGTAAGGATAGTGGTGAAAGTGGGTAATGTCTTTTGGTGGCTAGTTGGTGTTCATCTATCCTGGTGGCTAGTTTTCTGCCTGTTTGTCCAATGTCGTGTTTGTTATAGCTTTGCAAGGTATTTTGTAAATGATGTTCATTTTGCTGGTTGTTTCAATTGGATCCTTTACGTTCATTAGTTACTGTTTAACTGTGTTGGTAGATTTGTGGGCTACTGTGATGCCAAGGAGTCTGAGTAGTCTGGAAGTCATTTCAGAGATGTCTTTGATGTAAGGTAACTTGGCCAGAGCTTTTGGGCAGATAACTAAATTATATAAACAGTATTGACCAGCAAGGTAGGTGATTTTGTGGTAATTGTCACTGAACTTGATTCCAAGACCTCAAGGTATTTCTGAAGTCATGGCACCATGGGTCCATCCCACCTTGGCAAATGCAAACATTTGAATTCAGTAAAAATCCAGGACTAAAAATCTAACCTATGGCGAACTGTTATAAATGCCTACCTGATTCACTTTTTTCTTTAGGGAAGGAAATCTGCCAACCTCACCATTAGACTAGATTTTAATTTTACAATATTTAATTAAACTCAAAGTTTCACAATCTGTCATGATGGGATGTGAACCTCTTTCCTCAGGACATAATGCCAGAGTTATACAGCACAGAAACAGACTGAATTGGTCCAATTCGTCAGTGCTGACAAGGCTTCCCAATCTGACCTAGTCCCATGTGCATTTGGCCCACATCACTCTAAACCCTTTCTATTCATATACTCATCCACATGCCTTTTAAAATTACTAGGGGTCACGAGTTCAAAGTGAGAGGGGAAAGTTTAGAGGAGATATACGTGGAAGGTTCTTTACGCAGAGGGTGGTGGATGCCTGGAACGCGTTGTCAGCAGAGGTGGTAGGGACAGGAATGAGTGTAATTTAAGATGTATCTAGACAAGATACATAAATGGGCAGACATCAAAGGGATACAGATCCTTAGAAAATAGGCAGCAGGTTTAGATAGAGGATCTGGATCAGTGTTCTTACAACATGATAATTCAAGTGCTGATCCAAGTACTGTGATTGAAGTTTCCTGCTCCAATTACTCTCCCAGCTAGTGCATTCCAGATTCCCACCACACTCTAGGGTGAAATCATCTTTCCTCAAATCTCCTAACTTTCACCTTAAAACTGTGCTCCCTTTTTAATGCTTCATGGGAAACAGTTGCCTCCTATCCACCCTGTCCATGCCCCTCATTCATTCTTAACAAAGTTGACACCACCTCCTCTTTTTACCCCTCCCCTATCCTGCCTGAAGCTATTATACCCAGAATAGAGTTACCAGTTCTGTCCCTCCCTCAAACTCATCTCCATGATGGCAACATCACAATTCCATACCCTTAACTGATCTGTCTTACTCATAATATTCCTAGGAATAAAGCAGAGATCATTCAGCCTTATCCTATTCCATTGAAGTATCCTCTCTCTTTGTTCCTTTACTAAAATCTGTTGTGCCCTTAATGAACAAAAGCTCAAGGACCCTGTCCCACCCGTCAAATTAGTTTAAACTCTTCCTCACATCACTAGTAAACCCAATCGCAATGATGTTGATTCTCGTTCAAGTGCAGACTGTCCCCCTCGCACAGGTCCCAGCTTCCCCACTACATGATCCCAGTGTTTCAGGAATCTAAAACCCTCCCTGCTGCACCAACTCACCAGCCATGCAGTTATCTGCCCTTTTCTCCTATTTCTGTACTGAAAGATTTTTTTATTAAATGCTAGGGTCAGAGGGATATTTCTCTAGTTTTGGGTCTCTAACAAATGGGGTTGAGAAAACAGGTTGCAAGTTTGTTCTAATGTTAGTATTAAATATTTTCCAACCGTCTTCAACATGTACAAATTGCTTTGTTTTGTTTTATTTTGCAGAATAAGCTTGTTGTCTGTTGTTAAAGAACATCTGCAGCCTGAATAAACTGTTGGAATAGCGGGCTGAAAAGACCCCAGATCCTGATGGAATTCATCTTAAAAAGATGTCTTACAAGAAGAGGCTACCGAGACAGCCGATGAAATAAAAAAAGTGCCAGAGAAACTCAGGACTGGCAGCAACGGTGGAGAGAAATACAGACTTCTTCATTGGAATCGAAAGGTGCTGGAAAATGATGGCTGTTATGCTGTTGGCAAAGGGGGAGTAGCAACAAGCAGAATCGATGGTGAGAACAAAAAGACAAAGGGAGAGCTAATGGTAGTAAAGGGAATATCTAGAAGCAAAAAGGATGTTAATATCAAGTGTAAGTAGCAGAAAACAAATGTTGTGTAGTAGAAAACAAGTCAGCTTTGCGGAGAGCAAACCCATGTGAAAAAAGACACCTGACAACACCAACCTTTTAGAAATGAGGTTCAGAATCAAAGTGATTCAGCTCCTTGAAGTTTACCCACTAACTCCCCAGACTGGCCATACTTATTGTGTGATGTCTTTTATAATATTTATATCCTTCCCTATAGCCTTGATATTTCTATTGCCCCTTGTGTGAGTATTGCTTCCTTTTTCGACACCAGTACAATGTTCTAATTCGTCCTGGAATGTGTCTCAACACAAAGTAAAGCCTCATCTGCTCCTCCATGAAGATGCCCTAGGTAATGACTGATGACCTCAGTTTCTGCATGCATTAGTTTTTAGGAGAAAACCATCTCCTCAGTAGATTTGGTTTCATAGCAGGATCTCTTATGCCTAAGACAATCACTGAGCATCTTTCAGTTGTCAAACTCTAGAATTTGGCTAGATGTGACTGTTTCTTCACATACTGATCTATAGTCTCCCTCTCCTTGAGCTCCAATGTTGAAATGCATACCTTTCATTGATAACATTAAATGCAGTGAATCTTTTATTAATGCATCTTCAAAGCCTTCCAATGTCTGTCTGCTCCTTGTTGAGATTTAGAATACAATACAGCTTGTGATTTAATTTACATTGCACTGCTAACAGGATTGCTACTAATATTAGTATAGTCTTTCTTATTTTAATGTGGCCATTTTAATTTTTACACTGAGACAAGAGCAAATACCAATTCTCTGTCACCCCTTTCATTTTCATAACATCACAGTAGAAAATTCAGCTATTTTGAGTCAATTCAAGGTTGTAGTGTGTGGTTTAAATATTTGCTTCTTGTACTTAACTGCCCTGAAAATTCACTTGCTCTCAGCTTCACACTTGTGACAGTATGCCTCAAATAAAATGCATTGAATGGATGTTACAAACTAAAGTGAAAGCAACCTTAGCAGAGGAAGAGATTGCATGTTGACAGCTACCTAGCTGGTACATTAAATGCAAAAACATTTCTGTAAACAGTTCCTGGGCTTTCAAAAGCTTGCAAGTCCAAATTTAGTGAAAGTAAACTTACTTGACCAGCTACTGCAGCAAAGTATCCATAGAGTGGGTCCTGCTGTTGACCAGGGAATGCTCCATAACCTCCAGCTCCGGGAGCTCCTGGATATCCTTGACCCCCAGCTCCAGGATATCCTGCACCACCAGGTGCTCCTGGTGCACCACCATACTGAGGAAATTGCTAAAGAGAACAAAAACAGTATTATAATTTGCCTTAACAGATCAGCAAATGTTGTTATGTCAAAAGAACTCAACATCAAAATTAAATATGATTAATATATTGCAGTACTGTAATGTGAGGACTAAGTGCCAGTGTGTACCTCTGATAGTTTAATTAGTTGCAAGTCTAATATATTCTCTCCAATTTTAGAGAATTTCAACACACTGCATACCGAGGAAGTCAATCCGGGTTTTCCCCAACAGGAAACCCTGGATGAATCAGGACAAACAAAATCTGCTAAAACCAGGCGTGAGGCCTTCAGATCAGGAGACCCACTCAAATATAAGGAATCCCAGAATGACCTTCACAGAGCCATTATAACAGACAAGGACCAATACCGATCCAAACCAGAGACCCAGACAGACACCCAGCAACTATGGTAAGGACTGAATGACATCACAGGTTCTAAAAAAGAGACAGTACAAGATAGCAGACGATGACACATCCCTCCCAGATCATCTCAACGCCTTCTATGCTCGCTTTGAGCAGAATTTCAGCACAGGGGTAACACCTATTCTGACAAGTACTGACAAACATATCCCAACAGTCACTGCATCAGAGGTCAGATCAGTTTTCCTTTGTGTGAATCCAAGGAAAATGATGGAACCAGATGGAGTACCAGGCCGTGCACTCAGAGCATGCGCAGATCAACTGGTAGGTGGTCTTCTTGGACATCTTCAACCTCTCCCTGCAGCAGGCCACTGTCTCTACCTGTTTGAAAAGGGTCATGCAGCATGTCTCAATGACTACTGCCCAGTGCCCCTAACTTTGGTGGTCATGAAGTGCTTTGAAAAGCTGGTCATGGCATTAATCAACTCCAGCCTCCCCACTACTCTTAACCCACTCCAATTTGCCTATCGGACCAACAGATCCATGACAGATGCCATATCATTTGCCCTTCACTCTTCCCCAAAACATCTTGACACCAAGAACAGCTATGTAAGAATCCTATTCATTGACTACAGTTCAGCCTTCAACACTTATCCCCTCGAGACTGATTACTAAACTTAGTGATCTCGGACCAAGCCCCACTCTCTGCAACTGGATCCACAGGCCACAATCAGTGAAGATTGGGGGGACAATATTTCATCCTCACGAACACTCAACACTGGAGCCCCAGGGGTACGTATTCAGCCCCCTATTGTACTCACTGTATACCCATGACTGCATCGCCAAAGCCAGACTAATGCCATTTACAAGTTCACTGATGACACCACCATTGTCAGTCGAATCTCAGATGGTGACGAAACAAACAGACTACAGACAGGAGGTGAAAGACCTAGAAAAATGATGCACTGAGAACAACCTAGGTCTCAATGCCGGCAAAACCAAGGAACTCATTGTTGACTTTTGGCAGAACGTTACTCATGACCCCTTATACATCAACAGCACAGAGGTGGAACGAGTGGAGAGCATCAAGCTCATGGGAGTGGTCATCAACAACAAATTTTCTTGGACTCTTCATGTGGACACACTGGTTACAAAGGCCCAACAACCTCTCTTCTTCCTCAGGTAGCTGAGGAAATTTGGCATGATGGTGAATACCCTTGCCAACTTTTATAGGTCCACTATTGAGAGCATTCCTGTCTGGATGTATCACTACCTGGTACGGCAACTGTACCATTCAAGATCGGAGACTGTTAGAGAGTGGTAAACGCAGCCTGGACAATCACAAAGGCCAACCCTCCCATCTATAGAATCCATCTACCAGGCCTGCTGTCAAGGAAAGGCCTCCAGCATTCTCAAAGGTCTATCCCACCCTGGCAATGCTTTCCCACAACCTCTACCATCAGGGAGAAGGTACATAAGCCTGAACACATGCACCAGCCGGTTTTGAAACAGTTTCTACCCTACTGCTGTTAGAATGCTGAATGGACTCAAACTCTTTAACATTCGCCTGTAACTGTTTTTTTGCTGTTGTTTACCTATTATTTTCTTATCAATGCTACCTATGTGATCAGCCTGTATTGCTCGCAAGACAAAGCTTTTCACTGTGCCTCGGTACACGTGACAATACATTCAATTCAATTCAATACAAAACCAACTCTGCTGTTCTCACCAGCTTGTTAGCTCTAGACACTCAGTTTAGTCTTTACAGAGTGTGTATCAGTTATTCATTTGCTAAATCAAAAAACAAACCACACGACTTGTAAAAAAGATCTTGAATTTGTGAACGTGGGAGCAAAGGAAACTTGGGATTTCTTAATTGAGAGAAGAATTGAAAGTCTCATTAATGATGCATATCTCTACTGATCAGAATACATTGAAAAAAGGATTCAATAAGGCCACACTTCACAGTTAGTCAAATTTAGTACAAAATAAATGCCACATTTTGTGGCCAAGCACAAACTAATGGTTCTGAAGAGAATTTTAATGCTTTTTGTCAACTTAGATTATCCTTTCTGATGAAGTTACAATCACTTTCAAGAATGTTATAGTCCTATAAAAGGCTTAGTAAAAAGGGAAGTAAAAAGAAATTCTTTATCTTGCAATATTTCTCCATGCTCATCAACATCCCTGGCTACAGGCCATACACCTCTAAGGACTCCCAAGAGACATGTTAAGTGGTTAAACTTTTCTCATATTCTGTGGCCTATCATATGTTATGAACAATTTATAGCTTATGTGTGGGATGCTATCGTAATAAACACCATGTCAGTGGAATAGAAAAGCTCACTTGTGCAACTTACTCATGGCTGTAGAGTGTGTATGGTGCAGATTGTCAGAGCTTAAGTTAGCACTGTTTTTGAGGGCTTGTGAAACTCTGTTGTTAATTGGTTGCATGTCTGACTGTTTACTTGCATTTTCAGAATTTGTACCAAGCAGCACTGACAGTTACTTGGATACCTCCCCAATCACTGGGTGCTGCTCAAACTTTTTGCCCCAACATTTCAAGCTTAAAGCTTGATACGTTCGCTCATTTTTAGTATTGTTGGGCCAGAAACTTCTTACATATTAAAGCTGATGCATCTTTAAAGGAAATACACATGCAAATGCCAGGGAGATCAGATTTTCCTGGTTCCATAATTCTATTGGTCCACTGTTACATTCAGGCCCCATTTCCTGAATGGATCCACAGGGAGGTTCTTGGTGAGTAATCATAGAAATCCTGGAGCTGGGTTGTCCAAATGGTTTGAAAGAAACAAGTAGTATGGCGTGAAACATCTTTTAGAAAAACAGGTTCTTATTGGTGCTATTCAGCCATGAGATGTTAGGGCGAAGAATTTTTAATTATATTAGAAAACAAAATGTCAGAAGTATTTTCTTTTAAAAAGTGATAACCAAAAAGAAATAAAACCAGACAAAAAATGAAATCCAGCTAAATTCACTTCTCAAAACAGGATAGGGAGGCTTCTGTTAATCTTCAATTATTGTCCTCAAAAATTCTGGCCAAATTTATATATAGCTATTTTAAGTGTAGCTGTTCCATGAGCAATCTCATCACGATCATTTCTGGAACTCTACCCGCAATTGGAAGTTTCTAAATTCTTTGACCAACTTTCTCACAATATACTATATTGTGATTTCCCATTAAAACCTGCTCACAGCTAAAGGCAGCTTAATAATTTTAATATTAAATAAAGAAAGAGAGTCACTCAACAGTCATAACTAAGTACATTGCTCATCCGACTTGTATCTTATATTGACTCTATTCTACATGATGGAGAAGGGGGGAATCTTTCAGCAATCTCAACCACCATTGCACGAGCACTGATTGTTGGACAGCTCTCGTCTCCAGTGTGGCCCCTTGATTTATAGGATAACGTAACAAGGAGCAGAAGTGGGCAATTCATTTCCCTCAAGCCTGCTCTGTCATTTAATATGAGCATGGCTGATCTCAACTCAGCCTGAACTCCACTTTCCTGCCCACGCTTCATGATCCTTCAACTAATTAAAATCTGTCTACCTTCTCAAAATTTACTCAACATCCTGACATCCACCACATTGTGATGTAGTGAATCCCGCAGATTCATTACTCTTTTGAAGAAGTCAGAGATGTACAGCACAGAAACTGACCCTTCTGGCAAACTCATCCATGCCAACCAGTTATCCGAACCTAATCTAGTCCCATTTGTCAGCACTTGACCCATATCCCTCTGAACCCTTCCTGTCCATATACTCATCCAGAAGCTTTTTAAATCCTGCAATTGTACCAGTCTCCACCACTTCCTCTGGCAGCTCATTCCATACACACACCACCTTCTGTGTGAAAATGTTGCCCCTTAGGTCCCTTTTAAATCCTTCCTCTCTCACCCTAAGGTTCCTTTTATATCTTTCACCCTAAACCTATGCCCTCTAGTTCTGGATTCCCCCAACCCAAGAAAAAGACCTTGTCTGTTTATCCTATCTATGCCCCTCATGATTTTATAAACCTCTAAGGTTACTCCTCACAGCCTCAGATGTTCCAGAGAAAATAGCCTCAGCTTGTCCAATCTCTCCCTATAGCTCAAATCCTCCATCCCTGGCAACTGGCAACATCCTTGTAAATCTTTTCTGAACCCTTTCAAGTTTCACAACATCCTTCCAATAGGAAGGTGACCAGAACTGCACACAATATTTCAAAATTGGCCTAACCAATGTACTGTACTTCTGTAGTACCCAACATCTGTACTCCGTGCTCTGACCAACAAATGGAAGCATACCAAATGCCTTCTTCATTATCCTATCTACCTATCGCTCTACTTTCAAGGAACGATGAACCTGCGCTCCAAGGTCTCTGTTCAGCAACATTCCCCAGCACCTTAAGTGTACAAGTCCTGCCCTGATTTGCCTTTCCAAAATGCAACACCTTGCATTTATCTAAATTAAGCTCCATCTGCCACTCCTCAGCCTGTTGGCCTATCTGATCAAGATCCCTTTGTAATCTGAGGTAACTTTCTTTACTGTCCACTACACTCCAAATTTTGGTGTTATCTGCAAACTTACTAACTATAACTCCCATGTTCACATCCAAGTTATTTAAATAAAATGACAAAATGTAGTGGACCCAGCACCGATCCTTGTGGCACTCCATTGGTCAGAGTCCTCCAGTCCGAAAAGCAACCCTCCACCATCATTCTGTATCTTCTGCCTTTGAGCCAGTTCTGTATCCAAATGGCTTGTTCTCTCTATATTCCATGAGATCTAATCTTGCTAACCAGTCTATCATGAGGAACTTTGTCAAGCGCCTTATTGAAGCCCACATAGATCACATCTACTGCTCTGCCCTCACCAATCCTCTTTGTTACTTCCTCAAAAAACTCAATCAAGTTTGTGAGACATGATTTCCCACGCACAAAGCCATGCTGACTATTCCTAACCAGTCCCTGCCTTTCCAAATACATGTACATCCTGTCCCTCAGGATTCCCTCCAACAACTTGCCCATCACCAATGTCAGGCTCACTGGGCTATAGTTCCCTGGCTTTTCCTTACCTTTCTTAAATACTGGCACCATGTTAGCCAACCTCCAGTCTTCAAGCAGCTCACCTGTGACTATCGTAATTTCTTACATTTTAAATCTGCTGTCCCTTATCCTAAGACTATGGCCTCTCATTCTAGATTGCCCCACAAGAGGAAATATCCTTTCGACATCCACTTTGTCAATCCGTTTTGGCATCTTACATATCTCAACTAGATCTCCTCTCGTTTTCCTAACCTCCAGACAGTGGAGGCCCAAACTCCTCAATCCTTCTTCATAAGACAAGCCCTTGATATCTGGAATCAATCTCGTCACTCCCCTCTGAAATGCCTCCAATGCAACCAGACTAAACTTTTTTGCAATACTCCAAGTGCAGACTCACTAATGCCTTGTACAGCTGCAGCAACATTTCCTGATTTTTCGTACTCTATTCCTTTAACAATAAATGCCAAAAATCAATTTGCCTTCATTATTACCTGCTGTACCTGCACACCAGTTTCCTGCGTTCATATACGAGGATTGCTAAAACCATATTTGGAGTACTGTGTAAAATTCTGATCACCCTGCTTTAGGAAGGATGTTATTAAATTGGCAAGATTGCAAAAAATATTTACAAATGAGGTTACTGAGACTGGATGGTTTGAATTATAAGGAGAGGCTGGGACATTTTTCACTGGCGCGGAGGAAATTGAGGGGTGACCTTATAGCGGTTTATAAAATCATGTGGGGCATAGATAAGTTGAAAAGCAAAAAGGTCTTTTACCCAGGATATGGGAGTCTAAAACTAGAGGGCACAGGTTTAAGGTGAGGGGGAAAAGATTTAAAAAGGGACTTGAGAAGCAACATTTTCACACAGAGGGTATGGAGTGAGCTGCCAAAGGAAACCGTAGAGGCGTGTACACTTACAACATTTGAAAGGCACTTAGACAGATACATAGCTCAGAAACGTTTAGAGGGACATGGGCCAAGCACATGCAAATGGGACTTGTTCTGTTTAGGAAACCTGGTTGGCACGGATTAGTTGGACAGAAGGGTCTGTGCTGTATGACTCTATGGCACGCAGATCCCTCCACAGTGAAACACAGATTGAGAGAGTATTTAATTATATAACTTAATTCTAAACAACTGTTACACTACTTTCTTTTAGTGACTATTATTAATCTTCTAGAAAATCATTTGCCTCATTTCTTCTTTGCTTATGTAGCATTCCCATTTTCTCGAAGTTCCAGACCCTTTGATGAGAAATACATTTAGCAACTCCTAAACATTACTTCCTGATTCACCATTTCAGTTTACACATTTCCTTTCTTGGTGCTGCCAACCTGTACTAGGGGGCGTATTTCCCACATGGATTCCTCAAGAAGAAAACAGCTGCTGTTTTCCCTCAGTCTCACCCCTATCCCTATGCAGTTCTGGTCTCCAAATTTGAGGAAAGACATTCTGGCTACTGAGGGAGTGCAGCGTAGGTTCACGAGGTCAATTCCTGGAATGGCAGGATTACCTTACACTGAAAGACTGGAGCAACTGGGCTTGTATACCCTTGAGTTTAGAAGACTGAGAGGGGACCTGATTGAGACATAAGATTATTAAAGGATTGGACACTCTGGAAGCAGGAAACATATTTCTGCTGATGGGTGAGTGCCGAACCAGAGGACACAGCTTAAAAATACGGGGTAGACCATTTAGGACAGATACTGGATTAGTGGTGCTGGAAGAGCACAGCAGTTCAGGCAGCATCCAACGAGCAGCGAAATCGACGTTTCGGGCAAAAGCCCTTCATCAGGAATAAAGGCAGTGAGCCTGAAGCATGGAGAGATAAGCTAGAGGAGGGTGGGGGTGGGGAGAGAGTAGCATAGAGTACAATGGGTGAGTGGGGGAGGAGATGAAGGTGATAGATCAAGGAGGAGAGGGTGGAGTGGATAGGTGGAAAAGAAGATAGGCAGGTCGGACAAGTCAAGGAGACAGTAACTGAGCTGGAAGTTTGAAACTAGGATGAGGTGGGGGAGATGAGGAGAACCTTCTTCACCCAGAGAGTGGTGGCTGTGTGGAATGCTCTTCCCCAGAGGGCAGTGGAGGCCCAGTCTCTGGATTCATTTAAGAAAGAGTTGGATAGAGCTCTCAAGGATAGTGGAATCAAGGGTTATGGAGATAAGGCAGGAACAGGATACTGATTAAGGATGATCAGCCATGATCATATTGAATGGTGGTACAAGCTCGAAGGGCAGAATGGCCTATTCCTGCACCTATTGTCTATATGAAGGTGGTTGTAATTTACTGACAGTGGCTTGGGTGCAACACCTTGGAGATTTTATTTTTAAGACAGTGGGTTGTAAAGAAATTCTTTGTAAAGGCAAAAAGTAGCAGATTTAATAGAAATGTTCAAAAGGAGAGTAGATAAACTCTTGATGGATAATTAGTGGAGTGGAGTGAACAAGATGGTACCGAAGAGGTGACAAGTACTAGGAGCGGACAGCTAGCTGTTTCTGTGCTATAAGATTCTGTTTGTTGTAAAGTTCTCCCCAAATATTATTTTATGTTTGACAGAATCTTATTGATACTGACAATCTTGTTGTGCGTTTATGAAGTGACTGCTCTGCATTGCTTAGTCTGGATGACGACAGTAGGATCAAGCGATTTGATTGTGCATGGACACAATCAGATAGCACCAATTTCATCATAGCACCAATTTTCTCACTGAAGTCCTGTAATAACCTGCAGACTCTGGAATATCTAGCAACGGAAGGTTTACTATAGCAAACTTTCTAAGGAAAGTGTCTTCCTCAGTTACAGTGCTAGAACTAAACCGGTTTCAGTAATGCAACTTTTAAAAGGTGGTGTAATTCTGCGAGGGCAGATAAACAACAGCATCAAAACAGTTTCACTTTTGCTTTGTGGCTGCAGTACTTAGCAGCTTTGACTTTAAAAGAAAGCTTGTTAATCAGCTTTTACACTTCAGTGTATAGCAAGTTATCTTACAGTGTCCACCAACTGAGAGCACCTTAGCTACCACCACTTTAACCGTCCCTGACTGTACAATCTGCTCCTCATCTGGGCTCCATTCACGAGTCAAAACTTAATGTCTGGATGCATTGACATAGTACAAACTAACTGCTTGAATAATTTCCAGCAGGACCAACTAGATGACTTCATCCAGACTAAAAGCAATTCCCTCAAATAACATGATCCACAAGTTAAGTGTAAAATGTGCACTTATATTCCAGTTTTCTTTCTTGACAGCTATTAGGAGAGTGAGCCTGTACTAGAATGAACGTGAATGAAAAAGTGTGTGTGCGTGTGTGTCTGTGAGTGTGTGTGTGAGAGAGAGAGAGAGAGAGAGAGAGAGATTGTGTTTAAAGACATTTAGTATGGAAACTGACACGTGTAATTTTTTTGAAAATTCCATTGTTTCTTAAAACATATAGGAAAGTAATTTCCCCCCCCCCCCATTTTGTAACAAGTCATATTCCCAGCCCTCAAAAATTGCTACTTCCAATTTCAACATTCAAATTTAAATTTAAAATGTGATTGAAATGCAGAACCCTTGGTTGCAAATGTGTCTAGTTTTCTAGCTCTTGTATTTCTAGCTGCTGTTAGATTGTTGTATAATGAAAAACATTGTAGTAGGATCTGGTAGGCCACTGGCCCCCTCAAGCCTGCACTGCTGTTTAAAAAAAAATGGCTGATCTTTTACTGTCCAACACTACCCTGAATCCCTTAATTCCCCTAAGATCCATTTTTTGATAAATTTGGGATTACAAGTCTCACTTAACTTCCTATTTAAAAAAATGTTGCTTTCCTCACCTTTGATATGGATAAAATTTCAGCCCAATTTTTTTTTATATATAAAAAGGAGCATTTTTTTTTCCTGTAAAAGTTACATCTCTGAAATAAAAAAACCCTACATTTTCAGCTTGTTCTGCCTTACTGGTTTTGAACACATATCTAAATAGAGTATAAATTGTGTAAACTCCACATCTGTTTGAAATTAATGTGTTTATGCTTCTAACATTACTTGTGCAGATTTAAAAATGGAGAATGCCACTCAAAATGCAAAAACTCTTTCTCGAATCAAAATTCAAGATACCATCATTCACTATACAGCAATATGCAAATCTATAGATTATTTGGAAACTAAGTAAATATTTAGCTACCAGAAGTTACAGTCATGAACTCTGCAAGCCAAAAGTATGGCTATCAACAGCAAAAAAGTGAAACACTTCAGTTTTTTTTTGAAAGCATGCAAACTGGGAGGCAGTTTTCAGCTATGTTTGGGAGCAAATAGCTCAGACCCTCAAGGGGTTTTGTAGTGGTGTGCTTCACATGTAGCATGAAGGCGTTGGCTGTGGGCCCACATATAGATGAATAGACTGCCATTTCTCTTCAAGAAAGGAATTTAATCATGTTTGCCATGTGACTAGTTAACCACAAATGTAGCAATACAGCAGGTACAGCAGATTGTGTAAGTAATCTTAAGAAGAAAAATATTTTCCTTTCAGTTGATAAGCCCTGAAATCTGTGTGTAAGGCCAAGGAGAATCACGATCAAATCCTTGGGTTTACAAGATTAAGACCTTGCCGCAACATCTCCACAAAGCTCCTCACTGGAGTACAGCCAACTGACAAGGCGAGTAGGGAACAGTTCAATCTACAACGCCTCTAGACCAGAATCAAAAGACCACTCCCACTACTGTCATCAAGCTGCAGGACGCAGACCATGCCTGTGAGCACACACCGAGACTGAGCCACAAACCACTGTCGACACATTCACCAAGGTGGATTAGAGAATGGGCCACACACTAAACTGATAGGAAACTTAGATTCTCCACTAGCCCTCATCCTGCCACACAAAACTATCCCACAAACATCAGTGAGCCCCTGGACAATGTCACTCATTTCCCATACCTCCTGTGCAAACAGTCATTGACACTGAAACCCAACGTCGATTCCAGTGCCAGTGTAGCCTCCAAAGCTTGAGGAACAGAGTGTTCAAAGTCCGAAATCTCAAATCCAGTACTAAGCTCATGGTCTACAGAGCAGCTGTGATCCCCATCTTCCTCTGTGCATCAGAAACATGAACTGTGTACAACAGACAGCCCAAATTACTGGAGTCTTATCACCAGCTCTGCCCTCACAAATCCTGCAGGTCATCTGGTAGGATAAATGCACCAATGTGAACATCTTCTCCCAGAACAATATCTCCAGCAGAGGCACTGGTCACATGACCAGCAGCAGATGGCCCACACTGTCCACATACACAACATGAGACTCCCCAAACAAGTGCTCCACTCCAAGCTCCGCGATGGTAAGGGATCACCGGGAAGGCATAGGCTATGCTACAGGACACCCTGAAAGCCTCCCTAAACAAATACAACAGTTAGGGCTGCATGGTGGCTCAGTGGTTAGCACTGCTGCCTCACAGCACCAGGGTCCCAGGTTCAATTCCAGCCTCAGACAACTGCCTGTGTGGAGTCTGCACATTCTCCCAGTGTCTGTGTGGGTTTTCCTCCGGGCACTCCAGTTTCCTCCCACAGTCCAAAGATGTGCAGGTCAGGTGAATTGTCCATGATGTTAAGTGCATTAGTCAGAGGGAAACAGGTCTGGGTGGGTTACTCTTTAGAGGGTCGGTGTGGATTGGTTAGGCCGAAGGGCCTGTTTCTACACTATAGGGAATCTAATCTAAAATGTCGACACAATGGAGTCACTTGCCCCAAGAACACACTCAGGCTTGGGCTGATAAGTGACAAGTAACATCCACATCACACAAATACCAGGCAATGAACATCTCAATCAAGAAAGAAATCATTTTCCCTTAATGCTCAATGGCATTACCATTGCTGAATTCTTTATTATCTATCATCACAAATGCAACTGGATCAGTCAAATAAGAACTGTAGCGACAAAAGCGGATCAGAGACTGGGAATTCTGTGGCAAGCAATTCACTTCCTGACTCACTAGGGCGTGCCCATCATCTTCAAAGCACAAGTGTGTTAGAATACTCTTCCCTTACCTGGATCAATGCAGCCTAAACAAGCCCAGGTATCCAAGACAAAGTAGCCACTTTATCAGTACCTCACCCCCAAGGTCACTCCTCCACAACCTACACACTATGGTGCCAATGGTACCACGGGTAAGATGCACGTTAAATTGCTAAACTTATTTTGACGGCACCTTTCAAACCCACAACTTTTACCACCTATGATAAAAGGACAGCCAATCCACTGAAATACCACAGTCTTGAAATTCCTCTCCAAGCAACATTGTTTTGTCTTGGAACAATATCATCGTCATCCCCTCACCGTCACCAGGTCAAACTCATGGAATTCCTTTTCTTTCAGCATGGTATGTGTACCTACAGCACATCGAGGCGATGACTCTACACAATTATGTCAGGAATGGAGAGTGAAGAGTAACAAATGCCATACATGCCACAAATGCCCATATCTTGAAAATAAATGTCAGATTTTCAAGTTTTCTACACACACTAAACTGTTCCATTACCCAATACAGCCTGTCAAAATGCATTTTTCAGAAGACTGACAAGAGACAACTGTTCCTTATCCACACTCCCCATTTCAACATTTCATGACTAAGATAGGCAAAATGTGTTGCTGAAAAAGCGAAGCAGGTCAGGCAGCATCCAATCGATGTTTCGGGCATAAGCCCTTCTTCAGGAATGAGGAAGGTGTGCCAAGCAGGCTAAGATAAAAGGTAGGGAGGAGGGACTTGGGGGAGGGGCGTTGGGAATGCGATAGGTGGGAGGAGGTTAAGGGGAGGGTGATAGGTTGGAGAGGGGGTGGGGGCGGAGAGGTCGGGAAGAAGATTGCAGGTCAAGAAGGCGGTGCTGAGTCCAAGGGTTGGGACTGAGATAAGGTGGGGAGAGGGGAAAATGAGGAAGCTGGAGAAATCTGCATTCATCCCTTGTGGTTGGAGGGTTCCAAGGCGGAAGATGAGGCGCTCTTCCTCCAGGTGTCGTGTTGCCATGGTCTGGCGATGGAGGTGGCCAAAGACTTGCATGTCCTTGGCGGAGTGGGAGGGGGAGTTGAAGTGTTCAGCCACAGAGCGGTTGGGTTGGTTGGTGCGGGTGTCCCAGAGGTGTTCTCTGAAACGTTCCGCAAGTAGGTGGCCTGTCTCCCCAATGTAGAGGAGGCCACATCGGGTGCAGCAGATGCAGTAAATGATGTGTGTGGAGGTGCAGGTGAATTTGTGACGGATATGGAAGGATCCCTTGGGGCCTTGGAGGGAAGTAAGGGGGGAGGTGTGGGCGCAAGGTTTGCATTCCTTGCGGTTGCAGGGGAAGGTGCCGGGAGTGGAGGTTGGGTTGGGGGGGGGGGGGGTGTGGACCTGACGAGGGAGTCGCGGAGGGAGTGGTCTCTCCGGAACACTGATAGGGGTAGGGAGGGAAATATATCATTGGTGGTGGGGTCTGTTTAGAGGTGGTGAAAATGATGAAGGATGATACGGAGGTTGGTGGGGTGGTAGGTGAGGACCAGTGGGGTTCTGTCCTGGTGGCAACTGGAGGGGCGGGGTTCAAGGGCAGAGGAGCAGGAAGTGGAGGAGATGCGATGGAGAGCATCAACCACGTCTGGGGGGAAATTGCGGTCTTTGAAGAAGGAGGCCATCTGGGTTGTTCGGTATTGGAATTGGTCCTCCTGGGAGCAGATGCGGCGGAGGCGAAGGAATTGGGAATATGGGATGGCGTTTTTACAGGGGTCAGGGTGCGAGGCGTAACCTAGGTCACGGTGGGAGTTGGTCGGTTTATAGTAAATGTCCGTGTTGAGTCGGTCGCCACAGATAGAAATGGAGAGGTCTAGAAAGGGTAGGAAGGAGTCTGAGACGGTCCAGGTAAATTTGAGGTCAGGGTGGAAGGTGTTAGTAAAGTGGATGAACTGTTCACTCTCCTCGTGGGAGCACGAGGTAGCGCCGATACAGTCATCGATGTCTTCACCATGGACATCCAGTCCCGATACACTGCCATTCCCCATCACGAAGGCCTCAAAGCCCTCCGCTTCTTCCTTTCCCGCCGACCCAACCGGTACCCTTCCACTGACACCCTCCTTAGACTGACTGAACTGGTCCTCACTCTCAACAACTTCTCTTTCCAATCCTCCCACTTCCTCCAAACCAAAGGAGTAGCCATGGGCACCCGCATGGACACCAGATAAGCCTGCCTCTTCGTCGGAGATATGGAACAGTCCATCTTCCACAGCTACACTGGCACCACCCCCCACCTTTTCCTCTGCTACATCGAAGACTGTATCGGCGCTACCTTGTGCTCCCACCAGGTGGTTGAACAGTTCATCCACTTTACTAACACCTTCCACCCTGACCTCAAATTTACCTGGACCATCTCAGACTCCTTCCTCCCCTTCCTAGACCTCTCCATTTCTATCTCGGGTGACCAACTCAACAGGGACATTTACTATAAACCAACCAACTCTCACAGTTACCTAGATTACACCTCCTCCCACCCTGATCCCTGTAAAAACACCATCCCATATTCCCAATTACTTCGCCTCCACCGCATCTGCTCCCAGGAGGACCAATTCCAATACCGAACAACCCAGGTGGCCGCCTTCTTCAAAGACCGCAATTTCCCCTCAGATGTGGTTGACGATGCTCTCCACCACATCTCCTCCACTTCCCGCTCCTCCACCCTTGAGCCCCGTCCCTCCAATCGCCACCAGGACAGAACCCCACTGGTCCTCACCTACCACCCCACCAACCTCCAGATACATCGTATCATCCTTCATCATTTCCACCACCTTCAAACAGACCCCACCACCAAGGATATATTTCCCTCCCCTATCAGCGTTCCGGAAAGACCACTCTCTCTGCGACCCCCTCGTCAGGTCCACACCCCCCACCAACTCAACCTCAACTCCTGGCACCTTCCCCTGCAACCGCAAGAAATGCAAAACACGCGCCCACACCTCCCTCCCTCACTTCCCTCCAAGGCCCCAAGGGATCCTTCCATATCCATCACAAATTTACCTGCACCTCCACACACATCATTTACTGCATCTGCTACACCCGATGTGGCCTCCTCTAATTAGGGAGACAGGCCGCCTACTTGCGGAACATTTCAGAGAACACCTCTGGGACACCCGCACCAACCAACCCAATCGCCCCGTGACTGAACACTTTAACTCCCCCTCCCACTCCACCAAGGACACACAGGTCCCTGGCCTCCTCCATCGCCACCATGGCAACACGACGGCTGGAGGAAGAGTACCTCATCTTCCGCCTTGGAACCCTCCAACCACAGGGATGAATGCAGATTTCTCCAGCTTCCTCATTTCCCCTCACCTCAACTTATCTCAGTCCCAACCCTTGGACTCAGCACCGCCTTCTTGACCTGCAATCTTCTTCCCGAACTCTCTGCCCCCTCACCCTAACTTCCTCCCACCTATCGCATTCCCAACGCCCCTCCCCCAAGTCCCTCCTCCCTACCTTTTATCTTAGCCTGCTTGGCACACCTTCCTCATTCTTGAAGAAGGGCTTATGCCCTTCACCTGCTCCTTGGATGCTGCCTGACCTGCTGCGCTTTTCCAGCAACACATTTTTCAGCTCTGATCTCCAGCATCTGCAGTCCTCACTTTCTCCTATCTGACAGTCATTCAAAGATTGGTGATTTGCAGGCTTGCTATACTTTACACCCAACACATATTCCACCTGCCCACGTGAGCCAGGAAACGAGACAGACATAAAATCATCAAAACTTGGCCTTTGCCTCTTGCCTATCATTGATAATTCTTGGATGTTAATGCCAAAGGATCCAGAGGGTGTGCCCA
The DNA here is from genome assembly GCF_047496795.1 of Chiloscyllium punctatum. Classification (NCBI taxonomy): domain Eukaryota; kingdom Metazoa; phylum Chordata; class Chondrichthyes; order Orectolobiformes; family Hemiscylliidae; genus Chiloscyllium; species Chiloscyllium punctatum. Next base: position 74,282,041 of record NC_092746.1, read on the forward strand.
TGTCAAACAGAGAGGAGTCCATGCAAGTAACTGGATGCTAATTTCGAGGTTTTCTACATCAAATCTGCACATTTAGGCTGTCCTCAGTCTTGTACCTGGAGATACTTGCTGCATATCCCAGAGATATGCTCAAACTTGGGAGGCCACCCTGGATGTCACATGGAAGGGATGAGTGACAAATTAAATAACACATTTACATTTGAATGTAGTTTTATTTTCCATGGAATTTGATATTTAATTGGATTTTTTAAAATAAATAACTTTAACTAAACCTATCCATTGCAAAACTGATCATCCTCCCTGATCATTACTGTCTACTGTCAAGGAGCAGTAATCTCAGGCCAGGAGCAAAAATCACCATTTTGTTTCTGTGGGTTTCTCAACTGGCAGGTTGGGTTACAACGACCACTAAACTCTCAGCTAGCTTTCGATTCGCAAGTTCTTCAAGTAAAGCCAGATGTCATCGGGCTGAAGGACTCCTACAGTAATTAACAGGAAACTTTAAAGTGTCTCAGATATGTTCTAATCTGCTCATTTCAGAAATACTACAAAGTATGACAAGTTAAAATATAAAAAAAGCTCTCCCATTGTTTATAAATTAAAATGTGAAACTTTGCAACTTTTACATAAAAGTTTTAGAATCCGAGTGTACAAGGGTGTAACTTTACTGAAGTCACTATGCATCTCCTGTTTGCAAACCAGAGTTTGCCGCATTGATGTTTTAATTTGTAGTGAGGCTTTCATTATTATATACCAAATGTAAATATAGAAAGTCCAGTACTTTTGAACTTAAAGAATTAAAGATTTGAAACAGATGCAGACGTTTTCAAAAAAAAAAGACTCCTTGGAGTTTCAGCCTCAAGGACTGTCTTGGGGACAGAAATGGCTTTTTGATTTGCCATGGAGCATTTAGAACAACAGGTCACATAATGTTTAGACACATGCCTGGAGCTTTCATTCAGTGACCTGTCACCCCAAATGCACCAAATCAAAAAGCCTTTTCCCTCCCATTGCCAATACGTATACCAATAAAGAACAAAAGCTTGAAGAATGGGGGTGCAAAAGCTGCTTCCTGCTCTTAATTTTTTTCTTTTGGAGTTGTTAACAGCAATGTCTTTAATTCCTGAAGACAATTGTGCAAGTTTGACGATCAGAGCTCAGGTTGAGAAATGTCTGTACATTCCTCGCGTGCAGTGTTGCAACCAAGTGTTTCCAGTTCAGGTGTCATGTCTTCTAACCCAATATCAAAGCAGGGCAAGATGTCGGAGCAATAGTATGCCATTCCACCCATCAAGTGTGCTTCACCTTTTAATGACTGATCTGATAATTCTCAACTCCACTTTCTCACCTTGCCCTCATTAGTCAATTCCCTTAATGATTAAACATGTTTCTCAGTCTTGAATATACTTAATGACTTAGCCTTAACAGTCCTCTGCAGTAAAGAATTTCACAGATTCACGACCCTCAGAAGAAATTCCTATCTTAAGTGAGTGACCCTATACTCAGATTACCCACTCTGATCCTAGACTCTTCCACAGAGGAAACTATTTCTCTGCATCTAACCTATCTTGCCCCTCAAAAGTCTCGTGCTTCAATAAGGTAGCCTTTCATTCTTCTAAACCCCAACAAGTACAAGACCAACCTACTCAGAAGAAAATCCCTCATATCTGGGATCAACCAAGTGAACCTTCTCTGGGCTGCCTCCAATGCCAGCACATCTTTCCTCAGACAAATGGGACCACAACTGTTCACAGTATTCTAGATGTGATCTAACAGCGTCCTGCATAGTTTTACCAAGACTTCCCTATTTTTTACACTGCATTCCCATTGAATTAAAGATTAACACTCCATTTGCTCTATTACCCGAACATGGATCCTAACTTGTGTGGTTTACACACAAGGACTCTCAAATCCCTCTGTGCTGCAGCTTTCTGCAGTTTTAAATAACGTTCAGCTCCTTCATCCTTCCCATTGAAGTTCAAACCTCACGATTTTTCACATTTCACTTCATCTGCTGAACTTCTGTCCATTCAGTTAACCTGTCCATATTCCTTTGTGTCATCCTCACTGCTTACCTTTCCACCTTTTTGTTATCCACAAATTTGACGATAATACATTCACTTTCCTCATCCAAGTTATGAATATCTATTATAAATGAATGTGACCCCAGCACTGATCCCTGTGGCACTCCAGTAGTTACTGGTGTTTCAGGATAGCAATCACAGACTGCACATTTTGTTTCCTTTAGCAGCCACTCCAAGGCTATCACTTGTGAAATTGCACTTTAAACATTTGACAATCTGTGCTCAAACTTACTTCCCATTGAGCAGAATTTGACTATTTCTATGACTACTGTTAAAACTAACAAAGACGACTTCCACTGAGTCAGTTATGACTGATTTGAAATGTACCTTCCGAAGATCAAACAGCAATATAAAGCCCACGTCACCACCTAACCTGAACTGTTTGATTAATCATTTAATTATCTTTTTCCACAACAAAAAGTATACACTTGCTCTTATCCAGTAACACTTAATTAAAAATCAAATAGAAAAGCTGCTATGTTGACAGGAAATTTATCAGTGACCGTAGGAGTTATAGTGACTGTAGCCTCAGACGTATTTGCACAATTATAAAATTATTATAACCAGGAGAAATGATTCTAGATGGGATTCAGAGAATGAAGCTACTTTAGTCTGTGTCCCGTCAATGATTACTGTTCACTCCACAGTACAACTCATTCAGATTTTACCATAATAATGCTGCAAATATGGAAGTTATAAGAGGTAAACGGTCTGACAGAATAGCCTGGTAGATGAAACTCTGTAACCCACCTAATCTGTCTAATGAGTAGCTTTGCAATATACATCAATAAGGTTCCATTGTTGATTCCTTGTCTTTGCGATTGAAGCTTAAATAGGAAGTCCACAAAAGCTCGCACCACTCCTAGAGCATGTAGCAAAGAAGATCACCCAGGGTCTATACTCCTGATAATTATATAAAAATTCCAGTTATATGTATATATTTGGCCAGCTGATGGAACAGCACAAGAGCTCAGTTTTGGATTTCCCATCTGATAGTAGCTTACAAATGCTCACAGCTGAATTAATGACAGTCAGACGAGATACTTAAGATCAGCTAATGCCTTTGGAACTTTACTTCAATAATGGTGAGACTACTTCAGAACATTATCAAGTTGTACAAAGAGGAATAAATATTAACTGATACATTTGTTAAACAGCTTCACCACAGAGGATATCTACTGAGGCCACACATTTCACAGAGGATTCAAATTAGGAAGGTAATCATTGGCTTTAGTGTCACGCTGTTTACCCATAATGCCTGTGCTTGCTGACCAGGACTGGCAATGTTGGAATTTTAAGATTCTCATCCTGGTCTTCAAAATTCCTGTACAGCCTCACACTATCCTACCTCAGTAATCTCCTCTAACCCTGAGATCTCCAGACTCCTTCTATTCTTGTTACTTGCACATTGCTGGGGTTCTGTTTATCTACTAATTGCTTGGTCTTGGATGTTAACACAGATTTCTGGAGCAGGTGGGACTTGAATCCAGGTCTTCTAACTCAAGAGATGTGGACACTACCACAAGAACCCTCTCATCCTGCACTTAGTATTCCCAGTCACCCATCCAAGATCTGAATCTGAAGGAACACTGTCAAGTCCTTAGCAGGTCAGGTCACGTCTCTGTTGAGAAAAGTTTCAGATTTTTCATCAGTACTATCATCTCAGATTTGTAGCACCTATGACATTTGTTTTTGACCAATTCTGTAACTGGGTATCTGGGTTTTCTTCACGTTCTTGCAAAAGTTCTTAAAATATTCCAAGATGTTAAAGGTACTATACAAATGCAAGCTGTTGCAATGCACATGCCACACACTTCAAGATGCATAGATTCTCTGCTATCAGAGCCCAACAGATGATGCTGTTGCTGCGAGCTGGAATGTAACAGTGGTCCTCCATTGGAAATGTTGTCACGCCTATGGACTGATTAATTTATACACTCTTGTGATAGTTCTAAACTCACAAATGTACCAGGATGTTTTATACACTGGAGTACGAGACAATATTTATCGATATTCCTGAGGAGATGAACTGTCTCAGTTCAGCTGTTTATTTAATCCAAGAGAGCAGAGTAATGGAATGATATAATTTTTCTGGAAAACATGGGTATCCTATGATGGGTTTAATAGTTCCTGCCCTCTTTATTCACATTAGTGAACAAATTTTAAATGAAAAACATTCTCCATCTTCACATTCACTCCCAGGATCTCTGAAACTAAGCGTGTAGACAGTATTTAGCATCATGTCAGTATCTGTCCAAACTTGAATCAACATCTAAACAATCACTGAGGTCAGCTTAGCTTGATGCTACTTCTAATTCAGTACGCATGATTGTGCTAGATTATAGTGCACAGCTGAAGTCAGACTGTAGCTTGTTGCTGAATTAGCTGGACTACAATAATTGTGTGGCCAGCACACATTTCAAAGTTCACTAAGAATCTTGAAATTTGATGGATAATAGTAGTGAACACAACCATCTCTAGTCATTACAAAATATTTTTTTCCTCTTTCGAGCATTTCTTTTATCATAATGCATAGCCTTGAACAGCCAAGTGAAAAGAGAAAATAGGAAAATAAACAAAACCGTAAAAAGAAAATCAGATGTCAACATTTCAGAGAAAAGAAACTCTTTCAGAAACATTTAGATATTTTCTAAAACATCCTGTTCAGAGACGTTATCACACACCCCTGGAGCAGATGGGACTTGAACCCGGGCCTCCTGACTGAAGTAGGATCACTCACACTGCACCACAAGGGACCTTAAAAAAAAGGTCCAATTTTACACATATATTTACAAATAATACACAGCCTGTCACAGAGATATTAGAATTTTCCTTGTCAGGGAGTTGAATCCCAGTCTCCCACATGATAGGCACCCATATAAATAGAGGGATACAGAACCATATGCATGTAGAAGGGATAAGTTTAGAATGGCATCATGGTTGAGATAGACATGGTGGGCCAAAGGGCCTGTTCCCATGCTGTGCTGTACTGTGTTCACTATATTAATGAGTCGTCGCGGCTCTCGGACCACAGAGAAACAAAACCTTTCTGCAGAGGAGGCCTTGTAGGTGCGCAGGTCTTCTTTGTTGGTGGCTGCCAGGTAGTTCAGCATTTGTCATCTTAAATCGATTTTCCCAGAACTGCAACTGACTGCAACGGTCTTAGTTTTTTTTCTTTTCTTTGACTTCTGTCATTAGTATGGTGGTACAGTGACTCATGAACCTTTTCACTGGATTTTTTTGTAAAAATACACGTGACAAATTGCTATTCTATTTGAGTACCTCACTGTGTTATTCTTTTTATCAAATTTGAATTATGAGCTGGAAATAACTGATGGACTTTGGGACAGATTGTGGGAAAAGGAAAAGAACAGATTAAACATGCTTTCTTTGTAGGACCAGGCCTGGAGGCTAGTTGCAGGCTAAGTCTTAATGATGAAAGGTTTAACAAATACAGTGACCAGAGGAAGAGCATTGTGTTTAAACAGATAGCAGAAGTTGGCTATTAGTTAGGTCATTATCTGGGAGAGACCCTATGTTCAAGTGGCAGTTGTTGATTGCTAATTGAGGCATTGGGAAGAGCCCATCAGTCAATTGGACAGAACCAGAATTAAAGATTTTTTCAACCAAGTTTTCTGAGAGATGGTTCTGGGCTGCTGCTGACACAGCAGGAAGATTTGAAAGCTCCCTGTCTAAACTCATACATCAGCTTCCAAAAGCCCAAAAAGAGGAAAGCTAAGTTATAAATATTGCTGATGAAAGGCTTTTGCCCAAAACGTCGATTCTCCTGCTCCTCGGATGCTGCATGACTTGCTGTGCTTTTCCAGCATCACACTCCCGACTCTAATCTCCAGCATCTGCAATCCTCACTTTTGCCTTAGAAATATTGCTGTCTTTTCCTGGCTGAACGAAGAAGGTGACCCTCATCAATATTACAGAAAAACAGCCAAGGAGTCTGAAGCAATGCATCATGACAGCCTTTAAGCAATGTGGCCAGTTTTTTTTTAAATCTCAACTGTGTTTGTCTGCCTGCCTTTTGTGTAAATGGGGCTTGGAAGAAAAGTATTTTTGGGTTTAAAGCACATGCATTAATCACCTTACTGTGTTGTTTCAATTTTTTCGTGTATGGAACAAGCTACCAGAGGAAGTGGTGGAAGCAGGTACAATTATACTATTTAAAATGAATAGGAAGGGCTGAGGGACCAAATGCTGGCAAATGGGACTAGGTCTGATCGGGATGTCTGGTTGGCATGGATGAGTTTTAAAGACAGAAGACAAGGCTACAATACTTAATGAATTCTTCGTCTTAGGGTTTGTTAAGGAAGAGTCAATGAAATATCAAAAGGAGATGGAATGAAAAGTGAGAAACAGGACTTACATGAAAGACTGACTGTGCTTTAAATAGGAAAGTCACTTGATGCAAATGGCTTGCATCCCTGGTTACTAAAGGAAGTGAGGCTGGAGGTAATAATATGGCTCACCATAAACATCCAAACTTCCCTAGACATGATGGAGATGCCAGAGGGTTCGATCAAAAAAAAAGCATGTTTCAAAACAACCAGAGATGTCAGGTTATATCAATAGTGGGTAAGATTTTAGAAAGCAAGTAAAGAAAAGGTTTAATTATGGAGAGTCAGCACAGATCGGTAAAGAGAGATCATTTTTGACAAATTAATTGTTTTTTTGATAATGTGTTAGGGAAAACTGTGAGGGGTTTACAGCAGTTGATGTTTTCATGAAGTTTGACAGAATATCACAGAACAAATACTGGTTAACAAAATTGATGGTCACAGGAGGGCCAGTATCAGCTTGGAAAAAAAATGACGTAAGCGCAGGAAACAGCAAATTGTTGTAAATTGTTTACCCAACTAACTGAGGGATGGTAGGCAGTGCTGTTTCTCATGGGCAATGGTGGGACCATCGTTTGTTTTCATATTCTTTTAACCAAATGATGTGGATACAGGAATGGAGTCAAATTTCAATATCAGCCAACAATACCAAATTAAAAAGAATGGTACAGAGTAAAATTGATCCTAACTGATTGTCAGTTTCTTTTTGTCTTATTGCAATTTGCAGATGAAACTTAAAGAAATTGGAGTGGTGCACCTTGGAAGATGAAAAAGGCAGCAACAATTTAGTCTTTATAGCACCATTCTAGAGAGTTTATAGGAACAGAGGAACCTATGTTCAGGTGTATAGATCTCCAACAGTGGCATTCTGTACGGAGAGTAAAAAGTCATATATAAATTGTGCTTTATAAATTGGAAGTATTAAATATAAAAGCAGAGAAGTTACACTGAACCTTCAATAAAGCTCCAGTTAGGCCACAACTAGAGTATGTGTCCAGTTCTCAACACTACACTTTAGAGATATTATGAATACCCTTCAAAGGATGCAGAGGGCACTTACAAGAATGGCTTACAAGAATAGGAATTTTAGTAGTAAAGTTGGGTCAGATTATTTGAGCAAAGGTGGGTCTACAGGAATTTGATAGAAGCGTACAAGATTATGACAGATTTTTAAAATGTAGACAAAGTAAACTGGCTCCCATTACCTGATGGTTCAATAGTTAAGGGACATAGATGATATTTTGGGCCAGAGTTAGAGGAAGATGAGAGAACCTTTTTATTAATCTAGCAAATGGCTCCAGGGATGGTGGAAGCAGAGGAGGTCCAAGATTATAAAAAGGAAGTAGATGAGCACTAGAGATATATAAACTTGTAGTGCTAATTGGATAAAGCTAGTGAATGGGATGGACTAGATCGCTCTCAAATAAAACTAAAATTTGGCCATTGGAGATCAATATTTTTTTAAAATGTCTGGAGAAACATAGTTATTCTTACAGAGCAAAATTGTCACCCAGCCTGCCAATGTAAATGAGCATCAAATAACCAGACTGGAAAAAAAAGACTACAAGTAAATTTCTGGTTTACCTGGAAGGGGTGTTTGGGATTTTAAATAGCGAGGAGAGTCGAGGTAACAGTGCACATACCACATGGTTGCATGGGAATCTGCCTTGTAGGGCTGAAGGGGTAGTCGAAGAGACATTGCAGGGTGAGGTGTGGGCAAAGGGATGCCTAATGAAGGGGAAAATCAAATGGAGAGACATTACTGGGAGAGATGTTGGGGTCTGGGGGCTAGAAGATGAAATGATGTTGGGGATGGGGCGGGGGGTAGATGAAGAGGTGGTGGGAGAAAATGAAGTGATGCTGGGGAGGATCAGATGAAGGATGCTGTGGGTGGGTAAAATGAAGTGATACTGTGAGGGGGAAAGAAAGTGAAATGAAGGGCTGTGGGGAAGGTGAAGTGATACAGTGAGGGATGGGAAAGATGAAGTGATTATGTGGAGGGGGGAGGAAGATGGTGATATTGTTTGGGGGAGTGAGATGAAGTGATACTGTTGGTGGAGGGAGATGAAGTGATACTCTTGCAGGGGGGAGAGATGAAGTGATACTGTTGGTGGGGGGGGGGGGGGGAGATGAAGGGATACTGTTTGGGGGGGGGGATGAAGGGATACTGTTGGGGATGGGGAGATGAAGGGATACTGTTGGGGGTGGGGGGAAGATGAAGGGATACTGTTGGGGGTGGGGGGAAGATGAAGGGATACTGTTGGGGGGGGAGATGAAGGGATACTGTTGGGGGGGGGGAGATGAAGGAATACTGTTGGGGGGGGGAGATGAAGGGATACTGTTGGGGGGGGAGATGAAGGGATACTGTTGGGGGGGGGGGAGATGAAGGGATACTGTTGGGGGGGGGGAGAGATGAAGGGATACTGTTGGGGGGGGGGAGAGATGAAGGGATACTGTTGGGGGGGGGAGATGAAGGGATACTGTTGGGGGGGGGGAGATGAAGGGATACTGTTGGGGGGGGGAGATGAAGGGATACTGTTGGGGGGGGGAAGATGAAGGGATACTGTTGGGGGGGGAGATGAAGGGATACTGTTGGGGGGGGGAGATGAAGGGATACTGTTGGGGGGGGGAGATGAAGGGATACTGTTGGGGGGGGGAGATGAAGGGATACTGTTGGGGGGGGGAGATGAAGGGATACTGTTGGGGGGGGGGGAGATGAAGGGATACTGTTGGGGGGGGAGATGAAGGGATACTGTTGGGGGGGGGAGATGAAGGGATACTGTTGGGGGGGGGAGATGAAGGGATACTGTTGGGGGGGGGAGATGAAGGGATACTGTTGGGGGGGGAGATGAAGGGATACTGTTGGGGGGGGGAGATGAAGGGATACTGTTGGGGGGGGGATGAAGGGATACTGTTGGGGGGGGAGATGAAGGGATACTGTTGGGGGGGGGGAAGAGATGAAGTGACACTGTTGAAGGGGGAGAGCTGAAGTAATACTGTTGCAGGGGGAAAGTTGAAGTGATACGGGGGGAGATGAAGTGATACTGTTGGGGGGGGGAAGAGATGAAGTGATACTGTTGCGGGGCAATGACATGAAGTGATACTGTTGGGGGGGGGGAAAGAGATGAAGTGATACTATTGCAGGGAGGAAAGAGATGAAATGATACTGTTACAATGGAGGGAAGGGATGAAGTTATAATGTTGCTGGGGGGGGGGAAGATGAAGTGATACTGTTGGGGGTGAAGAGATGAAGTGATACTGCTACAGTGGAGGGAAGGGATGAAGTGATACTGTTGCAGTGGAGGGAAGGGATGAAGTGATACTGTTTGCTGGGCAGGGGGGGAAGATGAAGTGATACTGTTGCAGGGGGAGAGCTGAAGTGATATTGTTGGGGGGGGTGGAAGATGAAGTGATACTGTTGGGGAGGAAGAGATGAAGTGATACTGTTACAGGGCAGTGACATGAAGTGATACTGTTGCTGGGGGGGGGGGGGTGGGGGAGGTGAGGGGCGCGCTAGAGAGAGAGAGATGTTGGGGGTGATGGAGTAGATCAGAGAGTCGCAGAGGGAACGGTCCCTGTGGACTGCTGACATGGAGGGAAAGGCTAAATAAAGGACCTTTTATTGAAAACAAATCTCATTACAAAGAATCAGGGGAAATCCAGGAGGCACAACACAGCAGTGCTGCCCAACCAACGACTTCCACAGGTGAAACCTCACCAGAAAGAAGCAGGGCTGAGGACGGATCCACTGCTTCACACATTAGAAAGCCACACACCAGTAAATCGGGCCGGGTTACCGGAAGATACTGTGCCCCCTTGCTTCAGTTTACACGCGAAATAACTAACAACCAGAAAACAATGTCCCCAATGCGGTGAACGTCTGCACAAGAATCGACGCAGGGACGGTATGAACTTGTACAGCGCGAATAAAATGAAAGCAAATGCGCTGAAAACAGCGCCTCCAAAATCCCCGCCACCAGGAGGAAAACACAGAGAGAAAATTTACATTAACTTCTAGCTGAACGTCCAACTACAGGCGGTCTCTTGTGCTTACAGCTTAGCCCCCACTCCGTTTGCACTAAGACCCCTATCGTGCCGAATACATACCGCCCCATATCCAGGATAAGCCATTATCAGAGAGTAAGGCACCAGGCTCCGCTATAGAGACAGACAGGGACAGCTCCGCTTCCTCTTCCCCAACTCGCAACATTCACCGGGCTCACCCTCACCCAGAGGGAGGGGGAGAGGGAAACTCCTCAGAGCCAAACAACCCTCACACACAGAACATTTCTCGTGTTTACATAGCGTTACGTTTGATTGATTGTATTAGAATTTTTGAGAACATGATTACTCGATCTGAGTAGGTCCTTTTTAAAAAAAACTGCAGGGTTTCACCTCTCCCCATCCACCTCCCCACTCCGGGAGTTGGTATCTCCCACCATGTATCGGGTGTGGTTTCCCATTCAGCCCCTCTCGGACGGAGCGGAGGGACCAGCGGGACGGGAGGAGGAGGAGGAGGGGGGGGATTGGACGTGAACTTGTCTCAGGGAGTAACTTCGAGACACATCCCATGTTGTGAGATGTTGGTTCTGTTTCATTTGGGCAGCTGCACAGGAACAACTTATGTTTAATTTTTGAACAAAAAGATACAGGAAATAGTTGATATATTTGTAGAGGGATGGAGAGCAAATACATGATTTTTTTTGTCGCTCTTAGATCAGAATAGTTTGCATCTACATCTGTTTTGAGGCTAGATGCCTGAAGCGTTAGCTTGTCTGTTGACTGAGTACTTCCATCTGTTTCTTTCTACTTGGAATTTCTCCATTTTAAGTTTTTGTTTAGCTTTTTGTTGAGTTTTAATTAACTAAGACTTTTCACGATAAAACGTGCACCTGGGGCTGGTATTTTCATTATCTGGATATAGGAATAATTTAAGCCACTCAGCCCCTCCAGCCTGATGTGTATTTAGTTGGATAGGGGCTGATCACTTCAGACCTATTTACCTGTCTCTGCCTTTTCACACTCTTCACATATCAACAGTGCAGAAGAAGCCCTTCAGGCCCATCAAGTCTGCATTGACAGGTGAAAAGCACCTGATCTTTGACCTAATTCCATTTACAGGTACAGGAAGTTCACGGATTACGAATGCCCGTACTTATGAACCGACCCCAATGAAACCTTTTATCCCAGTTACAAACAATGGTTCGTATTAACGAACAGGCAGACAATGTACAGTATCTGTACATATCTGTGTGTGGCACTCAAAACACTTTTTAGTGGGTCATTGGCCCGTCATTGTTGCCATGCCATCGTCACAATTTTAAGTCATAGAGATGTACAGCACAGAAACAGACTGTTTGTTCCAACTTGTCCATGCCGACCAGATATTCCAACCCAATCTAGTCACACCTGCCAGCACCCAGCCCATATCCCTCCAAATCTGATTCATATACCCATCCAGATGCCTTTTAAATGTTGCAATCGTACTAGACTTCACCACTTCCTCTGGCAGCTCTTTCCATTCATGTACCACCCTCTGCATGAAGAAGTTGCCCCTTAGGTCTCTTTTATATAGAGAGGACGGCACGGTGGCTCCGTGGTTAACACTACTGCCTCACAGCGCCAGGGACCCAGGTTCGATTCCCACCTCGAGTGACTGTCCGTGTGGAGTTTGCACATTCTACCCGTGTCTGCGTGGGTTTCTTCCGGGTGCTCCGGTTTCCTCCCACAATCCAAAGATGTGCAGGCCAGGTGAATTGGCCATGCTAAATTGCCCATAGGATGCATTAGTCAGGGGTAAATATAGCGTAGGGGAATTGGTCTGGGTGGGTTACTCTTTGGAGGGTCAGTGTGGACTTGTTGGGCCGAAGGGCCTGTTTCCACACTGTAGGTAATCTCACCCTAAACCTCTCATCCCAAATCTATTCCCTCTAGGTCTGGACACCATTATCCCAGAGAATAGGCTTTATCTATTTGTTCTGTCAAAGCCCCTCATGATTTTATAAACTTCTATAAGGTCACCCCTCAGCCTTCGTCATTCCAGGGAAAACAGCCCCAGCCAATTCCGCCTCCCCCTCTAATTCAAATCCTCCAACCCTCGCAACATCCTTGTAAATGTTTTCTGAACCCTTTCGAGTTTCACAACATCCTTCCAGAATTGGAAGGGAGACTAGAATTGCACGCAATATTCCAAAAGTGGCCAAACCAATGTCCTGTATAGCTGCACATGCCCTCCCAACTCCTGTACTCAATACTCTGACCAATAAAGGAAAGCATACCAAACGCCTTCTTCACTATCCTATCTACCTGTGACTCCACTTTCAAGGAGCTATGAACCTGCACTCCAAGGTCTCTTTGTTCAGCAACACTCCCTAGGACCTTATCATTAAGTGGATAAATCCTGCTAAGATTTGCTTTCCCAAAATGCTGCACCTCGCCTTTATCTAAATTAAACTCCATCTGCCACTCCTCAGCTCATTGGCCCATCTGATCAAGGTCCCATTGTAATCTGAGGAAACCTTCTTTGCTGTCCACTACACCTCCAATTTTGGTGTCATCTGCAAACGTACTAACTATTCTTCTTATGCTCACATCCAAATCTTTTACATGAATGACAAAAATTCGTGGACCCAGCACCAATCCTTGTGACACTCCTCTGGCCTCCAGACTGAAAAGCAACCTTCCATCAGCCTCGGTCTTCTACCTTTGAGCTGGTTCTGTATCCAATGGCTAGCTCTCCATGAGATCTAACCTTGCTAACCAGTGTCCCATGGGGAACCCTGTTGAATGCCTTACTGAAGTTCATATAGATCACTGCTCTTCCCTCATCAATCTTCTTTGTTACTTCCTCAAAAAACTCAATCAAGTTCGGGAAACATGATTTCCCATGCACAATGTCATGTGTTTTCCCTTGTAATCATGGCTTCAAAGCATAAATCTGATACAAGTGGTGATGCAAGGAAGAAAAGGAAAATGATCACGATTGAAAGGAGAGTGGAAACAATAAAGTGATCAGATAGAGGTGAAACACCAACAAACATTGGAAAAGCATGAGGCTACAGTCAGTCAACAATCAAGACAATTATAAAGGACAAGGTGAGAGTAATGGAGCGTGCAAAAGGCTCTGTCCCGATGAAAGCGACAACTATCACTAAACAATGCAGTGGTTTAATTATTGAAATGGAAAGGCTATTGGTAATTTAGTTAGAGGATCAAAATCACTGTAATATGCCTATTAGCCTTGGCTTAGTGCAAGAAAAGGCTCGAAGCCTTTTCAGTGAGTGAAACGTTGCACGTGCAGCAAGTAAAGGTGCTTGTGATGAAGAACTTGTTGCGATTATGGGTTTGTTCAACCGATTGAAAGTGAGGATAAATTTACACAATAGTAAAGTGCAAGGTGAAGCAGAAAGTGCCAATGTAAGTGCTGTGAGAGAGTTTCCAGAAATGTTTAATAAAATCATTGAGGAGGGAAGTTATGTGCCTGATTGGCTTATTTTGGAAAAGAATGCCTGAAAGGACATACATTTCAAAAGAGGAGATAAAACCGCTCCAGGGGATAAGGCATCCAAGGATAGGCTGATGTTATTGCTTGGTGGTAACGTATCAGGGGATTGCAAGCTTAAGCCTATGCTTGTGTATTGCTCCCTAAATCCGAAGGCACTTAGGCGAATCATCAAGGCATCTCTTCCCAATATTTGGAAGACAAACACAAAGGCTTGGGTAACAAAAGCTCTCTTCGAAGATTGGTTCCTGAACTTTTTTGTTCCTGCTGCTGAATGTTACTGCTTGGCCAAGCAAACGCCTTTCAAAATTCTCCTTGTGCTTGACAACGCCCCCTGGACATCCAAGCACTTTAAATGACTTTCACCCCAATGTAAAGGTTCGTCGTTTTACCTGCCAACACCACATCACTACTTTAGCCAATGGATCAGGGAATAATAGCCTCCTTTAAGACTTACTTTTAGCGCCAAACCTTCCCACTAGCGGTCAGGGCTACCCAAGATGATGCAATGACCTTAAAAGAGTTCTGGAGGATTTACAACATCTGCAATGGCATCAAAACATTACAGTTTAATGGAGGGAGTGAAGAATACCAACATGAAAGGAGTTAGGAACAAATTGTACCCTCAATTCACATGTGGTGTTACAGAGTTTAGAGGTAAGGACATCACTGAAGCCAGGCAACCTGTGGTTGATATTGGTAACAAGCAACTGCAGTTAAACATCAATAAAGATGATGTTTTAGAACATAGAACAGAGAAAAGTACAGCACAGAACAGGCCCTTCAGCCTATGATGTTGTGCTGAGGATTAATCCTAATGTAAAATAAACTAACCTTACCTATGCACCCCTCAATTCACTGCTATCCATGTGCATGTCCAGCATTCCTGGGGAAAGGTCTCTGGCTATTGACTATATCCATGCCTCTCAATACCTTGTATACTTCAATCAGGTCACCTCTCTTCCTCCTTCTCCCCAGAGAGAAAAGTCTGACCTTAGTCAACCTCTCTTCATAAGACAAGCCCTCCAGTCCAGGCAGCCTCCTGGTAAACTTTCTTTGCGCCCACTTCAAAGCCTCTGTATCTTTCCTATAGTAGGGCAACCTGAACTGGACACAATGTTCCAAGTGTGGTCTCACCACGGATTTGGAGAAAGTGAGGACTGCAGATGCTGGAGATCAGAGCTGAAAAATGTGTTGCTGGAAAAGTGCAGCAGGTCAGGCAGATTCCTGAAGAAGGGCTTATGCCCGAAATGTCGATTTTTCTGCTCCATGGATGCTGCCTGACCTGCTGCGCTTTTCAGCAACACATTTTTCAGCTCACCAGGGATTTGTAGAGCTGTAGCAAAACCTCGCAGCTCTTAAGCTTGATCCCCCTGTTAATGAAAGCCAAAACACCATATGCTTTCTTAACAACCCTATCTATTTAGGTGGCAACTATGAGGGATCTATGTACTTGAACGCCAAGATCTCTCTGTTCCTCCACACTGCCAAGAATCCTGTCTCTAATCCTATATTTAGCATTCAATTTCGAGCTTCCAAAATGCATCACTTTGCATTTATCCAGATTGAACTCCATCTGCCATTTCTCAGCCCAGCTCTGCACCCTGTCTATGTCACGCTGCAACCTGCAACAGCCCTTGATTCCATCAACGGCACCTCCAATCTTTGTGTCGTCTGCAAATTTACTAACCCACCCCTCAATCTCCTCATCCCCATCATTAATAAAAACTACAAAGAGCAGAGACCCAAGAACAGAGCCCTGCGGGGCCCCACTCACCACTGACCTCGAGGCAGAATACTTTTTATTCACAACCATTCTCTGCCTTCAATCAGCCAACCAATTCTAAATCCAGACAGCCAAATCTCCCTGTATCCCATACTTGCTGACTTTATGAATGAGCCTATCGTGGGGAACCTTATCAAATGCCTTGCTGAAATCCATATACACCACATCTACTGCTCGACCTTCATCGACCGCCTCAAAGAACTCAATTAGATTAGTTAGGCACGACCTGCCCCTCACAAAGCCATGCTAACTGCCTTTAATCATACTATGCTTTTCCAAATTGTCATAAATCCTATCCCTCAGAATTCTTTCCAAAACCCTTGCTGACCACAGATAAAGGACTGATGGTCTGTAATTGCCAAGGATTTCCCTATTATCTTTCTTGAAAAAAGGAACAACATTCGCCTCCATCCAATCCTCCGGTATGACTCCTGTGAAGAGTGAGGAAGCAAAAATCTTCACCAGTGGCTTAGCAACCTCCTTTCTCGCTTCCCGGAGCAACCTAGGATAAAATTACCTACGTCTTCCCTGATCGCCCCTACCTTCTCCCTGATCATTCTCTTATTCTTCACGTATGAGTAAAATGCCTTTGGGTTCTCCCTAATCCTTTCTGCCAAGCCTTTCTCGTGCCCTGTCCTGGCTCTCCTCAGTCCATTTCTGAGCTCCATTCTAGCAAACCTGTAATTCTCTAAAGCTGTATTAATCCCTTGCTTCCTCCACCCTACATAAGCTGTCTTCTTCCTTTTGATGAGAATGTCCTCAGCTCTCCTTAATCTTACCCCTTCTTAGATTTGCTTGAATTCCATGCTGAAGAGGCAGCACAGTGGCTCAGTGGTTAGCACAGCACCAAGGTCCCAGGTTCAATTCCAGCCTTGGATGACTGTCTATGTGGATTTCCTCCAGATGCTCCGGTTTCCTCCCACAGTCCGAAGATGATCAGATCAGGTGAATTGGCCGTGCTAAATTGCCCCATAGTGTTAGTTCAATTAGTCAGAGGGAAATGAGTCCAGTTGGGCTACACTTCAGAGGGTTGGTGTGGACTGGTTGGGCTGAAGGGCCTGTTTCCACACTGTAGGGAATCTAATCAAATGTAATCTAACTAACCAATGAGGACCTTTCGGAGCTGGAGCAACAGATTATAACACTTGAGGAAGACGGCCTTGACCTAGAAACCCCAGAACCCAAGAAATTGTTGATGAAGGAGTTAGCTGAAGCCTTTCATCTCATTGAAACAGGGATGGCAAAGCTAGAAGAGCAAGATCCTAATACAGAGAGGTTCACCAAAGTTTACCGGATAGTTACCGACAGCTTCAGCTGCCAAAAGGCCATTTATAATTAGAAAAAGAAAAGCTCTGTCCAAGCCACCCTTGATGTTTACTTTAAGAAATTGACTTCAACACCAGGCCCATCCTCTGCAACAGCACGCCAATCATCAAATTAATATAGTCATCTTATTTGCTAATGGTAATTCCGGTATGCAAGACATCGATTGGAATGACAGTAAGCGTTAACCTTTCATCATTATTTTTTCTTTCCTATCTAAACAATTTAAGAAATGTTTCTTTAATGTTTTAGGTAAAATATATACAATATATAAAGACAAATATTTGACTAATTGATGCTAGATGTGCACCGTACATAATAGTTCCAATGTACATACAAATTCAACTTACAAACAGCCTTATGAACGGAACCCGTTCGTAGATAGAGGACTTCCTGCACCAGCATTTAGCCCATAGCCTTGAATGTTATGATGCACCAAGAGTTCATTCAGATACTTTTTAAAGGATATTAGGCAATTTGCCTTTTTCTATGAGCACATTCCAGATTGTCATCTCTGTCTGGGTAAAAATGATTTTCTTCTCATCCTCTCTAAAAGTCTTGCCGCTCACCTTGAACCTCGTATTTCTTTTTTAAAAGGGCAATGTCTTCACCTTAAACTATATCTCCTAGTTTTAGTCACCGCACAAGTACAATTGTTCTCCCAGTATCCATCCTATTCAATATCTTGAGGTCTTAAAAGTTTCAACAAGATCGCCTCTCATTTCTCTAAAATCAGTAGGATATAAGCCTAATTTGATCAACCCTTAGATAAGGTTCTTCTCAGAAACAAGGCACAAACTTGCTCTGAACTGCCGCTAAACCATTTATGTATTTTTTTCAAAAAAGGGGAACAAAACTGATACAATATTCTAGATGTGGTCTCAACCACACCCGGTACAGCCTCTCGTCTGATCTTTATGTTCCATTTCCCTTGCAATAAATGACAACATCTTATTTGCCTTTCTAATAATTTTCTACACATGCAAACTAACTTTGTGTAATTCTTGGAACCATCCAAGATGGTGATGGGACAGCTTTTCGCTTCCTTTCCATTTTTTTTCTCTTTTCTCGGTTTTTGTCTTTTACAGGTCATTTTGCTATAATACGTGTTTCATCAACCTGAATTTGCTGTAATGTGATTGATGAATTGGGGACACTATTTCTAAGTTGCAAACTTTTAAAATATGTGTTCACTGTCACACGATTACATCAGCAACACTTTAACCTCTCTTTCTAAATTGTGATTTTTCTATAACACACGAACATACAAGAATGCAAACATTGCATTACTTAAGAACTGACTGTATTTACCTTATTGAAGAACTTGGTCGCAGCAATGGCATTGGTGATGAGTGGGCCCAATGCTGATTCAAGTGGGTTCAGTGTGGACTTGTGGCAGTTGGCAAGTAAGCCCAACACTTCTGCATCATTGAAGTGGTCCTAGTGCCAACTCATGGCTGCTGTGGCAGTGGCAAATTTGGGTTCTGGATGGCATGTGCCTACGCAGATTCATGTAGGCAAGTTTGGGCCCAGCATGTGTCCTGGCGGCCGTGGCTGCACAAGTGAGGTGGACCCAGAGCAGACTCATGGTGGCAGCAGAGTCATGTTTGAGCTGAGTATGGTACCCAGGTGGCAACTGCATTAGCGAGATCCAGTGAGGACTCAGTGGTGGGGACATTGGTGGAGGCGTAATGGCACTGAAGAGTTGCAATCCTGTTCAGGTGGCAATGGCGCACCGAAGGAGACTTGTGGCTGGCCACCAGGCCCATGGACCATGATGGAGCGTTTTACAAAAAGGACTGTAAAGTTGAATACCACTTCTTTATTTTACTGACCTTGTGTTCTATTGTTTCAGTTTATTTTTCTGTGCTTTAAGATGGGACCTTGTAGCAAAATGCAAAAAAATGAAAATGTACAAGCACATTCTAACACTGAGTATTCTTGGCTTTATCAATTTGGACATTGTGACCAGGAACAAGAAGGTTATGTTGAACTTGCATATGAAGCAATGGCTTGCCCTTAACTGAATTTTTGGGTTCAGTTGTGGGCAGTACACTTTCAGAAAAATGTGAAGGCATTAGAGAGAGTCATAGAGTCATAGAGATGTATAGCACAGACAGACCTTTCGGTCCATGCCGACCAGACATCCTAACCTAATCTAGTCCCATTTGCCAGCACTTGGCCCATATCCCTCTCAACCCTTCCTATTCATGTACCCGTCCAGATGCCTTTAAATGTTGTAATTGTACCAGCCTACCCCACTCCCTCTGGCAGCTCATTCCATACACACACCACCCTCTCTCTAAAAAAGTTGCCCCTTAGGTCCTTTTTAAATTTTTTCCCTCTCACTTTAAACCTATGCCCTCAAGTTCTGGACTCACCCACCCCAGGGGAAAAAAAAACTTGTCTGCTTATCCTATCCATGCCCCTCATGATTTTAGAAACCTCAATAAGGTCGCCCCTTAGCCTCTGATACTCCATGGAAAACAGCCCCAGTCTATTCAGCCTCTCCCTGTAGGTCAAATCCTCCAACCCTGGCAATACCCTTGTAAATCTTTTCTGAACCCTTTCAAGTTTCATTGCATCCTTCCAATAGGAGGGAGATGGGAATTGCATGTAATATTCCAAAGGTAGCCAATGTCCTGTACAGCTGTAACATGACCTCCCAACTGCTACACATAATACTCTGTCCAATAAAGGAAAGCATTCTTTTAATGCTTTCTTCACTATCCTATCTATCAGGGATTCCACTTTCAAGGAACTATGAACTTGCACTCCAAGGTCTCTTTGTTCAGCAACACTCCCGAGGATCTTACCATTAAGTGTATAAGTCCTGCTAAGATTTGCCTTTCCAAAATGCAGCACCTCACATTTATCTAAATTAAACTCCATCTCTCCATCTGCCACTCCTCAGCCCATTGGCCCATCTGATCAAGATCACATTTTAATCTGAGGTAACCTTCTTTGCTGTCCATTACACCTCCAATTTTGGTGTCATCTGCAAAATTACTAATTATACCTCCTATGTTCACATCCAAATCATTTATATAAATGACAAAAAGTAGTGGACCTTGCACCGATCCTTGTGGCACTCCACTGGTCACACGTCTCCAGTCTGAAAACCAACCCTTCACTACCACCCTCTGTCTTCTACCTTTGAGCCAGTTCTGTATCCAAATGGCTAGTTCTCTCTGTATTCCATGAGATCTAACCTTGCTAACCAGTTTACCATGAGGAACCTTGTCAAACCCTTTACTGAAGTCCCAATAGATCACGTCCACCACCTTGCCGTCATCAATCCTCTTCATTATTTCTTCAAAAAATTCAATAAAGTTCATGAGACATGATTTCCCACTCACAAAGCCATGTTGACTATCCCACTCAGTCCTTGCCTTTCCAAATGCATGTAAATCCTGTCCCTCAGGATTCCTTCCAACTATTTGCCCTCCGTCGATGTCAGACTCACCGGTCTATAGTTCTCTGGCTTTTCCTTGTCAACCTTCTTAAATAATAAGAGCAGAATAAAATCATGAGAACCTTTCCAAGGCTGATGAACTTCAGTTCTGTTGATGATTTGGAGAAGTTGGGACCAGTTTCTTATTAGGAGCCCACTTGACACGTCTGATCCCAAAGCGAAGTCTGGCTTTGTTTTAAGAAGATGGCCTTTCACTGAAACATGAACATACAATGCTGCAGTTTAACCATAAGACAGAAGTTTATTGTGCAAAAGAAATGATGATAACACAGAAAAGATATGTTCGCTTATAATACGATTTTAAATATTTCAAAATGCATGGTAGAGTACAATCCATTAATCCCATTTTACTTTCATATCTATAGGTCTTAATTTAATTCTGCCGTTAATTCCCTAACTCAAAAACCTGATAGCCTCTCCCTGGAAGCTTAATACAACTGAGTTTAGATATTCTCAACTAAAATAACTCCTTCAGAGTTATAACCAAGCACTTCTGGTCTGGAACATTCAGCAAAATGCCTTTTGCTAAGTTAACCTATTTACTAACATGTCTAAACAACCTCCATTTTTCAGGAGCAATTGTTTTACACATCCAATTTCAGCCAAGATTTTAAACAATTGCCTCAAACTGAAACTAAGAAGTTTCTGAATGTTTCCCCTCAGCTCCTCAAAAATTATAGAATCTTCTTCTATATTGTTTAATTTGTTCACTCATAAATCCCCCAAATATACACAATTTCTGATTAGACTCTCTAAACTAGCTCTCTCAGACTATTATAAAACTGAAAACCATTCTGGCTACAGAAATTCCTACCAGTTCATCATCAAACACACAGAAAACCCATCTGCTATTAGTTCAAAATTTAAAAATCCAAAAATATATGTAAATTAGATATGATATAAGAGAAGAGAAGATTGAGTAGAGATTTAATTGAAACATAGAGAGTAGGAGGATGAGCAGGTCATTCAGCCATCTGAGCCTGCTTTGCCATTCAATATGGTCATGGCTAATTATCCAACTGAGCACCCTGTTCCTGCTACACCTATACCCTTTGATCCCTTTAGCCCTTTAGCCTTAAGGAATATATCTAACTCCTTGACAATGTTCAATATTTTGGCCCCAATTGTGACAGAGAATTCCATAGGCTCTACCACAATCTGGGTGAAGAAATTTCTCTACATCTCAGTTCTAAATGGTTTACTCCATATGTTTAGACTGTGACCCCGATTCTGGATTCCTTAGCCATAGGGTACATTATTCCTATGTTTATTTTATAGATTTCTATGAGATCTCTTTCATTCGTTTGAGGTCTAGTGAGTAAAGTCCTAACTGATCCAGTCTGTCTTGATATATCAGCCCTGCCATCTCAGCAGTCTCATAAATATTTGTTGCACTAACTATTGGGAATAGTTGTGATCCAAACACTGATCCCTGCAGTAACCCACTAATCATTCTGAAAAAAATTTTTTTAATTCTAGCTCTTTGGTTCCTGTCTGCAAACTAGTTCTTGCCTTTGTTCCTACACAACTCACAATCCCATACACTTTAATTTTATATGATAATCTCTCATGTGGGACCTTACCAAAAAGTTTCTGAAAGCCCAGGTAAACCATATCTACTGGCTCCTCCTTAACAACTCTACTATTTACATCCTCAAAAAAGTTCTGTAGATTTGGCAAATGCTCCGCTATTAATTCTTTTATAGTCAACTATATTTTCTCTACAATTGATGTCAGGTTAACTGATCAGTTATTCCCTTTAATTTAAGTAGTGGAGTTACATTAGCTACCCCTCAATCCAAGGACACTGTTCCACAGTCTACAGAATCTTGACCGCCAATGCATCCCTATTTCTAGGGCTACTTTTTGACTACTCTGCGATGTAGATTATCAGGTCTTGAGAATTTAATCCCATCAATTTCCCAACACCATTTCCCTACTAATATTGATTTCCTACTGTTCCTTCTTTCCACTAGACCTTGCAATCTCCAATATTTTAGGGACATATTTGTGTTATCCCTTGTGAAGACAGAACCAAAATATTTATCTAAGTGGTCTGCCATCTCTTTGTACCCCCATTATAACTTCCTCTCTTGCTCACTGTAAGGGACCTACATTTAACTTCACTAATCTTTTTCCCTTCACATACCAACCAGAGCTTTCGCAATCCATTTGTATGTTCACACTAAACTTACTCTCGTCCAGTCAGTTCTTCTATAATGCAATGGCTGCGTCTTATGCAACCCTGCATTATAGGAAAATCATGCTTTAGCCACAGTGCTTAAAGTACTGGTGATGTAATCTCGTTACAGCCAACATGTTTTAAAAGCTCGCGCTTTAGAAACAGTGTCCCCAATTCGTCAATTATGGTATAGCAAATTTGCATTAACAAAACGTGTATGATAGCAGAACGACCTGTACTCTATGTTTCCCCTTACTGGATTAGTGGTGCTGGAAGACCACAGCAGTTCAGGCAGCATCCAACGAGCTGCGAAATCAACGTTTCGGACAAAAGCCCTTCATCAGGAATAAAGACAGTGAGCCTGAAGCATGGAGAGATAAGCTAGAGGAGGGTGGGGGTGGGGAGAGAGTAGCATAGAGTACAATGGGTGAGTGGGGGAGGAGATGAAGGTGATAGGTCAAGGAGGAGAGGGTGGAGTGGATAGGTGGAAAAGAAGATAGGCAGGTCAGACAAGTCCGGACAAGTCAAGGAGATAGTAACTGAGCTGGAAGTTTGAAACTAGGATGAGGTGGGGGAAGGGGAAATGAGGAAGCTGTTGAAGTCCACATTGATGCCCTGGGGTTGAAGTGTTCCGAGGCGGAAGATGAGGCGTTCTTCTTCTAGGCATCTGGTGGTGAGGGAGCGGCGGTGAAGGAGGCCCAGGACCTCCATGTCCTCGGCAGAGTGGGAGGGGGAGTTGAAATGTTGGGCCACGGGGCGGTTTGGTTGATTTGTGCGGGTGTCTCGGAGATGTTCCCTAAAGCGCTCTGCTAGGAGGCGCCCAGTCTCCCCAATGTAGAGGAGACCACATCGGGAGCAACGGATATTAGTGGATGTGCAGGTAAAACTTTGATGGATGTGGAAGGCTCCTTTAGGGCCTTGGATAGAGGTGAGGGAGGTGGTGTGGGCACAGGTTTTACATTGCATGTCTCTTTGTTGGCTATGTAGAACAGTTGATCTTCCGTAATTACACCGGCACCACTCCCCACCTCTTCCTCCACTACATTGATGACTGCATTGGCGCCACCTCGTGCTCCCGTGAGGAGGTTGTGCAATTCATCAACTTCACCAACACATTCCATCCTGACTTTAAATTTACCTGGACCATCTCTGACACCTCGCTCCCCTTCCTGGACCTCTCCATCTCCATTAGTGACGACCGACTTGACACTGACATTTTTTACAAACCCACCGACTCCCATAGCTACCTGGATTACACCTCTTCCCACCCTATCTCTTGCAAAAATGCCATCCCGTATTCCCAATTTCTCCGCCTCCACCGTATCTGCTCCCAGGAGGACCAGTTCCACCATAGAACACACCAGATGGCCTCCTTCTTTAGAGACCGCAATTTCCCTTCCCACGTGGTTAAAGATGCCCTCCAACGCATCTCATCTACATCCCGCACCTCCGCCCTCAGACCCCACCCCTCCAACCGTAACAAGGACAGAACGCCCCTGGTGCTCACCTTCCACCCTACAAACCTTCGCATAAACCAAATCATCCGCCGACATTTCCGCCACCTCCAAAAAGACCCCACCACCAGGGATATATTTCCCTCCCCACCTCTTTCCGCCTTCTGCAAAGACCGTTCCCTCCGTGACTACCTGGTCAGGTCCACACCCCCACTACGACCCACCCTCCCATTCTGGCACTTTCCCCTGCCACCGCAGGAACTGTAAAACCTGTGCCCACACCTCCTCCCTCACCTCTATCCAAGGCCTTCAAGGAGCCTTCCACATCCACCAAAGTTTTACCTGCACATCCACTAATATCATTTATTGTATCCGTTGCTCCCGATGTGGTCTCCTCTACACTGGGGAGACTGGTCGCCTCCTAGCAGAGCGCTTTAGGGAACATCTCCGAGACACCCGCACCAATCAACCAAACCGCCCCGTGGCCCAACATTTCAACTCCCCCTCCCACTCTGCCGAGGACATGGAGGTCCTGGGCCTCCTTCACCACCGCTCCCTCACCACCAGACGCCTGGAGGAAGAACGCCTCATCTTCCGCCTCGGAACACTTCAACCTCAGGGCATCAATGTGGACTTCAACAGCTTCCTCATTTCCCCTTCCCCCACCTCATCCTAGTTTCAAACTTCCAGCTCAGCACTGTCTCCTTGACTTGTCCGGACTTGTCCGACCTGCCTATCTTCTTTTCCACCTATCCACTCCACCCTCTCCTCCTTGACCTATCACCTTCATCTCCTCCCCCACTCACCCATTGTACTCTATGCTACTCTCTCCCCACCCCCACCCTCCTCTAGCTTATCTCTCCATGCTTCAGGCTCACTGCCTTTATTCCTGATGAAGGGCTTTTGTCCGAAACGTCGATTTCGCTGCTCATTGGATGCTGCCTGAACTGCTGTGGTCTTCCAGCACCACTAATCCAGTATTTGGTTTTCAGCATCTGCAGTCATTGTTTTTACCTCTATGTTTCCCCTGTCAATCAATCGCTTTGTTCTCCTTTGCTGAAATCTAAACTGCTCCCAACCCTCAATCTGCTACTTTTTAGGGCCATTTTGTATGCCCCTCCCTTAGATTTAATATTTTCATTAATTTCCCTAGTTAGCCATGGTTGGGCCACCTGTCCACTTGTTTATTTTTGTGCTGAACAGTAATAAATAATTGTTGCAGTTCCCCCATGTGCTCTTTAAATCTTTGTCATTGCCAATCCACCATCAACCCTTGAAGTAGTGTTCCCCAATTTAGCATAGCTAGCTCGTGCCTCCTAGATCATAGTTTATTTTATTTAGACCAGGATCCTTGTCTGAGAATCAACTATAACAGTCTCCATCATAATGAAGAATTCTATCATATTATGGTCACTCTCCTCAAGGGGCCTCGCACAGCTAGGTTGCCAAATATTCCTTTTTCATTGCGCAATACCTAATCAGGATGACCTATTATGTAGTTTGTTCCTCGATGTATTGATATAGAAAACCATCTTGGACACACTTCAGAGGTTCCTCCTGCACAGTATTGTTACGGATTTGTTTTGTCCAATCTATATGTAGATTAAAAATGTACATTATTGCAGTTATACTTCATTGCTTGTATCTCTAATTTTCTGTTCAATGCCTTCCCCAACATGACCACCATAGTTTGGGGGTCTATATACAATCCTCATTATCGTTTTCTGTACCTTGGTGTTTTTAAGTTCTACCCATATCGATTCCACTTTACCAAAGCTAATATCTTTCTTCACTATTGCATTAATATCCCCTTTAATTAGCAATGGTACCCATCTCCTATTCCTCTTTCTTTTTCCTAAAAACTGAATACTGCTGGATATTTAGACTCCATTCCCGGTCACCCTGCTCCCACGTCCCCATAATGCAAAGTACAACACACCTATTTATATCTATTTGTGCAACCAATTCATCCACTTTAATGCAAATGCTCTGTGCATTAAGACACAAGGCCTTAAGTCTTATCTTTTTAAGATTATTATTACTGTTGCTTTATTTTGCACTGTAGCCCTGTTTGTTTTTTGCCCTTGAATATCACTTTACTTATTTCCCACCTGGCTTTTATATTTCCCCTTGTTCCCTTCTCTCTTGTCTCTGTGTATAGATTCCCAATTCCCTGACATTTTAGTTTAAACTCTCCCCCCACATTAGCAAATACTTGCTCTTGGATCATCCCATCCAGCTTATACTGTTCGCAATTGTTCCAGAACTGGTCTTAAAGCCACAGGAATCTCAAACCTATCCACTTTGCACCATTTCTCCAGCCACCTATTCACCCAACATATTCTGCTATTTCTACTATGACTAGCATGTGGCACTGGTAGCAATCATGAGATTGATCATTGAGCTCCCATTTTTTAAGTTCCTTGCCAACTCCTTTCATTCTCCTTTCGGGATCTCATCTCTCTTTTTTGTTAACCTATATCATTGGTACTGATGTGTACCACGACCACTGGCTGTTCACCCTCCCCACTTCAGAATGTCCTTTAGCCACATTTTTGACTCTAATAGCTGGGAGGAAACATACAATCTTGAAGTCTTGTTGGGAGGGGGTCACAAAAATATCTACTTATTCCCCTATTATTATAGCTCTCCCATGCTTATTCCTCTTCTCCCATGCAACAGAACTAACCATGATGCAATACATTTGGCTGCTGCTCCTGTCCTCTGAGAGAAAACCCCCTCAACTGTATTCAGAACAGTATATTTGATTTGCAGGGTAATGGCCACAGGGGATTTCTGCAGTGCCTGCCTATGCCCCTTACTCTGCCTGATGGTTATCCTTGCCCTCCCTGCCTATGGAATCTTAAACTGGGGTGTCGCCAACTCTCTCTAAGTGCTGTTCCCAATCCTCTCAGCCTTGTGGATGCTGCACGGCATTCCCAGCCATCGCTCCAGTTACAAAATCTAGGCTTCCAAGAACTGTAGACGGAGACACTTCCTGCACACACTTTGATTTCAGGCACTGGAATTGTGCTACAAAGAGCAGGAGGAGCACACTATGACATTGAGATCTCCTTCCATTCTTTAATGCTTAAAATTAAATCTTTAGATTGCCCTTAAAATCAAATGACATTAATTAGTGTAGTGCCCTTCTTCTCTAGATATTTGCACGATTGTCCTCACAAACAACCAGACAGACCACCTGGCATTGACCCACTCACTGGAACATACAATGGCAGAAACAGCCTTGTTGATCCTGCAGAGCCCTCTTTATCTATGTCTGGGGGTTAGTGTCAAAACTGGGAGAGCTGTCTCACAGACCGGTCAAGTGACAGCCAGATATTTTCTGTCTGATATGTTTCAATGTGTATGATTATGTTCCAAACACTGCTATCACCACTTTAATGCAAATGCTCTGTGCATTAAGACACAAGGCCTTAAGTCTTATCTTTTTAAGATTATTATTACTGTTGCTTTATTTTGCACTGTAGCCCTGTTTGTTTTTTGCCCTTGAATTCTCTGCCTGTCACTTTACTTATATCACCATCCCTAGATCCCTGTCCTATCTGGAGAACATATTCAGTAGAGGCGGCAGCACAGTGGTGTACAGTCAGGAGGGTGTTGCCCTGGGAGTCCTCAACATTAATTCAGTGCCTCATGAAGTCTAGTGGCTCAATTTGAACATGGGCAAGGAAACCTCCTGCTGATTGCTATGAGTCATCCTCCCTTGGCTGCTGAATCAGTACTCCTCCATGTTAAATAACATTTGGAAAAAGCACTGAAGGTGGCAAGGATGCAAAATGTACTCTGGGTGGGGAGTTCCATGTCGACCTCCAAGAGAGGCTCAGCAGCAGCACTACTCATCAAACTGGTCGGGGCCTAAAGGGCATAGCTGCTAGACTGGATCTGTGGCAGGTGGTGACGGAACCAACAAGAGGGAAAAACATACTTGACCTCATCCTTACCTATCTTCTGGCTGCTGATGCATCTATCAATGACAATATCAGTATGAGTGACCACCACACAGTCCTTGTGGAGATGAAGTCCAGCCTTCACATTAAGAATAACCTCTATTGTGTTGTGTGGCACAATCACTGTGCTAAACGGGATGGACTTCAAACAGGGTAAAAACAATAACTGCAGATGCTGAAAACCAAATACTGGATTAGTGGTGCTGGAAGAGCACAGCAGTTCAGGCAGCATCTAACGAGCAGCGAAATCGACGTTTCGGACTAAAGCCAAGGGCTTTTGTCCGAAATGTCGATTTCGCTGCTCGTTGGATGCTGCCTGAACTGCTGTGCTCTTCCAGCACCACTAATCCAGTATTTGGACTTCAAACAGATATAGTAACTCAAGACTGGGCATCCATGAGGCACTGTGGGCCATCAACAGCAGCAGAATTGTACTCCAGCGCAATCTGCAACCTCATGACCCAACATATACTTGACGTAACCTTTAATATCAAGCCAGGGGATCAACACTGGTTCAATGGAGAGTGCAGGACAGCATATCAGGGGCAGTACCAAGCATGGTGAAGCTACCAGCTTAAGCAGTAAGTGATAGGCAGAGCTGAGTGAAGGAACAGATCTCAGCTCTGTAGTTCTGCCACATTCACTCTTGAATTGTGATGGATAATTAAACAACTCATTGGAGGAAGATTTCCATCCTCAGTGATGGAAGAAGCCAACACATCAGTGCAAAAGATATAGTTGAATATTTGCAACAATCTTCACCCAGAAATGCAAAATGGATAATCCATTTCAGCCTCCTCCAGTGGTTTCCAGCATTAGAGAGACCAGTCTTCAACCAGTTTGATTCACTTCAAATGCTATCAAGAAACGGTTGGAAGCACTGGATATACAAAAGCTATGGGCTCTAACATCATTTGACAATAGTACTGAAGAGTTGTGCTTCAGAGCTTGCTGCTCCCCTAGCCAAACTGTTCCAATACAGTTACAACACTAGCATCTACCCAACAAAGTGGAAAGTTGGCCAGGTATATCCTGTAGACAAAAAGCAGGATAAATCCTTCCTGGTCAATTACTGCCCAATCAATCTACTCTCAATCATCAGTAAAGCGAAAGAAGGTGTCCTCAACGGTACTATCAAGAAGCACCTGCTCAGCAATAACCTGTTCAGTGATATACAGTTTGGATTCTGCCAGGGCCACTCAGCTCCTGGCCTCTTTAGAGCCTTGGTTCAAACAAAAGAGTTGAATTCCAGAGGTGAGGTGAATGTGACAGCCCTTGATGTCAAGGCCACATTTGATTAAGTATAGCATCAAGGAGCCCTTGCAAAACTGGAATCATTGGGTATCAGGGGAGAAACTTTCCAATGGTTGGAGCCACACCTGACACATAGGAAGATCGTTGTGTTTGTTGGAGGTCAGTCAATTCAGCTTCAGGACAACTCTGCAGGAGTTCCTCAGGGTAATGTCCGAGGCCCAATCATCTTCAGTGGCTTCTTCACTCACCTTCCCACCATCCTAAGGTCGGATGTGGGGATGTTGACTGATTGCACAATGTTCAGATCCATTTGCAACTCCTCATATACAAAAGAAGTTCATATTCAGATGAAACAAGATCTGGACAATATTTGGACTTGGGGTGACAAGTAGGAAGTAACATTCATGGCACAAAATTGCCAGGCAATGACTATATCCAATAAGGTCACCTCCTTGACATTCAATGATGTCCCACTATAAACATCCTGAGGGCTTACCATTGCCAGAAATTCAATTGGACTCATCACATAAACACAGTGGATTCAAAAGCAACTCAGACACTAGGAATACTGTGGCAAGTAACTTACCTTCTGACTCTCCAAAGCCTAAAATGCACAAGTCAGGAGTGTGATGGAATACTCCCTACTTGCTTAAATGGGTACAGCTCCAACAACACTCAAGAAGCTTGACACCATCTAGGACAAAGCAGCCCACTTGTTGGCACTACATCCAGAAGCACCTAGTCCCTACACCACTGATGCTCAGTAGCAGCAATGTGTATTATCTACATGAACTGCAGAAATTTACCGAACATCCTTAGATAGCATCTTTCAAATCCTCAACCACTTTCATCTGGAAGGATGAGGAGAGCAGATACATGGGAACACCACCACCTGCAAGTTCTCCTCCAAGCTACTCACTGTCCTGACTTGGAAATATACTCACCCAATCAAATACTTCCTCTCACCAATATCATTTTTCTGACACTCTCAACAAAACATCTTTTCCCAGATTTTTGTTTAATTTCAGAAATATACTTTATTTATAACTTATCTGTAAGTGAATACAATAATATCCTGGAGTGTCAGAGACTGAGGAGTGACCTTATAAAAGTTTATGAAATCACAATGGCATGGATAGGGTGAATAGCCAAGGTCTTTATGTTTTCCCAGGGGAGGGGAGTCCGAAACTAGAGGGCATAGATTTGAGGTGAGAAGGGAAAAATTTAAAAAGGACCTGAGGGGCAACTTTGTTTCATGCAGAGGATGTTGTGCTTATGATACAAGCTGCCAGAGGGAATGCTGGAGCCGGGTACAATTGCAATATTTAAAAGGCAGCTAGATGGAGACATGAAGAGGAAGGGTTAGAGGAATATGGACCAAAGCCTGGCAAATGGCACTCAGTCAGATTGGGATGTCTGGTCAATGCGGAGAAGTTGGACTGTTTCTGTACTGTATGGCTGTATGACTGTCAATCAAAATCAGTTTAATACAGATGTTGAAGAAAATATTAAAGTAGTTCCTTAGAACACATAAAGATTGTAAGGCAAGAGATGTGTCAGAGATGTAATATGTTGGAGTTCATGGATACCTCTTTTTGGCTCAGCGTAAGCATATCTGCAGGAAGCATTTGATGATTGAGCAACTTCAGCTCAGACTTTATGAGTCAGAAGCTGAAACTCAGATACTGTGTTGCATCAGAGAAGGAAAAACTTGCTTGGATTCTTTGTTTTAGAAGGCAGTCACACCCCTTAGGGTTGGATTGTCTGATTTGGTCACATTCCGGATGAGGAGTTTCTGCTCAAAATTTCAACTCTCCTGCTCCTCAGATGCTGCCTGACCTTCTGTGTTTTTGCATCAACCCCCCTTTCCAGCTCTGTCTTGGTCAGTGTTGAGGCACAGGAGTGTGCAATTATGAGTGAGGCAGGTAAGAATGCCCAAAAGGACAGGAACCTCAGCCTTCACAATTGTCCGACAGGTTTGATATTCTGTCAGCTTGTCTGGATGACTGTGAGGGCTGCAGGGTGTATGAGCTAACTGATTATGGCTCTGTGGTACAGAAAGCCACTCGAGGGGCGAATATGAAGGAATAGGGTGGTGGTAAGGGTTAATATAGTGAGGGAGAATGACATTGTACCTGAGTCCAGAAGGCTGTATTGCCTGACCAGTGCCAAGGTTTTGGATACCAGCTTAAGGCTGGAGGGGCAGATAGGGATCCAATTGCTATAGCCCATGTAATTGCCAACGACACAGTCAAGATAAATACAGGGTCTCTGCATAGTCAATATAAGGAACTAGGCACTAGACTAAGAAGCAAACCTCAGAAATGAGAATCTTTGGATTATTAAATGATCCATGTGTAATTGGCATTGAGCAAGTCAGATTAGTGAAATGAAGGTGTACTCTGAGACCAGTATAGGAGACATGGGTTTAGGATTATGAGGCACTGGCAGCAGCACTAGGGAGAGTATAATCTGTACGGTCTCCACCAGAATCATGCTGAGGCTGCTTTCCTAGTCAAATGCAAAACCTGGGAATATAGAAGATCTTGAACTGAAATAGTGGGAAAAGGCATCAACTTCGGAAAGATGTAGCAACTCAAAGAGTTAAGTCAAGGCTGAGGAGAGAGGCACTAATATGGCAATAATAAACAGACCATGACAGGGCGATATAGAGAGTATGAAACTAAGAGTCAACTGACAAGTAAGGCTAGAATTTACAATGAGAATGTAATGATAAAACTAAAGACTTTATCTGAACGCATGTAGCATTCAAACCAAAACAGATTAAGTGAGAATGCTCATAGAAATGAATAAGTATGATCTCATAGCCATTACAGAAACATGGCTTGCAGGATGATATGGATTGGGACCCGAATCTTGAAGATTACAGGACATTATAGAATAACTGGAAGCTAGGAAGCTGTGAAGGAGTGGCTCTGTTATGTAATGATCATATAAGCACAATAAAGAGGAATGACCTAACTTCAGGAAACTAAGTTGTGGAAACAATTTGGGTAGAAATGAGAAATAATTGAGCCAAAAAGTCAGTTGTAATAGTGGTGTCCAAGCCCCTGAGCAGGAACTACCCGGGAGGGTGGGATGTAAAGTGAAAAATAAGGACAGCCTGTTAGAAAGGCATGACAACAATCAGAGGAGAATTTATTCTACACATCAAGTGGCAAAGTCAGTCAGGTTACCCCTCAGCCTCCAATGTTCCAGGGAAAATAGGCCCAATCGAATCTTCCTCAAACCCTCCAACCTTGGCAACACCCTTGTAAATCTTTTCTGAACGCTTTTCAGTTTCACAACATCCTTCCTATAGCAGGGAGACTAGAATTGAATGCAGTATTCTAAAACTGGCTTAACCAATGTCCTGTAAAACCGCAATATGACCTCCAAACTCCTATAATCAATGCACTGACCAAAAAGGAAAGCACACAAAATGCCTTATCCTTTGCTTGATCATCTTAAATTCTATACAAGTCTATCAGGGCTGTTTCTGGATATTCCAAAATTTCTGCTCATACAATAGCTGTTATTGGCACCCCATTGTCTGTAGGAACCTTCTCAGAAAGGGGGCTTAAACATTATGGTTTCTGCCCATTAGCTTGATGTGCATAATCAATACCCAGTTTTCTTTTGGCTTTCTTTTCAAAAGAATTAAAAATCACTCTGACCTCCCCTTTATCAAACTTTGGAATGGCTGCAACAAAGTTAAACATTTTCCCACTTGACCTTGCATTGAATTCAACACATTCTCCATTGACCTTTTTCCTCAGAGTCTGAAGCAGTCTTCATTTTCCAGTCCAGCTTTTGAAGCAGCTATTTTCTTTCTTGTTCACTTTCATTCTCCTGCATCTCTTCCTTTTCCCTTTCTAATTGCTTTTCTCTTTTCTACTCCCTCACCTGAAATTCTGACTTGAACTACAGAAACATTCCTTCTTTTCTCCTCTCCTGTCTTTCTCTACTCCATAGTCACAACATAAAATTAATTATTTTATCCAGATGTGGCTAGTCATATTCTTTCTCTCAACTATACTTCGAATAAAAGCACCTATCAATTAGGTTTCTTTAATAAACACAAAATAATTGATTTATTATAAAACAAACCTTATTCAATGAAAATACAGAACTGGTTAACACACATTGTTCATAATATGAAATCATGCAGTTTTACCTTCCTAACTAACCCAGCGTGCACCACTCACCAAATAAAGTGTCAAAAGTACTGATTTTTCTCTGCAGAATCTCTGTTTGGTGAAGAAAAGCACTTTGGCCAATATTGGTTAGTTCTTTAAAAAAACAAAAGGGTAAGATGTGGAATGTTCATATGATTATCGGCCTGGTATTCTGTCTCACCGAAACATGTCCCTAGATATAACACTTCTCTCTGGAGTCTTGGCAGACACAGCTTGCTCAGGTAACACATTATCGAGAAGTCTTACAGTCACTTTTCAAGGCGACAATTAGCTTGCACATTGCAATCACAACAATGCTACTTCAAAACTAAGATTGCTGAGCAGCCTGTTCTTCAGCAACTTTCTCCTCAACTGAAAGTCAAAATTTCTAACAACCCTGAAGCACTTTTCAAACAGAAAGACCATAAAATCCTCTCAGATGACATCCAGCAAACAAATAGCTAAAAATCATAATTTTTCCAAGAAGTGCCCTGTTTAAAAAAAAAGTCTGGCGGTGTCCTTTTTACAAAAGAATTCCAGGCAATCGCCACAAAACATGAAATAAATACATTTTCCTACAATCCTTCAAAACTGAAATCCTCAATAACAGATTGAGAATTCAGCCTTCAGAATAAATTGGAATTTAAAATTTTAGTGTGATCTACATCATTACATAGAAACAAAATCATAATCAGATGTCTTCCAACATTATCCATGCAACAAAGCTTGCACTATGTTCAGACCTGGGCTAAGTACATACTTGCACCAAACAAATGCCAGAAAATGATCATTTCTAACAGAAATTTGACATTACATTGTTCAACCTCATCATTAATCTTGTGAAGAACGAGATATGGAACTGGTACATTCCTGTAAGTACCATAGCTGTCAAAGCAGGTCAAATATTGTGAATTCAGCAGCAAGTAATAGGGATCAGAATTTTCAAAGCTGGTCCACCATTCGAAATGCACAGGTCAGGAGTGTGGTGGAATATATTTTGTCTGAATAAATGCCACTCCAACATCACACAAGGAGCTTGACGCCACCAGGACAAAGCAGCCGACTTGATTGACACACCTGAACATTCATTTACATTAGCCCTGGCACACTCTCTGACACAGTTTTATAGCAAGTATAAGATGCATTGTCACAACACACCAAGGGTCCTTCAACAACAGCTTCCAAATATGCAAACTCTACGCCCCAGAGGAACAAGAGCAGAATATGCATAGCGATACCACCATGTTCCCCTCCATGCCACATAGCATTCTGATCAGAAAAATATCACCATTCATTGTCACTGGGTTTGTTCCTTATTTCCTTTTATTCTTCATCTTCAAACACGTAAATATTTCTGATAAACTTGGTTGAGTTCTTTGAGAGGGTTGATCAAGTTCATGTGGTTGATGTCTCTTTGAACATTCAGAAGCTATTTGACAAAGGACATTTTAATAAATTCTCTGGCAGAATTGAAGTGATCGAAGAGGTATTGGTACTATGGATATAAAACTGGCTGAAGACCAAGAGAACATAGTAGTGACAAACAAGGTTTTTCAGACTCGAGGCAAGAACACTGAAATTGGAATTAGTGGACAACTCCTTTTGATATGTTTTAGCCTGGATGTTGTTAAAAGGGTCAGAATTTCAAAGTGTGCACATGATACAGAATTCAGAAAAGTACTAAACAGGAGAAATATTGACTTCAAGAGAAGATAGACTGTTGAAATTAGCAATCACATGACAATTGAAGTGTGAAGTAATGACGTTTAAAGGCACAATGAGGAGAGGTAATATCAACTAAATAATACTTTTGTAAAGAGGCACATGGCCAGACAAACCTGCTGGTTCAGATGCACAAATATTTGAAGGTGGCAAGACAGTTTATAGAGTCATACAGTCATAGAGCTGTATAGCATGGAAACAGACCTTTCAGTCCAACTCGTCCATGCTGGTCTGATATCCTAAATAAATCTAGTCCCATTTGCCAACACTTGGCCCCTATCCCTCTAAACTCTTCTTATTCATATACCCATCCAGATGCCTTTTAAATGCTGTAATTGTACTAGCCTCCACCACTTCCTCTGGTAGTTCATTCCTAACACGTACCACTCTCTGCATGAAAAAGTTGCCCCTTAGGTCCCTTTTAAATCTTTCCCCTCTCACCCTAAACCTTTCCTGATGAAGGGCTCCTGCCCAAAACATCAATTTTCCTGTGCTTCGGATGCTGCCTGACCTGCTGTGCTTTTCCAGCACCACTCTAATCTAGACTCTAATCTCCAGCATCTGCAGTCCTCACTTTCGTTTAAACCTAGGCCCTCCAGTCTTGGACTATCCAACCCTGGGGAAAAGGCCTTGTCTATTCACCCTATCCATGTCCTTCATGATTTTATAAACCCTTAAAATTTCACCCCTCAGCCTCTGACGCTCCAGGGAAAACAGTCCCAGCCTATTCAGCCTCTCCCTATAGCTCAAATCTTTCAGCCCTGGCAACATTCTTTCTGAACCCTTTCAAATTTCACAACATTCTTCCTATAGCAGGGAGACCGGACTTGAATGCAGTTTTCCAAAAGTGGCCTAACCAATGTACTGTACAGCCACAATATGACCTTCCAACTCCAATACTCAATGCACTGACCAGTAAAGGCAAGTGTACCAAACAGCTTCTTCACTAATCTGTCCACCTGGGATTCCATTTTTAAGAAACTATGAGCCTGCACTCTTTTTGTTCAGCAACACTCCCCAGGACCTTACCATTCAGTGTATAAGTCCTCCCCAATTTGCTTTTCCAAAATGCAGCACCTCACATTTATCAAAATTATCTAAATTAAACTCCAGCTGTCACTCTCTGATCTATTGGCCCATCTGATCAAGATCCTGTTGTACTCTGAAGAAACCTTCTTCACTGTCCAATACACTTCCAATGTTGGTGTCATCTGCAAACTCTCTAACCATACCTCCTATTTTATAAGCGTGTCCAGCAGGCTAAGATAAAAGGTAGGGAGGAGGGACTTGGGGGAGGGCATTGGGAATGCGATAGGTGGAGGGAGGTCAAGGTGAGGGTGATAGGCCAGAGTGGGGGTGGGGGCGGAGAGGTCGGGAAGAAGATTGCAGGTTAGGAAGGTGGTGCTGAGTTCGAGGGATTTGACTGAGACAAGGTGGGGGGAGGGGAAATGAGGAAAATGGAGAAATCTGAGTTCATACCTTGTGGATGGAGGGTTCCCAGGCAGAAGATGAGGCGCTCTTCCTCCAACCGTCGTGTTGCCATGGTCTGGTGATGGAGGAGTCCAAGGACCTGCATGTCCTTGGTGGAGTGGGAGGGGGAGTTGAAGTGTTGAGCCACGGGGTGGTTGGGTTGGATGGTCCGAGTGGCCCAGAGGTGTTCTCTGAAACGTTCCGCAAGTAGGCGGCCTGTCTCCCCAATATAGAAGAGGCCACATTGGGTGCAGTGGATGCAATAGATGATGTGTGTGGAGGTGCAGGTGAATTTGTGGCGGATATGGAAGGATCCTTTGGGGCCTTGGAGGGAAGTAAGGGGGGAGGTGTGGGTGCAAGTTTGCATTTCTTGCAGTTGCAGGGGAAGGTGCCGGGAGTGGAGGTTGGATTGGTGGGGGGTGTGGACCTGACGAGGGAGTCACGGAGGGAGTGGTCTTTTCGGAACGCTGATAGGGGAGGGGAGGGAAATATATCCCTGGTGGTGAGGTCCGTTTGGAGGTGGCGGAAATGACGGCGGATGATACGCTGTACATGGAGGTTGGTGGGGTGGAAGGTGAGGGCCAGTGGGGTTCTGTCCTGGTGGCGGTTGGAGGGGCGGGACTCAAGGGCGGAGGAGCGGGAAGTGGAAGAGATGCGGTGGAGGGCATCGTCGACTCCGTCTGGGGGGAAATTGCGGTCCTTGAAGAAGGAGGCCATCTGGGTGGTACGGTTTTGGAACTGGTCCTCCTGGGAGCAGATGCGGCAGAGACGAAGGAATTGGGAATATGGGATGGCGTTTTTACAGGGGGCAGGGTGGGAGGAGGTGTAGTCTAGGTAGCTGTGGGAGTTGGTCAGTTTATAGTAAATGTCCGTGTCGATTCAATCACCCGAGATAGAAATGGAAAGGTCTAGGAAGGGGAGGGAGGAGTCTGAGACAGTCCAGGTGAATTTGAGGTCGGGGTGGAAAGTGTTGGTAAAGTGGATGAACTGTTCAACCTCCTCGTGGGAGCACGAGGTAGCACCGATACAGTCATCGATGTAGCGGAGGAAAAGGTGGGGGGTGGGGCCAGTGTAGCTGCGGAAGATGGACTGTTTCACATATCCTACGAAGAGGCAGGCATAGCTGGGGCCCATGCGGGTGCCCATGGCTACTCCTTTGGTTTGGAAGAAGTGGGAGGATTGGAAAGAGAAGTTGTTCAGGGTGAGGACCGGTTCAGTCAGTTGAAGGAGGGTGTCAGTGGAAGGGTACTGGTTGGTACGGCGGGAAAGGAAGAAACAGAAGGCTTTAAGTCCTTCGTGATGGGGGATGGAGGTGTACAGGGACTGGATGTCCATGGTGAAGATAAGGCGTTGGGGACCGGGGAAGCGAAAATCATGGAGGAGGTGGAGGGCGTGGGTGGTGTCCCGAACATAGGTGGGGAGTTCTTGGACTATAGGGGACAGGACCGACTCCCACAGCTACCTAGACTTCACCTCCTCCCACCCTGCCCCCTGTAAAAACGCCATCCCATATTCCCAATTCCTTCGTCTCTGCCGCATCTGCTCCCAGGAGGACCAGTTCCAAAACCGTACCACCCAGATGGCCTCCTTCTTCAAGGACCGCAATTTCCCCCCAGACGTAGTCGACGATGCCCTCCACCGCATCTCTTCCACTTCCCGCTCCTCCGCCCTTGAGTCCCGCCCCTCCAACCGCCACCAGGACAGAACCCCACTGGTCCTCACCTACCACCCCACCAAACTCCATGTCCAGCGTATCATCCACCGTCATTTCCGCCATCTCCAAACAGACCTCACCATCAAGGATATATTTCCCTCCCCTCCCCTATCAGCATTCCGAAAAGACCACTCCCTCCGTGACTCCCTCGTCAGGTCCACACCCCCCACCAACCCAACCTCCACTCCCGGCACCTTCCCCTGCAACTGCAAGAAATGCAAAACGTGCGCCCACACCTCCCCCCTTACCTCCCTCCAAGGCCCCAAGGGACACTTCCATATCCACCACAAATTCACCTGTACCTCCACACACATCATCTATTGCATCCACTGCACCCGATGTGGCCTCCTCTATATTGGGGAGACAGGCCGCCTACTTGCGGAACATTTCAGAGAACACCTCTGGGACACCCGGACCAACCAACCCAACCATCCCGTAGCCCAACACTTCAACTCCCGTTCCCACTCCACCAAGGACATGCAGGTCCTTGGACTCCTCCATCGCCAGACCATGGCAACACGACGGTTGGAGGAAGAGCACCTCATCTTCTGCCTGGGAACTCTCCAACCACAAGGGATGAACTCAGATTTCTCCAGTTTCCCCATTTCCCCTCCCCCCACCTTGTCTCAGTCAAATCCCTCGAACTCAGCACCACCTTCCTAACCTGCAATCTTCTTCCTGACCTCTCCGCCCCCACCCCACTCCAGCCTATCACCCTCACCTTAAACTCCCTCCACCTATCGCATTCCCAACGCCCCTCCCCCAAGTCCCTCCTCCCTACGTTTTATCTTAGCCTGCTGGACACACTTTCCTCATTCCTGAAGAAGGGTTTATGCCCGAAACATCGATTCTCCTGATCCTTGGATGCTGCCTGACCTGCTGCGCTTTTCCAGCAACACATTTTCAGCTCTGATCTCCAGCATCTGCAGTCCTCACTTTCTCCTCCTATTTTATAAGGAAATTTTACAAATAGGAGATCATTAACATAATTAATAGAAACATAAAGGACAAATCGAGGTCATAGAGGAAAAATCACAGGTCAGGCCTCATCTAGAGAATTGCATTTGTTTTACACATCATACTTTAGCAAGAATGATAAGATTGTGGAAATATTCATAGAGTCAAACAGCATGGAAACTGACCATTTGGTTCAATTCGTCCATGCTGACCAAATTTCCCAAACTCAGCTCATCCCATTTGCCTGTGGTTAGCCCATCTGAAAAAAAAAGTGTTAGGTGCGTTAGTCAGAGGGTAATGGGTCTGGGTGAGTTACTCTTTGGAAGGTCAGTGTGGACCTGTTGGGCCGAAGTGCCTGTTTCCCCACTGTAAGGAATCAAATCTAATCTAATCATATTACTCTAAACCTTTCCTATTCATGTACCATTCCAAATGTTTTTTAAATGTTGTAACTGTACCTACTTCTACCACTTCATCTGATAGTCCCCTGGACCACCCTCTGTGTGAAAATGTTGCTCCTCAGGTTCCTTTAAAATCTTTCTTCTCTCAACTTAAAAAATATGCCCTCTATTTTTGATCTCTCCTGCCCACCGGAAAAAGACTTGTTGGGATGGGTGTAGCTCCAACAACACTTAAGAAGTTTGACACCATCCAGGATAAAGCAGCCCACTTGATTGGCACCGCATCCACAAATATTTACTCCCTCCACCAGTGATGCTCAGTAGCAGCAGTGTGATGAACCTGCAAGATGAACTGCAGAAATTTGTCAAAAATTCTAAGTTAACAATTTCTAAATCCAAGCCCCTTCCATCTGGAAGGACAAGGACAGTGGATACATGGGAACACCACCATCTGCAAGTTCCCCTCCAAGCCACTCACCATCAGCAAGTTAAAGAGACTCCTTTGTTATCTGGAAACATAGAGTCGCTTAGTGCAACAACAATATAAATTGCTGGAGAATCTCAGAAAATCGGGCAGCATCTTCGGAAAGAAAGATGAGTTAACATTTCAAGTCCAGTGGCTCTGCATCAGAACTGTTAGCAGCTGGAAAAAGTGATATTTATGCTGAAGAGGAAGTGGGTGTGGGGTGTTGGTGTGTGGGGGTAGAGGAGGTGAGAGCAGATAGATGGAGATGGAGCCCAGAAGGAGACATGATGGATGTATTCAACAAAGAGATTATGGTTAACAGGCCAGGATAGAAGAAAAGCTAAATAAATGTTAATACGACCTGAGAGTAGACGAAAATGGGTGAGCTGTACTGAATGCAACTTATTTAGTGTTATGATAGGCCTATGAATATGTGAGAGTGTGTGACCATGTTAAAAGCAACCAAAGTCATAACAGGGCTGGGTGTGGGGTGGGTAAAAAACATTGAAGCGTGGATTCAGTCTATAAGATTATTGAATCAGGCTAAAAGATTATTGAGCTCTGTGTTGAGTGCTGGGGTTTGCAGGGTCCCCAAGCAGAGGATGAGATGCTACTCTTTGAGCTTGTGCTGAGGTGTGCTGGAATACTGCAACAAGTACAGAGATGTTGGCGTGGGAACATGGTGGTGTGTTGAAGCTGCAGCTAATTGGAAGCTTGGGAACATTTTTGCGGACAGACTGTTCTGAAAAGCAGTCACCCAGTCTACATTTTGTCCCCCCATGTAGAGCAGACCATATTGTGAACAGGGAATACAGGAGACTAGATTGATTGATGTGCAGGTAAATTGCTGCTTCACCTGGAAGGTGTGGCTGGGTCCTTAGATGGTAAGGAAGGAAGGAAGGGATGAAACAGGTGGGTATGCTTTTTAGCTCTGGTCTTAGCAGTACAGAACAGCCCAAAAAAATGAGAGCATCAGACGTGTACTCACAGACCCAGGTTGAAGTCATTTTTAACTCGTTTTCTTGTGTCCTGGAAGAGGAAAATGCAAACATAGCTTTC
Organism: Chiloscyllium punctatum; assembly: GCF_047496795.1. Classification (NCBI taxonomy): domain Eukaryota; kingdom Metazoa; phylum Chordata; class Chondrichthyes; order Orectolobiformes; family Hemiscylliidae; genus Chiloscyllium; species Chiloscyllium punctatum. Next base: position 74,323,387 of record NC_092746.1, read on the forward strand.
ATCCAGAACTGTTCTTACGCCTCATCCACTTTTAGGGATATAACTCTTGGAGGATGGGTTCTGATGAGTTGGTCATTGGCCTCTATTATTGCTGCAAAAACATGAAATACAGTTCAGTTTTGCATCTCTCCTTTTGAAGTGTTTCTATCTGAAGTTCCAAACCCACGAACAATTTCATCTAGCAGGTACATGAGAAGACCACGACTTCCAAGTTCACCTCCAATACTCTCACCATTCTGACTTGGAAATGTGTGGCTGTTCCTTCAATGTTGCTAGGTCAAAATCCTGGTATTGTCCCCAAACAGTACATGGATCTAGGTACAGGACATGATTGCTATGGTTCAAGAAGATAGCTCATCACCACCTTCTCAAGGACAATCAGGGGTGGGTAGGAAATGCTGCTCCTGCCAGCAACACTCACATCCTGTGAATTAATAAAAAAAGTTCCTTGCTACTTTCCTGGAGTGATATTCTATGATTGCTCTTGGTAGTCACATAACAGACCCAGTATATCAGATTCTCACCTGAGGCCATAACACTCTTCTGATCAACATTTCAGCCTTCTGACTCCAACAGGAGTCACTTATCATGATCATTTTTCCATTAGGCAAGGGGAATTATTCTGACTTTGGACCATAAAGTGAAATGAGTGATTCAAATTAATTTCCAGTGAATCGGGAAAGCTGTTCAAACAGAAAGCTGATCTGATAATATCCTTCTATCTGAGTCAACATAGCAACTGTAGTTTCTGTGGTGTGAACCTCCTCGTGTCTCACTGTCTCATGAGAGATGTTTTAAAACTTTACCGTTAGACTTCACTCCTTCTCAAATCAGAAAAACTTTAATGTGAAATTGTGGGTTGTGAGTCCAATGTTCAGTTAGGAATTCAAATGTAAGAAAGATTCAGTTGAGCATATTCATTCCTCAAGTTACAAACTTACATTTTCAAGCAGTAATGCCATTGTATAAACTTGAAACACTCTTGTTTACAGTTTAAACGCCATTGGCAAGAAGTCTAAAGGGATTTGTCATGGGTGTTGTAATAGCTTCAGGATTTGCAAATAACTTCAGCATTCAGTTGGTTACAATTGAATTGATTTGTTGGGATGGTGTAAGTTAATTATGGAACATATTCCTTTAGACTTTCTGACAAACATGGTGCACCAGAAAATGGACAATGTTTACAAGACATGGCACCCCTTTTTGAATTAGTTGGAAGCAGATCTGTCCACCATTTTGATTTGGGCTTTTGTCTCGCCATGATAGTTTGGTCTGATAAATCTAATGCCATGAGAGGAAGAATTTCAAACAAATGTGGGTTTAATAGTTGATGCTTTCGAAGGTTGGAGCTAAGGTCTTGTTGCATGGAGCAGTGTTACTTATTTATTGATTTGTAATAAGCGTAGATTAGATTACTTACAGAATGGAAACAGGCACTTCGGACCAACAAGTCCACACCAACCTGCCGAAGCACAACCTACCCAGACCCATTACCCTACATTTACCACTTCACCTAACACTACAGGCAATTTAGCATGGCCAATTCACCTAACTTGCACATTTTTGGATTGTGGGAGGAAACCCACGCAGACACGGGGAGAATGCACAAACTCCACAGAGAGAGTCACCTGAGGTGGGAATCAAACCCGGGTCTCTGGCGCAATGAGGCAGCAGTGCTATCTACTATGCCATCCCTCGTTTTGATTTCTTTTATAAAGTCGTATAGTAGTTGGTTTATTGTTTATGTTGTTTTTGATGTTATGATGCTATATTTTCATATTTTTGTAACTTTCTAATTTTGTAAAGAAAAGTTTTTCAATAATTTTTAAAAACATTTTAATTGATTTATTTAATCATTACCTGCATTAAAGGACCACTGGATGGCACTCACCATCGAAAGCCCTTCTGTTCATTTTGGGAGTGAACACTAGGTGGCTCTGCAGTCATTTCTTGGGCATTTTACTCAGGGAAGAGGGGAGTGCAGACCGTGGGAGGAGTGCATATGCCAGTGTGGGGACTGATTAAACCCACGGAAAAAAATGGGTGTGCTCAGGAGTCAGTTCCAACAGGCAACATAGGTGTTTAACTCCAGCGTATTTGTATGGACTGAATTATTAAATTAGAATGATGGTTCAACACTGTTTTAAAATTCTTATTGTGCCAATAGATCTCCATTGACAGCAAAACAGCATAAAGAGCTTGTTAAAACTCATTGATAATTGGCAATAAATGCCTATATACTGAGAACATGAACTGCATTTGTATTCCTGAAAGTGCAACTTTAAATGGAATAATAAAGAGGATAGTTAGTTTCTGTTGAAATAACTCCACAGAAGCCAGTACCCTGTCACCAAGTCACCATTTATTTACACATGTCGAGTCCTTGACACTGATCCAGCTCCCTCAGAGCCAGCTCTCAGAGTGAATAGAACCTCTGACACGCTTGTTTACTTTTAAAAATTTTATTAATCAGTAAAAATTACAAACAAACACAGTTAACTTGAACAGCCATCTACAAGAAACAGTAATTTACAGGGGAGAGGGTCGGCAAAGCCTCAATCAGGTTTCAGGGAAATGAGGACAAAACTCATTCCCACTTTCAGTCATCACAAAACAGTAACAGTAACAAATACATACAAGACACATCCCTGAGCAGTGGGCAATTGATCATGGATAATTCATCTAGTCTGCTCATCTCTGGACTCTGGGATGAAGCCCACACCAACATGGGGCAAATGTGCAAACTCCACACAGACAATCATCCAAGGCTAGAATTGAACCCAGGCCCCTAACGCTATAAGATAAAAATTAGATAAAAATCAGTGCATAGAATACAGACCCCCGCCCAGCAACCCAGCAAACCACTTCTCCCTCCTACCTTCCGGCCACTCGAAGGCAGCCTGCACATACACTCCTTCCAGCTCTTGGTCCGCACCATGCTCCTTCCGGTTCTTGGTCTGTCCTGACACACCTTCCGGCCACCTCTAGGACAGCCCCTCCTGTTTTCCCAGCAATCCCCACCCCCAGGACAACAGCGGTCAGGACAGCCTACCTACCTTCCGGCTTCCCTAACCACCCTTCACACCTTCCAGTTGCCTCTAGGATAGCCCACCACTGTACCTGCCCGGAGTGACAGCACTGAGGACGGCCCACCAGCCTTCTGGCTCTTTGTCTGCCCCTACGTATCATCTGGCTGACAATCCTGTTCATATCTGTCAGCCAGGGCTCCCTGATTGAACCAGGTTAACAGCTGCAATCAGGGAAGTCATTTTGTATGAGGTCCACCTGGCTGACCTTGTTACAATCACTACATCTGTGACAGCCTTTGTAGCAGAAAACAATTAAAACATTATATTCTATAAATTCAAAATCATTCCTCCATCTTACATCTCCCTGATCCTCCCAATTCCCAATCCTCCCTGCTTCATATTCCTCCTATTCCTCAAATCTGCCGATCCTTCTGCTACTCAATTTTCCCATTCACAATCCTTTCCATTCTCCTCTTTCTTCATCACTGTTTCACAATCCTTCTGTACTTGCCACTGATTCTTCCCCTCCCTGATCCAGTTGCCTGGTGGTCCTCCCACTCACCGATCCCCTTGATTCTCCTGCATTCCAATTCTGCTGTTTACCAATTCTCCCACTACCCTGTCTTCCTGATCCTTGATCCTCCTTGTCTGTCAATCCTCCAATCTCCTGATGTTCTCCTTCCCCAATCCTCCTGCTCATTGATCCTCCCTGATTTCCGAACGTCTTACCATTCAAACCTTCCATTCTGTCTTTCTTCACCTTTCTGATCCTCCCACTCCCTGTACCTCCTGCTTCCTGAGCCTTCCACTGTCTGCTCCCTCACCCCAGATTGCTGCCTCTCCTGTCTGTCAGTTCCCTTCCTAAATGCTCATCTCAGAGCTCCTCACATTCCCTCACTTGCTTCCTTCATCATGCTGTCCTTATACTGAGCCCTTGCACACTGTAGCGAGTAAATGGGAGCTGTAAAATGAGCTTGGAGAACAGTTCAGTTGGGGTATTTGTGGCTGGGATTGGAAGAATCGAGAATCAGGATTGGGCATTGAGCTCGAAAGTCAAGGAGCCGGATGGTTGGTTAGCGGCAGAATTGTGGAGTAGGAGAGCCAGGAGGCAGGAATCTCAGGGAGCAGAAGAAGTTATGAATGGAAGAAGCAACTCCAAAATATCACCAGCCAGCTCACTTGACACGATGCCAACTCTAGTATGAAACAAAGCCAAAACAGAGATCTTGATGCTACATGTATATAATTTCATAGAATCCCTACATTGTAGAAACAGGTCATTTGGCCCAACGAGTCCACATCAACTCTCCAAAGAGTATCCCACCCAGACCCACTCCACCATTACACTACATTTTCCCCCTAGCTAATGCATCTAGCTGACACATCCCTGAGCAGTGGGCAATTGATCATGGATAATTCATCTAGTCTACTCATCTCTGGACTCTGGGATGAAGCCCACACCAACATGGGGCAAATGTGCAAACTCCACACAGACAATCATCCAAGGCTAGAATTGAACCCAGGCCCCTAACGCTATAAGGCAGCAGTTCTAACCACTGAGCTACTATGCCACTCGTACTAATGTTAAAGTGGAACCATCTAAGTTTAGGCAACTTAAAATGGGGATTTATTGTTTTCTCATTCAGTTACACTGAATAAGAGTGTTTCCAATGCAGTAGTAGGCAAAGGTGTAGCAGAAATATTGATAAGATCGATGAAGAAGAGGTATATAAAAATTTAGCAGTACTTAAGGTACTCAGGGCTGTGGGCCAGATTTGGCAAAGTGGGACTAGTGTAGATTTAAAGTGCCTGTAGTTTTATCAGGACATCTTCTGTACTCTATGATTCAATGATTAATTTTGCAATCTGGGCAGGAGGCCTCTGAATTACTGATAGAAAGAAAGGGTGAAAATTACCAAAGTTCTGGCTGCAGTCCTCCAATCCTCATTAGTTATGGACAGAATGTCAAAGGTTTAGAGGATTCAAACTATTATACCTGAGATCAGAAAAAGGGAAGTAATCACAAGCTAACATTAGTGGTGGGGAAATTTAGAGATGATAACTTGGCAAGTATGTAATAATAAACGAAAGTCATCCTGCATTTGTGGAATGTCAAGTTTGAAAATCTCAATTGCATTATTTTGGGAGTTAATGGAAAACATTTAGGGTGATACATTTAATGTTGTGGCTATGAATTTTCAGCAAAAATTGACAACTTACCAAATATTAAATTTATTAGCAGAATTTAAACCAGTGAGATTATGTGGATATAGACAGAAGGATATAAATTTAACTAAGAGTCTGAAAACTGTGTGAAGTAGACAATCACAGAATTTTTGAAATGGCTGGAAAAGCTCAGCAGGTCTGGCAGTATCTGTGGAGAGAAATTAGAGATAACGTTTCGGGTTGGGTGACCATTCCTTAAAAGTTGCATGCATTATGTACAATGGCTCTCACACACCTCTCCCACCAAACTAGTAACCCTTTCTGCTCTCTGCATTTCCTACTAATTCACTTTAAACACCTCACCTCCTCTCTTGTTCTGAACGCCACTAACTATTCTTCCCCCTTCCTGCATCATACTCAATCTCTCCCTTTTGCCTCAATGCAAGAAACATTGACCCAGCTCCTGGACTGATATCTCCATAGCACCTATCCTTTTTTTTAAAACATATTTTTATTGAAAAAATAGATTTTTTAATATTACAACAAATGCAAAACAGTACAATTCAAAATAGTACAAAAGGAACACAAGAAAAAAAAGTTAAAAAACCCAACCCACCCTCATGTACAAATGTATAAATATATAGAGAAAAATATAGAGTTTAAAAAACCAATTAACTATTAAACTAAATAAATATATAATAACCAACAGCAAACTAATAAACAGTAGTAACTCAACTCAGCCAAAAAAGACACTCATACATTCACAGTTCCTCCTCCCTGGATATCAAACTCACAAAACACAATCGTTACCGTTATATAAAAGCCCTTGTTAGTGTGGCAGATAAATCTGTGTCCAGGTATTCCAAAAAGGGCTGCCATGTCTTATAAAAGTTCTCAGTTTTGTGGGGTATCATACTTGTGTGAAAATCCAAGGGAACATACTCCAACCTGACAGGCCCAGGGAGTTTTTGGATACCCAACCTAGCAAGATATTCTTTCTTGCGCAAAAAAGAGGATATTGAAAAGTTTTTTTCTTATGCGCACTTGCAAGGAACATACTGGGCAGGCCCAGAAGGAGACAGATCGGGTCCTTCTCCACCCTTACACCCAAAATCCTCTCCATTACACCCGCCATAGCACTCCAGTATGTTTGAAGCCTATCACAAGACCAGAGACAATGGGTAGGAGTGCCCATACCAACCTTGCACTTGGGACATGTTGAAGATACCCCTGGTTTAAATTTTGACAAACGGTCCGGAGCCAAGTCGACCCTGTGGAGAATCTATAACTGTCAAGCCTGGGTCCTATTGCAAATTGATATCTTCCTTGCGTTTTCCCAAATATCTTTGAGGAGACTTCAATGCCTAGCTCTCTCTCCCACACCCTGCAGAATCATTCAACTCATCTGAGGGGGCAGCCCCCAAATGGTGATACAAAGTGCTGACAGAAAGTGTACTCTTAGCCCTGAGCACCGTCCTGTCTATGTCGGATTTGTAGAGATCAGTTAAAAGTGTTGTCTTTTTTTGAATAAAATCCCTAACTTGAAAAAAAGAAAGAGGTCCCTGTTAGATAGTTCATATTTGGGTGCTAACTGATCAAAGGACATCATTGTGTCTCCCTCAAATAAATCGCCCACGCAAGACACCCACTGTCCGCACCCACACACTCACTGTCCGACCCTGTTTGCACCTCTGCCCCCAGTCCAACCCGGCCGCCACGCCCCCCCATCCGTTCCCACCCACCCCTCCGGGGCAGCTGGACTGGACACCAACAACAAGACTGCTGCTGCATTTGGTGGGGGACGGTGGGGGGGGGGGGTTGGTGTGGTGGGGGAGTGGTGAGTCTCCAAATATCACACACACACACACACAACTTTTTTGACAGGTTCTACCTTTGCCCTGTATAGGATAATGTTGGAGAAGGGGAAAGGGGTTTAGGCTACACCCCTGTGTAGAACTCCAGGGAGAGTGTAGGGGGAGAGAGAGAGCATGGGAGGTCAGTCATTTGGAGACGGTGCCTGGGCTCCCATTGATGTCCAGGACTGTTCTCGGCAGCACTTCAGCGAGCCGAGTTCATTTTTAATCATTGTAAACAAAAGACATGATACATCTTTGATGTAGTGTTTCTACTGGGACCTTGAGATCTTCTTTGGATAATCCGATATTTGGATAATTGATATTTGGATACCCGAGGTTCCTCTGTAATCGGACAAAATTGGCTTTGAACAGCAGATCCAGAACTGGAGTAATGAATATGCCCCCCAATACATAAAACCCCCCTGTGATTCCCACCTAAATGGGAATCGATATTCACCCTCAAGACCACCCATAGGCATAGCTCTGATTTAGTTAAATTAATCTTGTACCCCGAAAAGGCGACAATGTGCAGATGCGTTGTATCAGGTGAGGCACTGAAACTGCTGGATTTGACAAAAAATATTAGGACATTATCCGCATACAACAAAATCACCCAAACCAAACAGCTCCAGAGTATAGAAAAGGTATGGCAACTCAATTCAGTCAAATACCTTCTCTGCATCTAGAGAAACCATCAGTCCCTGTATTGACTGTTGTTGACACACTTGAATGACATTAAGCAGCCTTCTAACATTAGTGGAGAATCTGCGGTCCTTAACGAAGCCCGTCTGATCCTCTTTAACAAGAGTGGGTAACACAGTCTCCAGCCTTAACGCGGAGTCTCAGAGAGGATTTTAAAGTCCACATTTAAGAGTGAAATGGGCCTGTACGAAGCACAGTCCTCTTGGACCTTCTTTTTTTTAAGAATGAGTGAAATATTGGCCTCTCTCAGAGATCACAGGAGACAATCATGGCTTTATGAGTCATTAAACATATTAAGCATCAGGCCTGACAGTGTGTTTATAAATTCCTTATAGAATTCGCTGGGAAGTCCATCAGGTCCAGGCACCTTTCCACTCTGAGGCTGTCTCACAGCCTCTTGCACCTCTTGAGAAAGGACTCTTGTTTGAGGGTCATGCCCGGGAGCACCAGATCCTTAAAAAAAAATTCCATTTTAGCCCGCCCTCTTCACAGCCCACAGATTGATATAACTTGAGTAAAGTCTCTGAAATGCCACATTAATGTTTTTGGAGTCACGTGTTAAGTTCCCAGACCCTTCCCTAATCGATGTAATGGCTTGTGGGGCACTCCTTTTCCTGGAGATATGCTAGGTACTTGCCCGGTTTGTCACCATGCTCACATAACCTTTGTTTTGAGAAAGTAAGCTCCTTCTTTGCCATCTTTCTGAGCATGGAATTTAATGCAGACCGCAGCGCCATAATCCTCTGCAGCTTGACCACCGAGGGCCTGTCAAAGTAAGCCTTCTCAGCTGCCTTCAACCATGCTTCGCGGAGGCATTGCTGCTCCCTCTCTGCCGCTTCCTACTGGCAGAGTAGGAAATAGCTAGCCCCCGGCATTGACTTTAGCAGTTTCCCAAAGGACAGATGGACTCCTAACCGAGCCTGAGTTAATGTCTAGGAACGCCTGAAATTCCCTGGAGACTTACTCCACATACTTATTATCCTTGAGGATAAAGGGATCCATTTGCCAGTGCCTTGAACCTCCTGTAACATCCTTAATCTTAACCAACAGGTACATTGGAGTGTGATCGGAGATGGTAACATAACCAATCGTAGAAGATGCCACTAAATCCAGGGTTGCCATGGGGGTCAGAAAAAAAATCAATCCTGGTGTGACATCTGTGTGGATTAAAAGAAAACCTAAAATCCCTGCCTGTAGGGTGGAGACGCCTCCAGATGTTCACCAACCTTAACTCCACATATAGATCCACTAGTTGTTTAGTTTGGACAGAGGGTATCGAGGGGCCTTTGGGAAATCTGTCTACTGTGGGATCCATGAGACAGTTAAAATCTCCCCCTACAATAATACACCGGGACTCTAGACTGATCAATTTGGAGAACACATCTACCAAAAATTTGAGGGGATGAGCTGGTGGGCAATAAACATTTAAAACACTGTATTCTTCCCCATTTATCAAGGCTTTAAGAATTACAAATCTCCCGTGTCTTTAACACACTCTCGCAACTTAAATGGGAGATTCCTCCTAACCAATATAGCCACTCCCCTACTTCTGGTAATAAATGATGAAAAGTAAACCTGATCAAAGCTATTCTGCTGCAGTTTCAAATGCTCCCTGTCATCCAAGTGTGTCTCCCGTAATAAAGCAACATCCACCTTCTGCTTTCTAAGCCTCAAAACTACCTTTTTCCTCTTAACTGGTGAGTGACTTTCCTTGATATTCCAGGTACATCATTTAATCAAGTTATTAACCATAACCTTTTGCAGTAACATTCAAATTCCAGAGAGTAGGAACTCGAACCACAAATCGCTCAGCCTTAGTGTCACATGATCCAGCAAACATATAAACTACATAAAGTAAAACCACTACGTTTAACAAACCTACAAAACTATCAAAGACTAAAAACAATAAAAACCAAAAAACAAACCAACACATAAAGCGCCAACGGTGCTGAATCGGGGAACTCACCCCCTGCTCAAAAGGGGCAACTACCCATCTCAAACTGCCCATAAGTAGGCATCTAGCCATCCCAACCATTTTCCCTCCTCCTAGCTGGAGCCACACCGCAAACACAAACAGAAAGAAAAGTAAATGCAGCATAGAATGTCAATATGAATAAAGAAAATAATTTATTTTTAAAGACAAAAAAGGGGATAAATACCACACCCATCCTTTGGTATGACTTAACTGAGAAATTGAAAGTACACATCTCAAACGCTGCCAAACATAGTTTAAACCAAATTATTACCAAGAGTTAAAAAAAAGGAAAAGAAAGCTCCAACCGGACTTCCTCTGGATTTTTTTTAAGAAGCAACAAAGACATATCCAAACAACACTGCTATTTGTACATACAATTGTTCAGATTAGGTTAATTTGTCCACAAAGTCTCTTGCCTTCCCTGACATGTCAAAGAGATGTACAGCTCCATCTAAGATGATCCGAAGCAGCACCAGATACCTCAGAGACTACTGGATTCCAAGCTCCCTCAGTCTTCTCTTGACACCGTCACACGAATTTCTTTTCTGGATCACGGCTGCTGACAAGTGCTGGAAGAATATGAACTTACAGCTCTCGTAAATTAGGGCCTTCGGATTCTTCCCCTAGATTCTGGAAGCTTCCACAATTCTCTCCTTATCTCTATCGTGATGAAACCGCAGCAGGAGAGGACGAGGACGTTGACCCAAACCTCTCGCTCTTCAAGCCTCTCATGCCAGCCTCCAAGTTAAAGAATTTTGGCAACCAGTCCTCAATAAATTCCATAGGCCGCTCACCTTCCCCTTACCCTCAGGCAGACTGATGATCCGAATATTTTTCTCCTGCCTCTGTTCTCAAGATCACCCACTTGGTGGTGGAAAGTACGGACTTGCGTCTCCAGGGCTTGGCTCCTATCCTTAGAGGAACTGGCATCAGCTTCCACCACTGTGACTCTGTGCTCAACCTCATCCCGGCTGCTGTTCATGCTTCTGCAGCATGACAGAGATTGGAGCCAGCTTCTCCTCTATCTGTTTACCCAGCACCTCACGAGATTTCACAAGCTCGTTCACAAGGGCCTGGTAGCTAATCAAGTCTGAGGTCCTGCAGGTGGGCCGCGGGTCAGGCCTCAGACGCTCCTCATCCCTTCTTTGGCATTTCTGGATGGCAAGAAATGCAGGTTAGTTAATTTTTCAGTTTCCTGGGACTCCACGACCTTTCTAGAGTCTCAGGGTATCGCGATGGTCTGGGATGGGCGGGTTAATAGTTCGTCCTGCTTGTGCTGTGGTGCGGTGCTCTGCAACGTGATCGTCTCAGACCGTCGACATCTTGGATCCCTCCACAGCACCTACCTTTAATCTCCAGACTGATTGACAGACCATGGCCCAGTCCCTGGACTTTAAGCACATAGATCCTCAGACTAAGGTGGGACTTACCCTGAGCAAAATCTTCTCTCAGAAATACAGAGCGATTTTCTTTTGTCATAAAGAAAGATTGGAGTAGCAATCCAGCTCGTTATTTCTAAAAACTGAATCATCAATCATTCATTATTAATAATAAATAGAAAATCTAGTCCATCATTTCTAAATTGTTGATCTAAACAAAAGTTCTTGAGAAGTTGTCACCTCTCAACCCTTGCCAACTTTTATAGGTGTGCCATCCAGAGCATTCTGTCTGGATGTATCACTACCTAGTATGGCAACTGTACCATTAAGATCAGAGATGGTTACAGAGAGTGGTGAACTCGGCCCGGACAATCACAAAAATCAACCTCCCATCTATAGAATCCAGCTACCAGGTCCGCTGTTAAGGAAAGGCTGACAGTATTCTCAAAGTTCCATCCCACCCTGACAGTGTTTTTCTACAACCTCTATCATCGGGGAGAAGGTACAGAAGCCTGAACACACGCACCAGCCAATTTTGTTACAGTTTCTACCCCACTCTTAGAATACTGAATGGACTCATAAACTCTTAATATTCACCTGTGTTTTGTTTTTGCTGCTATTTATCTATTATTTACTTATCTATGCTACTTAACTCGGTGATCGGCCTGTATTGCTCACAAGACAAAGCTCTTTATTGTGCCTCAGTACACCGTGACAATAAATTCAATTCAATTCAATTCAACCTTGATGTCCTGTTCCTCCTTTAAGGCCATTCTTAAAACTGACCTCTGACCAAACGTTTGCTACCCTAAAAATTTGCGTTCTCTGTTTTGGCATTGAAATCGCATTTCATTGTATATATAATGCCGTGGAATACTTTTTCTGTGCTACCTGACTACAAACCTCTGTTAACAAGAAGGAGAAAGTGAGGACTGCAGATGCTGGAGATCAGAGCTGAAAATGTGTTGCTGGAAAAGCGCAGCAGGTCAGGCAGCATCCAAGGAGCAGGGGAATCGATGTTTCAGGCATGAGCCCTTCTTCAGGAATAAGGAAAGTGTGCCAAGCAGGCTAAGATAAAAGGTAGGGAGGAGGGACTTGAGGGAGGGGCGTTGGAAATACGATAAGTGGAAGGGGGTTAAGGTGAGGGTGATAGGCCGGAGTGGGGGTGGGGGCGGAGAGGTCAGGAAAAAGATTGCAGGTGAGGAAGGTGGTGCTGAGTTCGAGGGTTGGGACTGAGACAAGTTGGGGAGAGGAGAAATGAGGAAACTGGAGAAATCTGAGTTCATCCCTTGAGGTTGGAGGGTTCCTAGGCAGAAGATGAGGCGCTCTTCCTCCAGCCGGAGCGTTGCTATGATCTGGCGGTGGAGGAGTCCAAGGACCTGCATGTCCTTGGTGGAGTGGGAGGGGGAGTTGAAGTGTTGAGCCACGGGGTGGTTGGGTTGGTTGGTCCGGGTGTCCCAGAGATGTTCTCTGAAACGTTCCGCAAGTAGGCGGCCTGTCTCCCCAATATAGAGGAGGCCACATCGGGTGCAGCGGATGCAGTAAATGTTGTGTGTGGAGGTGCAGGTGAATTTGTGGCAGATATGGAAGGATCCCTTGGGGCCTTGGAGGGAAGTGAGGGGGGAGGTGTGGGCGCAAGTTTTGCATTTCTTGCGGTTGCAGGGTAAGGTGCTGGGAGTGGAGGTTGGGTTGGTGGGGGGTGTGGATCGGACAAGGGAGTTACAGAGGGAGTGGTCTTTTCGGAACGCTGGTAGGGGAGGGGAGGGAAATATATGGCAGGGTCCGTTTGGCGGTGGCGGAAATGACGATGGATGATACGATGTATATGGAGGTTGGTGGGGTGGTAGGTGAGGACCAGTGGGGTTCTGTCCTGGTGTCGATTGGAGGGGCGGGGCTCAAGGGCGGAGGAGTGGGAAGTGGAGGAGATGCGGTGGAGGGCATCATCGACCACATCTGGGGGGGAATTGCGGTCTTTGATGAAGGAGGCCATCTACCTTCAAACTCAGCACCACCTTCCGAACCTACAATCTTCTTCCTGACCTCTCCGCCCCCACCCCCCACCCCCACTCTGCCCTATTACCTTCACCTTAACCTCCTTCCATCTATCGCATTTCCAATGCCCCTCCCCCAAGTTCCTCCTCCCTACCTTTTATCTAAGCCTGCTTGGCACACTTTCCTCATTCCTGAAGAAGGGCTCACGCCCGAAACGTCGATTCTCCTGCTCCTTGGATGCTGCCTGACCTGCTGCGCTTTTCCAGCAACACATTTTTCAGTTCTGTTAACAAGAGAAAACTTTAATAGCACTCTAGTTCAATCATTCAAAATAACAAAGGGAATTGATCAAATTGTTTAGAGAATGACTACTTTTTATTCCAGGCAAATCTGGTAAATCAACAAAGGAGGGTAATAAAATCATATGAAGCAGTTAAATGAAACCCAGGGGAGAATGTTGTGAGCGAAATAGGATGAGAATTTAATTAAATAGTATGGAGAGCAAAACAGAATGGAATTGAAAGGATAAAGTAACCTTGACAAACAAAATGTTAGAGACTCTTAATGGGCTGAAATTTTAATATTCCTATTTTATCCTTCATACAGCAGGATATGAGAAAGGTTAGGATGGATATGTTGAAAAAAATTGACTTGGATTTTCCTTTTTGGACACATCTCCTACAGAACTTTGAGCTGTAAATTCTTGTTCCTTCTTCCACTGACATTATGAAATATTTCAAATTGTAAGAACAGAAGGAAATGTAATAGCGTTCCAATACTTATCCACTAATGTTTCATTTACTTTCACAAATATTACAGACATTGGACACACTGCTCTTCATGGGTTTTAACAGGAAACAGTTGCAGTACATTCACATGAACCTCAGATGACCTTCGTGTACTTAATTATTTCCAAACCCAAGTCAACATTGTTCTTTGTTTGGATGTGAAATCCAACAGTTGAATAAACAATCTGAGTTATTTCAAAAGTTCCTGTAAGCTTCTGGATCTGAGGAATGTAATTCACTGGGACAAAAATCACAGGAGAATGCAGAGTTGTATCCATTCATATTTCTGTTTACCTAAATCAAAATGATAGTCTGTAAATATTTTTTATTACATATCTACTTTATTGCTTATGTGATGAATTACATCTTATAATATAAATAAATACTGATGTTCAAAATACACACCTTTATTATATTTACTTATTTAACTCAAAATGTGATGTATCTTTGAGATGTTCCTACTTGTTACTTATGACTTTGCTGGAAAGGCATGAAGACTCTGGGAACACAATGTTTTTGTGGCTCTTCCAAGTGAGCTTACAGAGAACATGCAGAAAATCCTTTTAAAAATGCACCCAATGATCTCAGATGGTGTATAGTTATTTCAGTTTCCCTGACCGCTATTCCTCCTTTCCCCGATTCCTCTGGGACGTGGTTCCACAACAACTCATGTATCCTGCTAGATATTTTCCATTAAGCCTCTCGAACATCTTGTTTGTCAATAGGGTGTTGAGTTTCAGCGTCTCGCCCAACGCTAGGAGTACTGTCAACCATTCAGAGATCACAGCAGGCTACTCAATCCTGTCCTTACCCTACATATAGTTAGCAATGCCTTCCGCAAGAATTCCTGAATAATAGCTACAGTGCAGAATGTTGGCTGATTTTTCTCCTTTGCAGCCAAGGTAACTGAAACAAATCACAATGCTCCCAGCGCTGTATTTCACTGAATGCAGCTACATACAGTGTTCCTCGTTCTCTCACATCTTCCCTTCTTTGGTTTTATTTTTAATTGTTACATTCGACTTTTGTAAAGTCAGCAAAACTGGACATTTGCACACAGTGCTAAAAGTATAATGATAGGCACAAATACATCATTTCAATGTGTGGGGTATCACAATTGCAGAAAACAGTTCTGAGCTATAACTCAATTTTCTTTTGTGCTAATCTTAAACAGACCAAGAGCAAGATTCTGGAATTGATATCATTATATGACTTATCTACTGGAAAGAGCTCGGTCACAGAGGTGGCCATGTTGGGGTCCAGAACGTGGCAGGTGCTGGTGTTGATGTCTATTCTGTTCCACAAATCCGGACAACACAAGTTATCTGTGCAACAGCAGTAGTTTTATTATCAGACAGCCGGCGAGAGATTCAAAGCTTCTCCAAAGTAGCTGTGTGTCTACTTGTGGTGACACTTCTTCACGAATCTCTGCCCTACACACAGAGACAGTATATTTTATAGGAATTAAACAAAAGGTTTATCAGTCACATGGGCGATTGTCATCACATAGTTTAAAGTAGGTAATTATGAATTTACAAAGCTTGATGAATGTCGATGTCCTGTGATAACGTGTGAATGGATTACAGAAACTGATTATCACATTCTTCATGATTATGTGTTGATGGGAGGAGCTTAAGGCAGAAGGGTTTTGTTTGCTGGAAATGGGGGTTCACATACCTATGCTAATATGGAGGGGAAGTAAGCCAATGGGAGCAGGAGGCAGTTTAACAGGGTTGTGGCCAAGGCTATCAGTCTTGTCTGGAAAGGGTAAATAAGTCTGTTTGGAGGTACAAGGGGGATCCACATGTGTGGCTCCACTAGGCTCTATTTCTGAGATACAGTCAGCCTTCTCCACTACTGAGATGTTCTGTCTGTATTCTAAGAGTACAGGCCTTCAGTTGATACTGCAGTAAGTCCTTAGGCAGTGGAATGTTTTAACCCTTGAGTCCCCATGTGTCCTGAAAGAGAAGAAAAGCATGGAACTGACCCCTCTGCATTTTAACTTCCTCAATGGGACCCAGAACCGGGTGCTGGCTCTCGGCGATGAGGCAGCTGGTGGGCCGTGTGGACACTGAGCAACTGGCGACATTGCAGCATCCTCAAGGTCGGAGCAGTCGGTGATGAGGTGATTGGTGAACACGGATGGCGATGGATGGTGAGGTGATTGGTGAGTCCAAGCAGGACTCTGGTGGTTAGTGATGAGACCTCAGCAAAGGGGAGAGATCGTGCCCATGTGGGGAAAGGTTAGTGCGATGCGTCTGTAGAACCATGGTTAGAAAAGGGCTGTGATGCTGAACTCTTAACTTTATTTCTTTATTTTTCTACTTTATACTAAGAAGAACTGTTAATGTTGAACTTTTAACTAAGATTTTGTACAGCGCTACCTTTGTACCTAAGATGGTGCTGGGAATGGTGACATTGTAAACATTATGTTGTACTCCTGTATCTCCATACTTCAACACATGTGACAATAAAACCTAAATCAAAAATGATTCTAACTGTTTTTCATAAACCTATAAAAAAGTGCTGTATTGTGTGGGACAATCCCAGCCTGGGTGGGAATGATAGGTTTAGGCATTTTGGGGAAGAAACGTAATGTAGCTTCAATATAGGAAACTGAAAATTAGTCAGACACTCTGATGCTGGACACATGTAGATTAATACATGATGTATAGTAGTGATTCTGGCAGGAGATATGCATCTGTACAGAAATGAGAGGTTTATGAAGTCGAAATCTATTGTCTCATAAAATTCCTTGATTGAACCAAGAATTTCACATGATATAAAAGAAACCTGTTGAAGTATGGAGTAAGTTACAGGTAAAACTTCTCAGATGAAGGGGTGATTGCATTCATCTTGATAAACTGTGGGTTGGGCTTTAGCACCCTGGTTTACTAGACCAGGAAGGGTGAGAGTCGCTATCACCTTCTCAAGGGCAATAAACGATAGTCACCTCCATCCTAGGGAAGCAAAATAAAAACACGCAAATGAGAAAGAATACATGAGCAAAAGATTCTGATATTCTTACGAGGGGTTCCCAGGCCTCTGGCAGTGACAGTTTGTGATTGAGCTCTTGGCTGTATACATGAGCAGACCATTCAACCCATCATGGGAGACCAGCTGTCATTTGGTGTCCCAGTGGAGCTAAAATATATATGAATTAACGTACTTTGGCTCTAAACTCATACTTATTGCTTTGTACTAAAGATTAGGCACATTGCCTGTATTTAAGGCTAATTAATGAATATTTCAGAGGGTGCAGTAGCTTTGTAATTGGCCTACTAACTCAAAGGTTATGTATTTGAACCCCGTAACAAATTCTGATAATTGCTTTCATAAATTTGGCAGTGAAAACAATGACAGAAAATGCAGGTAGTTTAAAAGCCAAATTGGCTCACCTTCCTGTCTTCTGTTAACCTAACCCTCCTTGTAAGTTCTACTGACTATTTTGTAGCATTGCCGTCACACGTAGTTCCTTTGGCTCCATTTATATCATCTCAATCACAGATAATGCCACTTCTACTCATGGCCAATTTGACTACTCAACTACCTGTTCAGTCACTCCCTATACTGAACCTCCAACCTCCCTTTATTATCCAAAGTCCTCGCATGTTTTATCACCTCCCAAATTAATGTCCTACATTCCTGCAACTCAGTGCTTGAAATTCATGACTGCTTCTGTCCCTGCCCAGGCACTGAAACAGCCTTAGTCAGTTACAAATGACATTTCTGTGCGCTCTCCTTCCTATTCCATTGTGACCCCTCTTGAACCTTTGTTCTTTGTTGAGTAGCACCTCCATTCATTACCCAATTATATCAGACTACCTTTGTGTTATTTCACTCCCGCCTCTTGTCACAACAAAAGAATTTCCTGCTCTGGTTTCTATTACTTCCCTTGCAATTTTACCTCTCTAATCTTCCAAAGATCGATAGTTGGTCTGTTGATTTCTCTTCTGCATCCTGTCTCTCAGAGATGGGACAAAAGTCAACATCCAGCTCTACCTCACTCCCAAATTGTTGGACTTTGAGTCCTTGTTGGTACAGCACCTACTGACATCCAGTCCTGCAGGAGCTGACATTCAATTAAACATTTCAAACTGAAGCCATTGCTTTTGATTGGTCACATGGGCTCAGTTCCTCAACAATAGTTGCATCTGCTCTCTGGCGCTTTAGGGAACTTCTCTGGGACACCCGCACCAATCAGCTCCACCGCCCTGTGGCCCAACATTTCAACTCCCGCTCCCACTCTGCTGAGGACATGCAGGTCCTGGGCCTCCTTCACCGCCACTCCCTCACCACCCGATGCCTGGGGGAAGAACGCCTCATCTTCCGCCTCAGAATACTTCAACCCCATGACATCAATGTGGATTTCACCAGTTTCCTCATTTCCCCTCCCCCCACCTCACCCCAGCTCCAGCCTTCCAGCTCAGCACTGTCCCCATGACCTGTCCTACCTGCCAATCTCCCTTTCCACCTATCCACTCCACCCTCCTCTCTGACCTATCACCTCCATCCCCACCCCCATTCACCTATTGTACTCTATGCTACTTTCTCCCCACCCTCACCCTCCTCTCATTTATCTCTCCACTCTGCAGGTACCCTGCCTCTATTCCTGATGAAGGGCTTTTGCCCGAAACGTCGATTTTCCTGCTCCTCGGATGCAGCCTGAACTGCTGTGCTTTTCCAGCGCCACTCTAATCCAGACTCTGATTTCCAGCATCTGCAGTCATTGTTTTTCCCTATTTCTTCAAGCTGAACGAGGTAGTTTCCCTTTTGACCTTTCGCTGCCTGCCATCCCACCTAATCCCGAACAGCCATGCTGGGTTTTAGATTTGTCTGTGAGCCCTGGCAATGAGTGTAGCTCTTCCAAGGTAGTCCCAGTGCATCAAAGTGTGTGAAGTACTTATCCAGAATCATACATATCTAAACCTTCTTGAATTATCAGGAGAATTGAAACATTTTGGCTGGAAAAAAGAGGGCTAATGAGTTTGATCTGGTACAACAAGCTCAGATAAAGGATGACTAAAGTCACTGATATGATCAAAGCTCTAGGAGTGCATGAGGAAGAAAGTCATTCCAGGTGAAATTTCAGGTTTATAGTATTTACCAAAATCTTTTTTTTGGAAAGGCAATCAGGGCAGGACTTACATATTTAATGGTAAGGTCCTGGGAAGTGTTGCTGAATACAGAGATCTTGGAGTGCAAGTTAAATAGTTCCTTGAAAGTAGAGTCGCAGGTAGATAGGATAGTGAAGAAGGCGTTTGGTATGCTTTCTTTTATTGGTCAGAGTATTAAGTACAGGAGTTGGGAGGCCATGTTGTGGCTGTGCAGGATATTGGTTAGGCCACTGTTGGAATATTGTGTGCAATTCTGGTCTGCTTCCTATCGGAAAGATGTTGTGAAACTTGAAAAGGTTCAGAAAAGATTTCCAAGGATATTGCCAGGGTTGGAGGGTTTCAGCTATAGGGAGAAGTGGAATAGGCTGGGGCTTTCTTCCCTGGAGTGTCAAAGGCTGAGGGGTGACCTCATAGAGGTTTATAAAATCATGAGGGGCATAGATAGGATAAATAGACAAAGTCTTTTTCCTGGGGTGGGGGAGTCCAGAACTAGAGGGCATAGGTTTAGGGTGAGAGAGGAAAGATTTAAAAGGGACCTAAGGGGCAAATGTTTCACGCAAAGGGTAGTGTGTGAATAGAATGAGCTGCCAGAGGAAGTGGTGGAAGTTGGTACAATTACAACATTAAAAGGCATCTGGATGAATATATGAATAGGAAGGGTTTAGAGGAATATGGTCAAGATTAGAGTGGTGCTGGAAAAGCACAGCAGGTCAGGCAACATCCGAGGAGCAGGAAAATCGACATTTTGGGCCAAAGCCCTTCATCAAGAATCGCCCAAAACGCGATTTTTCTGCTCCTCAGATTCTGCCTGACCTGCTGTGCTTTTCTAGCACTACTCTAATCCTGACTCTAATCTCCAGCATCGGCAGCACCCATTTTTGCCTTCGAGGAATTATGGGCCAAGTGCTGGCAAATGGGACTAGATTAAGTTCGGATATCCGGTCTGCACGGACAAGTTGAACCGAAGGGTCTGTTTCTGTGCTGTATATCTCTATGACTCTGAATGTTATATATTCAGCCAATTGCTTTTGCAACCTTCTTTCAGTTGTATAAGAGAAACTTTCTGTCACAAATATAGAAAATAGAACTGGATGGTGTTTTTCACCACACTTCATGCGCCAATTTGCAAAGGTTTTATTCAAATGATCAACAAGAGAATAAGCAATTCATTGACTCAGGGAAGAAAATGGCACAGAGCTTTGTTGTATTTTTTTTCTCCAGGTTATATCTTTTTAAATTAATCCCCCCAAACATCAGTAGCGCTTATTTCTCTCCAGCACCCGTGTCATGTGCTTGTAGATGTAGGACACTGTGAAGAAACATCGAGTGCAGAAAACGTTATTCGTATTCCATGACCCGGAAGAAAAGGAACACCCGAGTAACCAGTGAGAGACAGTGCCCTTAGATCTTTGTTGTATTGGAATTTGAACTAGTGATTAGGAACAGCCTTGTTATGATTAACTAAGTCAGCCTAGAGCGTAATGGATCAATTGCTCATAATTTGTGGAAAAATCAAGCTAGATAAGGATTAAGTGGTAATTTAATAATATTATTCTAGAATAAAAAAAACAATCAGAACACTAATTTGTCTTGTTAACATAGAGTAAAACAAATGCAAACTGTTCAATTATTGCCTCACCTGTCTGTTCAGAGAAGTGCTGGAAAGTATAGTCGACATTGCTGTGATGCAGGTGATACTGACCATTAACCTGCTTAAGTTTCCATTCCACCATGACCACTTATCCCTGGACATGAATACAGCCTTGGTCCATACTTGGGCAAAGGATCTGAAGTTCAGACCATGACTACTTTTGATATGATATGTTATATCTTGATATCATTTGACCAAATGTGACATCAAAGATCCTCAGTAAATCTGAAGTCAATAGGATTTGGGTAACGGTAAGAGGTTGGGGAGTGGTGGGAAGGTAGGCATGGGAATATTTTCAGTGGTTGGAGTCACTGATAGTACAAAGGAAGATAGTTGTATTTGAGATCAATCATCATTGTCCCAGGATATCACTACAAGAGTTCGTCAGGCTAGGCTCCACCACCTGCTTCTTCTTCAGTGACCTTCCCACCTTCCTCAGGTCAAAAGGGGGAATGAGTTTGTAATTGTAGGATTTGGCTTGCTAAGTTAGAAGAATAACATTTTTTTCGATCAAATTGACAGGGAATAACTGTAAGACCAAAAGACCATAGAATTTGGTAGCCATAGTAGGCCATTTGGCCAATCAAGCCTGTTCTCCATTCAATAAGATCATGGCTGAGGTGATAGCTCTCAACTCCATATTCTTGTTTTCTTCCCATAGTCCTTGACTTCCTTATAGATTAGAAGGCTGTCTATCTCAGCCTTGCATATACTTGATGACCCAGCCTCAAAGGCCTTTATTGTAAATTAATCCACAGATTCTCTACCTTCTGAGAGAAGAAATTCCTCCTCAGCCCAGTCTTAACTGGGTGATTCTATAACTCTAAGATTATGCCCTCAGATCCTAAACTATCCCACTAGGGGAAATTATCTCTCAGCATCTACACTGTTGAGTCCCAAAACGTCAAAAATATTTCAACAAGGTCACTTCTCATTCTTCTAAACTCCAATGAGTACAGGCCCAATCTACTCAAACATTCCTCATGATCCAGTGATTATTTTCTGCACTTTCTCCAATGCCAATATGTATTTCCTGAAATAAGCACCCCAAAACTCTTCAGAGTATTCTAGCTCCTAGTATAGTTTTACAATGACTTCCCTATTTTTATATTCTGTTACCTTTGGTATAAAGGTCAACATTGCATTTGAGAGTGTGATGCTGGAAAAGCACAGCAGTCAGGCAGCATCCGAGGAGAAGGAGAATCGACGTTTCAGGCATAAACTCTCCTAATGAAGGGCTTATTCCTGAAACAGCAATTCTCCTGCTTGACCTGCTGTGCTTTTCGAGCACCACACTTCGACACTGATCTCCAGAACCTGCAGTTCTCACTTTCTCCAAGATTCCATTTACCTTCCCTATTACTTGCTGAAGTATTTGAGATTCATGCATGGGGAGGCTGGAAACCGTCAATGTTGCTGTTTTCTGAGTCTTTTTGCCATTTAACTAACATTCAGTTCTTCCACTGGGGGTTGCATGGTAGATCAATGATTAGTACTGCTGCCTTACCAGGGACCCGGTTTCGATTCCAGCCTCAGGCGACTGTCTGTGTGGAGTTTGCACATTCTCCCTCCTAGGTAGGTTTCCTTCTGCAGTCCAAAGATGTGCAGGTTAGGTGGATCAACATGTTAAATTAGCCATAGTGTCTAGGGATGTGTCAGTTAGTTAGATTAGTCATGAGAATGCAAGTTTACAGGGTCTGGAATGGCCTGTTTCTCGGAATGGCCTGTTTCCACACTGTAGGGATTCTAGGAATGCTGTTCTTCCTGTTAAAGTGAATAACTTAATATTTTGTCACATTATATTCCATCTGCTAAACCTTTGTCTATTCTCTCAACATACTTATTTCCTTCTGTTGACTTTTTGTGTCATCCTCTCCACTTGACATCCCTCCTATTTTTATGTCATCTGCCAACATGACCATAGTACATTCACTTCCCTTACAAAGGTCATTAATACATGCTGTAAATAATTGTGGCCCTGGCACTAAACCTCTGACATTCCACATGTTACAGATTACCTCCCTGAAAATGTCCCCCTTATTCCAACTCATTATTTTCTATTAAGTAGCCAATCCTCTATCCATGCCAACATACTACCCCGAAACTATGGGCTTTTATATTTTAAACAGCCTAATATTTGATGTTTTATCAAAACTTATCTGGTCATCCAAATACTTTGAATCTGTTGGTTCCGCTTTATCCATTGTTCTTTTTCACCCTGTCAAACAATTCCAACAGATTTGCCAGGAATGATTGACCCTTTATTTAGCATGTTGACTCTTTGATTATTTTATGTGTTTTTAAATAGTCTACTATTACAACCTTTGTAATAGAGTCTAACATATTTCTAATGATAGATTTTAAACTAATTTGCGTACAGTTAACTGTTTTGCTTTCTCTTCTCCTTTTTGAATATGGGTGTTCCATTGGCAGTTTTCCAATTCTCCAGAACTTTACCACAATTGAGCGATCCTTGGAAGATTACTGTCATAACATTTCTTATCTCAATGGCTGCTTCCTTTAATATCCAAGGATGTGACACAGCTGGTTCAGGGGACCTATTGGTCTTCAGCCCCATTAGTTTTCATAATAATACTTCCTTTATGATAGTTATTCTATTTATTTCCTCTCTCTCTTTCTCTCTTGATTATTTATTTTAAAATACTTTTAGTTTCTTCTTTTATGATGCCTGATGCAAAGTACTTATTCAATTTTCTGTCACTTCCTGGTTCACCATTACAATTTCCCAGCCTTTCTCGGAGGGACCTATGTTCACTTTGGCCTCTCACTTCCTTTTTATATAGTTAAAGAAGCTCTTACTATCTATTTTGATTATACTGGCTAGTTAACCTTCTATTTGTTAATTAATATTATAATTAATTTATCTCTCTCCTTTTGAAGGCTTTTAAATCTTTCCCAATCCTCTAGCTTACCACTAATCTTTGCCACATTGCAAGTTTTTTCTTTTAATTTGATATTATCCTTAACATCCTTGGTTAACCAAGGTGGATTTCCCACATCCATTGGATACTTCTTCCTCAGTATATATCATTGTTGCAAGTCCTGAACTATTTTCTTAAACACCTTTCATTGCTCATCAACTGCCTTTTCTGTCAAACCCCTTTCCCATTTGACTTCAGCCAACTCTGCTAAGTCATTCCTTATTTATGTTCAGTACAATTGTTTCTCACGGGCATTCTCACTCTCAAACTAAAGGCTAAATTCTACCATGTCATGGTCACTGTTTCCTCAGGGATCTGTTACTCTCAGATCATTTATTAAACTTGCCTCTGGTCCCTAGTTGGATACATTACATATTGTTCAAAGAAACTATGACAAATACAGAGCAACCTAAATTATCTGAACATCGATTATCCAAACTTCAGATTATCCGAACAAGATCTCAAGGTCCCAATGCTTAGGTAAACTGTGTTATCCAAACATTTGATTATCCGTACATTCAATTATCCAAACAAAATACTCACTGCCTGTGTCTTTTGGATAATCAAGGTTTGTCTGTTCTTTTAAAAACAAATTCTTCCTTCATGGCTACTTCAGCCAATTGATTTTCTCAATCAATATAAAGATTAAAGATACCTACAATTAAAGTACTACCTTAATGATTTCTGCACTGGTTGTTCTTCACTGTGTCCTACACCCGTACACACATGGGAAATAAATAAGCACTACTACTGTTTGACAGTAGTGTGGGGATTGGGAAAAAAGAAGGGTTTAACAACAAAAAAAGAAGAGAAAAGGATATAACCAGGAAAGTTAAAAAAACATATAAACAGGAGAGTTGGAATCCCCTCAGTGCAGGTGACTGACTCTGAGCTGGCTGGCAAAATCAAAAATACTGCCTTTTTTACACACCCTCATTATGTCTCAATTTATTTTGCGTCCTCCAATATAGCTACTCTTAGGGAGAATATAGAATACACCACCAGTGTCTTCTTTCCATTGTTGTTTCATACTTTCACCATATGAATTCTACAATTCCAATTCAAGTTCATTTTTTGCTGTCATATGTATTTCATCTTGTACTAAAAAAGAAACTCTACCAACCTTACCTGCCTGCCAGTTCTTTCAAAAGGCACATGTCCTGATTATTTAGTCCCCAGTTTTATCTTTGTTTAACCGTGTCTTTTTAATAACTAAGATCATAGAACATAGGACAATACAGCACAAGAACAAGTCCTTTGGCACCCTAAGCCTATGCTGACACATTTTGCCTTTCCATACTAATGCTATCTTCGCCTGTAGGACACATATCTCTATATTCCCTTCCTATTCATGTACTCATCCAGGTGCTTCCTGAATGCTGCTATTGAGTCTGCTTCCACCACCTCCTCTGGTAATGTGCTCCATGCACTCACCACCGTGTGTGTGAAAAAATTGCCTCACTTATTTCTTTTAAAATTCCCCCCTCGCACTTTGAACCTGTGTCCCCTAGTAATTGACCCCTCCACCCTGGATCATATCTATTAACCTCTATTTGTGCCAAGAATCCATTTACTTTGATCTGAATACTATGTGCAAATAAATATTTTGACTTTTTATCACTTTTTCTCCCCCTTTGACCCTATATGCTGTTGTTTTCCTGTATTTGTACATTCTGTTCCTTTCTGTACCACGCTGGGTAACAATATCCAAATAGTTGCCCCATAGTGTTGCCATATTGCTTTACTTTGTAAGCCTACAGAAGCACTCCTCCCTTTATTTAGATTTAAGTTATCTCTAATTATTTGACTGCTAAGGAAACTGATCCCAGCACAGTTCCAATGAAGCCTGTCCAAATGACATACTTCTCATCTATCTAAGGGCCCATAAACAGAAACCCATTCCTCACACACCATTCGTTGAACCCATGCATTGAATTCCTTGAATTTAGTTACCCTATACCAGTGTGCTTGTGATATGAGTGCTAATCCAGAGATTACTACCTTTGTGGTTGTCCTTTATAATTTAACTACTAACTGTTCAAAATCTTTCAGCAGAACCTCCTTCTTGTTCTACCAATGTCATTAGTATCAACATAGATGACAGTAACTGTCATCCTAAGCCCTCTTCTCTTTCCCTGAGGAGATGTTTGAGATATGCACAACGAACAGTATCTACCAATGAACCTCCCCTTAAACATTGGCCTGGAGCTCGGTGACCAGTGGTGTTCCTCAGGGATCTGTTCTGGGACCTCTGCTCTTTGTGATTTTTCTAAATGACTTGGGTGAGGAAGTGGAAGGGTGGGTTAGTAAGTATGCTGATGACATGAAGGTTGGTAGCATTGTGGGTAGTGTGGATGGCTGTTGTAGGTTGCAATGGGACAAGATGAAGAACTGGCTGAGAAGTGGGAGTGGAGTTCAGCCTGGAAATGCATGCAGAATAGAGGGTTAAAGGCAGGATTCTTGGCAATATGGAGGAACAGAGGGATCTTGGGGTCCATGTCCACAGATCCTTCAAAGTTGCCAGCCAAATTATAAGGTTGTTAAGAAGGTACATGGTGTGCTGGCTTTCATTAGAGGGGGATTGAATTTAAGAACTATGAGGTTATGTTACAGCTCTATAGACTCCTGGTTAGACCACACTTGGAATATTGTGTTCAGTTCTAGTCACCTCATTATAGCAAGGATGTGGAAGCTTTAGATAGGGTGCAGAGGAGATTTACCAGGATGCTACCTGGACTGGAGGGCACACCTTATGAAGAAAGGTTTAAGGAGCGAGGCCTTTTCTCATTGGAGCAAAGAAGGATGAGAGGTGACTTGATAGAGGTGCACAAGATGATGAGAGGCATAGATAGAGTGGATAGCCAGAGATATTTTCCCTTGGCAGAAATGTCTATCAGAAGGGGGCATAATATTAATATAATTGGAAGAAGGTTTAGGGGCGATGTCAGAGGTAGGTTCTTTACACAGAGAGTGGTGGGTGCGTGGAATGTACTACCAGTGGTGGAAGTGGAGTCAGATACATTAGGGACATTTAAGCGACTCTTGGACATGCACATGGATGATCGTAAAATGAACAATACTTAGAGTAGTTTGATCTTAGAAGAGGATAAAAGGACCTGTACTCTGCTGTACTGTTCTATGTTTTATGTTCTAGCTAACATTCAATGGCATTCCTTGATTCAATCATGCGCAATTATCTTCAATATGTTATAATTGATCAAAAACCTAAATGCTGTAGTCACATCAATTTTGTGTCCACAAGCTCAAGTGTGAGCCTGTAAACTTTGCAGCAGCTATTAAAGCTCCTGACTCCACAGAGCCATTCCTGCAGTTGCAAGTTACAACAGGAGTGCTATTGAATATTCTCCACTTACCTGAATGATAATTACTCTAACAACACTCAGGAAGATCGATATCATTGAGGTCAAATTCATCCGCCAATTCATCTGCCATCTTAAACATTCACTTCCTGTGTGCCTGGTGCACTTTAGCTGTGATGTGCACCATCTCATGGAGCAATGTACAAGCTCTCCAAGGACTCTTCAATTGCAATTCTCAAACCTTTAAACTTAAGCAGAATCCAGAAGATGTGGGTGTCTGGCATTTGGGAGCACCAAATTCAAAGAGTCAAAGTGCACTTGGATCTTACACTAATGTCCGTGACACACCCATCCTGGTTCAGAAATATGTCGCCATTCCTTTGCTGGGTCAAAGTCCTAGATCTCCTCATCTAACAGCGTCTGACACCCACATTGACTGCAGCTTTTCAAAAAGGTGACTCACTATTCCCTTTGTAAGTCACCTCGGAATAGATAATGAATGTTGACCTTGCCAGCAATGCCTAGATCACATGAATGAATCGAAAAAACAATAAACTTAACGAAAGAATGTGATGTTCTTATGAGCTGTTCCCAGGTCTCTGCCAATAACATTTTGTGATTCATTCTATGGTTGTACATAAGAGCAGATCATGTATCCTCAAGTGAACCTAACTGTCAATGTTGACCCAGCTGAGGTAAGAATTACATGGGAGTGAATGAATTTTGGCTATAAATTCATACTTGTTGTTCTTTACTAAAGATTTTACATATTTCCTTTAGGTCAGAGTAAATAATCAACATTTCTTTTTACAAACATGATTCGTGGCCAGAAATTCCTGGCAAGGAATTTGAATCTAAATCATTTGGCCCAGGGTTGGGAAAATTGAGCTCATTCATTCAGTTGTCTCTACTGTTCTTCTTGCTTCTTCTTATTTATCAAGTCAAGCCATCCTTTCTCTGAGGTGTTAACCTTAGGTAGATCCAAAACTGTATTCTTCTCTAGCTGAGCTACCTTTATCCCTAATGTCATTTGTGTACGCATTTTCTCCATGTAATCCAACATCTGCTTCTTTGATCTATTTCTCATTGAACTACTGATCACCCAAATTCCCTTTCCAACCTCTTTACTGGGTATATCAAAGCTTTAGGAGGGGGTCCTTCTACTTCACAACTAACATCATGACCTGTCACTCATCTTTGTCAAACCCGAAAAAGCCCACTCTCCCTCCAACACATTCATTCATTGGGTGGAGACTATGTTAAGTAGGTTGAGTGACTAACCAACTGGTTTTCTGTCCATCTGTGACATGGTTTATGTAAAACATTAGGAGAACAGGTGTCAAAATTAGCAGCCCACTTACCATTGTTAAGAAAAATTCAATGGGCAATTGAATTTGTCAACAAGCTAATTAATTTGCATACTGTCATAATACAGTTGGATGATTTTTTTGTGATGTAATGGTACTGTTGCTACATCTGAACTAGGAGGCTTGGGTTCCAGTCCCATCTGCTCCAGAGGTATGTAATGACGTCCCTGTTCAGAAAATATCTATAATACAGTTGGCTGGTTAGGCAGTGGGTTTTGAAAACCTGTTGTTTTAGTCTAGCTGGTTAAAAGGAAGGAAAAAGGGGGAATATGTCCAGTTGGGGGTTGCCTTGTGTTTAATGGTGCTGGGTTGTTGAAGAAGGGGTGGAGGGTGCATGGCACTCTTTCCAAGATAACCAGTTCATTTCTGGCCACCCAAAACCTGCATCTCACCTCTCTCACCCTGAGTCTAGGCTCCCTGACACTCCCTGTCCAAGAAGCTGCCAGCCAATCAGATATGCCAGTAGTTCTTGTGGATGGGACATCATCCAATGAATGGCCTTGTTTAATATCGATCTGTTTAGGACTGACTTTTCTTTCATGGAGCAAACAGCATGTCCCCTCCCCAATCAACTCAGCACCTGGGCAATATTTATGCTTGTGCTGGATGACAAATAATATTCTGAGGTATGTCAACTTCACCTGACTTGCAAAGGCCTGTCCGTGGTCTATAGGGCACATTGAGGAATTCTTTAACTATCAGGATTTGGAGATGCTGGGGTGTACAAAAATAAAAATCACACAACACCAGGTTATAGTCCAACAGGTTTATTTGGAAGCACACTAGCTTTCGGAGCATTGCTCCTTCATCAGGTGGTTGATGAAGGAACACCGCTCCAAAAGCTAGTGCTTCCAACTAAACCTGTTGGACTATAACTTGGTGTTGTGCAATTTTTAACTTAATTATCAGGAACTCTCAAAATCTATTATTTTGCTGGGTGTTTGGAGTAGGTAAAAACAATGACTGCAGATGCTGGAAACCAGATTCTGGATTAGTGGTGCTGGAAGAGCACAGCAGTTCAGGCAGCATCCAAGGAACTGTAAAATCGACGTTTCGGGCAAAAGCCCTTCATCAGGAATAAAGGCAGAGAGCCTAAAGGTTGGAGAGATAAGCTAGAGGAGGGTGGGGGTGGGGAGAAAGTAGCATCGAGTACAATAGGTGAGTGGGGGAGGGGATGAAGGTGATAGGTCGGGGGTGGGGGGAGGGTGGAGTGGATAGGTAGAAAAGAAGATAGGCAGGTAGGACAAGTCATGGGGACAGTGCTGAGCTGGAAGTTTGGAACTAGGATGAGGTGGGGGAAGAGGAAATGAGGAAACTGTTGAAGTCCACATTGATGCCCTGGGGTTGAAGTGTTCAGAGGCGGAAGATGAGGCGTTCTTCCTACAGGATCTGGTGGTGAGGGAGCGATGGTGAAGGAGGCCCAGGACCTTCATGTCCTCGGCAGAGTGGGAGGGGGAGTTGAAATGTTGGGCCACAGGGCGGTGTGGTTGATTTTTGTGGGTCTCCCGGCGATGTTCCCTAAAGCGCTCTGCTAGGAGGCGCCCAGTCTCCCCAATGTAGAGGAGACTGCATCGGGAGCAATGGATACAATAAATGATATTAGAGGATGTGCAGGTAAAACTTTGATGGATGTGGAAGGCTCCTTTAGGGCCTTGGATAGAGGTGAGGGAGGAGGTGTGGGCACAGGTTTTGCAGTTCCTGCGGTGGCAGGGGAAGGTGCCAGGATGGGAGGGTGGGTTGTAGAGGGACATAGACCTGACCAGGTAGTCACGGAGCGAACGGGCTTTGTGGAAGACGGAAAGGGGTGGGGAGGGAAATATATCCCTGGTGGTGGGGTCTGTTTGGAGGTGGCGGAAATGTCAGCGGATGATTTGGTTTATGCGAAGGTTGGTAGGGTGGAAGGTGAGCACCAGGGGTGTTCTGTCCTTGTTACGGTTGGAGGGGTGGGGTCTGAGGGCGGAGGTGCGGGATGTGGACGAGATGCGTTGGAGGGCATCTTTAACCATGTGGGAAGGGAAATTGCGGTCTCTAAAGAAGGAGGCCATCTGGTGTGTTCTGTGGTGGAACTGGTCCTCCTGGGAGCAGATATGGTGCAAGCGGTGCAATTGGGAATACGGGATGGTATTTTTGCAAGAGGTAGGGTGGGAAGAAGTGTAATGCAGGTAGCTGTGAGAGTCAGTGGGTTTATAAAAAATGTCAGTGTCAAGTTGGTCGTCATTAATGGAGATGGAGAGGTCCAGGAAGGAGAGGGAGGTGTCAGAGATGGTCCAGGTAAATTTAAGGTCAGGATGGAATGTGTTGGTGAAGTTGATGAATTGCTCAACCTCCTCGCGGGAGCACGAGGTGGTGCTAATGCAGTCATCAATGTAGTGGAGGAAGAGGTGGGGAATGGTAGTCAGACCTTTAAGATTGACCAGTTAGACTATGATTATGAAAAGAAACACAAGATTTAAAGGTGCCTCACAGTTGTTAAACTCTTGCTGGAGCTCTGTGGTAACCATTGTTACAATCCACATCTATAGACCCCACTTCTATAAGACGGACTGCAGCATCTCTCCAAGGCTTCTTTGCCAATACTTTCCAAACCCACAATCTCCACCACTTGATGGAAAAGGCAATAAATGCATGGGAAATTATCATTGTAGAAAGGGTGCTTGGGGACTCGTTAACTGAGGTAGTATGGGCTGAGGTTAGAAACAGGAAAGGAGAGGTCACCATGCTGGGAGTTTGCTATAGACCTCAGAATAATCCCATTAATGTAGTGGAAAGGATAGCAAAGACGATTCTCGACAGGAGTGAGAGAGGCAGGGTATTGTCATGGGGGACTTCAACTATCCAAATATTGACTGGGATCACTACAGTACGAGAACTATAGATGGGTCAGTTTTTGTCCAGTGTGTGCAGGAGGGCTTCCTGACACAGTATGTAGACAGGCCAACAAGGGGCGAAGCCACTTTAGATTTAGTACTGGGTAGCGAGCCTGGCCAGGTGTTAGGCGTGGAAGTAGATGAGCACTTTGGAGACTGCGATCACAATTCTGTCAGGTTTACTCTAGTGATGGAAAGGGATAGGTGTACTCCACCGAGCAAGAGATACAGCTGGGAGAAGGGAAATTACGATGCAATTAGGAAAGATTTAGGAAGCGTAGATTGGGGGAGGAAACTGCAAGGGATGAGCACATTAAGAATGTGGAGCCTATTCAAGGAAAAGCTCCTGTGTGTCCTAGATAAGTATGTACCTGTCAGGCAGGGAGGAAGGTATAGAACGCGTGAGCCGTGGTTTACTAAGGAAGTGGAATCCCTGGTCAACAAGAAGAAGAAGGCTTATGTTCGGACAAAATGTGAAAAATCAGTTAGGGCGCTTGAGGGTTAGAAGGAAGTCAGGAAAGACCTAAAAAGAGATCTCAGAAGAGCCAGGAGGGGACATGAGAACTTGTTGGTGGATAGGATCAGGGTTAACCCTAAGGCTTTCCATAGGTATGTCAGGAATAAAAGAATGACGAGAGTTAAATTAGGGCCAATCAAGGATAATAGTGGGAAGTTGTGTGTGGGAGTCAGAGGAGATAGGGGAAGCACTGAATAAATATTTTTCGACAGTGTTCACTATAGAAAATGAAAATTTTGGCGAGGAAGATACAGAGATACTTGCATTTAGACTAGAAGAGATTGAGGTTCACAAGGAAGAGGTATTAGAAATACTGCAGAGTGTGAAAATCGACAAGTCCCCTGGGCTGGATGGATCTATCCAAGGATCCTCTGGGAAACAAGGGAAGAGGTTGCTGAGCCTTTGGCATTGATCTTCAAATCATAATTGTCTACAGGAATCGTGCCTGAGGACCGAAGGATAGCAAATGTGGTTCCCTTGTTCAAAGAGGGTAGTAGAGACAACCCTGGTAATTACAGACCAGTGAGTCTCACTTCAGTTGTTGGTAAAGTGTTGGGAAAGGTTATAAAAGATAGGATTTATAACCTAATCTGATCAGGGACAGTCAGCACGGTTTTGTGAAGGGTAGGTCGTGCCTAACAAATCTTATTGACTTTTTTGATAAAGTGTACAAACAGGTAGATGAGAGTAAACCGGTTGATATGGTATATATGGATTTCAGCAAGGCATTCGATAAGGTTCCCCACAGTAGGCTATTATACAAAATGTAGAGGAATGGGATTGTGGGAGACATAGCAGTTGGCTCAGTAATTGGCTTGCTGAAAGAAAACAGAGGGTTGTAGTTGATGGAACATGTTCATCTTGGTGTCTAGTTACTAGCAGCGTACCGTAAAGGTCGGTATTGGGTCCACTGCTGTTCGTCAATTTTATAAATGACCTGGATGAGGGTGTAGAAAGGTGGGTTAGTAAATTTGTGGACAACACTAAGGTCAGTGGAGTTGTGGATAGTGACGAAGGATGTAGTAGGTTGCAGAGAGACATAGATAGGATGCAGAGCTGGGCTGTGAGGTGGCAAATGGAGTTTAATGTGGACAAGTGTGAGGTGATACACTTTGGATGGAGTAATCGGAATGCAAAGGACTGGGCTAATGGTAAGATTCTTGGGAGTGCAGCTGAGCAGAGAGATCTCGGTGTCCATGTACACAGATCCCTGAAAGTTGCCACCCAGATTGACAGGGTTGTTAAGAAGGCATACAGTGTTTTGGCCTTTGTTAATAGAGGGATTGAGTTCCAGAACCAGGAGGTTATGCTGCAGCTGTACAAAGCTCTGGTACGGCCACACTTGGAGTATTGTGTATAGTTCTGGTCACCGCATTATAAGAAGGATGTGGTAGCTTTGGAAAGGGTGCAGAGGAGATTTACTAGGATGTTGCCTGGTATGGAGGGAAGGTCTTACGGGGAAAGGCTGAGGGCCTTGAGGCTGTTCTCGTTAGAGAGAAGGTTGAGACGTGACTTAATAGAGACATACAAGATAATCAGAGGGTTAGATAGGGTGGACAGGGAGAGCCTTTTTCCAAGTATGGGGTCGGCAAACACGAGGGGACACAACTTTAAAGTGAGGGGAGATAAGTATAAGATTGATGTCAGAGGTAGTTTCTTTACTCAGAGAGTAGTAAGGGTATGGAATGCTTTGCCTGCAACGGTAGTAGATTCGCCAAGTTTAAGTGCATTTAAGTCATCATTGGACAGGCATATGGACGTACATGGAATAGTGTAGGTGGGATGGGCTTCAAATTAGTATGTCAGGGCGGCGCAACATCAAGGGCCGAAGGGCCTGTACTGCACTGAAATGTTCTATGTTCTATATCTCTGAGTTTTCCTCCATGAGTACACCTTCCTGATTTGATCTGTTTTGCGATTTCTTCACTGCCGCTGTGCCAAAATCCTGGAACTCCCTTCCTAGCACCACTCTGGGATTACCTGTGTTACATGGACTGCAGCAGTTCAAGAAGGCAGCTTGTCAAGAAGTTCCGTTATTTTTTAAATGAACAAAGTAAACAAAGTTAGTGCAATGGTACCTAGGATGCGCTGTAACAGAAATCAATATTAATACAGATAATGTGCATTTATTAAATGTGATTTGGTTGTAACGCGATTTGTGAATCGTAGACTTTTTTTTGTTATGCGATTCCATCTTGAGCACTCGCTAAACAGCAAAACCCAGCCTCAGGATGCTCTGTCTGCAAAATGCAAATTCAGTGTGTTCAGCTAAAACGGGGATGTAATCAGCTCTGCAAGCCTTGAAACTTAGCTTGAAGCTGGCAATTGTGGTTTACATTTAGAAGGAAGCTTATTTCAAACTGGGGAAGAATCCCGAGAAGGACTGGTCTTCCGTATCAGCATCACATGGTCAGTCAGCCCGTGCGTTTCTGGTGAAGGGCTTCGTGAAAGGTACAGTGCTGTAGTCAGTGATTGCAGTGTTAAAGTGTTATATTTACTGTACCGTTTCATTCAACTATATGATTTAAAGATTTACTTAGAGTGTGCTATCATTTGTGTTAGGCTAATTACAATCTTAATTTCGATTTTTCCTGGTATTTTTGGTGGTTCGTCCCTAACCCTATTTTTTCCATCGGCCCCATTACTAATGTTGCGCGGTTTTCTATAAAACAAGGACACCAACACCGCATTATAGGAGAACTACCTAGTACCACAACTTCGCAAGGGTAATTATGAATGTGCAATAGTGCTGGTCTCATCAGTGATAATCACATCCCATGAATGAGTTATAAAAAATTGACCTTGATCTGGGCTCCCGACTGCATAGAGCATCTCTATCACTAAGACTGCCAATCTTCATGTCTATAATTGTGCCTGTCTTTGGTCCAGTCTCAAGTTATTTGTTCCTGCAGTTTTCATCCAAGCCTTTGTTACCTGCAGGCTTAACTATTCAAATCACTCCTGATTGGCTTTCCACCTTCGACAATTCATAAAACTGACCTCACATAGATTGGTTCTGCTGTCCTGATCTACATTCAGCCCCATTCATTCCTCATTGCTGAACCTGGCAAACTTTCTTTGTCAACCAGGCCTTGATTTTAAAATCCCCATCCTTGTGCAAAGCTTGACACATCTTTGGCCCACTTAATCTATGGTGCATTCTCCAAACCTACAAAAGCTCTGTGTTACTCTAGTTCTGGGTTCTCATGCATTCCCATTTTATTCATCCTACTAATGGTGGCTTTTCTTCAGCTATTTTTGCCCAAAGTCTTGTTTGTCTGCTTCTTCATTTTTCCTCTTTTAAGATAATCTAAAAACCATCTTTATGGCCAAGCATCCTAAAATCTCCCTATCTGATTCAATATCAATGTTTATTTGAGTATCCTCCTGTGCACTTTTCTTATGTGAATGGCTTCATATTAATAGGAGATTCTTTTGGAATGTTCCCCAGGAAAAACATTCAAATTCCCCTGTTGATGTCCCTGCGATTCCTGCAATAGTTCATACCTCTAGAACAATAAAATGTGGGTAATAAATACTGCTTTCCAGTGCAATCCTGCCAATAAATAAGTAAATTTCTTCTTCATCATTGGTTTGCAACCTTACTAACAAAACCAAGTATTTTTAAAAGAAGAAAATTGCACGGAACAAGTGTTAAAAGTTTTGTTCAACCGTGAGAAGGGAGTAGGCGTAACATTCAGTACAATTGCTACAATGTTATGTGCTGGTAAACACATAGCTACCATTTCAGGAGACAGATTAATGCTATCCATTACTCAATATGAGAGGAACATTGTTTCATAATCACAGCGATCTAATTAAATGTAAAAGCTGCATGGTAGCAGTGACAGTTTTGTTTATCTTCCAAGTTTCTTATAAATTACACTTTTTTGTAATGCATTTATGGGAAAAACTACCCAGCCAATGATAGAGACTTGATTACTTTTTCTCATGTTAGTTCATGAAGATAAGGAAGTTAACCTTTTGTTTACCCCATTCTCTTTCAAATGCCTGTGATCTTTTACAAGTAAATGGTCATTTTTTTGAGTTCAAAATAGTTATGCATTGGTCAACCTTTAGGTTGACAACAAATACTCAACATGTAATATTCTCCTATATCTTGCAGAATCTAGAAGGATTCATTGCGAATGTAAACAAAACAACAGGGATAGCAGAAGATAATAAGCTGGGAGTTTGAGATCAGAAGCAGCAGACAGATGTTGCCAAAAATCAGTGCAGTCAGCAATCTCTGTTGGAAACAGTTTGTAACGGATTGTTGTACCCCCAAAGTGCAAGATCTCTGCCCTGTGCTAACTACTGGAATCAGGGTTCTTGGAGTTTGGCACATATTGGATGCCCTTGTCTGTAGCCATAGGTGCATGCGGCTGGTGCCCATGGAGCATGCCTTCAGTTGCCGTTGCTCCAACGTCCATGTTAGAGGTCCTTCAGAACAAGCAGAAAGTTGAATTTGCTCTAATTTTCATATCAACATTTTTCGACGTTTAGCCAATTTGGTGTGATAAGATAGGAAGTTGAATATTAATGAGGCATTCAACAGAAAATAAACCTCCTTAAATGGCAACTGGTCACTGCCTATTGAGAAACTCGCCTTACCATTTGTGAAATATATAAAAGATGGAGTGAGATGCTCATAATGACCAGATAGGCCTTGATGGGTTTCTCTGATTCTATCACAGATCTCACCATAATCCATATTCCTCAGACCCTTGCAAGATTCCACCCAAAGTTTTTAGATAAAATGGTAATTTCAGTTCAGATTACTTCAGTTAATCCATGTGATCAGACGATTGCTGCCCTTTTAAGTCAGTGTTTCTTTCTTTATACAGCCATGTCAGTCCACAATGAGGCCAGATATTACATTCAAATGAACAAGCCAGATTTTATTACCACTTTGACAATGTTCGAATTCATGAACTATTTCTTATGGTCAAGTTGGGAACTGCAAAAATGACAAATGGAAATTTCGTTTGGCACAGAAACTTATTTGGAAACAGAATACTTTAGCACAAACAGTGGAGAAAGCAAATGTTTTTTTTAAAAATCACTATTCCATCCCCCATTGATGGAAACAGACCTCATTGCCTCAGTTCTGCTCCAGTGTGCATCACTCCTTTTCTGATCCCAAGCCTGGCAGCTGTCTGATCAGGTGTTCAATCTTTATATACCAAGGCCTCCTGTTCTGAAAATTACAGCTCCACCCACCCCCTGCCTCTGCCTTGATTGATTCTGTTTCTTCAACTTACCTCCTCATTTAAGAGCTGCTTAAAATTCAACTCTGACAAAGCTTTTTGCCATCCTTCCTCACACATTGTTCTTTGGTTTACAATGGTTCATATCATTTTATTGTGCTCTATAAAAGCAGAATGCAAGAGCGAGCCATTATTGAGTCATGTGAGCCTGAGTCTGGAAGCTCTCCAAGCCTTCTTGTAAGCTGGAATGTGCTCCTTCACCAGGGCAGGAGCTGGGAATAAAGCTGAACACTGAACTTGTCAATGAACAGCCACAGCAAAGACCTCCTGACAGCTGTCGAGTCAAGAAAGGGCCTGGTTGAAGTTGGCTGGGGTTGACAGCACTGAACTCAATGGGTGGAATCTTCCCAAGCTGGGAGCAATATGGACTGAGGCAAGAAATTGTAGAAAATCATGTGAGATGTCAAACAAAGCTGAAAATGTGTTGCTAGAAAAGTGCAGCAGGTCAGGCAGCATCCAAGGAGCAGGAGAATCGATGTTTCGGGCATGAGCCCTTCTTCAGGAAGAAGGGCTCATGCCCGAAACGCCGATTCTCCTGCTCCTTGGATGCTGCCTGACCTGCTGCGCTTTTCCAGCAATACATTTTCAGCTCTGATCTCCAGCATCTGCAGTCCTCACTTTCTCCTTGAAGATGTCAAACAAAGCCCTTCTTGATGTTGAAACTGAAAAGTCACATTTACCAACCATGTCAAGGAAGTGAAGATGAGATTCTTCCTGGCGAGTGGTGAGAGACTTATTAATAGGGATTATTGCTCATTATTACCCTCATTATCATTTAATCTCACCTCGTAAATAAACAGTCTCCAAATCTATCACCTGCCAATCAGAAACTTGATACCAAGAATTCCCAACATGAAATTCTGAGTAGGTACCTGGTGATTCCAATTGCCATTTGCTTTTCCACATTTCCACCTTGGATACAGTCATTAGCATCTCAGGGGCTGTCCCATTTGACAACTGCCAGTCTCTCCATATCATCATAGCACAATCGAATCCATTTACAATGTGCTTCTGCGCTTCAATACTGAACTTTGGCGTGCTGCTACAAGGACAGTGTGTTTGTGCTTGGACAGGCAGCTGGCTTAGGGATTAGACCAGATTGCGTTTCAGGGTCCTCGCTCATTCTCTAAGAACTTATCAATTTTGTTCAAAGCAGGATACTCAAAAACATTTCTATATAATTGGCCTTTATGAAATATGAAAAAAACCCTTAACATGCATATACTCAGTGCTGTTAAAAAGCCAAACCTTAGCACAAATACGCAAGAATTAAATGCAGACATTAGTGAAAAAAAAACAATAGCTCAGCATAAGGAATTCAACACTGTCTGACTGCTGGCATGGATAATGGGGCAAGGAAGTGCAAGTCCCTGCTATTGGTTGATGCAATCACCTCACACAATGGTATTGGAATCTGGCTTTTTAAAAATCCATTCACAGGAAGAGAGTGTCATTAGCTAGGCCAGTATTTATTGCCCATCCCTCATTGCCCAGTGGGCAGTTACGAGTCAACCACATTCCTGTTGGGTCATATTTAGGCCGGACCAGGTGCGGATGGCAGTTTCCTTCCCTAAAGGACATTAGTAAACCAAGTGGGCTTTTCCCTAACAGTTGACAATAGGTTCATGGTCATCACTAGACTCATAATTGGAGATTTTTGTTGAATTCAGATATCACCATCTGCCATAGCAGGATTCAAACTTGAGTCCCCAGAATGTTACCTGGGTTTCTGGCTTAACAATTCAGCAATAATACCACTAGGTATTGCCTCCAATGATAAATATGTTGAGTTTCCATTGAGGACAGAAATTAATAATTCAAATCTTTGTCCAGCTGGATGTTGGGGGCTGTTGCTGTGTCAACTCCAAACAGTAGCAGAGATGGTTAGAACTATTGTGAACTGACCGAGATGTCTGAGCTGGTTTTTCCATGGAGAAATATGGCATTGTTTCACAGATCATACTCAGTTGGATTGTAAATGTGAACTACCTTGAGGAGGACTAGCTTTCAGGCATCCTGAACAACAAGAAAATGTCAGATATAGTTGTTTGTTATGCATTATTATAAAAGGTTCCAAAACTGAAGGAACTTTTCGGCAGTAGGAAGAAGGGAT
Organism: Chiloscyllium punctatum; assembly: GCF_047496795.1. NCBI lineage: Eukaryota > Metazoa > Chordata > Chondrichthyes > Orectolobiformes > Hemiscylliidae > Chiloscyllium > Chiloscyllium punctatum. Next base: position 74,362,438 of record NC_092746.1, read on the forward strand.
AGGGTTGGTTGCTTGACTCAGGTCTCCAATGAATGGATGGACTAGGCGTGTTGGGGATTGTAAGTGCTCTGGCCAAATTGTAGTAATCTTGGTCTGGAGGGGTCTTCAGTCATGAAGGAGGATCAGGAGCAATTGAATTGACTCACGCCCCAACAATTCTCACCTGAGGAATAACAGCATGGAGGATTGTAAATGATCAGCCAATCTGAGTGGTCCTAGGGATGAGAGATTACAGCAACAAAAGGGTAATAAACAAATCCAGTGTGTTTAGGTCTGAACTCAGTGAGGTTGTGCAGAAACGTGCAGCTTTGCATCTGGCTTTACAGTAAAGTCTTTTTTTTTGACCTCATAAGTTGCGTTGACTTTGTATATTTTAGTTGGGAGCCAAAGATCAATTATGGAAGGATTTAAATCGGACTGACCAAGGTTTTCTTGACCAGCTTAGATGTTTTGTATCAGGGAATCAGGACGTTTATTTTAATAAACAGCTTTGTAGCTGAGCCAAGCCCTGTGTGATTTTGTTCTTTATTAAATCCAAACGGCCAAGAACCATTGTGAGGGAACAGGAAAATGTTATGTCCTCAGCTAGACCTTAAAGGCCGACAGTACTTCTGTGTTGTTTTGCTGTTTATCACAGTCACAAAACCAGGCTGTATGTCATAATTGTCAGTGGTCATCAGTCAATGGGGTGGACATGTTACTAAACAGCTCTGTGGGATGTCAGGGTTGCATCTGTACCATCTACACTCTGCATGTACTTCAAGCAAATGGTTATATCGTAAAATCGATAGGAAGCCGTCCTCAGTAAAATCCAGGGAGATTCCCTCCAGACAGAAGGTCCCAGCACAGTGATTAAAGGCAGCCTTCCATATCAGTCCAGGGGTTAGTCAACTGCTCAGTGTGGTTACAGTCATGGGGTCCCTCCCTGCAGTCTGGGGAGTGACTCATGGTCAGCTGAGTGTGTGCTGTGCAACCAGTCTGACAAGTCACCCAAACCCAGTTGGGGAGCTGTATGTATATCAGTCAGGGCTCTGGTCACTCATAGTTCGGGATTGTTTAGCTAATACTCTTAGGTCTGTGGGTCACTAACAGATCCAGGGGTCTCTCCACTAAAGATCAGGAAGGGTTATCTGAGGTCACTGAGGTAAGAGGGAGGCTGGGGAACTGAATAGTGGAAATTGAAGTGAGAATACTGGAATGCACACGGGATTGAAATACTGAAGGGAGAAACTCAATATATAATGGGAAAGATGAAGGGAAAGGGTAATACAAGCAGGGATTATCATCAACAGTTCCTTGTCTTAGGGAGATAGTGTGCTACTAAATCTGGCATGTTTATTAGCTATGCCTGAGAGTTGGGGGTGTAAAGAAGGCAGATGAAGATTCGGGCAGGTGGGTTCGGTGGGGACTTGGGGAAGCTCAAAGCCAGTGAGGTTTAGTCACCCTTCTTCCCAAAGTATCATTTCATTGTCATTTTCCCTTAGCCTGTACATACTGCAGGAGCTGCTCACTTCACACCTTGAACCACCAAACATTGTAGTACTAAGAACGGCCAGTCTCTGTACTTTAATATTGTAGCTGCAGCTAGACAAGTGCTTGCATGTTCAGCTGCTGGTGAAAAGGAACATATATTAACAAATGTGAAAACCTATCGATGATGAAGTGTCAGCCATGCCAACACTGTGCACTCAGACGGATTTCTCTTTCCCTCCCATTATATCTCGGTGCAGTTCTGGGACCTGCAGCTGGGATGGAGAGGGAGAGGAAACTATCCTACATTGAAGCCCATTGGCCTTGGTGGTTTGATTTTCTAGAGGGTGCAGACAAGCTTAGTGTATCCTGTCCAGAGACATGTATACCCTCCTTGGCTTGAACTCCTACAGGCTGACAGTAGCAGGCAGGGTGGAAGTGGAAGGCCTGGTCACACATGAGTATCCTAAGAGGGGATTCTGGGAGACCTGTATTGTGAATCCTCCTCTTGCTGGGTGCATACTGCCACCGCCCTGTCTCCTTGTGAGGAAGGAGCACTCGGATGAGCTCAAGGTCCCCTTGTTATTAGCGCTGAGCACCAAGGACTAGAACAATAGAGTGGAAGACTATGTGTATATCTCACAGACTCTGAGGGCTGGACTGGGATCTCCATGGCAGCTGCCAAACCTGTCCCTGCAAACAGCTGGATCTTGTACGCCTGAGAAAATAGGAACTCAATAGCATTGCTGGAGTCCTACTGCCTGAGGCGAAAGTGCGTATTGCAGATGCTGGAGATTACAATCAGGATTAGAGTGGTGCTGGAAAATCACAGCAGGTCAGGCTGCATCCGAAGAGCAGGAAAATCAACATTTTGGGCAAAAGCCCTTCATTCCTGATGAAGGGCTTTTGCCCAAAATGTTGATTTTCCTACTGTCTTAATGTCAATGTGTCCAGTGCCCCTGACAAACCTAACTGCTGCTCCGTGCCTACTTTGCTATGAGGTGTTCTCCTGCTTGGAGCTGAGCAAGTGCCTGGTCTCCAGCTGGTCTCTGAGTACCAGTGACCTGGCATTTCCTTCCTTGCCCAGCTGCAGAGACATAGCATGGCTAAGATCCACTCCTTGTAGAGAATGAATATCCAGCCGTCACCACTGCCTGACCTGGTTCCTTCAGTCCAGTTATGGGCTGTTCTCTCCTGTAATGAGAGATGGGGGAGATTAAGAGAGGTGAAAGTGCCTGGCTTAGATGTTCATGATTCTGTAGGTGGAGGCAAAGTTGTGAGGTGTCCCAGGCAGTGCAGAGAGCCTGCAGGGTTAGTGGGTGTGGTGGATTTAGGAGGGGTGAAAACAAATGAGGAACAACATTACATGCAATATAGAAAGTGGTAGGAGGGAGGGAAGTGGGTGCAGTGACAGAGATAGTGAGTGTGAGGTAGCAAAGAGAAGATGGTCATACTTACCCTGGTGGAGCAGAGAAGGTCACTGGCTTTGCCAGATCTTAGACACTGCATCGAGCCAGGTAGAAAGCTCAGAGCAGGCTAGCAAGGTGTGATGTCTTCTCCTCTCTGCTAGTCCTGGGAAGAAGAAGTCTGTCCTTGTCCAATCCATCCAGCAGGATCTCTGTCTGCAAGATGGGCTGCCAAATTCCCCTTGTGTGCCATGTTTGAGGCAAAAGGCATGAGCAATGCAGGGCATCTCAAGAGTGCCAAAGCATGGCCAGCTGTTCAACGGACATTTAAACCTGGCACTGATGCCTGGGCTGATGGTATGCCTGGGATATGTTGGCAGTTGTGAGTATTTCCAACAAGTGGGAGATTTGGGCGAGCATGGGAGAAGACAGGCACAGTAGGTCATTAATAATCCATGTTTAGGATGATTGTGCACAACAACCTGGTAGGCTTCACAGAGAGACACCCTCTGTGAAAGATGAAGAAAATGACATTTAGCGAATCTCTGGTAAAATTCAGCTCTTTGTAAAATTTGCAGTGCTGACCTTGGTTCTGCAATGACTTTCTTAACTGAATATCATTGGAGGGTCTGCGAGGATGGTTTGGTGTCATTTTATAAATGACAATGCCGGACAAGTGGCAGTGATAGCTGCATTGATGGTATCGACAAAGCATTGAGGAAGTAATGGAAGGAGCGGAGAGGAAATGAGAGACAGGAGGTGGCAGGAAAATTGGAAGCCCGAAGTCTACTGCTCTGACTTCATCTTCTTGTCATCTCTTCAAAGACCTCAATCAAATTTGTGAGACAAGATTTCCCAAGCACAAAGCCATGCTGACTATCCCTAAGTGCCTTTCCAAGTGCATGTGGATTCTGTCTCTCACTGGTCAGTGTCTCACACTGTAGTTCAAAGACTTCAGCAAGGCCTTGGACAAGGTTCCATATTGTGGACTGGTTAGTAAAGTTAGATCACATGGGATCTGGGGACAGCTAGCCAATTGGATACAAAATTGGCTTCACTGTAGGAGACAGAAGGTGGTGGTAACAGGGTTATTGTTCAGACTGGAGGCCTGTGACCAGCACTGTGCTACAAGGATTGGTGCTGGGTCCACCACTTTGTCATTTATATAAATGATTTGGATGTGAATATAGGGGATATAGTTAGCAAGTTTGCAAATGACAGCAAAATTGGTGGTGTAGTGGACAGCGAAGAAGGTTAACTCAGATTACAATGGGATCTTGATCAGATGGAGACCAATAGGCTGAAGATTGGCAGAATGGAGTTTAATTTAGATAAATGTGATGTGCTGCATTTTGGAAAGGCAAATCAGGGCAGGACTTATACACTAGGAGAAAGTGAGGACTGCAGATGCTGGAGTACCAGCATTGAAAAATGTGGTGCTGGAAAAACACAGCAGGCCAGGTAGCATCTGAGGAGCAGGAGAATTGACATTTCGGGCATAAGACCTTCTTCAGGAATGAGAGCCTGAAGAAGGGCTTATGCCTGAAACGTCGATTCTCTTGCTCCTCGGATGCTGCCTGGCCTGCTGTGTTTTTCCAGCACCACATTTTTCAACTCAGGACTTATACAATTAATGATAAGGTTCTGGGGAGTGTTACTGAATAAAGAGATCTTTGTTCATAGTTCCTTGAAGGTGGAGTTGCTGGTGGATCGGATAGTGATGAAACCATTTGGTATGCTTGTCTTTAGTGGTCAATGCATTGAGTATAAGAGTTGGGAGGTCATGTTGCAGTTGTATAGGACATTGGTTAGACTACTTTTGGAATATTGTATTCAATTCTGGTCTACTGGCTACAGGAAAGATATTGTTAAACTTGAAAGAGTTCAGAAAAAATTTACAAGAATGTTGCCACGGTTGGAGGATTTGAGCTATAGAGAGGGGCTGAATAGACTGTGGCTATTTTCCCTGGAGGATTGGAAGTTGAGGGGAGAACTTATAGAGGTTTATAAAATCATGAGGGGCATGGAAATGGTAAATAGACAAGTTCTTTTCTCTGGGGTGGGGAAGGTCAAAACTAGAGGGCATAGGTTTAAGAAGAGAGGGGAAATATTTAAAAGAGACCTGATGGGCAACCTTTTCATGCAGAGGGTGGTGAGTGTATGGTATGAGCTGCCAGAGGTATAGTTACAACATTTAAAAGGAATCTGGATGGGTATATGAAGAGGAAGGGTTTGGAGGGATATGGGCCAAGTGCTGGCAAATGCGACTAGATTAGGTTGGGATATCTGGTCAACATGGACAAGTTAGATCAAAGGGTCTGTTTGCATGCTGTATATCTCCATGACTCTATGACTCTATAACTGGACCAAAGAATGGCAGATGGGGTTTAATTCCGATAGACATGAGGAATTGTGTTTTGGTAAGACAAACCAGGGGAGCATAACAGCTAATGGTAGGCCATGGGAATTGTTGTCGAACAGAGAGTCTTAGAGGTGCAAGTACATAGTTCTTAGGAAGTGGCATCACAGGAGGGAGAAGAAGGTATTTGGCATGCTTTTCATCAACAGCCAGAACATTGAGTTATGGAGTAGCTATGTTATTTTATGGCTGTACAAGACATTCGTAAGGCCACATTTGGAGTACTGTGTACCATTCTGGTCAATCTGCTACACGAAGGATGTTATTAAACTGGAAAGGGTACAAAAATATTTACAAGGAGGTTTGAGTTATAAGAAGAGGTTTGATAGGCTGAGACTCTTTCCTCTGGAGTGAAGGAATTTGAAGGGAGACCATAAAGTAGTTTATAAAATCATGAGGGCCATAAATAAGGTCATTTGTCAAGGCCTTTTTCCCAGTGTTGGGGAGTCCAAAACTCAAGGGCATAGACTTAAAGTAAGACAGGAAGATTTAAAAGGAATGAGGGACAACATTTCCACTTAGAGGGTGGTGTGTGTATGGAACAAGTTGCCAGAGGAAGTGGTACAGGCAGGTACAGTTAGAATATTTATAAGACGTTTGGACAGGTACATGGTTAGGAAAGGTTTAAAGGGATATGGGCCAAATGCAGGCAAATGGTACTAGTTCAGCTTTGGAAACTTGGTTGACATTGACAAGTTGGAATGAAAGGCCTGTTTCTGTGCTGTGTGACTCTATGACTCTCTAACCACCATTGGAGTGCTTTAATACTTAATTACAGCCAATCATAATGAAACATCAGCAGCAGATTACTACTCCTTAACTTGGATATTCAGAAAAGAGGATTAAATGAGCAGTGACTCATATATCAGTGTAATAAATTGGAAAACTGAGGTCTCACAAGAATGTTATTGAAAGAGCATATATGATAAAAAAAAGCTTAATAGAAAGCAGAGGAAGTCCATGATCAATGCCAATACATGTAATAGATGTTTTATTTAAATAAATTAATATTTTTGTTTGATTTTTTATACACATTGGAAATTTAGTTATTATTTGTACCAAACTTTGTGTCTGGATTTTATTGTACATACTGTTCCTGAAAAGAGTGTTCATTCCAATCATGTTGTCAGATAGCATGAGACTACACAAAAAAAGCTGATCTTTCAACAGGTTGTACGTGAGAGTTCAAGACCAACTGTAGGCCTCAGGTGAAGTGATGTTGGGAAATAGTTGGCAAAGGCTCCATGACGTATTATTGTCCATAATTTAAAGGCAGTAATGTTGTCCTTATGTTTATAAAGCACCTTCATTTAATATAATTTATAGTGAAACAGAAAAAAAATGCCAGCAATTTGGGAAGCAGGAACATTGTAAGAATTTTTCATTCAGCAAATTTTGTATCCATGTTGCAGTTGTTTCTGTTTTAACATGGCCTATAGATTTTCTCACGTTTGTTGTTTTGCATTATTTCATATCCCTAGTGGAAATCCATGTATGTTATACTGACAGCATTGTTCTTATCAAGACCTTTTCTGTGACCTCTTCAAAAACTTAAGCAAGCTACTTAAAAATGATTTCCTTTTAGAAATCCTTCCTGACTCTTCCTAATCAACCCAACTTTTACCATGTGACAACTAACTTTATCCTAAATAATTGTTTCTTGAAGCCTTCCCACGCCAAAAGTGATGGGAAGTCATTGGGCTCAGTCTTGAGGTCAAAGATTCGTCCCAAGATACCAGCTTCTGGGATTGAAGTTTTACTAAAATATCTGGCAGCACCCTGGAAGGATTACCACACTGTTTGGCTTTCATGTACTTGATCATTGCACCCAATTCTCAGCAATACATTCACAACAACATTGTTTTTGCACTAAAAAAATGGCAGTATAATGGCAGCCAAATGGTTGACATGCATTCTCTAAATAAACTGCATTAATCATAGTAAGTTTCTTTTTATAGTTTAAAATAAAGGATCAGATTTTCTAGGAATGACAATCTCACGCAAATTTCCATTCTGCTCCTGCCTTGCCATGATAGCTCCGTACCTATGATGAGAGGTTTCAGCAGAGCTCACAGAGGAATTCAGAGCTGAGCTTCTATTCTGACAGGCTTGCATAATGTAGAACAGTTAGGGAGAGAAACCACATCCTCCTTCTTACAGTGTCTGCTGCAGTATTATGAAATGTAAAAAACCCAGCATCTCTAGACATCCTCCTTCTTACAGTGTCTGCTGCAGTATTATGAAATGTAAAAAACCCAGCATCTCTAGACAGCCACTTTAGTAGCTACTCTCAAAGTGCAAGTACACATGGTAAGTGAGAGATTTAGTTGTTGACAAAGCAGGATGCCAAGAGGGTCAGCTGCCAGGTAAGTAGGGGGACCAAGTGGGTACAGCATTGGATATTAGGTAGTTAGGATGCCGGAGTGCAAGGTAGCAAGACAGCAAAAAAAGTGAGAAAGTATTTAGGGTAGTTCAGGGTGGTATAGAAATATCAAGGCCAGCAGTGGGGAGAGTCAGGTCAGGTCCTTAAGGGGAGCGGGGGATATTTATCAGATGTGCAGCAGTTGATGTCAGGTCCAGTGGCATGGAGGAATGTTGGATCCACAGGATGGGAAATAGGGTGTCTGTCTGGCAGGGTGGCAAGGGATGTCATAGAACATAGAACATAGAACATAGAAGAATACAGCGCAGTACAGGCCCTTTAGCCCTCGATGTTGCGCCGATCAAAGCCCACCTAACCTACACTAACCCACTATCCTCCATATACCTATCCAATGCCCGCTTAAATACCCATAAAGAGGGAGAGTCCACTACTGCTACTGGCAGGGCATTCCATGAACTTACGACTCGCTGAGTGAAGAACCTACCCCTAACATCAGTCCTATATCTACTCCCCCTTAATTTAAAGCTATGCCCCCTTGTAATAGCTGGCTCCATACGTGGAAAAAGGTTCTCACTGTCAACCCTATCTAACCCCCTAATCATCTTGTACACCTCTATCAAATCACCCCTAAACCTTCTTTTCTCCAATGAAAACAACCCCAAGTGCCTCAGCCTTTCCTCATAGGATTTTCCTACCATACCAGGCAACATCCTGGTAAACTTCCTCTGCACCCGTTCCAGTGCCTCCACATCCTTCCTATAGTATGGTGACCAAAACTGCACACAATATTCCAGATGCGGCCGCACCAGCATGACCTCAGGACTCCGGAACTCAATTCCTCAATTCCTCTACCAATAAAAGCCAGTACGCCATATGCCTTCTTCACTGCACTATTTACCTGGGTGGCAACTTTCAGAGATCTGTGTACATGGACACCAAGATCCCTCTGCTCTTCCACACTACCAAGTAGTCTACCATTAGCCCAGTAATCCATCTTTTTATTACTCTTACCAAAGTGAATCACTTCACACTTAGCTACATTGAACTCCATTTGCCACCTTTCTGCCCAGCTCTGCAGCCTCTCTATATCCCGCTGTAACCTGCCATATCCTTCCTCACTGTCTACAACTCCTCCGACTTTCGTATCATCCGCAAACTTGCTCACTCAACCTTCTAACCCTTCCTCCAGGTCATTTATAAAAATGACAAACAGCAATGGTCCCAAAACAGATCCTTGCGGAACACCGCTAGTGACGGCACTCCAAGATGAACCTTTGCCATCAACTACTACCCTCTGTCTTCTTCCAGAGAGCCAATTCCTAATCCAAACCTCCAACTCACCCTCAATGCCATATCTCTGTATTTTCTGCAGTAGCCTACCATGGGGGACCTTATCAAACGCCTTACTAAAATCCATATATACCACATCTACCGCTTTCCCCTCATCTACCTCCTTAGTCACCTTCTCAAAGAATTCAATAAGGTTTGTGAGGCACGACCTGCCCTTCACAAACCCATGCTGACTATCCTTGATCACATCATTCTTATCCAGATGTGCATAAATCCTATCCCTTACAATTCTCTCTAAGACTTTGCCCACAACAGAAGTGAGACTCACTGGCCTATAGTTACTAGGATTATCCCTGCTCCCCTTCTTGAACAAGGGAATGGCTTTGAGATATGTAGAGAAGAGGTGTTGGAAATTCTGGCAAGGGTGAAAATAGATAAGTCCCCTGGGCCTGATGTCATTTATCCTAGGATTCTCTGGGAAGCAAGGGAGGAGATTGCAGAGCCATTGGCCTTGATTTTTGTGTCCTCTTTGTCGACAGGAGTAGTGCCAGAGGACTGGAGGCTAGCAAACAAGGGAACCACGTTTGCTAGCCTCCAGTCCTCTGGCACTACTCCTGTCGACAAAGAGGACACAAAAATCAAGGCCAATGGCTCTGCAATCTCCTCCCTTGCTTCCCAGAGAATCCTAGGATAAATGACATCAGGCCCAGGGGACTTATCTATTTTCACCCTTGCCAGAATTTCCAACACCTCTTCTCTACATATCTCAAAGCCATCCATTCTACTTATTCGTGCCTCGGTATTCATATCGACAACAATGTCCTGTTCCTGAGTGAATACTGACGAAAAGTATTCATTCAGCGCCTCCCCAATCTCTTCAGCCTCCACACGCAACTTCCCATTACTATCCTTGATTGGACCTATTCCTTCCCTAGTCATTCTTTTATTCCTAACATACCTATAGAAAGCCTTAGGGTTTTCCCTAATCCTACCAACTAAGGACCTTTCATGTCCCCTCCTTGCTGCTCTTAGCTCTCTCTTCAGGTCCTTCCGGGCTACCTTATAACTCTCAATTGCCCCTATTGAACCTTCACGCCTCATCTTTACAAAGGCCGCCCTCTTCCATTTAACAAGGGATTCCAACTCCTTATTAAACCACGGCTCCCTCACACGACCCTTTCCTCCCTGCCTGATAGGTACGTACTTATCAAGGACACTCAATAGTTGCTCCTTGAACAAGTTCCACATATCAATTACGCTCTTGCCTTGGAATCTACTTTTCCAATCCACACATCCTAAGTCATGCCTCAACGCATCATAATTTCCCTGCCCCCAGCTATAACTCTTGCCCTGTAGTACACACTTATCCCTCTCCATCACTAGAGTAAAAATCACCGAATTGTGGTCACTGTCCCCAAAGTGCTCACCTACCTCTAGTTCTAATACCTGGCCTGGTTCGTTACCCAGAACCAAATCCAGTATGGCCTCACCTCTTGTTGGCTTATCTACATATTGTGTCAGGAAACTCTCCTGCACACATTGCACAAACACTGACCCATCTAACGAACTTGAGCTATAGCTTTCCCAATCAATATCAGGAAAGTTAAAGTCTCCCATAACAATCACCCTATTACTGTCACTCTTCTCCTGAATCATCTTCGCAATCCTTTCTTCAATGATTCTAGGACTATTAGGAGGCCTGTAAAAGACTCCTAACAGGGTGACCTCACCTCTCCTATTCCTAACCTCAACCCAAACTACCTCAGATGGCAAATCTTCGTCCATCTTCCTTTCCACCGCTGTAATACTATCTTTGACAAGCAAAGCCACACCCCCCCCTCTTTTGCCCCCACCTCTGACCCTACTAAAACATTTAAACCCTGGAACCTGCAACAGCCAATCCTGTCCCTGATCTAGCCATGTCTCCGTAATAGACACAACATCGAAGTCCCAGGTACCAACCCACGCTGCGAGTTCACCTACCTTATTTCGTATACTTCTGGCATTAAAGTATACACACTTCAAGCCACTCTTCTGTTTACAGGCACCCTCCTTTAAGATTGATGCCATATTCCTAACCTCCCTACACTCCAGGTCCTGCACCCTAAAGCTACAGTCTGGGTTCCCATGCCCCTGCAGAGTTAGTTTAAACCCCCCCCAAGAGCACTAGCAAACCTCCCCCCAAGGATACTGGTGCCCCTCAGGTTCAGGTGCAGACCATCCTGTTTATAGAGGTCCCACCTTCCCCAGAAAGAACCCCAGTTATCCAAGTACCGAAATCCCTCCCTCCTGCACCATCCCTGTAGCCACGCAGTTCTGGAGTGGGGAGGAGGAGGTTTTTGGATCCAGAATGGGGGAATTGGGTGTTACTTGGATGCTGCCTGAACTGCTGTGCTCTTCCAGCACCACTAATCCAGAATGTTAGATTCAAAGCTGATAAGTCGGGGTTGATTCCAGAGTGGGGGATGTGGGGACGTGCGGCTGTTTAGTCCAGTTGTGTTGCAGGGTTTGAGGTGGGATGCAGAGTGACAGCAGGGGGGTTATGTCTGGAGTGAGGGGTGGGAATTGTGACCCAGGCAATGTTGGGGAGCAAGGAAAGTCAGTGCTGGATCAGTCTCAGCAGTAAGAGTGACATCTAGCCCTGGGGCAAGGGGTTGGTCTCGGTGGGGAGGCAGTGTCATGTCTGGGAGGTAAAATGTCACCATAGTCTCAGTCTCTCATTAGAGGGAGACAATTAGTGGTGGTTTAGTCTGAGACTCATCACATCCCAAGCGAAGGGAGAGGCTAAGAAGGAGAGTCCTTCATGGTAGCCTCAGCTGATGCAGGATTTGAACCCCTGCTGTTGGCATTACTTTGCAACTAGGCAGAGTGGGTACTGCAGATGCTGGGGATTAGAATCAAGTTTAGAGTGGTGCTGGAAAAGCACAGCAGGTCAGGCAGCATCAGAGGAGCAGGAAAAATTGACATTTCAGGCAAAAGCCCTTCATCATCACTTTTCAGCCGTCCAGGCAATTGAGCTATTCTACCCTGGATGGTGCAGTTATAGAGTCATGGAGTCATAAAGCATAGAAACAGGCCCTTCAGCTCACCATGTCTATGCTAACCAGCAAACACCAAACTATATTAATCCCATTAAACTGCATTTGGTCCATCACCTACCGTGTCCTGGCATTTTGAGTAGTTGGCATTGTGTCAGGAACATTGGCTGCCAGTTGACTACTTACTCAGGAATTGCTCTAGGTATTAGATAGCCTAAAGTTTCCTGAGTAACTATTTACTTAGCTCCAGCAGAACCCTCTGAATTCTCCAAGATAAGAGGATGATTTCCAAGTGTTCCAGGCAGAGGGGAATTCAGGAATGGAATATTTAACTTCTTGGGCAATTCTTTCGGGATGATGTTATGATCAGGATTCCACACAGTCCCGATACACAATTCCTATCTAACCTCAGAAACGATTATCTGGCCATTGGAAAATGCAGGCCAGAATGTTTTCATGTCAGTGGCTCAGTGGAAGCAAATCCCAACCACATGTTCGGTCCAATAAAACGCACATTCTTTGCCCATTAAACTGCTTCAGACTCTGGAGTGTTAAGGCAATGAGTTGACTTTAATTAGCTTAAAGTCTTTGCTGCAACACTAACAAATTAATGACCCATTTATTTATGTTACATGTCTTGTTGGCTCCTTGAAGGTTGCAAAGACCCTGAAATGTTTTAAGAGCATAACCCTCTTAAACTGCTAATCTGATGAATTCTTGTAAACAGGATATTAGTTGAATATAAATACTGTGGTTTGATGTAGAGAGCTTGTAGTAACTTGTACAAACTAGGAACAGTTGTTCTTTAACCATGTTAGGATAAGTTTGGTCCTCAAATTCTGTGAAAGTCTGAGTTATCACCTATTCAAATGCAGTTAGATTATTGAAGGTAATTTTCATAATTAGGCTATTTGGCCTATCGAGTCTGCTTAGCCACTCGATCATGGCTGATAGTTTCTCAACCCATTCTCCTGCTTTCTCCCCATAACCTGTGATCCCCTCGCTCATCAAGAACCTGTCTATCTTTGTCTTAAATACACTCAATCACTTGGCCTCCACAGCCTTCTGTGGCAATGAGTTCCACAGATTCCCCACTTTCTGGCTGAAGAAATTCTTCCTCATCTCAGTTCAAAAGGGTCATCCCTTCACTCTCAGGCAGTCTCTCCTACTAGTGAAACATCTTCTCCATATCCACTGTATCTAGGCCTCTCAGTATTTTTAGTTTCAATGAGATTCCACCTCTTTATTCTTCTCAACTCCATTCAGTAAGATGCAGAGTTCACAAGCACTTCTCATGTTACAAGCCCTTTATCCCAGGGATCATTCTTGCAAACCTCCTTTGGACCCCTTCCAATGCCAACACATCCTTCCTTCGATACAGGGTCCAAAACTGCTCATAATATTCCGAATCTAGTCTGACCAGAGCCTTATATAGCCTCAGCAGTACATCTCTGCTTTTGTGTTCTAATCCTCTCAAAACAAATGCTAACATTGCATTTGCCTTCCCACCTGCCAACGAACCTGCATGTTAACCTACTGTGAATCCTGAACTAGTACTCCTAAATCTGTTTATGCTTCAGATTTCCAAAGCCTTTTCGCATTTAGAAAATAGTCTATATCTGTACTTTTCCGACCAAGGTGCATAACCTTACACTTTCACACATTGTATGTCATCTGCTGCTTCTTCTCCCACTCTTTTAGCCTGTACAAGTCCTTTTACAATCTCCTCACTTCCTCAACACAACTTGTTCCTCCACCTACCTTTGTGTCATTTGCAAACACAGCAACGATGCCTTTGTCCAGATTGTGAATGTGAATAGTTGTGATCCCAACGCTGTCCTCTGCAGAACTTCACTAGTTACCAGCTGCTATCCTGAAAAAGATGCCTTTATATCCACTCTGCCTTCTGCCAATCAGCCAAACCTCTCTCATGCTGGTATCTTACTCCAAGGCCATGGGTTCTCCTCTTATTTAGCAATCTCCTGTGCAGCATCTTGTTAAACACCAATACTTGATTCAATTTAATTTAATCAATACTTCTTTAATCTCATCCCCAGTCAAAGTTGGAAGTAACCTTGAATTCCATCTAGTGTTAGCTACCTTCTTTCCATGAGTTTGTAATGAATGAGCTGCCGAAAAGATGCACAAAGAATCAGAGGCTGTTATAATCATAGAATAGCAGACCATTCAGCCCATCAAGTCCACACCAAACCTCCGAACAGCATACCACCCAAAACCACACCACCTTTGTAATCTGCACTTCCCATGGTTAACCCACCTAGCCTGCACATCCCTGGACACTAGGCAATTTCCCATGCACATGTTTGGACTGTGGAGAACCCAGAGGAAACCCGCGCAGATGCAGGGAGAATGTGCAAACTCCATACAGACGGTCACCTAAGATGGAATCAAACCCAGATCTCTGGAGCTGTGAGGCAGCTGTGCTAACCACTGAGACATCATGCTGCCCTGATGTCATGGAGCAACAGAAATGGTGCAGCACTTCTTTTTAGATGGCAAAATGTCATGCTTAGGTGCAGTTGGAACTGGCGAGTCAACTAGTAGGTTGGATGCACTGTTTTGAAATGTATTGGATTGGATGTTCCATGGAGAAGAACTATCAGTGCTGATCATTATTATGTTGAAAACTGGACAGGAATTTTGGGATCCACATACATGTGCCATAACAGTGCCAGTAGCAGTAGTGGACTCTCCCTCTTTATGGGTATTTAAGCGGGCATTGGATAGGTATATGGAGGATAGTGGGTTAGTGTAGGTTAGGTGGGCTTTGATCGGCGCAACATCGAGGGCTGAAGGGCCTGTACTGCGCTGTATTCTTCTATGTTCTATGTTCTATGTTCTATAACATTGAAACCCAAAAGCCGCTGTCAGTAATACTTCATTCTTCAACAAAGTGTACTGTAACCACTCTCACACCTTAAGATCAGAGAAATAGGAACAGGAGAAGGCCATGTAGACCCTTGAGCCTGCTTCGCCATTCAATGGATCATGGCTGAACCGACATACCTTATGCCCACTGCCCTTTTCCCAGAATCCTTGCTTCCTCTACTGATCAAGGCTCTATCTATCTCAACTGCAAGGATACACAAGGATTCGGCCACCCACATCTCTCTGTGGTGCAGTTTTAAGCCGCTGACAGAAGAAATTCTTCCTCAATCTTAAATCAGTGCCCCTCTATTCTGAGACTATGCTGTCTGGTCCTAGCCTCTCCCATGGGAAACATGCTCCTAGCATTTACTCTGTCAATCCCTTTAAGAATCCAATATGTTTCAATGAGATCATCTCTAATTCTTCTAAACCCCACTGACTGTTTAGCCTTAGCTCATAATACAATCCCTCCCTGCCAGGGATCATCCAAGTGAATCTTCTCAGAATTGCCCCCCATGAAATGATACCTTTCCTTAAGTAAGGGGACCGAAACTACTCACAGTACTCCAGATATGAGTCAAAAGGTGTGGTGCTGGAAAAACACAGCTGGTCAGGCAGCATCTGAGGACCAAGAGAGTTGACAGAAGCGACTGGGCTTGTATACCCTTGAGTTTAGAAGACTGAGAGGGGACCTGATTGAGACATATAAGATTATGAAAGGATTGGACACCCTGGCAGCAGGAAACATGTTTCCGCTGATGGGTGAGTGCTGAACCAGAGGACACAGCTTAAAAATACGGGGTAGACCATTTAGGACAGAGATGAGGAGAAACTTCTTCACCCAGAGAGTGGTGGCTGTGTGGAATGCTCTGCCCCAGAGGGCAGTGGAGGCCCAGTCTCTGGATCATTTAAGAAAGAGTTGGATAGAGCTCTCAAAGATAGTGGAATCAAGGGTTATGGAGATAAGGCAGCAAGAGGATACTGATTAGGAATGATCAGCCATGATCATATTGAATGGTGGTGCAGGCTTGAAGGGCTGAATGGCCTACTCCTGCACCTATTGTCTATTGTCTATTTCAAGTATAAACTCTTCATCAGGAATGTAGGGGTCGGGGTGGTAAGGGGGCTAAGAGATAAATGCCTTGGGGGTGGGGCTGAGGGGAAGGTATTTAGGAATATCATAGGTACATGAAGGTAAGGGGTGATGGTGATAGGTCGGAGTGAAGAGTGGAGTGGATAGGTGGGAAGGAAGATGGACAGGTAGGACAGTTCAAGAGGGAGGTGCTGAGTGGACGGTTGGATCTGGGACAAGGTGGGGAGAGGGGAGATGAGGAAACTGGTGAAATTGACATTGATCCTGTGTGGCTGGAGGGTCCCAACCTGGAAGATAAGGCATTCTTCCTCCAATTGTCGGGTGGCTAGGATTTGGCAGTGGAGGAGGCTCAGGACTTGCATGTCCCTGGTGGAGTGAGAGGGGGAGTTGGAATGTTTGGCCACAGGGCAGTGGGATTGTTTAGCCTGTGTTACAAAGTTTCCTCATTTCCTCTCCCCCCCACCGTATCCCAGATCCAACCCTCCAACTCAGCACCACCCTCTTGAACTATCCTGCCTGTCCATCTTCTTCCCACCTATCAACTCCAGCCCCTCTCTGACCTATCAACATCACCCACCACCTTCATCTGCCAATTGCACACCTAGCTACCTTCCCCTCAGCCCCACCTCCCTCCCATTTGTGTCTCAGCCCCCTTGCATTCCTCCTCCACCCCCCCACCCCCCCCCCACCTTCCTGATGAAGAGCTTATGCTTGAAAAGTTGACTGTCCTGCTCCGAGGATGCTGCCTGACCGGCTGGGCTCTTCCCGTGCCACATGTTTTGATCTGATCTCCAGCATCTGCAGTCCTCACTTTCTCTGTCCTCCAGATGTGATCTCTGTGATCTCACTAGCATCTTGTACATTTTACAGTAAGTCTTCCCTACTTTTAAAGTCCAGTCTCCTTGATATAAGGGCCACCATTCCATCAGCCTTCCTGATTACCTGCTGCACCTGTATGCGAGCTTTCTGTGTCTACCACTGCACTAAGTCCCTTGTGTTGCATCTTTCTACAGTATTTCTCCATTTATATAATACCCTGCTCTTTTGTTCTCCCTTCCAAAATGAACAACTTTACATTTTCCCACATTATTCTTAATTTCCTAGCTTTTGCTCACTTATTTAACTTATCAATATCTCTGTTTTAACTATTTATATCCTTCTCGCAACTTGGTTTTCTTTCTATTTTTGACTCATCTGCAAACTTTGCAACCGTAGATTTGCTTCCTTCTTCCAAGTCACTAATAGATATTGTCAACAGTTGTGGGTCCCAGCACTGATCCCTGTGGAACCCCACTGGTTACAGGTTGCTAGCCTGAAAAAGAATCCCTTACCCCTACTCACTCTTTTCTGCCCATTAGCCATGTTAATATACTGTCGACAACAGAATGGACCCTTATTTTATAGATTAATCATTTGTGAGGTACCTTGTTGAATACCTTCAGGAAGTTCAAATAAAACACATCTACTGGATCCCCTCTATCCACTCTGGTTGTAACTTCCTCAAAGAACTCTAATAACTTAGTCAGATATGGTAGGCTTGGCATTGAAAGGTATGCAACATCTTGAACCTTGTGCACTTGTCCATTGGCTTTCCACTGAAGATGGTACAAGAAATTGTGTATGGTGCACTCAGGAACAATGTACTTTTAATAGCGTAATAATTAAAAATCACTGCCAAGGAAACTCTGGCTCACAACATTTCATTTCATAAATGTATAATCAGAATCTTACATTATTTAGTCAGTGATGCAAATTTAAGAAGTAATGAAATATTATTTTTGGTCTGTCTGTTTTACTTCTCCCTCTTACTCCCCTCATTCTTTTCTAATTTTTATTTTGCTTTCTGCACATGACTTAAACCTGATTTATATTTCCTAGTTTAAGCTCTGAGGGTGGAATTTAATGCTCCTAAGATCACAGCAAGCTTGGAGACATAATATAACATATATTTGCATAGAAGGTGCATTTTGGAGAGCCTTTCCAACTTTCCATAATTAAATCAATGATAGGGAAAGTCCAGCTTAGCTTTGCTGCTGAGCGATTGAGCTTATTTTTCAAAAAGTAGTCATTGTTTGGTAATGTGTATTCGACAAACAAGTGAGGAACCAAATGTATTTTGTTCAATTGTGGTCAGGAAAATATTGCACTGTCATAATATTTGGCTATTAACTGTGTTTTATGGTTGTGTATTAAGTGAAAGGCAAACTATAACCATAAGTTATAATAAACAACTATCGGAAGAAATCTACTTTTCTAGACAATGTTTAAATCACTTTGACTTGAAAAAAACTTTAGGTTTCAAAGGCAAAGCATTGTCCTAGATTGAATAAATTGTTGCTGGAAAAGCGCAACAGGTCAGGCAGCATCCAAGAAGCAGGAGAATTGACGTTTTGGGCATAAGCCCTTCTTCAGGAATGAGGAAGGTGTGCCAAGCAGGCTAAGATAAAAGGTAGGAAGGAGGGACTTGGGGGAGGGGCGTTGGGAATGCGATAGATGGAAGGAGGTTAAGGTGAGGGTGATAGGACGGAGAGAGGGTGGGGGCAGAGAGTCGGGAAGAAGATTGCAGGTCAAGAAGGTGCTGCTTGAGTCGAGGGTTGGGACTGAGATAAGGTGGGGGGAGCGGAAATGAGGAAGCTGGAGAAATCTGCATTCATCCCTTGTGGTTGGAGGGTTCCTAGGTGGAAGATGAGGCGCTCTTTCTCCAGGTGTCCATGGCAGTAGGAAGCATATGTCAGGTATAGGCAGGAGTGAATCCTTAGAAGAGTATAAAGGCAGTAGGAGTATACTTAAGAGGGAAATCAGGAGGACAAAAAGGGACATGAGATAGCTTTGGAAAATAGAGTTAAGGAGAATCCAAAGGGCTATTACAAATACATTAAGGACAAAAGGGTAACTAGGGAGAGAATAGACCCAGTCAAAGATCAGCAAGGTGGTCTTTGTGTGGAGCCACAGAAAATGGGGAGATACTAAATGAGAATTTTGCATCAGTATTTACTGTGAAAAGGACATGGGAGATATAGACTGTAGGGAAATAGATGGTGACACCTTGCAAAATGTCCATATTACAGAGGACGTGCTAGATGTCTTGAAACACATAAAGGTAGATAAATTCCCCAGGACCTGATCAGGTGTACTTTAGAACTCTGTGGGAAGCTAGAGAAGTGATTGCTGGGCCTCTTGCTAAGCTATTTGTATCATCGATAGTCACAGGTAAGGTGCCGGAAGACTGGAGGTTGGCTAACGTGATGCCACTGTTTAAGAAGGGTGGTAAGGAGAAGCCAGGGAACTATAGACCAGTGAGCCTGATGTCGGTGGTGGGCACATTGTTGGAGGGAATCCTGAGGGACAGGATATACATGTATTTGAAAAGGCAAGGACTGATTAGAGATAGTCAACATGGTTTTGTGTGTGGGAAGTCATGCTTCACGAACTTGATTGAGTTTTTTGGGGAAGTAACAAAGAGGATTGATGAGGGCAGAGTGGTAGGTGTGATCTATATGGACTTCAGGCAGGCGTTCAACAATGACAAGGCGTTTGTCATTTACATAAATGATGAGCATAGGAGGTACAGTTAGTAAGTTTGCAGATGACACCAAAATGGGAGGTGTAGTGGACAGCGAAGAGGGTTACCTCAGATTACAACAGGATCTTGACCAGATGGGCCAATGGGCTGAGAAGTGCTAGGTGGAGTTTAATTTAGATGACTGTGAGGCGCTGCATTTTGGGAAAGCAAATCTTAGCAGGACTTTAACACTTAATGGTAAGGTCCCAGGATGTGTTGCTGAACAAAGAGACCTGAGAGTGCAGGTTCATAGCTCCTTGAAAGTGGAGTTGCAGGTAGATCGGATAGTGAAGAAAGCATTTGGTATTCTGTTGTTTATTGGTCAGAGTATTGAGTACAGGAGTTGCGAGGTCATGTTGCGGCTGTACAGGACATTGGTTCAGCTACTGTTGGAATATTGCGTGCAATTCTGGTCTCCTTCCTATCAAGGAGATGTTGTGAAACTTGAAAGGGTTCAGAAAAGAGTTACAAGGATTTGCCAGGGTTGGTGGATTTGAGCTAAAGGGAGAGGATGAACAGGCTGGGGCTGTGTTGCCTGGAGCATCAGAGGCTGAGGGGTTACCTTATAGAGGTTTACAAAATTATGAGGGGCATGGACAGGATAAATAGACAAAGTCTTTTCCCTGGGTTGGGGGAGCCCAGAACTAGAGGGCATAGGTTTAGGGTGAGAGGGAAAAGATATGAAATAGACCTAAGGGGCAACTTTTTCACTGGAGGCTGGTTCAATTGCAACATTTAAGAGGCATTTGGATGGGTATATGAATAGGAAGGGTTCGAAGGGATATGGGCCGTGTGCTGGCAGGTGAGACTAGATTGGGTTGAGATATCTGGTCGGCATGGACGGGTTGGACCGAAGGGTCTGTTTCCATGCTGTACATCTCTATGACTTTATGTCCCATATTCTATGAAGTCCCCCACTTGACTTTGTTTGCAATCACTATGGTTACGCCTACAATGAGGAGAAAAGATGGAGGACTTCAGTCAATAGAACAGAACAAGAGATTTATGCCTAGTCAGCCAGAAGTCATGTGCAGGTGTCACCAAATGGATTGCAGAAACACTGCCTTATTAACTCATCAATCTTTTGTACTTATCATGATAACAAATTTTGTAAAATTAGTTCAATTATATTTGTACCTGAAATGGTCATGTGACTAATCAGGACTGAAATATCTTTTAGATATCCTCTCCCAAAACTTTATTCAGTCTGTAATTGTAATGAACCTATGCCTTACAATTAAGACAGAGTGGACTCTAAACCTTACACTGCTCCCAGCACAATGAAGGGTGACTTAAGACCCTCAAGTCCTATCATGTATATTCTACGAGTGACAAGGTAGGTTGGAGGTAATGGACTCGGAAAGTTCAGACCATCAGAATTCTGAGAGGTTTGTGTTAGTGGAGTTTGGAAGGGATCATTACAGCAAAGTCTTACCAAGTCCAAGGGAAAAATATTGGAAAGCATCAGTTAAGTAAAGTTTAAAATCTGAGATTGGAGTGATGTTTCTTTGGAACTGAGAATCTGTCGCAAATTTTGTTGAGAAGTAGGTTGTGACATTGTTTTGATGTTTATCTTAGGATCTAACTGGTCTCCATATATGTAGTTTTTGTTCTTTTTTTCTTATTTTTGCATGAGAAATTTATAATTTATTTATGAACATCTCCAGCCTCATCGGTATGTTTTTCAATGGCAAAAACCGCAGGAATTAAATGCAAAAATTAAACAAATGCCACAAATGTTCTGTGTTCTAAGAAGAAGAATTATATATTTGTGGGGAGATGATTAAGAAATCCCATACAACTTCCCAGTGCCTCCTTGGAAGAAGCCAATCTCTTGAAGAGAATGGCTGCCTACTCCTTTATGATGTAATATTATAAACTTCAGAATTATTGTCACGGTTAATAAATTGAAAGAATCAGCAAAGTCAAACGGTTACATAGAGAAAGTAGCAGCAATAACTCTGAACGAAAATAAACTATTAATGGACAAGGCCAAACGTATACAGGGATTGAAAGCAATTAGCCATGTCTGTGAAGAGGAAGTCGAAGTTACATGAACAAAACTATTTTGGCATCCGCTCATTAACTGCCTGCTTTATGGCACAATAACTGATTGCCTTGCAGAAGAATTTACTGAGTTAATCACAGGAAAGATGTGTTTTCAAACAGTCAATGCCAAATGTAGCAAGGAACAAATAAGTTACTTCTGATAAGAAGGCAAGCTGCTTAATTGCAATATTTTGGATGCAAGAATCCAAAGAATCATCAATAATATCGCACCACAGACCTGTATAAGAATCCAACACCAGAACAATTCAGCAGCAGAACTTTGCAGAACAACTCTGTACAAGGATTGAATCCTGGACACTTCCAGAGACAGACGCTGTTGGTTGGAATCATAGCAAAATTCCATCATTAATTAAGTCATAGCTGTGCTGAGTTGTGAGCTGGAGTCACGAGATCTCTGCTCCAACGTTTAGCTCAGGAATTCTCGGTGGATAGTTGTTATCTAGCAGGTTTCAGAATGAGAAACGTATATTAATAAGGATAGACTGAGTAACAATGAGGATCATTAGGAGCAAGTCCATGATATTGACCTGTTGCCACTCACGAGCACAAATCTTGTCTTGATGCCTAGGATCTGGTTGGCCAATGTGAGTTTTTGGTCTTAACACTGAGAAGGGCATTGTTGAACATCTCCTCTGATTTTCCCAATTTCTCACACTAACCCATGTCATTCAGGACCTTGGGAGATTCCACCCTATTGTAAAAGTCTGAGATGTCTTAATGGTACTAATTGTTCATGTTAATAACTTTTAAGGGATCTCTCTGAAGAAGAACCTAGTTTCTGTGGTATATGTTCTGTTTGACTCAGTAAACTGCATTAACGTGCCCCTGACATTTCTGCACGTTCCAATGCCACCATCCTTCTTGACGTTTCATCCACTCAACTATGCGTTGGCAAACCACAAATTTCACCATGTCAATGTACCTGCCCTACATCTACACAGGATGTATTCGTTCTGAAATTGGCACTGGCAACTTGTGGTTGTTAGCTTACTTTTCTAGCATTCTCTCACTTCAGATCACCAGCCTCAGTCTGGCTTATATGCTTTGTTAATTTACACTGACTTTGTCATTGAGACTGCCAGCGTTTGTGTGAGTCTCAGTGCTTTCTTAGCAATAAAAAGATCTTCAGTGCTCAATTAATGATTGCTATGCCAGCCTCTGATTTAGCTTGCTTTTTTTAAGACCGAGGGAGAGACAGTGGCAGTGAGGAGCACTGAACAGTTAATCTGTAAGATACAGGGTGCATTTGTCACTGTATGGCACCATGTTACATCCATCTTATAGCTGCAGCATGTGCCAGCAAATTGCGTAGCAAAAGCACTGCACATGCTTCAAGCAAATAGCCATGTATAAGTCAAAGGGGAGCAGTCCATAGTGCAGGCAGGGGAACTGCAGTCGTTCGGGAGGCACTGTCAAAAATCAATGAAGGGACTCGTACAAATACACCATAGAGGTGGGCCACAGTCAGACAGGCACATAGTCCTACTCAAGTCAAGTTAAGGAATTTAAAAACAGTTCTGATTTGCTAACCACATTCTATAACAAGGGCCTATAACAGAAGACAATGCTTCACAGCCACGAGATTCATAAGTATGCAACGAGATGGTCTGTGATATGGAAAGGAGCTTTTTAGCTGGGTACACGTGTGTGTGCACGGGGAAGTGTGGGGTGGCAAGAAAGGAGGTTGGAGGAAGACGGTTGGGGGGTGGGGGGAGGTGGAAATGTGGTGGAGTGATCATGGCTTATGGCTGAATTCTATTTACTGTGTAGCATGAAATCTTTGGTTGAGCAGCATATATTTGGATAAGATGACATACTTCAGAGCTTCTAATGGAGACGTGGCAATAACCTTCTTGGGGCGACTCTATGCACCAGTTTGTAAAGGTGTAACTTGAGGCTTTATTGCTCTGGATGGGAGAGATGAGGAGTGCCTTGTGTTACATTTCTGAAACTCCCCATTGATTATCTGCTGACAAAATTCACTTAGAGAATGCAGTTATTAGAGTCATTGTGGCCTTGGTGCACCTTTGAAGATTGTAGAGATAGAGACAACGTATAGAGTATCATTAGTAAGGACAGCAAAGTAAACTGACCATGGAAGAGTTACAGACTAAGGTCAGTAAGACGAAGAAGAAGGACAGACAGCGACAGGTTACTAAACATGGCAGGACTGGCAGTCTGAGATGTATTTGTTTTAACACAAGGAGTATGACAGGTAGGGCTTGAATTTAGAGCTTGGATTAATACTTATAACCAGTGATGTTCTATATGGCACAGAGACTTGTTTGAAGAGACAAGATTTGCAGCTTAATGTTCCAGGATTTAGATGTTTCAGGCATGCTAGAGAGGGTTGTAAAAATGGTGGGGAAGTTTGCATTACTGATAAGAGGTCTCGCAATTTCTTCCCTTCTTTCCCACAATGTTCTGGGATACATTAGATCAGGTCACAGAGATTTGTTCACCTTTATATTGTGTAAGACCTGCTGAACTTCCTTGACTGTAATGCTGTGTTCTGAAACATCAACATTTATTTCTCTGCATTCTCTAGGCTCCACTTCTTTCTCCACCACAAAGACTGAGGTGAAATATTCATTTCATATTTTTCCCATCTCCTGGGGCTCAACACAAAGATGACATCTTTGGTCTTTAAGAGACCCTATCCTCTCTCTAGTTACCCTCTCGCTTTTAATATATTTGTAGAATCTCTTTGAATTATCCTTAACATTATCTACCAATGCTATCTTATATCCCCTCTTTGCCTTCCTAATTTCTTTCTTAAGAATGCCCCTACACTCTTTATTTTGATTAAGAGACTCAATTGAACCAAGTTGTCTCTATCCAAAATAAGATTCCATAATATTCTTCACTAGAGCCTCAATATCTTTATTCATCCATTGTTCCTGAATCTTCTCAGCCTTTCCCTTCACTCTAACAGGAGCATAATGTCTCTGAACTCTCATCGTCAGGCTCTTAAAAGTCTCCCACTTGTCCGTTTACCTGCTTACAGTCTGCTCCAGACAACTTTTGAAAGTTCTTGTCTCATACCATTAAAATTTGCCTTATACCAATTAAAACTTTGAAATTTATGTAAGGTTTATCCTTTTGCATAACCATTTTGAAAGTAATAAAATTATGAACGCTAAATCCAAAGTGTTCCCCCACTTTTACTAAGTCACTTGCCCTGCCTTATTGCCCAGAAGAAGGTCTAGTTTTACTCCTTCTCTAGTAGGAACATCCACATATTGATAAAGAAACTTTTCTTGAACATTTAACACATCCTTCACGATCCAACCTTTAATACTATGGTACCCCAGTCAATGTTTGGAAAATTAAAAACTCCATTATTAAAACCTTGTTATGTTTATATATATCTGAGATCTCCTAACATGTTGCAGCAATATTTGTATCACCTATTACAATGAGTGAGGTGCCTGATGACTGGAGGGTGGCTAATGTTGTATATTTGTTTAAGAAAGGTTGTAAGGATAAACTGAGGAACAATAGACCTATGAGTCTGACTTATTTTTTTGGGTAAATTGATGGATGTGATAACAAAAGATAGAACTTATGGTAATTTAGAGAGGCAAACGTTGGTTAGGAATAGTCAGCATAGATTTGTGTGAGGGAAATCATGTCTCATAAATTTGATAGAGTTTTTTGAGGAAGTTACCAAAAAGATTGATGATGGCAGAGCACTAGATTTTGTTTACGTGGATTATAGTAAAGTCTTTGCCAAGGTTCCGCATGGTAGGCCAATTAGATAAGTTAGGTCATGTGGGATTCAGAGTGAGCTTGCCAGTTAGATAAATAATTGGCTTAACAGCAGGAGACAGCGAGCAATAGTGGAGGATTGCTTTCTGGGCTGGAGGCCTGACACCAGAGGTGTTTCACTGGGTTTGGTTCTGGCTTTTCTTCTACTTGTCATTTATATAAATGATTTGGACAAGAATATAGAAGGCACGGTTAGTACTTTTGCGGATGACACCAAAATTGGTGACACAGTAGACAGCGAAGAAGGTTTTCTAAGATTACAAAGGGATCTTCATCAAATGGGTCAATGGGCTGAAGAAAGGTAGATGGAGCTCAATCTGTATAAATGTGGGGCAGTGCATTTTGGTACAATAACTAAGGATAGGGCTTATACAATTAATGTTGAGAGTGTGGTGCTGGAAAAGCCCAGAAGGTCAGGCAGCATCTGAGGAGCAGGAGAATTGCCGTTTCAAGCAAAAGCCCTTCATTAGGAATTAATGGTCAAGCCTTGGGTAACGTTGTAGAACAGAGGGACCTAGAGGCGCAGGTACATAATTCTTGGAAGTTTATGTCACATATAGACAGGATGGTTAGAAAGGTGTTTGGCAAGCTTGCCTTCGTTGCTCAGTGCTTTGAGTATCGGAGTTAGGAAATGATGTTGAGGCCTCTTCTAGAATACTGTGTCCAGTTCTGATCGCTCAGTTATAGGAAGGATATTATTAAGCTGGGGAGGGTTCAGAAGAGATTTACCTCCTTGGGTTTTCTTGTCAGTGTTATCTTCTGGACAGCACTTTGGTTGTTTGGAGGCAACAGTCAAGAAGCAGCAGGAGGGTTGAATCCTCAGGAGTGGGAAGGATCTCTCTGTACAGTTGACAGTAAATATGGGGCAAGTTGGCACCAGCTCCTGCTGTCTCATCAATTGATGCTGACATCGCTGCCTGGGTTCTTACCTTGGACCCTGGATCGGACGGCACCACACTTTGAGTGAGTTATCATCCAGCTATGGCAAGAGTGTGTATGACCAGCCACTAAGCAACCAAGGAGAAATGGCATAGACATCTGGTACCACAACTGGGAACTTCTCTCTTACCATGAAGTTCAGCCCTTGGTTCTCCTAGCCTGACCATAATATGATTGGGCATCATTAATATTTGAAGGGAAAATTGTTTCTGGATCTGTGCAATTGTAAGAGAAAGAGAAATTTAGGGCTAACCTTGATTTGACCAGGGCTAAGAAGCTACTTCTAAAGGACAATAATAATTCTTGCTTACATTGCAGTTCCTTTTTCTACTCAGTGAATGCCCAGATTACACAAGTTTGATACGTGTGCCAGTACGTACCAGAAGGTTTTCAGCTACACAATCAATTTATTGTACAAGTTGCTTAATCATGAAGTTTCTGTCTTTCAGGAAAATGTTTGCAACACATTTAGTGCAGCTGTTTCCATCGAGGCTGTAGTAATCATTATAATAACATAGCTACTAGTTGGAACAGAGCAGATTAACAAAATGAAACCATGCTATTAGAACATCAGTTCTTTCCTGTTAAAAATGTACAGTGCTAGCTGTACAATTCATTCTTTACAGATTGTTTTCCATGAGGGAGTTTTTGTCATTCAATACAAATACAAACAAAATATGAATAAAGACAGTAAAAAATAAGACAGATGGCAGATTCGAGAGAACAATAGTGACTTCAGTGACTTCTTTGGAACAGAAACATCAACTGAGCTCCTAATATCCAATATTCTGGTCTGATTTTTCTTAAATCTAACAGAACAAAATGGTAACACGTCAAATAGGAAGTTTACTGCTATTATTCTGGTGCTGTGACAATCAAAACTGAACAATTTTATCTCCATGAATAGTAGTTATTTCTCTCAATGTTTGAGGCAGCACGGTGGTTAGCACTGCTGCCTCACAGTGCCAGGGATCCGGGTTTGAGTCCACCCTTGCACAACTACCTGTGTGGAGTTTGCACATTCTCTCCATGTCTGCATGACCATCCTTTGGATGCTCCAGTTCCCCCTCACAATCCAGTGATGTGCAGGTTACGTGAATTGGCAATGTTAAATTCCCGGTGAAGGGCTTATGCCCAAAATGTTGATTCTCCTGCTTCTCGGATGCTGCCTGACCTGCTGAGCTTTTACAGCACCACACTCTCGACTCTGATCTCCAGCATCTGCAGTCCTCACTCTCTCAATTGCCCTGTAGTTATCAGGCATGTCCAGCTAGATGGGTTAACTATGGTAAATGTGGAGTTACAGGAATAGGGTGGGATGTTTTTCTGAGGGTCAGTGCACACTTGATGGGCCGAATGGCATCTCTCTGCACTGTCGGGATTCTGTAATTCTGGCAAAATACAGAAAATGCCTGTCAAAGGAATGGCTGATATGGTTCAATGTCAATAAGTTTTATGTATATGTGGGGCTTATTTTTGTCTTCATCAGATAGAAACAGATTTTCACTTTATTGTAAGTTACAACTGTGTAAAAACACATGCAAAAAATGTGAAAAAATCTCTTTGTTTTGAGCTTTCAAGAAAGAGCGACTTAATTATCAGGCACCTTCAATGGGTAAAAGCATCACAGGGAGTTTTCCTTAGAAAATCATGGATTTTGTCAAGATATACTGACAATCGAAAATGTTCCTTATTCTGAGCTCTGGATTGGGAAGTTACCCCTTTGTAAGCAGGAACAGCTAATTACCACACCAGCAAGGTAGGTTCACTTATTAAAAAATCATATATTACAAATAGTCAACATCCTGCTGTGCATAGTACTTGAGGAGATATTGAGAAATTTCCTCTTTGTATTATATGAAACAAGCTGTATGCCCCTTATATATTTATTAATTTTACTGTTTCTGTTGCAAATGAAAGGCCTTCCCTGCTGTTAGTCCTATGAAGTTGGGAGCAGCAATTTCTTCTATTACCAAACATAAAGCCATTAATATTACAAAAGCATCATCTCCATCACTGTTGCTTAATATTACTGTCTCAAAATTTAAATTCTTTTGTCTTTTATCCTTTGTCTAAATGACAACCTTCCTCTAATTTTTAAGAAATACAAATTATTGTTTCAAATTGATTTTTTTCAGATTTCTAATGAATGTTCAAATATTCAGTATGTCTGTATGTATGTGAATCACAGTTAATATTTTCCAGGAATAAATTAAACATTTCTCTCGGCACTAAGTAGAGGATCCAATTTTCTTTTCATGTGAACATCTGCCATGACATTGACTGGTGGAATGATTTCCAATTGTTACTGGGCCAATATCTTGCCTGAATGGGCTGAGACATGGCAGAAGCGAAGCTTTTTAAAAATATCTGACAATCTTCTCGTTTTCAGGATTAAATGTGATTGTAAGCCCAGTGAAAATGCACATCAGCCTATCTCTGGCTAAGCAGTGGTCATGAGAAAGGTCAACCGAAATGGATACCTACTATTGTGCAAATAGCTCTTAACAGCAGCTCTGGGATAATAACAAGAAAGTACCTGAGACACACTGCAGGCTAGTCAACATGCATGGAGAGAACAGGCAAGTTAAGATTTCATACTTCTATGGCTATTTTTCTCTCAACATTTAAACAGAGCTCGCCATAGCTCTTGAGCAACCTACTGAATGTCTCCAGCAATTCCTGTTCTTGCTTCCAATTTCCAGCATTTTACTTATTTGTAATCTGAGTGTATCTGGTTGCACATGCTGTTCCTGGCTGTGCTGAAAGCTAAACAAAGGTCTGACTGTGATTACAAGTTCATTTCTCATTACTGTCAAAGGGAAACAGAATTGGATCAAGTATGCCTCAATGAAATTGTGCAAAGAGAAAACATTAACTTCATTTTTTCTCTATCAGGAAACCAAAACTGTTTACAGAAATCTCATTCTTGATTTAGTTACAATGAGCCCTAAACAGACAATTACAAAATGAAGTTAACTTTTGTTTGGAAGTTTGTTCAGCTCTCAGTTTCTCTCAGTGTAAACTTTCCCTTTATCTGAAATTCCTTGCTCACTCCTTAACTACAAAAAGGTTGGTCATGTGAAAATATTTTCACTTTTTGTAACCACAGTGCTCCAACAAGAAATGATGACTTCTGTTTGATTTGTGGTTTATATGGAAACTTTACCACTTGATACATTTATCCAATATCAAAGGTTTGCCATTCCTAATGTTTCATGTATCAAGATTACTACAAAGAGATTGTTTTAATAATGTAAATTCTAATTTTTTCTTCCTGTATTAGTCAGCATGGCAAAATATATCATCCTGACATACTGAAACATAAAATTGTTTACTATTGCAGGTTCATCTCAATCTTTGATGCACCATTGCCAAATACGTGTTGCTCACAGTTACATGTTTTTGATTTAACATTTCTCTCATATTTCTCGAAGCTTAATTGTCAACATTATCCAAATAAGCAAACATTCTGGGTAATTGATATCTTTGGTACCTTGGCTTTTACGGGTTTGAATTGAATGACTGACAAGTTTTCACAATTGACCCTCTTTTGGCAATTGCTGGTCTGCTACTCCCATGTCAGACAGGAAACAGCAATGAAAAAGCAACAACTCCCTTGTGGGCAGGGATGCCAATCAGCCAAGCTGAAAGCAGTTTGCTAGCACTGAGAGATAGTTGCCTTTGGGAAGGGAAGACAGGACCAACTGAGAGGGTCTCAATGCTTCAGTGTGGAAGGAGCAGGGATGTGGCAGAGTTTGAGTATAGAGGCTCAGACTATCCTGCTTTGGTCTGCTCCTTTTAAAATCCATTGAAGAAATGTTTGAACTTTGTTCTGTTGTTACTGGTTGGCTTCCCAACAGTTTTATTTAGATGGGTGGCCATGATGGAATGATTTAAGTTCGGACCTCCTGAGAAATCACAAGACCCTGTTTATTCAGGAGGATCCAGAGAGAACCTTCGTTTGTGAGGTGATTAAAACCAGGGATCCACAAGAAGCTGAAATTGGAGAAGTGCTGAGTTCTCTAAGTACTGTTCGGTTCAAAGATCTTGTGGCCCATGCTTTTAAAAACTGAAACTGCAGCTCAGGTGAGGAAATTGACCGTGGAACCATGAAACTGGAAGCCATTCAAGTGGGTGGAGTTAATAGGAATGGAATGGTACTAGGAGAGACTATAGCCAGGAGATGGAGTTCTCTGCAGCTGGCTCTCAGTTCAGTCCAGTGTCTGACTATTCAGGACATCTGCCCTGGGCTGGAGAGAAAGCATGTCATGGAAGGGGAAGAATCCAGTTCTTCTGGTCGAGTGAAACATCACAATGGATGTTGGATGAGGGAAGACGGTCTATTGGAGAGTATGAGTAGCCATTGGTTAGGGGTTACTGTTTAAAATTAGGAGTCAGACCCATTAACGAGAGAGATTAAGAGGACTCTTTTTCAAAAGGGTTGTGAGTCTTTGGAACTTCTTCCTCAAAATGTGGTGGAAGCAGTCTGAATACTTTTAAGGAAGAAGTGGATAGATTCTTGATAAGCATGGGGGTATGTGGAGTAATAAGATCAACCACAATCTTATTGAATTCCTACTCCAAATTCATATGTTCTAATGCTGTGTATTACTGATTTGACAAAGAACGAGGACCAACTCTGAATGGACTTACTCATGGTTGGGTTACTGATGTCGAAATTGGATTAACTATCTCAGTAAATGCTACCAAAGCTGGGCTACTCCTGTCCACATCAAAGGGTCAGTGAGAAAGGATCTCAGCCTGCCCTTATGACTCTGCTTCCCCCTTTTGATCTATTCCCCTTGATCAGGGGCCATCAGCATTGAATGTTGTGCTTCTCGCAGGATTCCAAAAGCAAAGCTGTCAGTGTGAGAGGAAACTAGTGACTGTATGGCAGCAGGAACATTAAAACTGTTCAATTACTCACAGCTACCCATCTAGGAATATTTCCTGTAGCCACACCACTCCCATGGTATTTTCATAACTAGGATTTATTTTCAGTAATAAAATTATACAAGGTATTGCTCAAGTTTGCAAAGATTAAATTTGTCCAAACTTTTGCTAGTTGCAGACATGACTATTCCCATAGCCTCCCAGCTAACCACCACCTTTCAGTGTGTAAACCTGAGAACTCACTCAAAATACATAGTCTCTTCAACAGTGTGCTAATTCTGTACTCCCTTCACCTCTGCGCTATGCAAATTGCATTCAGGCTCAAAACTCTTTTGATTAAAAAAAATCACAGTGTTGTGTCCAAATCCCTTTATGAATACATCTCTCAGAACTATTGTATGTTCTCATTGGACAATTAAACCTGTTGGACAATTAAACCTGTTGGACAATTAAACCTGTTGGACAATTGCAATGACTGAAGATTCTTCAGTTCTGCTTTCTTCATCCTTCAGCCTCATTCTGTTACATTGACCTGTCCCGACTATGGACCATATCAGAAAATCCTAGTGTAAGACATTTGACCATGTCTTGGAAAAAACATGCACAGGTATCTTTCCAACCCTCCAATGTGTCCTCGAGTCTGCAGCTTGGCCTCCAGTTCAAACGGCCTCAGTGAAGGTGTCCACTGCAGAGAGTTTACCTTTGATCACACAAGCACCACATTCTGTTAACATTATTCATCACTTGTCTGACTATTGTTATGGGATTTAATTAAACAATTGTTTAACTGGTTAAACTTTAATTGACATCAGTAATCTTGCCTGTTTTTATGTTCTTATTGTTTAAATAAATGCTCTAGTTACTCTGACTGGAATTCCTTAGTTAGAATGAATAGAGAATATTTCCAGGATGAGGCATGTTAGTTGTGAGGAAAGAATGGAGAAGTTGGGACTTGGAGAGGAAAAAGCTAAGAGAAAATTGATACAAAATTTCAATGACATGAGGCTATGGATAGGATACATGGGGAGAAACTGTTCCCATTTGGAAACAGATCAATAACTAGAGGGCATACCTCTAAAGTGTTTAGCAAGAGAAGTAAATGTGAAGTGGTTTAGGTCTGGAATGCAAAGTGGTTTAGGTCTGGAATGCACTATCAGGAAGTATGGCATAGGCCAGTTCAAGTTTGCCATCTAAGAAGGCATTGGACAGTTGCCTAAATAGATGCAATGTGCAGAGTGTTGGGGGAAAGGCAGGAGATTGGCACTAAGTTAAAATACTCAGGAAACCAGTGCAGACATGTTGATTCGAATAGCCTCCCTCTGCACTGTAACAATTCTGCGATACTGCACCACAGGAAATACTCTGCAGCCAATTGAATAAGTTGTCCTATTATTTGTAAACCTTTCTATTAGTAATAAAATCTTAAAATTATAATTATTCAAATTTTGAAAAACTTTAAAATACTCAAATACTAACTGACGACCCTCGTTCCTATGAAACCACACTTGTATTATTCTTAAAATGGCTGTGTTGCCTCTGATTAGACTGGATTCTGCTTTCAGGCACAGCTAACCGTTTCCAAGTACTCCTCCTTTCCACCCTGTTGTCTGTCTGTGGCCCATTCTTTCTGTCAGTCTAAGATCAGGACCATTACGTTTCTACGGTATCTAAAAAAAATCTAACTGGGCTCATAAGGCCAATCCAAGGGCAGGTACTGAGATTTTCCAAATTCTCATCGCAGTGTAAACCCATCATAAACTTGAAGGATGAAGAAGTAATCTCACAGATGGGACAAACATGATAAAAGGTGTGCATTATGAATGGCAGACTTTTGAGAGATTTTACAGACTCAGAGCTGTAAGAATAACTGATAGAGCTTGGTTGAAGTGACTGATCATCTAATTCATTAGCAAAGTAGGATCTGATCATCAATATAATAGAAACAGAATAGATGGATTTGTTGTCTTGATCATCCACGTGATCCTGTACATAAATTTCACTGGGGTATGAGTAAGGAACTTTATTGTAAATATATGCAATATTACAACAGTACAAAGAAAACAAAATGAATTCAATTAAGAATTACAGCAAGTTGATCAAGACTTTTGTCCATTGATGTTCCTGTAATGCACAGTTCAAAGGTAATACTCATCAGAAATCTGCAACTGCTTCCTATGATTCAGCCTATAATATCAGTGATATAGTACTGCATTACTATGTTAGATTTGTACAGATCTAACATTGTAATTCAAAGCTATATCACTGATATATATAATGAAAGGTCCACTGCAAAAGGACCAGGAAACAGACTGAGTAATTTTTATCCCATTTTTGTGAGATGACATTACAAATAAATGCACCTTTATATGTATTTGACTGAATATAGTTTGAAAGACTGTATTATACTAAATTTTAAAAATGATCTGTCTCAATAACAATGTCACTGTAATACTACTGAGGCTCAACAAAAATGACATCTAATACCCCAGTTCCATATTCATTCAATTTATTTATCAGATGAATAGTGGATAGCTGAGAGGTTGATCTCCCATAACTTATCTGATCAGGGTTCATCAAAGCCCAGGTTACTTCTAAGACTGGTTAGAACATGATCAGTGAGCTGCCTCTGACAGGCACTTACTGACAGGATGGGGTGCTTGATGAAGGTAAGGAAATCCAGCAGTTCCACTGCAGACCCAATTTTCACCTGAGAAAGAAGTTCAGGTGAAGTAAAGGAATTTGTGAGGAAGGATGGTAGGCTGAGAGGTTGTTGTGGAGGTTCCAGCAGAGAGCTTGGTATTTCTTCTGGGGCCAGGAGAAGTCTTAAAACCACTCACTTTTAGGAATTTTGAAGGTGTCTCCAGTTTTAGGCACTGCTAGTTTGATGAATGTATGTGCTGGCTTAATGGAGCTTGCACATTGCAGATACTGAACATATCAACGTCAAAATGGTATTGAGATCTGAAGCACATTCAAGAGAACAAATAATTTACTGTTCTAATCACTTGGAAGGATTATGTTTGTGTAGAACAGATGGTATTAGACTGATCTTCAATCTCTCCAGATGCTTTTTAGCAGTGTCTTCAAATGCTGGACTGTTATTGACACTCTTACATTGTCAGTAAAGGTAAATATTTCAGAGATAATGAGATATATCAACACAAGTTATTATATTTTCTATAACGCCAATTAAGTCAAAGTAGGTGATAATTATATATGTGTTAGATCAATGGTAACATTAATGTCAGACTAGAGGGAATGTGAGGAGAGAAAGGGAGTATTGGGATTTAAGAGAAGAACTTATTTTCTAGAGGTGTGTCAGAAATTAAAATATTTAAAGCAACATAGATGTTTGGAGTATCTGATTCCAGTGTCTAACACTTTTCCAAAACTTTTATTTAGAACAGGCAAAATATGAATTTTCAAGACAGCATTATTCAGGCAGAATACATTTTGGTCAAACTTTTAGGTTGCCTGAGTGTTTTCTTTTCCTTTCCCAACCCTGTCGGATTCTTGTGACCATTCTGTCTACACATGGCGTTA
This sequence comes from Chiloscyllium punctatum, assembly GCF_047496795.1. NCBI lineage: Eukaryota > Metazoa > Chordata > Chondrichthyes > Orectolobiformes > Hemiscylliidae > Chiloscyllium > Chiloscyllium punctatum. Next base: position 74,397,207 of record NC_092746.1, read on the forward strand.
TCAGAATCAGCTTTAGAATCAGTACAATGCAGGGAATCACCATGGACAGCATGTACCCTGGCGGAAGACCCCATGTATACCTTGTAGATTTTAGAAAGAAATTCCATCCAAGTACACCAGCGTGAGCTGTGCACAGAAGCAGCGTGACATGACCCAACTTTGACTGGAAGAAAAAGAGATTCATTTTAGGCAAGGTTAATGAGTCAAATTTCTGACAGAATGTCGCAATGAGAACATTTAATTACTTGGTTTTCATCCAAAGTAAACACAAATAATCACAGCAAATATTTATCTGCAAAAGAAAATTCCATTGACCAAATGCTGCCATGTAAATTGTAGCATCGTGATTCACTCCAGTATAAGTTAAACCTGTAAAGATACTCAGGATAAAGAAGCTCAACCTCTTTGTTTTCCAGATTGTGAAGATTAGAAGTTGACTTCTAGGGACTGATTTTATGTGCCAGAGAGGAACATTGTTGTAAGTGCAATTGGCTGGAGGGAAGGCTATTGTGACAAGGCGTTAGTGAGACCCCACATGGCGTGTTGCACACAGTCGTGGTCCCTTGAGGAGAGATACAGATGCATTTCAGGCAGTTCAGAAGAGGTTTACTAGCTTGAGGCTAAGAGATGAGGAGCTTGTCTTATGAAGAGAGATTGAGCAGTTTAATCCTATACTCTAGAGTTTAGAAAAATGACAGGAGATCTAATTGAGGTATGTAAGATGCTAGAGGGGAGGGGTAAAGTAGACATGGAAAGAATGTTTCCTCATGTGGGGCCATCAGAACTGAGAGGTCAAAGCTGTAGGATAGGGGTTTGTAGATTTAAAACAGAGATGAGAAGAAATTGCTTCTCTCAGAGGGTTGTGAATCTGTAGAAATCACTAGCCCAGAGTGTGGTGGATGTCAGGACATTGAACAAATCTAAGGAGAAGGTAGACAGACAGATTTTTAATTAGTAATGGATTGAAGGATTATAGAGGGTGGGTAGGAGAGTGGAGTTTGGCCGAGATGAGATTGGGCAAAATGGTATCCAATGCTGGAGCGGGTTTGAGGAGTTGAATTGCTTACTCTTGTCCTGAGTTTGTAAAGCTCAATTATAGACAATAGACAATAGACAATTATCTTCAATGGTCAGGCCTAGTTAGAAAACCACTGTTCAGTCTTCCAACAAAAGAGGTCAGGAAGTCAAGAAGTTAAGTCTGCTTGTTGTTAAAACCAGATGATAGGTGATACCAACTCTAAGGACAAGAGGAAATGGTCTTTTTGAATGGATAGGTCTTTAGTATGAGTTTGGGTCCAACTGAAATGGTGTCTGATGAGAGGGAGGGGCATTTGAATTAAAGGAGGCAAAAGATTCCTTTCAGGGGCCCAGAGGAGCATTCCTCCACACTCCAGTGCAGATCAGTATTGTCAGTACTGCTCAGATATCTCTTCTTCCTCTTTATAGACGTCTCTGTTATTTTTAATACTGTCCCTCTGACTTGCATTCTCACTGTATTTAAATCATGATTTTGACTCCAAGTCCTAAAAGTAATTAATCTCTTTACTTCCCTTACTTCTACAGTTTACAGAATTTTGTCTGGTGCCACTGGAATCAATAGTTTCTGATTTACCTTATCTTCTCAATTATTTTTCCAACTGTGATGGTGCCTGGTATTCTGACCCCTGGCAGAGGACCAGAGGAATATGAGCATCTCATTCCACTGTTCACGTTGTTCTACCATTTAGTTAGATCATGGCAGACATTCACCTCAGCTCAATTTAATCCTCTGCGATTCATAGCCCTTGATACAATTATCTAACAAGATCATCTCAGTCTTGTAGACATCAATGAATCCAGTATCCATGCCATTTTACTCAACTTAAGAATACATCTGAAGAATAAAGCTCCTTTAGCTTTATTTGCTTATATGTCTTCATATGTCTGGCTAGCTTGACAGGTATACATTGCTTCTTAGTTATGTTCCCATTAACCTGACTCCTCATTGAAAACATAGCGACATTGCAATAATTGAAGCTCTATATTGACTGATGACTTACCTGAACAAATCTGAATTCTCGCCAGTTCATTGTATTGCTGACAGATGGGAGGGATGTTACTCCAAGTAAGCAGAAAACAAAAAAGCCTAAAATTCCGAGTGCATAAAACAAATCACTACGCCACGCCCATTTCATCTCCCACTCTGTGGTTGTGTTCTTTTGCACCTGTGATGAAAACAAGGAATAAACTTTATGATAGAACAAAGTAATCAGAAAGCATTTTCCCTCTCTGGTGCGGCATGAGCAACGGAGGGAATATTGGGAAAATACAGTGAGATTTCTAAACATGTTGAGGTTAGGAAATATTTTTTAATATTCCCCTCAAGCCTTGAATGATGACCTCAGAATATCACCATTGGGTGGTGATGACCTTATTTCACTGCATTTGCATCATGTTAAAGCCCCAGCTGGCCTTATTTATAGTCAAGATTAGAATGGCACTGGAAAAGCACAGCAGGTCAGGCAGCATCCGAGGAGCAGGAAAATTAATGTTTTGGGCAGAAGCCCTGCATCAGGAACCTTTCCTGATGCAGGGCTCCTGCCCGAAACATTGATTTTCCTGCTCTTTGGATGCTGCCTGACCTGCTGTGCTTTTCCAGCACCATTCTAATCTTGACTCTGATCTCCAACATCTGCAGTCCTCACTTTCGCCTGGCCTTATTTATACACTGTTTCCAATTCCCCTTCTTTCCTTGAGAAAATAGGCGGCACCAATTCCTGATATGTAAACCAGAGCAGGCGCCTGGAGGCTTGTCTTGGCCATCATGTAACTGTTTCTTCTAACAATGTCCCTATGTATTCCATAGCTACTATGCTCCTCAACTCTCCAATTGTCCATGTCAGCATCAGCAACGCTATACAAGCCTCACTGCATTACCATGCCTCCTCGCAGTTTGATTTTCCCACCTTTCAAGAATAAAGCTCCTTTACCTTAATTTGCCTATATATCTGTTCATACGTCTGCCTTTCTTGAAAGGTATACACTGCTTCTTAGTTATGTTCCCATTAACCTGACTTTATTGGAAAATGAGGAGTGATCCTGGAAAAAGAAGCAACTCAAGTCTTTGATATGTTGCATTGTGCTGGATCACTGAGGGAATGGTAACCGTGAGAGAGAGCAATTGGAAATAGCAGGTTGAGCCCTTGTAGTGAAGAGAAGAAGAGTAAGAGAGAGAACTGAAAAGGGGTGGGGACAGGCTAGAGGTGGAATAATCACACAGATCCTCTCTCTATGTGGGGAGAGTGTAGAGCACAGAATGTTCCAAGTTTTGGGCATTCCTCATTAAAATTTGACGTCCTCGCTACAGTCATTAATGTCATGGTTCAGGGATCCTTGACATCTGAGGCTTGCTGCCATTGAGGAGGTAGTTGCTTGTGAGAGATGAACAAAACTTGGCCACTGCAACTTCTTTCATCCTGGGGATATCTCCAGAGAACTCTCACATGACTGTAACATTAACCGGGTCTGATTGTAAAGAACACAATACAGCATCTTGTTAACAGTGCACATGAAAATGTATTTACAAAAGTGAAAAGTTATTATCCACGTTGCTTCACTTGCTTCATCTAACAGTGCACATTACTTGTCCTTGTTGCTTTGTCTCCTGCTATATGTGTTCTGACCTCTGCTGGGCTGGAGGAAGCTTGTTCGGTTCACTTGGAAGATCTGGGCTGACTTTGGGCCTAGCAGACACAGCTTGCTGAAAGTTTCCTGCCAGGTACAGGCTCGCCATCTTTTGCTTCAATAGTGCCACTGTTAGAGTGTGTGGCAGCTCTGTGTGTGTGCAGGGGTGGCAGGGAGAATATGGTAGCCTCTAATGTAGCAGAGTGGAGAAGGTCATTGACCTTGGTCTGGCACTGTTGGGGATCCCCATTCAGCTGGGATACTGTTCTAAACTGGGTTGCATCCAGGCCAGTTAGGTCTGATAATGTGGCTGTGTCAGTCTGTGGCAGAAAAAAAGTACTGCCCTCCTCCCACTACCCCATCCACCACCTCCTTAAGGCCCCTGTCTGTGAAGCCTTATTTCCCATTGTGCCATATTTTCAGTAGTAGGGGTGAAGCACGATAAATAAGGGCCAGTTCCTGGCTTGCAGCATTCGAGGTGGTGTACAGCTGAGTTTTTAATATGGTGCTGTCAGTGTGAATATTGGAATGTTCCACTGGTGGTGAGCACTTCCAGCTCTCTTCCCATGTGATTCCCCGAGAAAGGCACACAAGAATTTGGTTCCAAAATTAAGAAGATGAGGAAAGTGCAGTTGCATCAGAAAAGTCACTGCGAGACATGACAGACTGGGTGTTATGATTCTCACGTGATGAAACACTTGAACTGAAAATGAGCAAATTCTGCCCTAGGCGTTAGCTATCTGTGTATTAGGTTGACAGTTTGACAAACCATTTGTTGAGAAAGAATCCTAATTTGACCAGGCAAGGCTTTCAAACCATCTTCTTAGACCTCATCTCTCAGTGTATTTACATCAGCTATTCTCAAGGTCCTGACCCCACAATAATTAATTGCAAACAAAAGAATCTGACAAAAGGGCTGAGATCCACATATAGACAATGGCAAAAAAGGAACCATTAAAAAATACGAGGGACTTGCAGAATATGTCAAAAAGATTGAAACTTTCTCAGACTTTGTGGGTCTTTGAGAAAAGTATTCTGCTGTGTTCTTAGCATCCTGGGGGATTAACAGTTGAACTTGTACCAGGAGCCAGAATCTTGGCTTATCTGGAAAACAGAGGGAAATTGAAAGGATGGGAAGAAACAATATCCAGACAAGAATAACAATGCACAGTGAACAAAGATTTTAAAAATAATTACAGTAGATAACATATTGACATCCTGTTGATAACCAGTATTAGCACATTTGGGAATTGAAACTGGTTGTGGACAATAGCAGAACGTGCAAACTAAAATCACACTGTGTACTTAAAATATGGCCAGGTCATTGTCACTTGCTTTTCACCACTGACCAAAATAACCTTCACCCCATGATCTCTGAGAAGTGGGGGGTACAACATGAGAAACAAAATGTAAATCTGGACAATCCTGAAGTGAAAATGTTCCACATCTAATGCTGCATGTGCTAAAAGAGCACATGCCAGTCAGTCATTTTTCTCATTAATATAAGATGATCTTTTGGCACATGCTTGGAGGCAGTGACATCAAAAGTGCTCAAAATAAAACTCATACAGTTCACAAGATTGAAAGTACCTGTGCATAAGGAAGTCGGCCCAGCTTGGAGGGCTGAATAGCCTACTTCTGCTCCTAAGTCAGATGTTCATACTGTGATGTGATATATTTGATTCATATAACTTTGAATTCATTTATTTTTTAGTTCAGATGTTTGAATTTTGAACAAGTGGCATATGCCTTTTCTGTGTACATGAAGGGGTTTAATGATTTGTTATAAATATTTCTGCAGCCATGGTGATCTTTTTTAAAACAGTGTGAATTATCATGGCTGAAGAGTAATGAGTTTATGCTTATATTGGGAGAACTTTATGAATGTACAAAGTAAGCAGGAATGCAATAAGCTCCAATTTATAAAGGCTTTTTTCTTTTGATTTGGCAAAATACTCGTAGCTTGAAAATAAGTTTAGTTTTGATTTGAAAAGTTCTTCAATATTCTTTGTTCAAGTTGAATGTGTAAAATGGTTGTCCTTAGAAAGGGAGAAGCTTAGATTTGTTTAAAATAGGTTACCTTAGTGTTAGGAGTTTATTAAAAGTTCTAAGAGAATGTGAGAACTGCAGATGCTGGAGATCAGAGCTGAAAAATGTGTTGCTGGAAAAGCGCAGCAGGTCAGGCAGCATCCAAGGAACAGGAGAATCGACATTTTGGGCATCAGCCCTTCCTCAGGAATGAGGAAAGTGTGTCCAGCAAGCTAAGATAAAAAGTAGGGAGGAGGGACTTGGGTGAGGGGCGTTGGGAATGCAATAGGTGGAAGGAGGTCAAGGTGAGGGCGATAGGCTGGTGTGGGGTGGGGGTGGAGAGGTCAGGAAGAAGATTGCAGGTTAGGAAGACGGTGCTGAGTTCGAGGGATTTGACTGAGACAAAGTGGGGGGAGGGGAAATGAGGAAACTGGAGAAATCTGAGTTCATCCCTTGTGGTTGGAGGGTTCCCAGGCGAAAGATGAGGCGCTCTTCCACCAACTGTCGTGTTGCCATGGTCTGGCGATGGAGGAGTCCAAGGACCTGCATGTCCTTGTTGGAGTGGGAGGGGGAGTTGAAGTGTTGGGCTACGGGGTGGTTGGGTTGGTTGGTCCAGGTGTCCCAGAGGTGTTCTCTGAAATGTTCCGCAAGTAGGCGGCCTGTCTCCCCAATATAGAGGAGGCCATATTGGGTGCAGCGGTGCAATAGATGATGTGTGTGGAGGTGCAGGTGAATTTGTGGTGGATATGGAAGTGTCCCTTGGGGCCTTGGAGGGAGGTAAGGGGGGAGGTGTGGGCACAAGTTTTGCATTTCTTGCAGTTGCAGAGGAAGGTGCCGGGACTGGAGGTTGGGTTGGTGGGGGGTGTGGACCTGACGAAGGAGTCACGGAGGGAGTGGTCTTTTCGGAACGCTGATAGGGAGGGGAGGGAAATATGTCCCTGGTGGTGGGGTCCGTTTGGAGGTGGCGGAAATTACGGTGGATGATACGTTGGACATGGAGGTTGGTGGGGTGGTAGGTGACAAGAATTGCTTGGTTAAAACCCTGAAGGAGTTAGTTGAAGCTGAGAAAGTTTAATCTCAGCTGTATGAAGATCCAGGAAGGTGCTATTAGATTCTCAAGACTTGGAGTTGAAACCATAGTTAAACTAAGTCTACAGGGGTGACAGAGAAGGGAATGCTATCTGACATGAGTACTGAAATGGGGTTCTTTGGGATGACATTTTTACAATACTTTGCAAAATATTTACAACTTTTTTTGTTGATTGCATTTTATTTTCATTCCTTTTGTGTAATAAACTTATGTTTTGTTGTGAAAACATGTTTCAGCAAGAGAACACCAAGTTTAAACCAAAATAATGACCAAAAAAGAAAGATGTATTAAGTCAAATTTTAGCCTGGATTCTGAATTATCCAATAATAGCATCAACTGGCATCATAATAGAATGTTTTATAAGTAATGCAATTTAGGGAAGGAAATCTGTTGGCCTTACCTTGTGTGGTCTACATGTGACACATGCTGCTAACAACAATGGTCTAGGAACACCACTCAGTTCAAGGAAAATTAGGGTTAGGCAACAATTCTGGTTCTGCTGGTGACACCCACTTCCCATCAAAATAATTTAAAAGAAACACAACTCTGTTCCATAGTAAGCTAATACCTGCCTTTCCAATTGTCAGTCCCCACTCCCTGCAAAGGGACCCCCACCATTAATCAGCACACACCTCCTGAGCATGCCATCTCACCTTCCTCACTATCCTCATTCGAACTTACCCCTGTTGCACTCTCCAGACACCTTTTTGCCTTACAGCTGGCCAGTAAGTTATTCTGGCTGGCCACAGCTAGAAAAAATCCTGAGTAAAATTAAAACTGGTCTTGCCATTTCATTTGATAGGTATCCGACTTCTATCATTCCTTCCCACCTCACATGATTTTTGGAGCCTTTATTTCTATTTGTTCTGTCACTTTTAAAAAAGTTGCATACATACAGCCTGCGATCTGTCCGTTACTGCACTGTTTTAAAATTACTTCACTCAGTTGCTGTTATCTGACTTCTCTCTTCCTATCCAAATGAATCATTGCATACTTCCCTGTGATAAATTTCATTCACCATGTGCCTGCACATTTCACTAATCTGCTTTTGTCCTTCTGAAGTCTGTTAACTTCTTCCTCACTGTTTACTGATTTCTGAGTTTTATGCGACCTGCAGGATTTGAAACAACACCCTATATACCCAAGATATTTAGATACATCAAAAATAAGAACAGCTCCAGCATTAACCCATGAAGGACACCCTTGATCTGAAAAATGTTTGTTCATTATTATTCACTTTTTTCTGTATCTTCACCAGTTTTGTGTACTCAAAACTGCTGATATTTTATCCCATGAGCTTCAACTTTGTCAACAAATCTATGATGTGGTGTTTTATCAAACACCTTTTGAATGTCTTGTCAATGATGCAATTTAATTTCTCTTAAACTATCCTTCCATCTTATTTTGGCTCTTCACTTGTTTAAAAGCTGTTTATTTCTAACATCTTCCAGTTCTGAGGTGGGTCATTAACCCCAGACATTTCGGAAAAATATTAACTCACAAAAAAATGTGAGTTACATTCAGGCCAATTGCTGCACATGTTTCAAGATTTTTCTGATTTTTTTTCCTCCACAGAGCCTGAGTTACAACTGTATAATATTCACATCTCATTTTCACATGTATGCTCTTCTACCCTACTCAACTGAACCAACTGAAATTCTTCTTTCAGACAATACTTTCCAAATCTATGTTCATTACCATTTGAAAGGACAAGAGTAGGAGATACATTGAACAACATCACTTGCAAATTCCCCTCCAAGCCACTCACTATTTTGACTTGGAAATATATCACCAATCCTTTATTGTTCAAAATCATGGAAATCACTCTCTATGAAATACCTACAGCAAATGGACTCCAGTGGTTCAACAGGACAGCGTGCTAGCGCCTACTCAGGAGCAACTATGGAAGGGCAATAAATGTTGGCCAAGCCAACAATATTCACATTCCTGGATGAATTAATTTAGAATGTACAAACTGGCTTGATGATGAAAGAAGAGTGAGCCCTTAGTTTCCAAATTCAATGAGTATTTGTAACTTTGTGGGGAGGCGAAGAATATAGTCATAGTGATCAAGAACTTCAGGCGAATGTTCTCATTGATTGTGGTAGATGGTGAAATTTGAATCCAATAATAATCTGGAATGTGCAAAAAGACTGAGCCTAATGATGACCACGAATTCACCACAGACTATTGTAACTATTTGTCTGGGTCACTAATCTCCTTTAGTGAAGAAGATCTTCCTTCCTTACCTCATCTCATCTACATGTGACTCCAGTTCTGCAGCAATGTGGCAAGTCTCATCTCGTCTCTGAACCGTTAGGGATAATCAAATGTCAACTCTCCATGAGCAAATATATAAGACAAAATGGAAAACCAAAAGAACTGCTGATGCTATAAATCATAAAAAAATCCCAGCAATTGCTGGAAAATCTCAGCAGCATTTGTGGAGAGAAATCAGAGTTACCATTTTGGGGCTTATGACTCTTCTTTAGGACCTCAACTTCAGCATTTACACCAACCTTTCCAAGCCAAAGCCTCATCTGAAGAAGTGTCACTGGGCCCAAAACATTAACTCTCAATTCTCTTCACAGATGCTGCCAAACCAGCTGAGATTTTCCAGCAATTTCTGTTTTTGTATCAAACAAAATGGCTGATGACTTTTTTACCATGGAGGAAAGGTACTGAATGCTTTGAGAATGCAGGTCTTTGTAAGGAATTAGAGGGAGAAAGAACAGGTTGGGGATACACTTTATTTACTGAAAGCACAACTCGAAGTTGTAGTGTTTTTTCTCTGCATGCAGTCTTTCACTCAACGATTTGATTTCCTTTCCTTTCTGATCAATTTCTCTTTGCAGATGTGTTGATTTCTCATTTTAGGTGCTTGCCTGTATTTAACAATAGTGCATGAAATACAGTTCTGCAATAATCTTCAGAATCATTGGAGCTTGCTGCTTTTTGCATAATACTCCAATACAGTGTTTCCTCAAGCTGAAAAAATAGCAATGATTAAGAACCAGTGATTACAACGGGAGGGAACTTCAAAAGGGTTGCATATTGAGCTGTATTTTGCCAAGTGACACATCATTAATTTTAGGCATGAAAATTAAATGAAGATGGGGCATTTGGAGCTATATTGAAATTCATTGAATTGGTTCACGTAAAGAAATAGAAACTTGCAAAGTACTATTAGATCACTTGTACGATCATAGAATTCCAGATTCTCAATAAAACCTATTTGAATATTTATTTGATATAATTAGCTAGAAGTAATCACACAGCCACCGGTGCAATGGAGCGCACGTATCTTGTTTGAGAATATAGCTACATGTTCTCCATTACACCTTGGCTTAGGAAATGTACAGGATAATACAATATTTGGGTTGGAGAAACTGAATGAAGAAAACATGTGAATTGATGAAACATCTTTATCAGAGCTGTTGCTTAATCTTTATAGATGTTACTATTGAAGGAATGGTCATACATTGACATAAACAAAGCAAGAAAATGTTAATGCTATAATAAATCATAATTTTTGATTTAAAATATATATCAAAATTACTGCTTCTGGGAATTTCCTTTGACCGAATTCTTAGGCGGAAGGATCTGCAGGGGATTTAGTTCAGTTTTCTCTTATTTTCTCTTTGTTCTTGTAAGGAGTTATAGACCTTGACTTGATATGTCCACTCAAAACAGTAGGGTGACATAGAACCAAAATCAAAGTCTGCTACATTGCAGTGCTGCAATTCAAATTTGGTATACCGCATGACACTGATAGGAACAGTATTGAAACAGACATACAATAATAGCATAGGAACAATTCTCACCTGGTATACAATACGATTAATTTGTCTCCAATAGGATGCATATCTGAGTGGCTTGACCAATGAGTAGAAAACATGAAGGAAGCCATAAGCAAAAGATACAAGCCCAAGCTGCTTTCGGCACAACATCCACCGGTCGAGCCAGTCAGGGAATCGCTTGTACTTTGTCCCTCTGTGGAGCTGAATGAAGGCAGCAATGACACCCGGCAGATAAACCAAGCCAAGCAGAACGAGAGAGACAATTGGAAAAACATGATTGGGGATGGAAATCATCATCCGATAGGTCTGATCAGTGTTCTTAGTTACATAAGAATAGATTACTTGAAGCACCACATAGTACAAAAAGAAGAATACTGTGAGACCAGCTGTTATATAAAGTGGTAGTCTCCACATTGGAAAGAGCTGAAGAGGGTAGTTCTCCAGTTCTTCAGCTGCCAGAAGGGATCCCTGGTCAAGAGGAGTGAGGCTGATGCTCCTGGCAACATCCATCACCAGTTGTTTAGATGGATTGTCATCCCCACAAACAAAAACCTGAAACACAACATGACGATTTCTATTACCAGTGAAAATAGTGTTGCCCACATTCAATATATTTAGCACTATTCAATGAATATTGCTTTTGAAATACAGTTAGCTAGACAGTGTTGACAATAGTTTTAATTCACTCTTGCCATCACCACATCCTTTACAAAACAGGTAGACATAACATGATCTTACCTGACTGCTGGCATCCAAACTCCCTGACTGCAGAGCCCAGGCTGAAACCGTGTTGAATCCCTTCACCACATTGGTTTTGGGAACCAACTGGGACAGATATTGTGCATTGGATTCAGGATATTGATTCATTTTGAGGTTGTTGCTAACATCGACCAGCACCTTCCCATCTAGCTGGTCAGACAGGGCTGAAATGAAATCATAGTTTTCCCTGTGAACTGCCAAGAAAATGATCTTGGATGTCTTCAGGGCCTCCGCATGGCTAAACACTTGTGCTCCACTTGGCAGCAATGTGGAGTTCCTGGGATCTCGGCTACCATAGACCACCGGGTAGCCTGACTTGAGCAGCCTCATACCCAAGGATCTTCCAAAGTCCCCAGTGCCAAAAATACAGATCGTTTCCTGCTTATGATCCAACCTTTTTCTGCTGCCGGTCTGGTGAAGTGGTACCAAGCCTGTTGAATTGATATCCATTTCTGGAAAACAAAATCAGTCGCAATATTACAATGTTCTCTTCAGTCAGGTTGCTCCCACAAATCAAAACATTCCCAAACTATATTTTTCTAATTTTTTTTCTTAATATTAATTCCTAATTTTCAATCTGAAAATGATTTTCAACTACATTTTCAAAAAAAAAATGTTTGGAGTCTTTTTGCTTTAGTTGTAAGCAGCCACATTTTTTTTCTTTTGGACAGTAAACTGGAAAATGGAAATTAGACTACTAAATATCCACAAGAGCCAGGAAAGTTGATTCCAGAGTTGAGAGGGTTGGCTTATAAAGAGAGACTGAGTAGAATGGCACTATACTCATTGGAATTTATTACACTGGGGGGAGAATCTTATAGAAACATATAAAATTATGAAGGGAGTAGTTTAGATAGAAGCAGGGAGGATGTTTCCACTGATGGGTGAAACTAGAAGGAGGGGGCATACTCTCAAAATAAGGTGGAGCAGATTTAGGAATGCATGGAGGAGGAATTCTTCACCCAAAAGATTGTGAATCTGTGGAATTCCCTGCCCAGTGTATAAGTTGAGGCTACCTTGTTGAATATTTATAAGGTAAAAATAGGTAGATTTTTGAACAGTAAAGAAATTAAGGGCTTTGGTGAGTGAATGCATAAGCAGAGCTGAGTCCACAATAAGATCAGCCATGATCTTATTGAATGATGGAATGGGCTTGATGGGCCAGATGGCCTCCTCCTGCTCCTATTTCTTATTATCTTATTTAAGTGGCATTGTCTTGGGTACACTTTAGCCACACAAGCTTATTTTACTTTTTGGAGCAGTTAGCTGGATACTTTGAGGCAGAAAGGCAGCAGGGCTCTATGAGTTAAGAAAAGAAAACCATAAAAACAGACTTCGGATTGGTTTGGCTGTAGTTTGTTACGGAATCTTTGAGTGCGGTGCACTGAAGCACATCCAGAATTCTGCAAATAAAAAGCATCTTTCACCTTTTCATTGTGAGTGAAAAAGCTCAAAAACCCAGAAATTCTAAGGGAATAAATCTAATATAAGAAAAGAATTAGGTCCACCTGATCAAGTACTGGATTGTAGCTATGCAGCCATTATCATGTCATCATTGTTAGAATTGAGAAAAGACATGGAGGCCGTTGGTTTTGCACTGATCAGAAGTTTGACACAAGTAACAGACTTGGACAAAGGTATACAATTTCTATACAGCATGAGAAAATGATGCTGAATGGTTGGTCTATCCTTGGCTTGGAGATGGAGCAAGAACAGTTACTTGTCAACCTTAATTCACAGACCAAATAGGTCAATTCTGATTCTTACCAAGGGGATGTAGTGGAATTGGCTATGTCCATGAAAAAGTTGCAATATATCTACAAAATCCTTTTGTGAACATAAAACAAACAGATTTATAAATGCACATTTCAGCTCGCACAAATGCATCACATTGCGAGACTGCTGATGATCTTGAAACGGATTCCAGTGTAACTCCGAGCATAGTCTGGATTATTTAATAAATAATTTCTAAAAGCAGAATGACTTGACTATGTATGTGACATATATGCTAGGATTTGTTCTCATGGATCACAACATTCATGTATGAATAGGCTACCAAAAGCACACAAAAGCAATGTTGCCTTATGCCCTAATCACTGTATAACTGGTTGCGAATAAGCCAAATTGTTGCCTGAGCTATTTAATTTCTATACTACCAGGCAACTAGAGCTAAGCTCAAAAGAACTGTGAGACAATAGCAGTCCACTTTGCAGTCTAGACTTCTGCGTTACAGAATTGGTTTCTCTCTAACTAAAATTTTGTACCCAAAATGTTTGTGTCAAACTATCTGTTTCCTTTTTCTGTCTTATTTGTGAAAGAATGTGTGTGTATTTCATTAAATGTGGAGAACTAAGGTCTCACAGCAGTAAGTTAGTAATCCAATTTTTAATCTATTTGATTTGATTTGCCTTATTATTGTCACTTGTACCTAGGTACAGTGAAAAGTTTTCTTTTGCACACAGTACAGGCAGATCATACCATACAAAGTGTATTATGATAGTAGAATAGAGTGAAGAGTACAGAGTTACAGCTCCAGAGGAGGTCCCCAAAGAGCAAGGTCAACATTTATATTTGAGGCGTCCATTCAGAAGTCTGATAACAAAGAGTAAGTTTATTTTCCTGTCCTTGGTAGCAATGCACCTGACACCTTGATGGTTCAGATGAGTAGTTACATGCTTGTGAGGGCATGTTGAATAGTGGGCCTCAGTTATCAGTGTACCCTTCCCAACTGAGTTGTGACACAGCATGGAAATGTTCACTCGAATATTTTGCACTTAGAGTATTTTTAGATGCTGGGGCCATTTTCAGGTTGAAACATTTGGTTTGAGTTAGCCTGCAATGGCAGCTGAGATCTTCCAGAAATGAACCAATTAAAAGGCTGCCACCTATTTGCCACCCAAATGAAGATAACGGAGAGAACAGTGATGTTGGAGGGTCAGTAGGAAGGCAGACAGGAATTGTCCAGTTAGAAGCCTCACTGGGAGAGGTGGACGCTGCTGGTGATGAGGGAGATTTAGAGGGCACCTTAGAATAGAGGAGCTCAGGAGACTTTCCAGAATTAGATCAAGGAAAAAAAAAACCCAGAATTTTGAGGGATTTCAGAATTCTTGCATGAGAATAACTAAGGCTAGGATTAGATCTTGTTGAGCCTAAAAATTGCCTTATTTCATTCATTCATAGATAATGTTGTGTCCTCCCGCCAACATCTGACTCCAAAGAGTTGTTGGTGTCCTGCCATCATGGCTGGCAGGCAGCAAGATTGGAAAGGTAGTGAGTTGGAGTAATTCTATGTGATGCTGAGGAGATGTCTGAAAATGATCCTTGATTGAGGCATTTGTTATGTTGATTGCCTGCCTCTGCCAAGTGAGTTGTTGCTTCTGCTGATGGGCTGCCCTGGCTATCTCACCTGCGGGCAGTACTACACAGTGAGCCAATCAACTGGGGAGTTTACCATTATTTTCGTAATATCTCTCTCTATGGTTGTCTCTCAAATGCTGGGAGTTAAATTGTGACACCAATCACGTCTTTATTAGCATTACTCTATTTAATAGATTTTATCATAATTTAACCTGTGGTCCTTCAAAAAAAGTTCACCAGGGTGATGAAGCATTCTTAAACATTCAGGAATCCCAAGTCTTATCCCAATCTGAGCTTACTAATGAGAGAGCATTACGAGTTCAGATGTTACACATCTGGTTCAGATGCCCCGGTCACTAACTGGTAAATAGGTATTTGAAACAATTGTGGTTTTACCGTGACTTTATCTCCAAATGTCCACGAAAACAACAGGCTGGCTGGGTTGGTCATTGTAATTTCCCTTGTAATTCCTGCTGCCTCCATCTTCTTTACCCAAAATCAGAAGTCACACAACACCAGCTTATAGTCCGACAGGTTTTTTTTAAAATCACAAGCTTTTAGAGTGCTGCTCCTTCGTCAGGTGAAGGTAAGTGCTTTCATCTGACGAAGGAGTTGCGCTTCAAAAGCTACTGATTTCAGATAGATCTGTCGGACTATAACATAGCGTTATGTGACTTCTGACTTTGTCCACACTAATCCAACATCGGCACCTCCGCATCATGGCTTCTTTTCCCAAAAGTATTGACAATGGTAGGATCCCGATGTCTAGCACTGTGAATATAGGGATGTATCTGTACATGGGGTTGACAGAAGGGATCAAGGCTGCGGTGATAGCCATATTTATGTTGTCCTACTGCCCTCAGCAGTAAATATCTGTCCACATGAAATCCTGCTTCTGAAAGCAGGAACTGATTTTATGAACCGTCTGAAGCTAATTTGTCAAACTTGCTTGTGAGTGGCTATCAATTGATGCATCTTCCTTTCCAACCAGTGGATCACAAAATTGACAAACACTGACACTTGCTCCTTTCTGTCATATTTTTGGAACTGTCCACCCCAAAACCCTTGGAAGTATCATGCCCACCTCTCAAAGGTGGCATGCAAATCTCTCTGAGCCAGAAGAACAAGGCTGGTGACTACATAGCATGATACTAAGAGTAGGCAATATCTTCTTTCATTTCAAGAAAAAGTTTCTTAACGTGCATGATTGGTTCCATCAATATTAATTTTTAAATTCAGTCATGTGAAGGAGACCGAAGCAAATTGCCCGTAGTGTTAGGTAAGGGGTAGATATGGATGTAGGGGTAAGGGTGGGTTATGCTTCGGCGGGGCGGTGTGGACTTGTTGGGCCGAAGGGCCTGTTTCCACACTGTAAGTAATCTAATCTAATCTAATCTAATCAAAGAGGGGATGCAATCAAACTTTAGGGCTGCGATTCACCAACATTAAGTGCCCTTCCCCATTGGGTACTTGAGGATGGTAAAGTCATCTGCATAATATAGTCAAAATGTACAAACATCTGAAGCAGTAATAGACAATGGTAGAGCCAGATAGGAGATCATGAGGGACAGAATGAGTTGAAATGTCACCAAAATACCAAATTGTTATCCCATTGTCACATTAGTATATTGGCTGTACTGAAGCAAATGCTGTATTCACTTCAGTTATGCTATTAATGAAATGAGTGCTAGTAATAACATATATTGTCAAGAAAACAGATAAGCTTTAATTTATCCATCTTATGATATTATTTGTGAATTGAACAGTTACCTTTTAATAGCAATTTCAGTTAGTGAAATAAAAAAAAATTCATAAAAGTTTAAGAAAGTAATCTGTTGGAATGCTCAATTAATTATATCACAAGATTTGAAAATCTGAAATAAATTAAATATTCTTACCTTCCTTATTTTGGTTGATCTGACTGGAAAATGAGGACAGTTAAAAAGTAAACAGAACTTTTACTTGGGATGCTGTGCAGATGCAGCTTGCTGGTGTTAATCTTTCAAACTGACACTCATATTTAAAGAGTGTGTTCCAGCTTCTGAGGTCAGTGGGCCTTTTGCTCCACCTCTTTGCATTTCTGCCAGAACTTGAACCCTGCAGTGAAATCTGACAACATTTAATTCCCAGTGAGTATGTATGACCCACAGGAAAGGATTAAACCTTCACGCCCCAAGTTTCCATTGGATTGATCAAAATGAGCCGAAATGGCTCCTCTGTAAAATCAGGGTTGTTCTTAGACCAAGGTTTTGCGCAATAATAACTACAAGTATTTATCAGTTTAGCTTAGTGCTAATATTTTTGCCAATGTTTACATCATTGAATTTTAACTGCGACATGAGTGAAATACTTTAGTTTTACCAGTTTTACTGAATCCCTATCTCCACTTTAAAACTGTCTGATCAATTCAGTTAATTTTATTACAAATTTATAAAACTCACCAACTTATGAGACTTCAGAAATACAGACTAACATGCAAAATAAGAACAGATGCTGTCCTTTCAGCACCTCCAGTCTGCTCTGCCATTCAATAAAGTGACCTATTGGTGGTTCAAATTCTGCATCTCCATCTATCCTTAATAACCTTGGATTCCCCTGCAGAACAAGAATTTATCTATCTCTGCCTTAAAAATATTCAGTGAGCCTGTTTCTATTGCCTGCTGAGGCAGAGAATTCCAAAGTCACGCAGCCCTCACTGAGAAAGAAAATTCCCTTGACCTCAATTCTAAAACAGCAACCCTTAATGTGAATAAACTCCATCTGGGCTCACTGAGGTTGTACACTTCAAAAGACTCACCCTTCTCCTCTAAATTCCAGGAAAAACAAGTCCAGCCTATCCCCTTATTATGAGGCAGCATGGTGGCTCAGTCGTTAGCACTGATTCTTCACTATGGACCCGGGTTTGGTTCCAGCCTCAGGTCAATGTCTGTGTGGAATTTGTACATTCTCCCTGTATCTGTGTGGGTTTCTCCTGGGTTCTCCGGTTTCCTCCAAGAGTACAAAGATGTGCAGATTAGGTGGATAGGCTGTGTTTAACTGCCCCATATTTGTCAAGGGATATGCAAGCCAGGTGGAACAGCCAGAGTAAATGGGGGCTATGGGGATGGATGGAGGGGAGGGGCGTAGGTCTGAGTGGAATGCTCTTTGGAGGGTCAGTGCGGACTCAATGAGCCGAATGGCTTCTTTCCATCCTGTTGGGATTCCATGATACGGCAACCCACTCATTCCAGGTGTCCATCTAGTAAACCTTAAATCATTTCAGTAAGCTATTAAATGATAAAGTTGTCAAGCTGACTCCGTTGCCTGCACATAATGGCGAGCTGCCAGAGTGTTGATCCTCATTCCTGAAGTTTGGCCAAAGGCAAAAATCACATGACACCAGGTTATAGTTCAAAAGGTTTGTTTGAACCACAAGGTTTTGGAGCCTCATTCTTCCTTCAGGTAGTGAGTGACAGAAGATACATCGGACACAGAATTTATAAGTAAAAGATCAAAGGGTCATACACACGATGTGAATGTATCAGGCAAACCTAGATGGTTCTTAAGTCTTTAAGCAGTTAGAATTGAGATGCAGGTTTCGATTGATTATTATGTAAATCCCAGAATTTCTTTCATGTCAGTGCCTGGAGATAACCTAAGGCTTTATTGGTATAAAAGAGGTGACATTCTTAGGTCAGACAATACATTTTAGGTGTGGAGCCTTGTTGAGAGTCTGTCTGTGTCTTAACCTGAAGTCAAACTGGTTTTATTTCCAAAGTAGGAATTTATAAAATGTCACGTTGACTGGCTATTTACAGATTATATCCTTTTTGAACAAAATAGGATGTATCTACAAATATAAATCTGCAGATGCAAATGCACTCATAGATTTATGTGTGTGTGTAAAAGAGAGAGAGAGGGTGTGCATGTGTGTGAGGGTAGAGCAGTAGATGCGATCTATATGAACTTCAGTGAGGCATTTGACAAGGTTCCTCATGGAAGACTGGTGAGGAAGGTTAGGTCTCATGGAATACAGGAAGAACTAGACATTAGATACAGAATTGGCTCAAAGGTAGAAGACAGAGGGTGGTGGTGGAGGGTTGTTATTCAGACTGGAGGCCTGTGACCAGTGGAGTGCCACAAGGATTGATGCTGGGTCCACTGCTTTTCATTATTTATAAAAATGATTTGGATGTGAGCATAAGAGGTATAGTTAGTAAGTTTGCAGATGACACCAAAATTGGAGGTGTAGTGGACAGCAAAGAAGATTACCTCAGATTACAATGGGATCTTGATCAGATGGGCCAATGGGCTGAGAAGTGGCAGATGGAGTTTAATTCAGATAAATGCGAGGTGTTGCATTTTGGGAAAGCAAATCTTAGCAGGACTTATACACTTAATGGTAAGGTCCTAGGAAGTGTTGCTGAACAAAGAGACCTTGGAGTGCAGGTTCGTAGCTCCTTGACAGTGGAGTCACAGGTAGATAGGAGAGTGAAGGCGGCGTTTGGTATGCTTTCCTTTATTGGTCAGAGTATTGAGTACAGGAGTTGGAAGGTCATGTTGCGGCTGTACAGGACATTGGTTAGGCCACTGTTGGAACATTGCGTGCAATTCTGGTCTCCTTCCTATCAGGAAGATGATGTGAAACTTGAAAGGGTTCAGAAAAGATTTCCAAGGATGTTGCCAGGGTTGGAGGATTTGAGCTATAAGGAGAGGTTGGAATTGGCTGGGGCTGTTTTCCCTGGACCGTCGGAGGTTGAGGGGTGACCTTATAGAGGTTTATAAAATCATGAGGGGCATGGATAGGATAAATAGACAAAGATCTTTTCCCTGGCTGGAGGAGTCCAAAACTAAGGGCATAGGTTTAGGGTGAGAGGGGAAAGATATAAAAGAGACCTAAGGGGCAATGTTTTCACTCAGAGAGTGGCATGTGTATGGAATGAGCTGCAAGAGCAAGTGGTGGAGGCTGGTACATTTGCAAACTTTAAAAGGCATCTGGATGGGTATATGAATAGGAAGGGTTTGGAGGGATATGGCAGGTGGGACTAGATTGGTTTGGGGTATTGGTCTGCATGGACAGGTTGGACCGAAGGGTCTGTTTCCATGCTGTACATCTCTATGACTCTATGACTGTAATCATGTATGCGTGCTTGAGAGTGAGTGTGAGAGTGAGGGAGTGCACGTGTGAGTCTGTGTGTGAAGTTTGTTGACTATTCAGATCTTTACTCCGTCTCTCCTCAATTTGTCTCTTTCCAAGTCTCTCAATTTATTACATCCTGTAATGTCACTGCTTCTCAGTTGCAACCACTGTACAAATGTCTGTTCTCATTTGCTTATTCTTAGCCAGAGTTCAATGTCCCATATCGAGAGATAACATCACCATTCCACCTTTAATCAACCATTTAAAAATAAATTGACTTCCATTACATTTCTTTGCTGTGTGAGCATTTCTATTTGAAAAATGATTGTCTTGTTTCTACACAATAATGACTATACTAAGATCTAGTTCAATACACAATATGTGAAATACTTCCTTTCTCTGGTTTTGTTTAAATCTTTCTGTGTTCATTTTCTTATTAATACTGATTCATTTTTTTAGAGCAAGTAATTATTGTTTGTTTATTTTTCCTCAGCAGAATGCACTCAATTGTTCTTGTGGATGATTTAGTCATTGGGCTATATTTAGGCATTACCAGTATTAAGCAAAGTCCCAATGAAGAAATACTCAAAATACCCTTTTTTATAACATGGGGAATTTACAGCTCAGAACGCAAACACATTACAAATGTTTGTACTGGTGCCAGATGAATTTTTACCACATTCAAACATTGCAAAAAATTTAATAGGTTTTAAAAACTGCAGAACTAAATGGATTGGAATCTTATAGGGACCTGAGCAATACAGGTTATGGCAAGATTTGTGCAAAATCACATGGGAATTCCAGCAAAGCCTATCTTGAGGTTGGGAGGCTTCTATCTGTCCAGGTAAACTCATAGTGGAGATGGATTGACCTAATTAAGAGGCCATTAAATGGACTTAAACTTTGATTACTGAAACTTAGGTCACTAATACATATCCAGAAGAATAGGACCCCCAATAACGACCATTTTGGAATTCTCTTTATGAATTTGATAAGTCTACAAGACAAAAATTTACCACTACTCACTTTTTAATATTCCTGGGTCAAATTTATATCTACCCTCACACTAGTCTTTTTTTACTATGGGCACTAGTTTTATAAACAATTCTACTCTGTGGCCATTTGTCAAATACTGTCAGAAGTGACTTATAAACAATATTGACTACTTTTACCTTATCAACCCTCTAAGTTACTTTACTAAATTAGTGTGAAGTCAAAATCAGGTGGATAGGTGATCAATGCCAATGTAAAGGATGCTTTGAGGATTATTACCAGACAATTGTGGCATTTTAGAAATAAAATTAACAAACTGGCCTTCTCTCTTACATTGTCTGTGTTCTGATGATGTTACTCTCTTCCAACAATAAGGAAAAAATTTTCTATTTTTTCATGGTATGGTGGGGTTAGTGGGGAGGATGCCATTTTCTCAGTTAACTAAATGGCTAACATGGGTTTGATTCCTGTTTTGACTAAGGTAGAGTTGAGATCTAATTCCTTCACCTACTCCTGAGAGTGGAAAGCAATGGCAAGCCAACATCCACAAAATCTGTTCAAAGAAATGGCCCTGGATATTGCATCAGCAGACAATAAACTAGGAGCCTGCCTTGAAGCAGAGCATACAATAAATGGAATTATCTCATGAAATGTAGGAATCTGTTATCCATCCCCAAGTATTGTTAAGGTGGTGGTGAGTAGCCTTCTTGAGCAAAATTGCAATTAGGACTTGATTGTCAAATTTCCCAGAGATCACTTGTAATTGGTTAGGTCTAGTCTGATTAAGGACTGGATGTGGCTTCCCAATGAGAGGGCTGGCAGCTCTGAAGCAGTGCTAGCTGGAGAGGATGGTCCTGCAGAGACAGTTAGAGGATCTGAAGCCTCAGATGGATAAACTAAATGAAAAATAAGTGTTGGCCAAAGGCAGAAAATCGTACAAACCCAAATGGAAGAATCCTCCCATTTGGGCCATGAGGGTGAGCTTTTCTGCTCATTCTTTCTCTGTCGACCCTGCAGCATCTAGCTCTGCATGGCCCCCTCAAACTGGTGCAGTGAGGCCACATTAATGAACTGCAGTGGAGAACTGGCCAACTGTCTGGAACATGTTGGCTGCCAGACTTAATTACCCTTAATTGGGCCTTAATTATAAAAGTTGTCTGCCCACAACATGGGATTGACTGCTGATCCATTCCTGGATGCACTGCTTCCCTGTATCCGGTAGAGTGCTGTGGGAAATATGTTAGTGAGTGTAGATCAATATAGAAATACGTGGTGGAGGTTGTTGCTGTTTTGCATAAGCTGAAACTAAATTAATTCAAGCTGATGTAAAAACACGCAAATGTTTCAGCTGAATGTTTTATTGAAACTTATTTTCAAAACATGATCATACCAGTACACAGATCTTGCGACAAACAGGAGACATTAATGTGTGCTGAAAATCTAAAACAAAAAACTTCATTTGCTAGAGCAATGACATAATACTCTGGTGTAGTTGGAAGAAATGAGACAAAAACTTAAATTTCCATTGGGTTAATTTCCATTAAACTGACATCCTGAATGTTACACTTTATTATAATTTTATATGATCATAGATTCAATAATCATGAAGCACTACAGGAGAGCATTCAGATCTTTTGTATGAGCACCATGAAAGAGTTAAAAATTACTTCTACACACCCACTCTTTCTTGAAACTTTTTCCTTTTCTTGTTTATATTCAATTTCTCTTTGAATCTTACAACTGAATCTGCTTCCAACACCCTTTCAGGCTTTGCATTCCAGATCACAGTAAAACGCTATTTTAAGAAAGCTCATTGGCTCTATTTTCTCAGTTCCTTTGCCAATTGTCTTAAATCTGTGTTCTCTGTTTATTGAGCTCCCTTTGCTAATAGAAAATTTCAACCGCCTACACATTATTTTAAACATGCCAGTTATGTTTTCTCTTTAGTCATAGGCTCCAAGAAAATCAATCTCGGTTTCTACTTGACATAAGTGAAGGAGTCCCTTATCCCAAGTTATCATTCTGTTACATCTCTGTACTGCTTTCCAAGGCATTGACATCCTTTCTTGTGTATGGTACTTAGAATGGGACAAAATTCTCCAGCAGAGGCCTAATTAGTTACATTGTAAAGATTTCATCTCACTTTCTTGATTTTGTGCCCTATCCTTCTACTTGCAAAGTCCAGGATATGTATCCTTTTAAAATATCTTTAATTAACTTGTCTTGTCACTGTTGTGGATGTTAGCAACAGATCCTTCTGTTCCTGTAATGAATGTATAGATTTTGTATATAGTTCTAGAATAATGACATATTATGTACAGATTACTGCAGCTTTATTTAATTTTAATTTTTGCTGATGTGACATTATATATTCTCTCATTAAGATCATTAAAAATCACTTTGTTTTCATATCCTTATTCTATTTTCATAGATGTAAAAATCAAAGAAGTATCAAACACACTTCTGGCATGTTAATTTGTTCCAACTGAATTTGTTGCATGCAAACTTTAATGAAAGGAAAATTAATTTTTTTTTGGAGAGCAACACTGTTAAGTACAGGAAAAAGAAGCTGGTTTGAACTTGCCTAAACTCATTTCATGTGGGATCTTTCCTAACATTTCAGCAACAGTGGAGCTTTCATTCCATCATTTGCAGTGTATCTGAATTCCAGACTCACAGACTAATTGCAAACAAATATTGTATTGGAGAAGACTGTGAAAGAAACAATTCCTCACTTCATTGGATGAACTTCCAAATGAGTGTAGAGCCAGGGAAAATATGCTGACGGGCTGTTTTTGCTTGTCCTATTTATTTAAATGTTGCTTGAATGCGTATTGCCAGTCTGACTGGAAGCACTTTATCCACTTCAAGAGAAAGCATAGAAATCCTTGGGCAAGGGGTGAGAAGGTTGGCAAACTGTGCATATAGTATGTTAATTATATTGTTAAGAGAAAGTGTAGGCCATGTTTATTTAAGTACTGAGAACACTTATCAAGGGAGATTGTTGTCGTTTTAAGAAGTGCTTCTTGGGTTAATTCAATTTTATCAGGTTTCAAAGAGTACAAAAGAAGACAGCTGAAGCACTGAGTTTCCAGTAATAGATAAATATATACAGTGTTGCGATCTGTAATTAAACCGCTTACCAATTAAAATATTTTCATCGTTTGGTTTCATGCTTCACTATCTAACTAGATAGATGAAAGATAGGTTCTTTTTCAGTTATATCTTTTTATTCTTAAACTATTCAAAATGGTGCCTGATTGTGGTGACAGTTGAAGCTTTTCACTGTATTTTACTGTATTATTCACCATAAAATACACATGACAATAAATCATTTAATTCAATGCAAGCTTGGGATTCAATTGACATCATGGAGTTCTGCCCATTTGTACTCTGCTGTGTGTTCAACTGATTAATGTTTATTAGGTTTACAGAAAACTGGACCCAAATATGCATCAGTGCAAAAGTGAGGACGGCAGATGCTGGAAATCAGGGTCTAGATTAGAGTGGTGCTGGAAAAGCACAGCAGGTCAGGCAGCATCCGAGGAGCAGCAAAATCGACGTTTCGGGCAAAGGCCCTTCAACAGGAATGATCTTGGCTTCAAATATACATCATACAAGTGATGATTTGTTGACGAATGTTTGTACCTTTTCATCTTTCGGTACTCTCTCCCAGCCTTGCCGGATTCTAGTGATCATTTTGTCCACACAAGGTGTTATGAGAATCAGCTTCAGAACCAGCACAGTGCATGGAATCACCATACCCAACATGTATGCTTGTGGAAGTCCCCATCTGTACCGCTTTGATTGCAGAAACCTGTCCCAGCCGTATACTGCAGCGTGTGCCGTGCACAGCAGGAGTGTGACATAGCCTAGCTTGGACTGTAAGGCAAAGGATAAATAATTTAATCACTAAAATTCAAATATGCAAAATTTTATTTGAAATTACTAATAATGCTTCCAACTGACATTTCATGTCACAAATGTAACTTTAGTTATTCAACTATATCAACATGTCTCCAATGATAAAATTATGCACTTTTGATGCACAATGTGAACACATTATTCTGTTGTGTGTTTATCTTTAATTGCAAGAGTTGATATAAATGTTTAAGATGTAGTCATTTAAAATGAATCTTGTATTATTGACAATTTGTAATGTGTGTCCACAACAGAAAAACATTTTGTGGCACTGTGGGTAGTGGTCACTCTCTGAGCCAGAAGCTTTAGGTTTATGTCCAATTCCAGGGCTTGATGACAATGGAGTATCAGTCTGCAAACAGTTCCAACACATACCAATAGCAGGTAATAAAAATGAGAGAGATTCCTGGTCAGCCATGTAATGTGGAGAAATTTGGAGCCTCTACCATCATTGTCCATAGCAACAAACTACAACACGAATATAAAAATGTTATGCCATGCAGCAAGTTGCCCCATTTGTCTGAACAGCCAGAGTGCACCAGTTTAGCGCTGAAAGCATGATGTTCGAGGCTAGCTGTGGCTGAGGTAATCTCAGAACCTGCCTCTTTACTTTTATCGTGAAATTGTGGAGACAGAGCAGTGGGTATACTCTATTCAAATATATTGTGTCATGCAGTGTCTGTAGTAATAACATATTTCACATAAGTGATGATTTGTTGATGTATGCTGATACTTTTTGATCCTCTGGTACTCTCTCCTAGCCCTGCTATTGGTGTGTGTTGGAAGGGTTTCCAGGCTGATACTACACAGTCATCAAGCCCTGGAATGGGACATACGCCCAAAGCTTCTGGCTCAGAGACAGGCCACTATCCACAGTGTCACAAAACCTTTTTCTGTTGTTGACATATGTCACAAAATGCCATTTATACCATATTCATGTGATCATTTTGTCCACACAAGGTGTTATGAGAATCAGCTTCAGATCCAGCACAGTGCATGGAATCAACATGCCCAACATGTATGCTTGTGTAAGTCCCCATCTGTACCGCTTTGTTTGCAGAAACATGTCCCAGCTGTACACTGCAACGTGTGCAGTGCACAGCACGGGTGTTATCTATATTGCAATCTGATTTAAGTGATTAATTCAACATATGCATACGCTAAGTGGTACCTGAACAAAGCGGAACTCTCTCCAGTTGACATTATTGCTGACTGATGGAAGAGAAGTGATGCCCAGCAAAATGTAGAGAGCAAACCCCAGTATTCCTAACGCAAAATACAGGTCAAGGCGCCATGACAGTACTTTGCTTATCTGCATAGTTTTATTTTTCTTTGACTGCAAGAAAGAAGAGAAAAATCTAAATAATAGTGAACAAACAGAGGGAGAGGCATATCCTTTGAACTACGGAAGTTCAGCTCCTTAAAGCCTGAATTCAATTCAATAATGACTGACCCTGTACTTCAACAGAACCGATCTGACTTATCTCCCTCAGCCTTATCCAACAAAAATCCATTAATCTCAGTCTTGAAAGTTGCATTTGTCTGAACACCTACAGTCATTTGGGGAAGCTCCTTCAGATTCTTACAATTCTATGTGCGAAAACGTTCTTGAAATTTGTCTTAGAATTTTTAGCAGTTGGACTAATTGAATATTGCTCAAAATTATATTTCTCAATTGGAATGGGTTTAGCATGTAGAATTGCAGTGACATCATTTTGAGATGTATTTCCATACATTGTTCTTAATGGCAATGATTTCACTGCAAAATACAAAAAAGCACATTAGGCTTGACTTAATGCAACTCATCACAGTGGAAACATGGCATGTGTACGCAATTAATCGGGGAGAAGTTCCATTTCAGTATCCTGGTGATGACAAAACTTTCCCAATTCTATGGAAGAGGCTGACCCAGGGTTCCCAAGCACCACCGGTGCGATGTCAGTTAGGCTCACCAATGAGGCTATTAATGCCCATTAGCCCAGAGCGATCCCACTGAGCCCACCACAAGTGGCTCAGGGATTAAATGAAACTTGTGAGGTACAGCAAACACTCTCATTTACCTCTGGACTCCAGTCAGTCCCTGGTAGTCAGACGCTCTACGTGAGTGAGGGGTCTTGCATTGGGCAGGCGGTTTAGCTGCTGAAAGCCACCCATTGAGATGCTGTTGAAAGCTACCCTTTGCCCTTGTCTCTGAACACCACTCTCCATGAACCCGCACTAATTCACGTCATCCCATGTTGATCTTGGAAATCTGCATTACCTCAGCTGGAAGTGACTGGCTTGCTGGTCAGGTGACCACCTTTGGTGGGCTGGAACTCCACCACGAGTGACCTCAACCCCACCTATATTCACTTATATACTCAGAGGGCACTTGTTTCTGTAGGACCTCCC
Source organism: Chiloscyllium punctatum (assembly GCF_047496795.1). Taxonomy (NCBI): domain Eukaryota; kingdom Metazoa; phylum Chordata; class Chondrichthyes; order Orectolobiformes; family Hemiscylliidae; genus Chiloscyllium; species Chiloscyllium punctatum. The sequence continues at coordinate 74,424,328 of NC_092746.1, forward strand.
CCATGGAACTGATGTGGTTTTCAGACCAATTCTCCAACCAATGGATGAGACCCACCCCATCCCATTAACAGACACTGAATTACATCAAGTGTCTTATAATGTTGACCTCAAATACTGACATCACTTGGCATATAATTATTAAGCTATAGGTCATTCCTTTGCCTCAAAATTTTGCAAAAGCAGAACAAATTGTTTTAATATATGGTGAAAGCAGGAAATTGGGGATGAGGAGCATATCATCCAAGATCAAATGGCAGAGCAGACTTGATGGGCTGAATGGCAGAATTCTGCTTCTATATTTTATGAACTTATAAACTTAATAGTAGTAATATTAGTAATTACTATTAGTAACTCTTAATTAATATTCTTAGATTCTTAATCAAGGGCAATGGGGAAAACACAGGAAAGTGGAATGTGAGGAATGTCAGATCAATCACAATCCTATTGAATGATGGAGCAGGCTTGAGGGGCCGAATGGCCTACTCTTGTTCCTATTTCTTATGATCTGATATTCATTGCCACACTACACCAGCACATTCCTGTGATTACCTTCGCATATAAAATAAAAGACAGGATCAGGCTATTGAGACAGATCTAAGCTGCAATTTATGCTTGTCATCTATGTTTGCCCTCTCTCAATCACCCATGGAATTCCAGGCGAGAAGCAAAAACAACCATTGCCAAGAAAAGCTGCTGCTGATTTAGGAAAACAAAATTTAGGGAAATTTCAGATGTTCCTTTCCGGCTGCTTGTGGGAATTAAACCGGTTGCAGAATGTTGTGAATGGGAAACACATTGCTAGTTCTCAGCTCCCTCCCATATGTAGCAATGCACACTGAGGAAATTATTTGGTGTATTGTCTGGCTCCTTTTCAAATGTACACAGCGAGTCCACACTCCCTGTACAATCCAACAATTTGTTCTTTCAGCTCTTTCAAACGTAAATAGTTGTCTCGGTAAATAGCTTCACAGCTATTTTGGCTTTATGCTTACAAAATGTATATTCGTATCAAAATAAAAAAAACTGTGTATGCTGGCAAAGTGAAATACAAGCAGAGAATTCTGGTAAAATTTAGCGGGTCTGGCAGCATCATAATGAGAGAAAGAGTTAACATTTCAAGTCCAGTATGACTCCTCTTCAGAACATCATGACCCCGCTCTTGTTAATTTAGCTACTTCTTCAAATAGACTGTACAAGAGCACTGAATCTAATTTTTTCATTATTTCAGTGAGTCATTGGACTGAATTTTCCCAAAAATCATAAAGTACAAAAAGTTTCACGGAGGATTTCTCATCATGACATGTGACGTAAATAAGATTCACTGTTAAGTTGCTGTGTTGCTCCCCATTTGGCATCACTGTGAGTGAATTCCTAACGTGGCCAGATTCCTAAACCTGTTCCATGACTCATTCCTTGTCTTTTGCAGGCACCAGTGGCATCCACAGAGTCTTCACCATCATGAGGGCAGCCTTTCCAGATAACACCTTCTCCCTTTCCCCTGAGGAAGATGCCACAGATCCGTCAGAGGAAGCACAGGCAAGACTGTCTTCCACACTCTCCACAACTCGTCCTGCCACTTCAGTGAGTCTGTGAGCTAGATTAGAGTCAGGAATGTGTTCTGGTGAGCATGTCACTGCCACATTTCTGCAGCTGGCTGAAGAACAACCCTGTCCCCATCCCAGGGTGCTGGCACACTGCCAAAGAGACCATGCATGCGCCAGGTCAGAGAAGATCCCAAAGTGCTGGTCATTAATAACCTTGTCGAAAATGTCACAAATTGATACAGGAGCAACAGCAAAATGTGCTCAGCACCAAAGGCAAGACCACAGGGAGAAGGAGGGTCCTTAGCTTCAATCTCTTCATCACTGTACAGGACGATGCCGATTGAAATATAGTAGAAGGAGGAACAACATTTAACACACCACAATTCTCCACTCAATGCACATAAGAGGTGTCAGGCTCCTCCAATTTCACTCTGCCTGCAATACTCAATCCTATAGAAGTTCCAGGTGAGGAGGGTAAACATCCTCTGGCCAGAATACTGTCAGGATAGCTGGGCTCTCTTGCAACAATGCCCTTGTGGACATCCACCCAAGGCTGCAATGCCAGCAGGCTCCACCATGGGGTAGGATCCCTCCAGTCCAGCTGCTGACCTCAGGACTGGATATAGTGGGAGGTTTAAAACAAAGAAAACCATATGATGGCACATTTGTAGAAGGGGTGAAGCTGCGCTGTAAATTTTGTAAACTGTGTTCACTTTCATTATCAAGTGCTGGAGCTAATGTCATTTTAGCTGTAACTACAAGAATGAAGCCATCCTGAGCACCACGTGATGTTCTAACCCTGCTTAAGGTTAACTATTCCTTCTCTAGGGCTAAAGGGATGAAAGTTTATGTGGAGAAAGTGATAACAAGGTACTCAGTTGGTCATAATGAATGGCGGAGCATGCTCAAAGGGCTGAATGGCCTACTCCTGTCCTTTTTCAACATTTCTATACTGCACATATTTCTCAGATAACTGGACAGCTTGTTTGTGATGCACAGTGTCACCAACAGTATAAGTTCAAATCCCACACCTGCTGAAGTCACCATGAAGGATTCTCCTTCTCAGGCTGTCCCCTTGCCTAAGGCATGGTGACTTCAGGGGAAACCACCATAAGTCTTTCTCTCTAATGAGAGAGCAGATCAATGGCAACTTTACTTTTATACAAAAGCAAAAGCGGTTCTGAGGAAGGGTCACCGGAACTGAAACGTTAATTCTATTTCTCTCCACAGATGCTGCCTGACCTGCTGAAACTTTCCAGCAAATCTGTTTTTTGTTTTAAATTTCCAGCAGCTGCAGTTCTTCTGTTTTGTTTTTACTTTTATACTAGCTTAAAACTTTGTCATAATTGATTGAGGAAGCATCTGACATTTTGAAGGCTTCCATCAGTTTGTAACTTTAACTTTGATCAAACAATAAAAAATCCAAAGAAAGCAATCAACTGGTAAGTTACCTTTGAGGCTATGATTAAAGATGCATGAAAATATTTAGAATCAGTGAAAAATGAATTCATGCAACTCAGTTCTGTTGATAGCATTTGACAAACAAGTCTTGCCTCGGTTATTCTGGTTGACAATGTACATACTGTAGAATGGAAAAAGGGCTGCATGTTTGAATGCACAACCTCATTCCCCTACTCAGTGCAATGCCTCGGGTCTCACAGATCCTCATCCTCCGTTGCATCATCCAGCTGTCTGGAACAAAGCATCCAAGTATCAAGCAGTAACCTCTGTCTGTAAAGGACTGCAATAAACCATCAGACCTATGGTGGAGAATACCAGGGGTTCCCCACCCTCTGAGTGAAGACATTTTCCCATATCTCAGTTCACAAAGACCTATCGTTTATTCTGAAAATGTGACTCCATGTTCTGTACCCGTCTCTAGGTAAGCATAGCTTCTGCATCTAATCTGTCAGACATTTAAGCAGCTTCAAAGACATGCCTCTCATTCTTCTAAACTCTAAAGAATTTGGGCTCAGTTGAAATAATGTCTCCTCCTCAGACAAAGTGATGACCATCCCAGGAATCAGTCTGATGAACTTACTGCTTAGTTTTTCTCTGAGCCAATTGGAACCAGGGTGCTAATGATCATTGACATTTCCTCCTCTCCCACAGTGTCACCTCCCTTACTATCCTCCAACATCTTCAAACCTTATTGATACTGTTTTAACCAACCTGTTCAGAGATATTTTCATATGCAGCCGGAACAGGTGGGACTTGAATCTGGGCCTCCTGACTTAAGACTGATGTCTTGATGCTGGGACTTCACAATTGACTTACCGTTGTCCATGTCTTTCAGTGATTGGGAAGATTTCACTCAAAGAAACCTTGTAAACTTTTATATTGCTGTAGAGCACCGAACTGTAAGTCCATAAACCATTGTGGTAAATGGGGGCTTTTAAATGAGGTACATTCCAGTGACTCTTCTTTGAACCTTTCCTAGCAATTCTGTATCACGTATGATATCACAGGATTGAAACTCAACACCATTCTAAATTAAGGCTAGCTAAGATATTATATAAAATAGTGCAATATATTTTGGATTTAAATTTGATTATGCTTGCAATTTGTCTGAACATTCAAACTGTTTCTGTGATATTTGTTTAAAAAATTCATAAAATAACAGTGTACACATGGATAAAATTATTACCTCTTCAATCAAAGAGTTTATCCAGTACCATCTAACTGAGTATCGAGTTGGGAGGACGAATGTATAGAGTACATGAAGGAAGGCATAGGCAAGTGCCACAAGCCCAAGCTGCTTTCGACACAACATCCACCGGTCGAGCCAGTCAGGGAATCGCTTGTACTTTGTCCCTCTGTGGAGCTGAATGAAGGCAGCAATGACACCCGGCAGATAAACCAAGCTCAGCAGGATTAGGGAGACATTTGGGAAGACACGGTTAGGAACAGAAATTGCAAGTTTATAGGAAAAATCCTTATTTTCTTTTGCATAAGGATAAATTATATCAATCACCACACAGTATATGAAGAAGAATACTGTGAGGCCAGCTGTGATACGAAATGGTAGTCTCCACATTGGAAAAAGCTGGAGAGGGTAGTTCTCAATTTCTTCAGCTGCCAGAAGGGATCCCTGGTCTAAAGGAGTGAGGCCTATGCTCCTGGCAATATCCATCACCAACTGTTTTGATTGATTGTCATCCCCACAAACAAAAACCTGGAACATAGATTGATCATTTTTATTACTGGTGCAAAAATTGATACTATTACTTAATAAACTCAACACAAGCTAATTGATTTTTTCAATATAAAATGCAACATGTCAATCAGGATAAAAAGTGTTTAAGGCCATCACTGCTAACATTATTTTCTTCATTTAATCTTTATACATAATGAATTTTTCAAGGTACACTAAAGTGGGTGATACACCAAATATGTGTTTTGGAAGTAATACCTTAGCACGGATGGAGGATTGGTGATTGACATGACCTTCCCTGAACTGAAAAATCACAAGATGTGAAAAGATGCAAACCAGGGACATAAGCTAAAACTGTAAAATGTGAACAGCCAACAAAACATATGGAAGACAACTACACATAGAATCTCTACAGTGTGGAAACAGGGCCTTCAGCCTAACAAGTCCACACTGACCCCTCAAAGCGTAACCCACCCAGACCCATTCCCCCTACCCTATTACACTAGCTAATGCATTTAACCCACACATCCCTGAACATGATGGGCAATTTAGCACAGCCAATTCACCTAACCACCTAACCTGCACATCTTTGGACTGTGGGAGGAAATGGGAGTACACGGAGGAAACCCACACAGACACGGGCAGAATATGCAAACTCCACACAGATAATTGCCCAAGGCTGGAATTGAACCCAGGTCCTGGCTCTGTGAGCCACCGTGCCACCATGGTATATGCAGATATGATAGAAATAGCATTGAAGTGGGAGCCAGCTCAACACTGGTTCTTTAGAAGCCTGGAGGTAACGTAATCACAAGTACCTGTAATGGTGCAAGATCAGGGTTGTTGCCTACATAATTAAGAGGCTGGAAGAGACAATTTTGTAAACAATGATATGGAAAGAGCCTTCACACATACATCAATCCTGGAGGCAGCCACCACCATGGGGTAACAGTTGTACTGTTTTCTATTATGGAAACAATATTTTGTCTATTGTTAGCCCGGCCAGAAAATAAACTAACAATGAAAGTGTTGTTAGATATTGGAAGACACAGCGTGATGACAACAGGAGATGCATTTGTAATATTGTATTATGAATCATCACAGAAATGTTTTATTGCAGTTGAGACCAAAAGAACAGTGACAGGTCATCTCTGTCTATATTCAGGCCTACAATCAACACCAGTAACAACTCGCCATGCATGTGTTTGCATATTACCGTTAGATTGTAGAGAGTTTTAATACTGCAGTAATTTTATAAGTCGCAATCAATTTGTAGAGTGGTTTGAACTGTGGTAATTTGTTTAAGTTTGAGGCTTAAGATTTTGTGTTGTGGTTTCTGCAAAGTCTGGCCATATGTATTTTGTCATCGTAATGTTTGAAGTGTAAGGAAAATGGGAACAGAAACCCTTACATTGGTTTGTGGACAGAAAACACAGAATAGAGACAATTGGGGAATTTTCAGGATAGTAGGATATTACTCCTGGAGTATTGCAAGGTTCAGTGCTGGGGAACTATCTACTATAATCTATCATAATGATTCAAATTAAGGGACCAAGTGTAATGCAGAGAAATTTGCTGATGCTGCAAAGTAAGCTACAAAGAACTCAATTAAGCATCTTCGAAAAAATATTATCAGATTAAGTTGGCTAAAATTTAGCAAATGTGAGTATTCACTGTGGTGGGAAAAGTGGAAACGTCAAATATTTTTAAATGGTGAGAAACCATTACTTTTCACTAAAGCAAAATATAGGGATGCAAGAAATCTAAAATACAAACAGAAAATGGTGAAACACTCAGCAGGGAAAGAAGTACAGCCCATATTTCAAGTCAATGATCTTTCATCAAAACTAGAGATGTGACTCGTCATTCCCAAGGTTAGAGACAGGGAAAGGGTTGGTGGGCAGTGGGAAAGAAGAAAAAAGATACTGCCCATTTAATTTCCCGCATTTCTAATTTAACCCTTCCCCTCTCTCACAGATTGTCTTCCTCTTTTTCCTCAAACTGCACCAGTCTCCACACTGAACAGAATTCCTCCACCTTTAGTGTGATAAACATAGAAAATAGTAGCAGGAATCAGCCATTCAGTCCTTCCAGGCTGCTCCATCATTCAATATGATCATGGCTGATCATCCTACTCAAAATCCTATTCCTGCTTTCTCGCCTGACTCGTTGATCTCACGAGCCCTAAAAACTATATTTAACTCCACCTTGAAAACATTCAATGTTTTGTCCTCAACCATTTTCTGTGGCAGAGAATTCCACTGGCTTACCACTCTCTGGGCAAATTTATTCCTGATCTCAGTCCTAAGTACCCTACTCTGTGTCCTTAGCCCGTGCTCCCTGATTATAGGACTTCAGTCATAAAGATCAATGTTCTTGCTATTATCCTGGTGGAATTTTGGAAGTCTCCACAAGATTCCCCCTCATTCATCTAAACCCCAGTGAATATGCATCTAGTCAATCCAGTTTCTCTTCATACGCCATTCTTGCCATCCCAGGAATCCATCCGGTAAACTAATGATGAAGCTACCTAAAACATTTTCCCCTTTCCTTTCAGAATTCCAAAAAGACTGTTTCATCCGTGATTCCTTAGTCCAGTCTTTAGGCGTCTCCAGCATCGCCTTCACATTGCAAAGTACTGATCCATGCAACTTAAAAGTACTAGGTTATGCCAAGCCATGCCCCTACCCACCTCCTTTTGCCCTTTCCTCTCTATGTCACTTCACCTAGTGTCCACAATGAGCAAATTCAGGAACCATGCTGACATACAATGAAGTAATGTCATCATGCATGACATCGCTACTAAAAGCTACAATCCCATTGATGACAAAAATTCAATTCATTGAAATTACTTCAACTAATCTCTTATGAAAACAAACATTTCATTAAGTGCTTCAACTCTTAGAAATCAAACATTTCAACTTTATAAACACTCGAAGCTGTGCATCAAACAATTCACTTGGCAGGCACCCCATATTAAAAATGGTAGACTGGGAAATTGGTATTCAACTCAAATTCTACAAAGACACATTATAACATGCATAATGAAAAATCTAACATTGTTTTCTTTTTAATTCCTTTGATGGCTTTGGATGTATTTTGACAATACCAATGGTTTCACATACTTATTAGAAAAAAATCATGTACGTTTTTAATAATCCAAGCACTTACCTGACCTTACCTTCCTCACCAAAGGTTTCCTGGCACTAAGTCCATTGGTTCTTTTATCTCTTTAATGTAATACTCTGGCCATTCAAATTAATCCAAAAGTTCAGACCTGCTTTAACAAGTCTATTTGTTAACACTTTGGGTTCCATGCTGCAGAGATGCCAACATTCCATTTCACTGGAGACCACTAGTTCTTTAAATGGCCAATTGCCTTCATAATTATAGACCAGTGAGCCTTACTTCTGTTGTAGGAAAGGTTTTGGAAAGGATTATAAGAGATAAGATTTGTAATCATCTAGCAAGCAACAATTTGATTTCAGATAGTCAACATGGTGTTATCAAGGGCATGTCGTGTCTCACAAACCTCATTGAGTTTTTTGAGAAGGTGACCAAGCATGTAGATGAGGGCAGGGCAGTTGACGTGGTGTACATGGCCTTCATTAAAGCCTTTGATAAGGTTCCACATGGTAGGCTGATGGAGAAAATGCAGAGGCATGGAATTGAGGGTGATTTAGCAGTTTGGATTAGAAACTGGCTTTCTGAAAGAAGGCAGTGAGTGGTAGTTGATGGAAGATATTCAGCTTGGAGTCCAGTTGCTAGTGGTGTGCCACAAGGATCTGTTTTGGGACCACTGCTGTTTGTCATTTTGACAAATGACTTAGAAGCAGGCCTAGGTGGATGGATTAGTAAATTTGCAGACAACACTAAGGTCAGTGGAATAGTCGACAGTGTGGAAGAATGATACAGGTTGCAGGGGGACTTGGATAAACTGCAGAATTGGGCTGAGAGGTGGCAAATGGAGTTCAATGCAACTAAATGTGAGGTGATGCACATTGGGAAGAATAACAGGAAGGCAGAGTACTGGGTCGATGGAAAGATTCTTGGTAGTGTGGATGTGCAGAGGGATCTTGGAGTTCATGTACGTAGATCCCTGAAAGTTGCCACCCAGGTGGATAGTGCTGTTAAGAAGGCATACGGTGTGTTAGGTTTCATTCGTAGTAGGATTGAGTTCTGGAACTGCAATATCATGCTGCAACTACACAAAACACTGGTGCAGCCACACTTGGAATATTGTGTACAGTTCTGGTCCCCATATTTTGGGAAGCATGTGGAAACATGGAAAAGGTGCAGAGGAGATTTACCAGGATGTTGCCTGGTCTGGAGGGAAGGCCTTATGAGGAAAGGCTGAGAGACTTGAACCTGTTCTCATTGGCAAGAAGAAGGCTAAGAGGGGATTTGATAGAGACATACAAGATGGTCAGAGGATTAGATAGAGTAGACAGTGAAAGTTTTTTTCCTAGGATGGTGATGTCAGCTTGTACGAGGGGGCATAACTACAAATTGAGGGGTGATCGATTCAAGACAGATGACAGAGGCAGGTTCTTTACACAGAGAGTGGTCAGGGCGTGGAATGCCCTACCTACTAATGTTGTCAACTCAGCCACATTAGGGAGATTTAAACAATCCTATGATAAGCACATGGATGATTTTGGAATAGTGTAGGGGGACGAGCTGAGAATAGTTCACAGGTCGGTGCAACATCGAGGGCCAAAGGGCCTGTTCTGCGCTGTGTTGTTCTATGTTCTATAATGAATACAAGAGTAAAATCTGTCTGATTCTATTCCCACATCCACAAAACTTGGAAGATGTCATGTGCAAGAAAAGGAGTTCTGATTTTTACTATGATTTTGAAGACTTCCCTTGTGATGAAAACTTGAGGTGAGGTGTTTGTCATTATTCCTCGTGATTTGAATTACAAGAGTAAGGAGCTTTTGCTGCAATTGTATGGGTCTTTGATGTGATCACATCTAGAGTACTGTGTAATTTTCTGGTATTCAGACCTAAAGGAGAATATAATTTCCTGTAAAGTGGTGTGACGAAAGTCAACCAGATTGATTCCTGTAATGAAGGAGTTGCCCTATGAACAGCGATTGAATGGACTGGACACAAATTCTCTGGAGATTAGAAAGCTGAAAGGGGCTCTCATTGTAATATTTGGGTTCTGAGAGCACTTGACAAGGTAGACGCTGACAGACTGTTTCCTTTGTCTTGTACAGGAGAGGTCATCCCAAGATAACAGGCTGGCAATTTATAACTGTGATCAGAGGAAATGTCTTAATTTTATTGAAACTCTGTCATTAAGTATATTCAATGCAGAGATCAATGTACTTTAGGATTCAAAGGGAAGCAAGTGACAGGGAAATTGAAGCTGGAAGTTAAAGATCACCATGATCTTATTGAATGGCCAGGCAGATGCAAGAAACTACATAGTCAATTCCTGCTCTTACATTCAGATCTTACCTGACTGCTGGCATCTAAGTTACCCGACTGCAGAGCCCAGGCTGAAACTGTATTGAATCCCTTCACGACTTTGGCTTTGGGAACCAACTGGGACAGATATTGTGCATTGGATTCAGGATATTGATTCATTTTGAGGTTGTTGCTCACATCGACCAGCACCTTCCCATCTAGCTGGTCAGACAGGGCTGAAATGAAATCATAGTTTTCCCTGTGAACTGCTAGGAAAATGATCTTGGATGTATTCAGGGCCTCCACATGGTTAAACACTTGTGCTCCACTTGGAAGTAGGGTAGAGTTCCTTGGGTCTCGGCTACCATAGACTACCGGGTAGCCTGACTTGAGCAGCCTCATCCCCAAGGATCTTCCAAGATCCCCAGTGCCAAAAATACAGATCGTATCCCGTTTATTGGCATTTTCACCACCTCCAGTCATTACTAATGAATTTTCCATCTGTAAAAAGAAACACATTAAAGAAGATGTTACCTTTATTGAGTAATCTAAAAACATAATGTGCCAATATTATAGAAAATTCAAGCTAGTGACTTGTACGAGGTAAAAACAATGACTGCAGATACTGGAAGCCAGATTCTGGATTAGTGGTGCTGGAAGAGCACAGCAGTTCAGGCAGCATCCAAGTAGCTTCAAAATTGACGTTTCGGGCAAAAGGCCTTCATCAGGAATCGGCTTTTGCCCGAAACGTCGATTTCGAAGCTATTTGGATGCTGCCTGAACTGCTGTGCTCTTCCAGCACCACTAATCCAGAAAATAGTGACTTGTACTTCAAACCAGGCCAAGTCTAACATGTATTTCTCGTTATGTTATGGCATTTGTTGCCCAACTCTCTCTACTGTGTTTCTCTGTTTCCCTCTTTCCGTGCCTCAGTTAGATATAGAAGTTTATCAAAAGTAATAAAATAGACCAAGTTGGATGAATCAAATCAGCATATTAATTAATAATAGGTGTCTGATGTAATGAGGACCTGTATTGCATAAACTGATTTTGAACTGTCTCAATGATACTTCTCCAAGATGCATATTGTAAGGGACAAATTCAACCCCAATGATTCAACGGAAACCCGACAGGCATGTTGTTAAACTCATGTGCCCAATATCCCACAGAGGGTCTGCTGTAATCCCACAGGACTCACTTTAAACCAATGCCATTGAATACTATGCCTTTATTCTGGTCTTCACACAGAAAACGTAGGTCTCCTGCCTCAGGCACCTCCCTCCTCTGATTGTAAGACCCACCTGAATCCCTTCCCAATAAATGACCATTCCTGGTCTCATTCCCTTGAATTCCTACCTTCCCAGCTGTTGCTTTTGCTTATTTGGATTTGGGGCTGAGGACTGGGCCTATGTGGATGAAACCTGGAATTTAAAATCTTAGTAGGCCTCCCAATACTGATTTAAGACCTTTTTCCAGTCATGTTCAGCCTCCCAGAAGACAGGAGAGGAAGAGGCCAAACAAGGAAAACGTGGGATTGTTTACCCTTGCACAGTGTAAATAAAATGGCTTGCAGTACCAAAGGCCCACCATTTCAGACCCGGTGAGGTACTTTGAAACCATGGTCACTATCGATAGGTAGGGAATTGCATCAGTGAATGTATGCAGGGTAAGCCCACAAAGTATAATGATCAGATAATTGGCTTATTGATTGAGGGAGAAATCTTTGCCAGAATGCTCACAGAGTGACGTTTTTGTTGAATAATTGTAAGCATGTAGTAGGGAAGATTGTTTACCCTTGCACAGCAAGATGGGGGAGGGGAGGAACTGGGTGTGGTGGGAGGAATGCCCTGGGAAGCTTTGAATATATTGAGAAAATATCATTAGGACCATCACCCCATGATTCAATGCCACAGACATTTCAATGTCAGTAACACAACAGCAAGAGTGATAAGTAGTGTTTTGCTATCCTTATTTCTCAGCATTACATTGTGTAACGGCACTCCCTGGCTTTTCACCCCAACATGCTGATAATTCCTTTTGCAGCATCTGCATAGGAATGCTACCACTTGCACACACCCCTCCAAGTCCTGTAACATTCTGATTTGGAACTGTATCACCTGCTTCAGTAGATAGTCAAAATCCTGGAATCCACTTCCGATCAGCACTGCTGGTCTTCCGGCTAATCAACTGGAGCCCTTCAAGATGTAGGTTACACCTCCATTCTGAATGGCAGTTAGGAATGAGCTGTAAATGCTGGCCCAGCCAATGGCACCCAAATCCTGTGAAAGAGTAAAGAAGGAATTGATGATGTACTCCATGTGCTTCTCCTTCTCTCACAAGTAGGTCATTTCAATAAATCCTCTCATCACTGTAATCACGCACTTGCCTGTTGCTGCCGTTCCCAGAACAGTTACAAGCTGCAATCTGCCTTTACCATCCCTATGATATAGTTTCTGTTTCAGACTGGAGCCATTTCCTTGGACAGAAACACTTTTGCATTCTGTTCAATAGTTGTTGCTGCTCATTCTCACAAAGCACACTATACGAATTAACTTCACACATTTGTACAACATTACATAACAGCCACTCACAGGGAAAGTGGACACCAGAGGGTATAATGGCCAGCTGTCTTCCATGCCCTTGCCCTGAAAGCAGGAAGACCTTTAACGTTATTGAAGCAGACAACTACAAGAGCTTTAGCAAAGGCAAAGCTAGAGGTCATGCTCAGGAGGAATCTGTCTAACTATTTGCTCCTTTTATCATTTCTGAAGAAATTATACATGAAGACATTGTGACAATATTTCTGATCTATGTGGGCCCTTATTGCTCTTTATTTTAACTCAATCCCTCTGATGACTCAACCCTTGCAGAAAAAAAATTAGATGAATTTGAGGGGACAATACTCCAGAACAAATAATCATTTCAGCCTTCCCAGACATCAGCACAGAAACAGGCAGCTGGTTGATATGGAGTTAGAAAGGCGTGAACCCTGGCAACTTACCTTCAAATCACTATATCATAAACTGAATCTCTACAGTAATCAACAACCTAAGTAAATGATCTGGTACTGAGGTTAGAGCCTATTGAAAAGAAGATACTGGCAGAGCATTTAGAAATGTATGATACAAATCAATCAGAATTATCATAGCTTCATGAAGGAGAAATCAGGCCTGACAAGTTTATTTGTAGTATTTGAGAAGGTAACTAACAGGATAGATAAAGGAGAACCAGTAAATGTAATATATTTGGATTTTTAATAGGCAATTGATAAGGTGACACACATTAGATTTCTTAATAAGATAAGAGCCGTGGTGTTAGTGGTAGTATATTAGCATGGATAGTGGATTGGCCAACCAATAGAAAACACCAAGAGTTGTGTTAAGGCCTGCATTTTCTGGAAGGCAATCTGTAATTGTTGGTGTGTCACAGAGCTCAGTGCTGGCTACAATTATTTACAACGTGTATGAATGACTTGCATTGGGAAATTAATGTACTGTAGCCAAGTTTGCAGATGGCACAAATGTGAGTGGAAAGGCAAGTGGCGAGAATGATACAAAGAAAATTTCGCATTTTGGCAAGAAGAATAGAGGAGGTGAATATTATTTAAATGGAGAAGGACTGCAGAAAGCTACTGAACAAAGGGATTTGGGAGTTGTTGTCTATGAATCGCAACAAGTTTGCATCTAAGTTCAATGGGTCTTTGGGAAGTCAAATGGAATACAGTGGTGACCCAGAATCCAAACGCCCTATTATTCGAACAACTTGGAATCCGAACAATTATTTTGAGAAAATTTTGCCCTAAAATCCGAATTCATTTTCAGAATCTGAACACCACGTACCGTTCAGGTCGCACATTATTTGTTCAGTTCGTCCCGGGAAGTAGTCGTGAAAGCATCTCTCGCGTGTCCATCACTAGTTTACCTTGTGTTTTCACCTTGATTTGTGCTGGTTTTTTAAAATTATCACCCTTGTGCATTCACCATGGCACCCAAGAGGAGCAGTGAAGCAAATAAGTGCATTCACCATTAGCACTCCTCACTAAGGTAAATGAAGTTACTTTCATGTTAGTACATTTATTTCTTGCTTTTATTATTATTACTTGATATTTAGGTCATTTACTCATCTTATTTTACCTTAACCATGTGTCTTTGCAGTTAAAAGTGTCTTGAAAAATTTTTTTTTGGGTCCAAAAATAAATTAATTCACTTTCCATTATTTCTTATGGGGAAAATAGTTTCGGAATCTGAACTTTTCGCAATCTGAACAGCCTCGTGGAACAAATTAAATTTGGATTCCGAGGCATCACTATATTTATTTCAAAGGGAACGGAGTACAAATGTCGGGAGGTTTCACTAAAAGTATAGAAGACTATAAGACCATAAGAAATAGGAGTGGAAGTAAGGCCATTCGGTCCATCGAGTCCACTCCGCCATTCAACCATGGCTAATGGGCATTTCAACTCCACTTAACCCGCACTCTCCCTGTATCCCTTAATTCATTGTGAGTTTAAGAATTTATCAATCTCTGTCTTGAAGACATTTAATGACCAGGTCAATGAATTCCACAGGCCCACCACTCTCTGTCTGAAGAATGTCTCCTCATTTCCATTCTAAATTGACTCCCTCTAATTCTAAGGTTGTGCCCATGTGTCCTAGTATCCCAGCTTGATGGAAACAATTTCCCAGTGTCCACCCATTCTAAGCCATGCATTATCTTATAAGTTTCTATTAGACCTCACCTCAATCTCCTAAATTCTAATGAATACAATCCCAGGATCCTTAGCCATTCATCATATGTTAGACCTACCATTCCAGGGATCATCCATGTGAATCTCCCCTGGAAACGCTCCAGTGCCAGTATGTCCTTCCTGAGGTGTGGGGCCCAAAAAAGGACAAGCATTCTAAGTGGGGCCTAACCAGAACTTTATGAAGTCTCAGTAGCACATCACTGCTTTTACATTCCAACCCTCTTGAGATAAATGACAATATTACATTTGCTTTCTTAACCTGCAAGTCAACCTTTAGAGAATCCTGTACTCACACTCCGAGATCCCTTTGTACTTTGGTATTATGAAGTTTCTCACTGTTTAGAAAATAGTCCATGCCTGTGTTCTTTTTTCCAAAGTACAAGACCTCACATTTGCTTACATTGAATTTCATCAGCCATTTCTTGGACCACTCTCTTAAACTGTCTAAATCAGTCTAGAGCCTCCTTACCTCCTCAGTATTACCTAACTTCATATCATCGGTGAACTTCGCCAGAATGCCCCCAGTCCCTTCGTCCAGATCATTAATACATAAAGTGAACAGCTGTGGTCCCAACACTGAACCCTGCGGGACACCACTTGTCACTAGCTGCCATTCCAAAAAAGAACCTTTTATTCCAACCTCTGTCAGACAGCCAATCTTCAATCCATGCCAGTAGCTCACCTTGAACATCATGGGCCTTCACCTTACTTGGCAGCATCCTGTGAGGCACCTTATCAAAAGCCTTTTGGAAGACTAGGTAGATAACATCCACTGGGTTTCCCTGGTCTAAACTACTTGTCACCTCTTCAAAGAATTCTAACAGGTTTGTCCGGCACGACCTCCCCTTACTAAATCCATGCTGATTTGTTCTAATCCGACCCTACACTTCCAAGAATTTAGAAATCTTATCCTTAATGATGGATTTTAGAATTTTACCTACAACCAAGGTTAGGCTAATCAGCCTATAATTTTCCATCTTTTGTCTTGACCCTTTCTTGATCAAGGGGGTTACAACAGCGATTTTCCAATCATCTGGGACTTTCCCAGACTCCAGTGATTTTTGAAAGATTACAACCAATGCTTCCGTTATTTCTTCAGCTACCTCCCTCAGAACTCTAGGATGTAGATCAATTTTTAGACCTTTTAGCTTTTCAAGTACTTTCTCTTTTGTAATGGCTGCCATACTCAACTCTGCACCTTGACTCTCCTTAATTGTTGGGATATTACTCACGTCTTCCACTGTGAAAACCGACACAAAGTATTTCTTAAGTTATTCAGCTATTTCCTTATCTCCCATCACTAGCCTTCCTGCATCAGTTTGGAGTGGCCCAATCTTTATTTTTGCCTCTCATTTGTTTCTTATGTATTGAAAGAAACTTTTACTATCATTTCTTTTATTACTGGCTAGCTTACCTTCATATTTGATCCTCTCCTTCCTTATTTCTCTCTTTGTTATCCTTTGTTTGTTTTGTAGTCTTCTGATTTCCCCGTGCTCTTGGCCACTTTATAGGCTCTCTCCTTTTTCATGATACACTTCCTGACTTCCTTTGTCAGCCATGGCTGTCTAATCCCGTAGACTCCTCCACCCAACCTCCCCCCCGCCACCCCCCAACAACCCACCACCCCAGGTAATCTTTCTTTTCTTTGGATTTAACCTCTGTACTGTGTCCTCAATTAAACCCAGAAACTCCTGCCATTGTTGCTCTGCTGTCTTCCCTGCTAGGCTCTGCTTCCAGTCGATTTTCGTCAATTCCTCTCTCATGCCCCTGTAATTACCTTTATTTAAATGTAACACCATTACATCCGAGTTTGGCTTCTCTCTTTCAATCTGCAGACTGCACTCTACCATATTATGATCGCTGCCTCTGAAGTGTTCCCTTACTTTAAGGTCTTTTATAAACTCTGACTCGTTACATAGCACTAAGTCCAGAATAGCCTGCTCCCTTGTGGGCTCCATCACAAGCTGTACCAAAAAGCCATCCTGTAAGCATTCCATGAACTCCATTTCTTTGGATCCACCGGCAACATTATTCACCCAGTCTATTTGCATATTGAAGTCCCCCATGATCACTGTGACCTTGCCTTTCTGACATGCCCTATCTAATTCCTGGTACATCTTGCGTCCCTGTTCCTGACCACTGCTGGGAGGTCTGTACATAATTTCCATTCTGGTTTTTTCACCTTTGTGGTTCCTCAACTCCACCCACACAGACTCCACATCATCTGACCCTATGTCATTCAGTGCCATAAATTTAATTTCATTCTTAACTAACAAGGCAACCCCTCCCCCTCTGCCCACCTCCCTGTTTTTTCAATAAGTTGTAAATCCTTGGATGTTTAACTGCCAGTCCTGAACCCCCTACAACCATGTCTCTATGATGCCCACCATATCATAATCGTTTGCGATGATTTGTGCTGTTAATTCATCTACTTTGTTATGAATACTACAAGCATTCAGGTAAAGCACCTTAATGCTAATTTTCTTATCCTCATGGTTTCCATCACCGAAAGTAATTTGTGCTAAGTTATCCTTCCTTTTTGCTTCATTCCTAGTCTGCCTTGAACTTAAACCCTGCACACATGCTAACCTGCTGCTTATCTTTCTACTTTTGCTTTCCCTTCCCCCCGACTCACAAGTTTAAAATCCTAGTGACCACCATATTTATCCTTTTTGCCAGAACACTGGTTCCAGATCAGTTCAGGTGGAGACCGTCCCATCGGTACAGATCGCCCCAGTTCCAAAACTGATACCAATGTCCCATGAAGTGGAATCCCTCTTTCTCACACCAATCTCTTAGTCATGTGTTTACTTCCCTAATTTTCTTATCCCTATGCCAATTGGCATGTGGCTCGGGCAGTAATCCAGAGATTATGATCCTTGAAGACCTGTTCTTCAGTTTCTTTTGTAGTGCTTGATAATCCCCAAACAGGTCCTCCTTCCTAGCCTTGCCTGTGTTGTTTGTGCCAACGTGGACCACAACAACTGGATCTTCTCCCTCCCGCTCCAATACTCTTTCAAGCCGGTCAGAGATGTCCCACACCCTGGTACCGGACAGGCAACATACCGTGCAGGACTCCCGATTCGGCTCACAAAAGGATACTATCTGTCCCCCTAATTATGGAATTACGTACAACAACTACTTGTCTTTTTGCTCCCCCCTCTTGTGTGGCCTTCTGCACCATAGTGCCGAGGTCAGCTGGCTCAACCTGTCCACAGGCCTTTCCCTCACCCATACAGGGCAGCAAAAATCTCATACCTGTTGAACAAGGTTGAGAGTTAAGACTCCTCCACTCCTGAACTCAGCATCCCCCTACCTACTTCACTTACAGTCACATTCAGTTGTTCCTGAAAACTAACTGAATTTGAATTACTTAATCTACCAGGTATGACTGCCTCCTGAAACAAAGTGTCGAGGTAACACTCCCCCTCTCGGATATGCCGCAGTGTTTGAAGCTCAGATTCCAGATCATCAATTCTGATTTGGAGTTGTTCTCGCAACCAACACTTTCTGCAGATATTGTCCCTGCCGTTCACAATGGGATCAGCCATCTCACACATCATACAGGTACAGCACATCACCCGTCCAGCCATTTCTACTTGTTTAATTAAATCATACAAGGCACTAGTCAAACCAAGTTGGAAAACTGCAAACAGTTTTGGGCCTGTGATCTAAAGCAAGCTATATTGCTATTGGAGAGAGTCCAGGGAAGGTTCACTCGGCTGATACTCCCGGATGTGGAGGGATTGTCTTTTGAGAAAAGGTCAAGTAGATTGGGTTGGGACATGTTGGAATGTAGAGGATTGAGAGGTGACTTCATTGAAGCATATAAGAATTTTAGGGGACTTGACAGGATAGATGCAGAAAGGTTGTTTCCCATTGTGGAAGAGACTGGCGGCATGGTAGCTTAGTGGTTAGCACTGCTACCTCACAGCACCAGATTCAATTCCAGCCTCGGATGACTGTCTGTGTGGAGTTTGCACATTCTCCCTGTGTCTGCGTGGGTTTCCTCCCACAGTCCAAAGATGTGCACGTCAGGTGAATTGGCCATATTGCTCGGTGCATTAGTCAGAGGGGGGGAGGGTTGGTGTGGACTTGTTGGGCTGAAGGGTCTGTTTCCACACTGTAGGGAATCTAATCTCAGAGTAAGAAATCAAATATTTAAGGCACAGATGAGGAGGAATTTCTTTGCTCAGAGGGTTCGGATCCAATGGAATTCTTGACCACGGAGGGCTGTTGAGACTGAATCATTAAGTTTATTCAAGGCTGAGATACATTGATTTTTAATCAGTATGTGAATCAAGGGTTATGGAAAAAGTCAGAAAAGTGGAGGTGGGGATTATCAAATCATCAGCTATCTCATTGAGTGGTGGATCAAACTGAATAGTGTGAATGGTCCATATTTGCTCCTATGTTTTATGGTCAATGGCCTTATGAACATGTTGCAAAGTATTGGGGGATTGTCTTTGGATAAGGCATTAAATCAATTCTTTATGAGAATGACACATCTATGGCACTATTTGAAGAAGAGTTCCATTTGAAACTCAATCCCAAAATAACATCAAAAACAGACTTTCTGGTCATTTATTTCATTGCTGTCATTGAGACAGTATTGCTTTCTTTGCTCAAAGTGCTTGAAGCATTTCCTACATTTGACTACAATGCAAAAACGTGGGGTCTAAATTGCTTAGCAAGATCCTAAGGTTGTAAATGGAAGTTTTTTTTCTCATGCATGATGAATTTAAGGATTAAAGTGTGTACAAACAGTGGGAAGGACCAGTGGAGTTGCTACGAGGGCAATAAGGGTGACTTCCACATCAGACAGTGCATAATATTGTACTGAGTTTTTTTCTGATTGCTTTGAAGAGGACTAAGCAGAAATAAGCTAATGAAGAAATTCTTAAAAGAAACACTGGCAGGTAAAGTCTATAGCTAGATTCCAGTGACCTGAGCATCCGCAGATAATGTCCCTGAAACACCAATTCTGAAACACCGTTCCAGTTCTTTATCACCAGCTGCTAGTAAACCCCTCCATCATGTGCTGTTTCTGGTGAAAATATTGCTGACTTTTTATTAACTAACAATTAATCAGGCTCGTACCTGATTCAGGCAGTACCTCAGCCAAGCTCAGAAGATTCCCATCCAAAAGATTATTGATAAAAATTCAGTAGTTCACAAGCACCTGTGATTTCTGCAGTATCACTGTCCTGTTCCCACCCATCAAAGACATTTATTACTGGCCCCGCTGTCTTTGCTCACACAATCAGCATACCTGCTTGAACAAAATATCAAAAAGACCACCAAAAATATTTAAAAGTATAACCTAATATTACTAAACAACATGGGAAAGAAGAGGTTAAGTGAAAAAATGGATTAAACTATTGAAACACTGAGCAATTTTCACATCTTGCATTTCATGATTTTCTGACAATATATTTGGATCTTTTAACTACTGTACACAAAGCAGCTTTCTAAATTGTTGAAAAAATAGATTTGTGAAATATCTTTCATTTTCTTTTCCAACAGAAGTTATCTAACTCACCACATCTGTAATCTTTTATACCAAGATTGCCACACAGTTGGCTAGGAGCTCACATTTGCTGGTTTGTTTGGTCGTCCATACAAGCTCAACAATCTGGGAGGTGTTTCAACGCTTTCTGCCTTTAAATAGTTAGCTGTATGATTCTCGATTGCCCACTGCTTTCCTTTCTTACTCTCTGTCAGCAGAAGTCATTACTAATCATATTCAAATTCCTCAAAGATTGTGGTGAAATCCCAAATGACCGTTAATCTGATGTTAACAGTTCATTCCCAGAAATGTACACCATAGTATTATGCAACTGGTATTCTGACCTACTTTCTGAAAGCACAATAGTTACAGCAATGTAGTGCCAGTACACTGAGTAATGAGTAATATACTTCAGAGGACTGTTGAATTATATCAGATGTCAAGGATGTTTCTAACTATTAGTAACAAACATCATGTACATGTAATTTATTCAAACCTCAGATAGTTTTGCAACTGTTATGCAATGAAAGGTGTTATTACACTTTCTCTTGACTTGTATTTTTGGGCTCCTGATTTTTAATTTCAAATCCATTGCTGTACTTGCTGGTCTGTACAGTCTGTACCATGTGCTGAAAATCTGTTTGCTCGGTTTTTAGAGTGTGAGTCATGAACTGCTTGTGTCAATTCTACTGGGGGCAGGGCGGCACATAAACTTGGTGCTTTCAACTCATTTCACTGATTGTAATGTGCGGTTGAGCAGATTCCCTGCCACTGACTTCCTCCTTCTGTGGTTAGCTGCTTCAGCAGGGAACTAACTCACATTGAGTTGGCAGGGGTGGTGCAATGGGCACCCTCATCTTAAAGGGAGGCTAACTTTCTTAAAGCTGTGCTGAGTAAAAGTTGGAAACTGGCAGAGAGAGGGTTTTCAGGGTGACAGATGCAGGATTGAAAGCATTCACTCAAATGTGTGCAAGAGGAGAGATGCTATAGTTCTGCATGTGACTACGAGACCCTCAAACATTTTCCTCAGAAGTGGCGATGGAGGTCAACTCTTGGAGTCTGCCTGGCAGTGATACACCATAAACTAATGACATCTGACAGAAGTTCAAGGTTCAAGACATACTGCCTACACATCACCACACTCAAAGCACCAAATCTCCATCACCCAACCATCAGCACTGACTGGCACTCTCAAGTCATGCACAATATGCCAAAATTTCACTTCTCTCACACCTACCAATGCAGCCAACCGCAATGCCCACTTCTGTCTTCTAACACATACCTTCTATCATTCAAATATGGCAGGTACTTCATCCAAACGCAGTGCACCACCTACACTAAATTGAACCATTTCTCTTGCAGGATAAATTGTGTCACACAATAGAAAGGAGCAGAGTAGAAATGTAAGGCACTCAGATATCTGAATTTCCTATGTCCTGGGGAGAAGATGGTTTTCTATGTATCATGTGAGAGCACATGGTATCAGACATTGTTGAGAAGACTAAGACTGACAGCATGCCCTTCCCAAGTCCAATTTGGTATGATGAGTAACTTGCGACCTCTGACCCCCTTGCGTTTCTCATTCTCTTCTGACTTCCTACTTTCTGATCCCAAAGACAATCACCTGTCCAACCACAGCAGCCGAAGAGGGAAGAGAAAACAGCACAGTACAGCACGAATGAAAAGGCTCCGACACTTGTATCCACCAGCTTAGATATTGGACAGAATCTTGCATAACGTTGGTGAGGGATCTCCATTGACTCTCTTGCCTTGTTAGCCCTCTACAAGGCATTATCTGGCTGTTTTCTGGGTTTTCCCTGACCAACATTGTTGTACTATATTGTTCACTGGTGCAAGACTTTGACTTGAAAGGAATAGGTGGTTATCCTATCTTGGTGCCCATCAAGGTGCCAGCAATTTGTCTTAATGAGCAACTGGACACCTGTGTGACATATTCGCATTCTAGACCCATAACATACCCATAATGACATTGATGTCGTCTGACATTTCTCCAGATGACTTTGCTTTATATCCATGTCCCATCATGAGAGGAGGGGGTGTGGGAAGTAGTAATTTCTCACCATCACTGGCTTCGTCCAGGTAGAGGATGCTGTAGGCTACACCCACATTGCTTTCAGAGCACTCTATTGCCAATTTGCAGAGTGTATCAACAGAAAAGGTTTCCATTCCTTCAACATTCAACTTATCCCTGACCATCAATGTAAAATTTTGGAGATGTGTTCCCGGGTTCCTTGGACCATACGGAGTTGGCAGCCAGAAGACAAGGTCTATACCATCCACACATTCATGAACCTTTTACAAAATCTTCAGACTGGTGCAGAACAGAGATACAATGCTGCCCGCTCTTTCACCAGGAACAGAGTAGAACAGACCTTAAGCCTCCTTAAGATAGGGTTTTGCTGTCTGGACCAGTCCGATAAAGCCTTGCATTGTAAACAGAAAGTGTGTGCTACATTATTGTGGTATGCTGTGCTCATCTTAATTGGAAAAAGTGAGGACTGCAGATGCTGGAGATCCGAGCTGAAAATGTGTTGCTGGAAAAGCGCAGCAGGTCAGGCAGCGTCCAAGGAGCAGGAGAATCGACGTTTCGGGCATGAGCCCTTCTTCAGGAATGAGGAGAGTGTGCCAAGCAGGCTAAGATAAAAGGTAGGGAGGAGGGACTTGGGGGAGGGGTGTTCGAAATGCGATAGGTGGAAGGAGGTTACGGTGAGGGCGATAGGCTGGAGTAGGGGTGGAGGCAGAGAGATCAGGAAGAAGATTGCAGGTTAGGAAGGTGGTGCTGAGTTCGAGGGTTGGGACTGAGACAAGGTGGGGGAAGGGGAAATAAGGAAGCTGGAGAAATCTGAGTTCATCCCTTATGGTTGGAGGGTTCCTAGGCGGAAGATGAGGCGCTCTTCCTCCAGCCGTCGTGTTGCTATGGTCTGGTGATGGAGGAGTCCAAGGACCTGCATGTCCTTGGTGGAGTGGGAGGGGGAGTTGAAGTGTTGAGCCAC
Organism: Chiloscyllium punctatum; assembly: GCF_047496795.1. Taxonomy (NCBI): domain Eukaryota; kingdom Metazoa; phylum Chordata; class Chondrichthyes; order Orectolobiformes; family Hemiscylliidae; genus Chiloscyllium; species Chiloscyllium punctatum. The sequence goes on from NC_092746.1 coordinate 74,447,714, forward strand.
AGGGTGGTTGGGTTGATTGGTCCGGGTGTCCCAGAGGTGTTCTCTGAAACGTTCGTTGGGTTGGTTGGTCCAGGTGTCCCAGAGGCGTTCTCTGAAACATTAGACAGGCCGCCTACTTGTGGAACATTTCAGAGAACACCTCTGGGACACCTGGACCAACCAACCCAACCACCCTGTGGCTCAACACTTCAACTCCCCCTCCCACTCCACTAAGGACATGCAGGTCCTTGGACTTCTCCATCACCAGACCATGGCAACACGACGGCTGGAGGAAGAGCGCCTCATCTTCCGTCTAGGAACCCTCCAACCACAAGGGATGGACTCAGATTTCTCCAGTTTCCTCATTTCCCCTCCCCCCACCTTGTCTCAGTCCCAACCCTCGAACTCAGCACCACCTTCCTCACCTGCAATCTTCTTCCTGACATCACCGCCTCCACCCCCACTCCGGCCTATCACCCTCACCTTAACCTCCTTCCACCTATCGCATTTCCAACACTCCTCCCCCAAGTCCCTCCTCCCTACCTTTTATCTTAGCTTGCTTGGCACACTCTCCTCATTCCTGAAGAAGGGCTAAGGCCCGAAATGTCGATTCTCCTGCTCCTTGGATGCTGCTTGACCTGCTGCGCTTTTCCAGCAACATATTTTCAGCTCATCTTAACAGAGCCAACATTGGAGAGACGACCTGGAAGCTGTAGAAATGCACGATCAGTAGCTATCCACTGAGGTTGAAGATGAAGATGAAGATTACAGCATTGACCAGACAGACATCCAAGACAGAATTTTAGTACCATTGATTGTTAACCACAAGAATCTGGAGAGAATCTAAGGATGACTGAAAAGGATTTGAACTTCCTCATGTTATGTAATTTTCTTTTGGTTATATGACAAGCAGTCACTGCTTACTGCAAAGGGAATGCATATCTGGATATTTTTGCAGTGCTTGAATTTTCTGTTGCTGAATGAATCTTTCCATACCATTCAAATGTATGCTTGGTATCTTCAGATGAGAGGGAGTGTGGTCCTGGAAAAGCACAGCAGGTCAGACAGCATCCGAAGAGTAGGAGAATCAGCATTTTGGGCATAAGCCCTTCATCAGTCCTCACTTTCTCCTATCTTTAGATGATCCCACTTTCAAGTATGTACACTTTACATGTTCTATTGACCATTAGGGAGATAGAAGTAGTGAGTGAGTCAGGGCATTAATATTATATGACACTAAAATTAGGTAGCTCAGTCAACAGGCGAGATGATGTGGAGATGCTGATATCATAGTGTTTTGCAGTGACATCTCTCACGATAGTGAGCAGAATGGGAGCAATTACAAGGAACTTCTTTTTCACCTTCCCATCATCAGTTAATCATCAACATTTCAGAGGCCACATTAATTTTAAGTTGCCCAGAAGTGTTTGAGAATCCTGTAGGATAGTTTTTAACTTGAGAAAGGTGCACTTTGTGCCACTTTCTCAGCCTATCTATGCACTACAAGGCAGTGTGGGCATGTGAACTTCCCCATTACATACTGTCTTGAATGGCAGTGTGCTCCTTTGTAAAGCTGATGGAGAGAATGTAACTTTCATCCCAGAGATATGTAGATTTAACACTGAAACCCTACATGCACTCAAAGGGTGGATGATGTGTGTAAGCTGGACCCTAGCACAATACCTGAATATTGCTGGCACCCTCAGTATTGTCTACGTCATTAAAATGCAATGCTTCGACTGTGGTCAAAGGACTAAGGTATAACCTGAAAACAAAAAATGCTGGAAATCACAGTGGGTCAGGCAGCATCCATGGACAGAAAGCAAGCTAACCTTTCGAGTCTAGAATACTCTGATAAGGAGTCATCTTGATTAAAAACGTTAGCTTGCTCTCGCTCGGTAGATTCTGACCCGCTGTGATCTCCAGCATTTGCTGTTTTCAGTACAGATTCCAGTATCTGCAGTCAGCTTCCATCTGAGGTACAGCCTGACCTGGTGATTCTTTTCAAGATTTCCTTTAGGCCGTATTAATTAAAATAATGGATAAATAGAAAAAGAGTATGATGCTTAGAAAAAAACGATTTAACCAAAAATGTGCTATTCAAATTTAGCAGTAAGATGAACAGGCCTTGTAATGTAGATGAATAGTGATGCCCATTTAATGATAAGTCAGCTGTAAATAAGTTATGACCTAAATGTTTACATGTTGATTAAATGGGAAATAAGTACTTTTGAAAAAGAAATGAAAGGATCAAGATTGTGCAGGAGTTGGGTGGAAATTTGAGAAACATGTACCACATTGCCACATAGTGGTGAAACCTGAAAATATATTCTGTTAGGCTACATTCTTGGTTACATGGGAAAATTCCCATTATGAAAGGCTACCAGCAATTTGAATTGGACCAATTTTACCAGAATGTGTGACAATATAACACAGCTGTGTGGATAGGAAGTGGACAATAATGCCTTACTATTATTGTTGTATTATTTATGTAAATTTTCTAAATAAGTACAATGTAGTGAATGTTTAAGGAGAGCATAAAGTTGGAAGGAAAAGCATGTAAAGAGTCAAAAGTCAGTGATACCCCAAAAGGGTGGAATAAATTCAGAATTCTGCAAAGGGGGCTAAAAAGATAATACATAGAGAGAAAATAAACTACGAGGGCAAACTGGTGAGGAATATAAAACTTGACAATTAGAACTTCATTAAATATATAAAGAGGAAGAAAAAGATCAAAGTGAACATAGGCCCCTTAGAAAATGAATCTGGGGAGATAGTCATGAGGAACAAGGAAATGGCAGAGGTATTGAACGGATGTTTTGCATCAGTTTTACACTTGAAGATAATTGGAACATCCCATTAAAACTAAAGAACACATGGGAGGAATTAAGTGCTATCACCATCATTGGAGAAATTCTTTAGACAAAGTAATGGGGCTAAAGGCAGATAAGTCTCCAGTCCTGATGATTTGCATCCTAAGATCCTATAAGAATTAACTTCAGAGATACTGGATGCATTGAATATAATTTTCCCAAAATGGTTGGATTCTGTAGAAATACTAGAGAATTAGAAAATTACTAATGTGGCATTCCTATTCATAAAGCAAGGGAGGCAAAAGCATTAATTACAGGCTAATTAGCTTGACATCTATTGTTGGAAAAGTATTGGAATCAATTATTAGGGAAATAATAACAGCACGTTTGGAAAATCATAATTTCATAGAGTCATAGAGATGTACAGCATGGAAACAGACCCTTCGGTCGAACCCTTCCATGCCGACCAGATATCCCAGCCCAATCTATTCCCACCTGCCAGCACCTGGCCCATATCCCTCCAAACCCTTCCTATTCATATACCCATCCAAATGATGCATGTTGCAATTGTACGAGCTCCACCACTTCCTCTGGCAGTTCATTCCACACATGTACCACCCTCTGTGTGAAAACGTTGGTCCTTAGGTCTCTTTTATATCTTTCCCCTCTCACCCTAAACCTATGCCCTCTAGTTCTGGACTCCCTCCACCCCAGGGAAAAGACTTTGTCTATTTATCCTATCCATGCCCTCATGATTTTATAAACCTCTATAAGGTCACCCCTCAACCTCCGATGCTCCAGGGAAAACAGCCCCAGCCTGTTCACCCTCTCCCTATAGCTCAAATCCTCCAACCCTGGCAACATCCTTGTAAATCTTTTCTGAAGCCTTTCAGGTTTCACAACATCTTTCCGATAGGAAGGAGACCAGAATTGCACACAATATTCCAACAGTGGCCTAACCATTGTCCTGTACAGCTGCAACATGACCTCCCAACTCCTGTACTCAATACTCTGACCAATAAATTGGTGAATTGGCCATGCTACATTGCCCATAGTGCTAGCCAGAGGGAAATGGGTCTGGGTAGGTTACTCTTCGGAGGGTTGGTGTGGACTGGTTGGGCCAAAGGACCTGTGTCCGCACTGTAGGGAATCTAAAAATCTAAAAAAACTCTTCAAAAAATCTTTAAAAAAATAAAAGAAAGCATACCAAATGCCTTCTTCACTATCCTATCTGCCTGCGACTCTACCTTCAAGGAGCTGTGAACCTGCACTCCAAGATCTCTTTGTTCAGCAACACTCCCTAGGTCCTTACCATTAAATGTATAAGTCCTGCTAAGATTTGCTTTCTCAAAATGCATCACCTCGCATTTATCTGAACTAAAATCCATCTGCCATTTCTCAGTCCATTGGCCCATCTGGTCAAGATCCTGTTGTAATCTGAGGTAACACTCTTCGCTGTCCACTACACCTCCAATTTTGGTGTCATCTGCAAACTTAATAACTGTACCTCTTATGCTTGCCTCTTATGCTTACCTCTTATAAATGACAAAAAGCAGAGGACCCAGCACCAATCCTTGTGGCACTCCACTGGTCACAGGCCTCTAGTCTGAAAAACAACCCTCCACCACCACCCTCTGTTGTGAAACTTGAAAGGGTTCAGAAAAGATTTCCAAGGATGTTGTCAGGGTTGGAAGATTTGAGCTATACGGAGAGGCTTAACAGGCTGGGGTGGTTTTCCCTGGAGTGTCGGAGGCTGAGGGGTGACCTTATAGAGGTTTACAAAATTATGAGGGGCATGGATAGGGTAAATAAGCAAAGTCTTTTTGCCTGGGGTGTGGGAGTCCAGATCTAGAGGGCATAGGTTTAGGGTGAGAGGGGAAAGATATAAAAGAGACCTACGGAGCAACTTTTTCACACAGTGGGTGGTAAATGTATGTAATGAGCTGCCAGAGGAAGTGAGGGAGGCTGGTTCAATTGCAACATTTAAGAGGCATTTGGATGGGTATATGAATAGGAAGGGTTTGGAGGGATATGGGCCGGGTGCTGGCAGGTGGGACTAGATTGGGTTGGGGTATCTGGTTGGCATGGACGAGTAGGACTGTGAAGGGTCTGTTTCCATGCTGTACATCTCTATGACTCTGTCTTCTATCTTTGAGCCAGTTCTGTACCTTAATCAAGCAATCAGCATGCCTTAATGAATAGAAAATCATGTCTGGCTAACTTATTAGAGTTTTTCAAGGAAGTCTCAACCAGAATAAATAGAGGGAAACCAAAAAATGTATTTGGAACTGCAGAAAGTGGTCAACAAGCTACCTCACAAAAGGTTAAGTCATAAAGATAAGAGGCCATGGTGTTGGAGGCAGTATATTGGCATAGATAGAGAATTAGCTAATGGGCAGGAAACAGAGATTGGGGAAAGGAGCTCCTTTTTCAGGCAACCTGTAATAAATGTGATTCCACAGAGATCAGCTGGGACCACAACTGTTTACAATATATTAATAACTTGAAGAAATTAAAGTATGAAAGCCAAATTTGCAGATGACATAAAAATAGTTGAAACAGCAAATTGCAAGAGGGATAAAAAAAATTTACAGTTAGAGATTGATAGGTTAATTAAATGGGAAAATGTTTGGCAAATTTGGAGGGATGTTGGCCAGGTGCTGGCAGGTGGAACTAGATTGGGTTGGGGTATCTGGTCGGCATGGTGGAGTTGGACCAAAGGGTCTGTTTCCATGCTGTATATCTCTATGACTCTATGACTAAATAAAATCTAATGTGGGAAAATGTGAAATAGTTCATTTTGGAAGGGGAACTAAAAAAGAACAGGATATTACTTAAATGTAGAAAAACTGTAGAAAGCTGCAACACAAAGGGACTTGGAGGTTACTTGTGCATGAAACACAGATAGCTAGCACACAGGTACAGCAGGTAATCAGGAAGGCTAATACAATGTTGGCCCTTATTTCAAGGGATTTAGAGTATATGAGTTGTACAGCAACTGCATAAGGTGTTGGTGAGACCAGATCTAGAGTACAGTGAGCTGTTTTGGCCCCCTTATTAAAATAAGATCATTTCATTGGAGGCAACTCAGAGAAGGTTCACAGGGATGATCCTCGGTATGGAAGGATTGTCTTATGGGCAAAAGATAAATAGTTTAGGACTATACTCACTTGAGTTTAGAAGAATGAGAGGGTGATCTCATTGAAACATATAGGATTCTTAAGGGTTTGATTGAGTAAATGTTGAGAGGATGTTTCTTCTCATGGAAGAATCTAGGACCTGAGGGTTTAGTCTCAAAAAAGGGATGCCATTTAAGACTGAGATGAAGAGGAATTTCTCCTCTCAGAGAGTTGAGAATCTTCGGAACTCCTTGCCACAGAGAGCTGTGAGGACAGAGTCCATGTGTCTATTTAAGGCTGATATAGATAGATTCTTGATCAGTAGCGGAATCAAGGGTTATGGGAAAAACTCAGGGAGGTGGGCGTGAGGAATGTCAAATCAGCCATGATCCTATTGACTGGCACAGCAAGCTCAAAGGACCGAATGGCCTATCATTGTTACTATTTCTTCTTTTATAGTTTAATGTTTCCACAGGGTTTCTGATTGTAGTGTACCAACAGAAGTACTGTGTAGTTAATTTCAATGAGTTCTGTTCGCTTACTGCTTCTCTCTTTCTCCATTGCTTATTGTAATTGATTATATTATATGTTATAAAGATAGACCACTTTTCCAAATCATTTGAAACCAATCTTTTCTGGAGATTGTGATACATAGCAATTGTCTTCTAAGAATGTCACTTAAACTTTGTTCAAAAATGTTAATTGTTTACTTGTTTCCTTTAATTCCATTGTCCAAGTTAAATAATGTTTACTTCAATATGTTTTATGTCTTCCGTCACTCTCAAGTTCAGAGAAAACAGGCTTGAGTCTCTCTTCACAATTTACTCCCCAAAGGCTTGGAATCATCCTGGTTACTACATAATTTTTCCTATTTATTCATTTGCTCATTTTTGAGGAAGGGTTTCCAAACTCACATGCAACATCTCAGAACTGGTCTAATGATGTACTCAAATTGGCAGGATGTGTTTCCCCCACGGATCTATCCTGGTGACTTAAATTTTTTTCTATATTTATTAATGACTTAGATAGAGGAACATAGAAAACTGTTCATTGATGTTTGCGAACAGCACTAAGTTTGACGCCATGAACTGAACATTGTTGGATTAAATGAGTGGGCAACACAGGCAGACAGAGTGAGGAAGTCTGAGGTCCTGACCTTTGAACCTCAGAAAGATAGACAAGTATTTTCCTAATGGTGAAGGTAATAACCATGGAAGAACTGAGAGATTTCTAAACTTTAATGACCAAAAGCTAATGGATGGATACAAAAAAATTTAAATGGCCAATGAATTGTCAGTCTCTATTGCAAGATGACTGGGATTCAAAGAGATGGATGTTATGTTACAGTTGTACATGGTTTTGTCAGACTTTTTAACTGCAACATTCAATTCTAAGTATTGTATCTTGGAAATGGAGGGGATTGTTTGGAGTAGGGGGCAATGTAGTTGGGGGCAGCATCGATTCTTCAGGATGATGCTGGAACTAAAATGTTAAAATTATGAGAATACTTTGTGTAGAGGCAGCTTGAACTCCTTTGAACTAGACAGTGTAGAGCTGAACTAAGCATTTAGATGATTTAAAGGTTTGTTAGGACATTTGCATTTTACAGAATGAAACTGGCATTGGGGGAGGAATATCAGTTGGTCAGTCTTTTGGTGGAGGTAATCGTAATGAGAAAATGACACTGGCTGAATTGGTTAAAAGCTAATTTCACTAAGCTAGATTTAATTTAGCTCAAGTGGATTAGAAACAGCTATTTGAAGATTAATCAAGGCCAGATCAATGGAAGGCATTGAAGGAAGAGAATAATGATTCAGACCAAGTACGTTTCCTTAAAGAAATATTGTGGGACTAACAAATCTAGCGCTCCTTGGGAGTCAAAGACCGAAAGGAGACGATATGAAAAAGGGAACCTAATCATGGGTGCACAACTGCAGAGACCCTGAGGAGTGTGCAGGTAGAATTTTATGAAACCTGATCAGAAGATTTGAAATTGGGGAGAACTCAAAATGTACAATGTGGCCTGTCTGCTGTCAATCTGCCTGGCTTCAACCTATCTCCCACCTATATGGTTGGCAGTAGAGGCACCTGCCTGAGACTTGTTTAAACCCAATTAATGGTCACTTGCATTTCGCATCCCACCCTTGCCATTAATTTACCTATGGGGCAGACGGAGTTCTACATCTAATACATCACCTGGAAGCTTGAGCTGCATGGGTTGAAATTGGGCAAGGTGGGGTGACACTGGTGTTGGACGAGGGCGTATTGCCTCCTTCAGAGGTCGTCTGTGCATATTGGAGGTCCTCTCCAAAGATTGTGCATTCTATTAACCCACCTCTTCAGCCACTGAAAACTAGCTCTCAACCCCTCATCCCACATCCAACTTCTACTATTATCCCAGTCCACTCACTAAATCTCACACTTGCCTGCCTCTAGTCACTTCTCTTCTTCAAAGACTACCTGTGGCCAATATTCAAACCTGCCTCTGATAGGATACTGAATGCTGGCTATCCAATTGGTTAGCAGTTCTATAAGACAGGATTTCACTTCCATCAAGGACAACAGTACATGGGAACACCAACATCTGCAATTTTCCTCCAAGTCACTCACCATTCTGATTGGATACATATTGCTGTTTCTTCACTGTTGCTGGGTTAAAGCCCTGGTATTTCCTCCCTAATGGCACTGTGGTCCAACCTACAATGTGTGGATTGCAGCTGTTCAGGAAGGCAGCTCACCACCACCTTCTCAAGGACAACCAGGGATGGGGAATAAATGCTGGTGCAGCCAGTGATGCCCAAATCCTATGAGCAAAAGAACAAGGGTGAATGTCCTCTCCTTTTCAGCCAACTAACTTGCTGCAGAGTGTTAAGCAGTTGCAGGCAACGGGATTGGCAGGGATGCATTACCTGCTGATTCTTCTGGTGGTGGAGTGGGAAATCCTGCCATCTGAAAGGTCTTACCCCAAAGGTGTATCAGTGAAATTAAAAAGGAAAATTCGAAAGCCAAATGAAGGCATGAGAGCAAAACTAAGTTAAGTTAAGGCTAGGGAAGTGATTGCTGGGCCTCTTACTGAATATTTGTATCATCGATAGTCACAGGTAAGGTGCTGGAAGACTAGAGGTTGTCTAATGTGTGCCACTGTTTAAGAAAGGGAAATATAGACCAGTGAGCCTGACGTCAGTGGTGGGCAAGTTGTTGGAGGGAATCCTGAGGGACAGGAAGCACATGTATTTGGAAAGGCAAGGACTGATTAGGTATAGTCAACATGGCTTTGTGCATGAGAAATCATGTCTCACAAACTTGATTGAGTTTTGTGAAGAAGTAACAAAATGGATTGATGAGGGCAGAGTGATGGATATGATCTATATGGACTTCAGTAAGGCGTTCGACAAGGTTCCCCATGGGAGACTGGTGAGCAAGGTTAGATCTCACGGAATACAGGGAGAACTAGCCGTTTGGATACAGAACTGGCTCAAAGGTAGAAGACAGAGGGTGGTGGTGGAGGGTTGTTTTTCAGACTGGAGGCCTGTGACCAGTGGAGTGCCACAAGGATCGGTGCTGGGTCCACTTCTTTTCATCTGTTATATAAATTATTTGGATGTGAGCATAACAGGCATAGTTAGTAAGATTGCAGATGAGACCAAAATTGGAGGTGTAGTGGACAGCAAAGAAGGTTTCCTCAGATTACAACAGAATCTTGATCAGATGGACCAATGGGCTGAGAAGTGGCAGATGGAGTTTAATTCAGATAAATGCGAGGTGCTGCATTTTGGGAAAGCAAATCTTAGCAGGACTTATACACTTAATGGTAAGGTCCTAGGGAGTGTTGCTGAACAAAGAAACCTTGGAATGCAGGTTCATAGCTCCTTGAAAGTGGAATCACAGGTAGACAGGATAATGAAGATGGCTTTTGGTATGCTTTCCTTTATTGGCCACAGTATTGAGTACAGAAGTTGGGAGGGCGTGTTGCAGTTGTACAGGACATTGGTTCTGCTGCTGTTGGAATATTGCGTGCAATTCTGGTCTTCTTCCTTTCAGAAAGATGTTGTGAGACGTAACAGGGTTCAGAAAAGATTTACAAGGATGTTGCCAGGTTTGGAGGATTTGAGCTATGGGGAGAGACTGAAGAGGCTGGGGCTGGTTTTCCCTGGAGCGTCGGAGGTTGAGGGGTGACCTTATAGAGGTTTAGAAAATCATGAGGGGCATGGTTAGAATAAATAGACAAAAAGTTTTCCTGGGTGGGGGAGTCCAGAACTTGATGGCATAGGTTTAGGGTGAGAGGGGAAAGATATAAAAGAGACCTAGGCTGGGGCTGTTTTCATTGGAATGTCGGAGGCTGAAAGGTGACCTTATAGAACTTTATAAAATCATGAGAGGCATGGATAGGGTAAATAGACAAGATCTTTTCCCTGAGGTGGGGGATTCTAGAACTAGAGGGCATAGGTTTAGGGTGAGAGGGGAAAGATATAAAAGAGACATAAGGGGCAACCTTTTCACACAGAGGGTGGTACGTATATGGAATGAGCTGTCAGAGGAAGTGTTGGAGGCTGGTACAATTTCAACATTTAAAAGTTATTTGGATGGGTATATGAATAGGAAGGGTTAGGAGCAATATGGGCCAGGTGCTGGCAGGTGGGACTCAATTGGGTTGGGATATCTGGTTGGCATGGATGGGTTGGACCCAAGGGTCTGTTTCCATCCTGTACATCTCTATGACTTTATGATTCTAAATGTCAAAGATTTTAAAATTAATAACACATCAAGATCAAGGAAGAATAGTGTCTATTACGCTCCTTAAGAGAGAAATCAGAGTTAATGTGTTGGGTGAAAGTGACCCTTCCTCACACAGATGCTGCCAGACCCATTAAGCTTTTCCAGCAATTTCTATTTTTTGTCTTTACTTCTTAAATGGATGTTTGGCTACGTAGGGGGTATGGGATGATGAGATAGCATAATGGTACCAAGTGGCATGGAGGGAGCAAGAGTTGGAATGAGGGCATAAGAGGCAGCATCACCAGCTGGTTATATCAACAATATTTGATCACTCATCTTCCTTTCACTCTTAAAGTACTGAATGTTAGAATTCTTAGAATTATTACTGTTGGCCCAGTATCAGACTATAATAAGAACAAAATTACTGCATTGAAGGACAAGATGTAAGATACTTTAAAAATCAAAATCGTAAACAAAGTTCATACAGGTTTGAATGAATTTCATGGATTAATAAACATATAAAAGAGAAAAAACCATTTGTTAGTCCAAACCATTTTTAAAATACATTCACAAGATGTGGGTATCAATTGTACTTTATATCCAGTCCTAATCACACAGTAGGTCACCAATGCAAGGTGAATGACAAAATATTCAAATGTGACATGAGAAGCAAATGTTTTATGCATTGAATGATTAGAATTTTATGTACATGGCCAGGGCACATTCAGCCATGGCTTTCTGAAGGGAATTAGAGAATTATCTAAGAGAAGAATAATGCAGGACTATGGGGAAAGGTATGGGAGTGGGACTAGCTGAGTTGTTTTTGTAGAGAGCTGGCATGGACACCAAGAACTGAATGGCCTCCTTCTGCGTGATAACAATTCTATGATGTAAGATGCTATGGTAACCATGATTCAGAAATTCACCTTGGTGTACCTCTGCTAATGATTAAACCTGCCCTTTTCCACCCTAAGACTAAAGTCAGTGCCCCTACTTTCACATCAGTATCCATGTAATTTATAAGCTTTTATTGAATCCAGATAACCATTAATGAGCACTGAATAAATTCATTTTTGTGAATATTTGCTATTAATAAATTTTCAGGCTGAAATTGTTGACCATTTTATTAGCAGAATGGTGTTGCTGAAAGATAAGATTCCACACCAACAGTGAAGATTCAATAAATTAATTCTAAAAGACATAACTATTCAATAGCTTTGTAAATAACATATAAACCAAACTCAGAAACAGCTGGTTGTCTTGCAAATACTAAAAAATATTTACTTGCAATTTTCATATTATTGAAAAGTCTCCACAAACTCATGAATAACATTTGGAGCTGCAGAGCTGCTGATCCAGCCACCAGCACTAGGAACTCACTGTCCAGCGTATATAATGGTGATCGCATTAACTTAGAAGACAGTGAATTTAACTCCTTTATTCAGACGAGGGGACATAAAACATTTTCTGTATATTTAAGACTGAGCTGGATAGATTCTTGATCAGGAGGAGAATCAAGGGTTATGGAAAAGACCAGGAAAGTGGATGTGAGGAATATCAAATCAGCCATGATCCCATTGAATTGCGGAGCAATTAGAACATAGAACATAAGAATATTTCAGTGCAGTAGAGGCCCTTCAGCCCTCAATGTTGCACCGACCTGTGAAACCTATCTAAAACCCATCTAACCTACACTATTCCATTATCATCCATATGTTTATCCAATAACCATTTAAGTGCCCTTAATGTTGGTGAGTCCACTACTAAAATATAGAGTTAGCTCCTCAATCCTTATGTAGAGAATGTGCTCCCTCTGACCACCCCAAGCACTGACTGACCATATCCATGCCCCAGGCTGGTATCAGAGGCTGTCCTTTACAATGCGCCAGGACCCCCTGCCTGAGGGTTATCTTGATTGACATGACTGAGGTCCATTGACCATCATGCTGACCACCACCCCTCTCCCCCATAACCCTGCATTTCCCATGGCTAGCCCACACAACCTGCACATCCCCAGACACTATGGGTAATTCAGCACAGCCAATCCACCTAACCTGCACATCTTTGGATTGTGGGAGGAAACCCACGCAGACACAGGGCGAATGTGCAAACTCCACTTAGACAGTCGCTGGAGGCTGGAATTGAACCCAAGTCCCTGGTGTTGTGAGGCAGCAGTGCTAACCACTGAGCCACCGTGCTACTCAAACCATGTCATGAGGTCATTTATCAGAAATTATCTCTTCAATAGACAAGAAACTGGCAATGAATAAGAATCTCACCTTGAATGATTTGGATGCGAGCATAAGAGGTACAGTTAGTAAGTTTGCAGATGACACCAGAATTGGAGGTGTAGTGGACAGCGAAGAGGGTTAGCTCAGATTACAACAGGATCTGGACCAGATGGGCCAATGAGCTGAGAAGTGGCAGATGGAGTTTAATTCAGATAAATGCAAGGTGCTGCATTTTGGGAAAGCAAATCTTAGCAGGACGTATACACTTAATGGTAAGGTCCTAGGGAGTGTTGCTGAATAAAGAGACCTTGGAGTGCAGGTTCATAGCTCCATCAAAGTGGAGTCGCAGGTAGATAGGATAGTGAAGAAGGCGTTTGGTATGCTTTCCTTTATCGGTCAGAGTATTGAGTACAGGAGTTGGGAGGTCATGTTGCGGCTGTATTGGTTAGGCCACTGTTGGAATATTGCGTGCATTTCTAGTCTCCTTCCTATCGGAAGGATGTTGCGAAACTTGAAAGGGTTCAGCAAAGATTTACAAGGATGTTGCCAGGGTTGGAGGATCTGAGCTACAGGGAGAGGCTGAACAGGCTGGGGCTGTTTTCCCTGGAGCGTCGGAGGTTGAGGGGTGACGTTATAGAGGTTTACAAAATTATGAGGGGCATGGATAGGATAAATAGGCAAAGTCTTTTCCGTGGGGTGTGGGAGTCCAGAACTAGAGGGCATAGGTTTAGGGTGAGAGGGGAAAGATATAAAAGAGACCTAAGGGGCAACTTTTTCATGTAGAGGGTGGTACGTGTATGGAATGAGCCGCCAGAGGATGTGGTGGAGGCTGGTACAATTGCAACATTTAAAAGGCATTTGGATGGGTATATGAATAGGAATGGTTTGGAAGGATATGGACCGGGTGCTGGCAGGTGGGACTAGCTTGGGTTGGGATATCTGGTCAGCATGGACGGGTTGGACCAAAGGATAAATTGAAGTCCAGGATTGGGGCCTCAGCACAAAAAGAAGACTCACATCACAGGAAAACATAAATCCATTAAACAGTAATAGCTGCTAATTTTCATAGAATTCCTACAGTGTGGAAACAGGCTATTTGGCCCAACAAGTCCACACTGACCCTCTGAAGAGTAACGTACTCAGACCCATTCTCCGACCACTCTACATTTACCCTTGAGTAATTCACCTAACCTACACATCTTTGGAGTGTGGGAGGAAATCAGAGGTCCCCAAAGAAAGCTACACTGACAATGTGCAAACTCCACCCAGACAGTTGCCAAAGGCTAGAATTGAACCCAAGTCCTTGGCACTTTGAGGCAACAGTCCTCACCACTGAACCACCGTGACACCCATATAATTTGCCTATCTATTATGTTACTTTCAGATTGAAGGTAAATAGAAGAAATATTTAAAGATTACAGAATAAAAGACAAGTAGGACATTTTTAAAAGCAAATTAAGAATTAAGTAAATAAAATGGAGATGTAGGGCTAGGCAATATATCGTACCTGCATGTTGTGGGAGCTGGTGGATTCCATTTGGTTCATCGTGAAAAGATCTGTGGCAAGTGTTGGTTGCTTCGGGAATTCTGACTCAGAGTTGATGAGCTGGAGCCTGAGCTTTGAACACTACAACACATCAGGGAGGGGGAAACTTACCTGGACACTGTGTTTCAGTAGGCAGTCACACCCCTGAGATTAACGACCTTGAGTTCAGTCAGTGGTCAGGGACATATGTGCAAGGCAGGTAGAGGGATCCAGGAAGTGGAGCTGAAGCAACCTCAACCCTTTATGCTTGCCTAACAGGTTTGAGATTCTTGCTCCCTTTGTGGAGGCAAACTGACCTTAGCACCATCGTACAGGTAGCCATTCCAGAGGGGAGAGAAAAGAGAAATGTTGTTGTAATTGGGGATAATATAATCGGAGCATAAATCCTGTTCTCTGTGGCCAGGATTGAGACTCTGAAGGTTGTGTTGCTTGCCTGGTACTCAGGTTTAGAATATTTCATCTGGGCTGCAGAGGAACTCATGGGAGGTGTAGGATCCAGTTGTTGTGGTCCACGTAGGTAACAATGATATAAGCAGGAGGAAACAGATTCTACTGAGAGAATGTGAGCAGCTAGAGGCTAAATTGCAAAGCAGAACCAAAAAGGTTGTCATCTCTGGACTAGTTCAGGGTGGTGCTGGAAAAGCACAGCAGGTCAGGCAGCATCTGAGGAGCAAGAAAATTGATGTTTCGGGCAAAAGCCCTTCATCAGGAATGAAAGCAGGGAGCCTTCACCCCGGAAGCTCCCTGCCTTCATTCGTGATGAAGGGCTTTTGCCCGAAATGTTGATTTTCCTGCTCCTCGGATGCTGCCTGACCTGCTGTGCTTTTCCAGCACGACCCTAAACTAGACTCTGATTTCCAGCATCTGCAGTCCTCACTTTTGCCCATCTCTGGTCTAGTACCTGAGCAAATTGGCACAGAGTCAACAAGATTACAGAGGTCAATGTGTAAATGCAGTTAATACCCACCAGGCCCCTCCTGCCATCCCTTGGTGCCCACCTTACTCTAAATGACACCAGGGCCCCCTCTCCAAGGATACCTTGAACTCCAGGTAACCATGTAAGAGAGGAGGGCAGTTGGGATTTTGAACCCCATAGAGTTGGCTGATCTTGGAGATCTGAAACACACACATACACACAAATCCGCCCAGAAATTGCTGCAGAAACTCAGCATATCTGGCAGCATCGGTGGGAAGAAAACAAGAGTCAACATTTGGGGTCCAGTGACTTTTCTGAAGAAGTCCCTGGATTGGAGCCTTTGAGTTGGCCCGTTAGTGGGAATATTTGAAGGAGGGTGGGGGTGAATTAAATATTGAACAGCAACCTGATCAAGTGGCTGGATCTGGGCTGACACTGAGGATGCCCCCCTCCCCCAGGTTCCTCAGTGCAGACATCGATCCGGCTGCTGACGGGAGGGAGGGACATGGCTGTCCACTTGGGGGCCGCTCTGCCTGAGGAGTGCAGGCAGCCAGGTAAGGCCAGGCAGCTGTTCCCCGCCCCTAGCCTGAGGGGTTGGGGCGGTGGGTGTTGCTGTACCGGGGGTGGGGAGGTGGGGAGCGGGACACCGCTGCAGCTCCCCCCCCCCCCCCCGCGGGATCCGGGCAGGCGGCCGCAGGCACCTGCAACCTCTCTCCAAAAACAGAGAGACATCCCTCCCTCCCCTTCCGCTTCTCAAGGTAGGGTCTCCCGTTCGGGGGAAACGGTGGGATCTCGGCCTTTTGCAACAAAACGCCGCTCACGATCCGGTGGAACGGATCGATAAATCGGCGGCGAGAGCTGATGTGAGCATGATGTTCATATCCAACGACAGCCGCCTGCCCTGAGCGAATGCATTGCAATGTTTCTCTTATCCGTGCATGTATATTCTTTCACATTGGTATCAAAACGCGTGTGCTTCCTGTGGGAGTTAATGAATCAGCAAAAAAAAACACAGATGAGTTGACTCTTTCATGGGCTTGTTACCCTGATGGTGGAGGAGACATGAAAGACTTCCTACCAGGAGGTTACAGTCTGTCCTTGGCACTTCAGACAAATTCACCTGGCTTCCCGAGCCTCTTTCCCTATGTGAAGGAGTAAAAATCGAGGGGATGTTAATTCCCACACTGAAAGAAATAATATACAGATGTGGAAGTTTCCAAAAGTAAAGATTTAAACTGGAGGGTTTGAATGAAATTGGGTATATAGCTATTCATAAAAAGTTAGATTGCTAATTACCGTGTACCTCTGAGTGACTATTTAATTGACTCTGTACTTACCTCACACAGCCCCAACCACACCATCCCGGACCCTGACCTCACAATATTTCAGGCACAGTCCTCTTTCCACCTTGGTGAACCTCATCACCCATCTTGGTGCTCACTGATTCTAACCCAAAATCCGTACCCCTCAGCATTGAGTTTTTGAAGAAGTAACAAAGAAGATTGATGAGGGCAGAGCAGTAGATATGATCAATATGGACTTCAATAAGGAGTTCGACAAGGTTCCCCATGGGAGCCTGATTAGCAAGGTTAGATCTCACGGAATACAGGGAGAACTAGCCATTTGGATACAGAACTGGCTCAAAGGTTGAAGACAGAGGGTGGTGGTGGAGGGTTGTTTTTCAGACTGGAACTCTATGACCAGTGGAGTGCCACAAGGATCGGTGCTGGGCCCTCTACTTTTTATCATTTACATAAATGATTTGGATGCGAGCAGAAGAGGTACAGTCATTTAGTTTGCAGATGACACCAGAATTGGAAATGTAGTCGACAGCGAAGAGGGTTAGCTCAGTTTACAACAGGATCTGGATCAGATGGGCCAATGGGCTGAGAAGTGGCAGGTGGAGTTTAATTCAGATAAATGCGAGGTGCTGCATTTTGGGAAACCAAATCTTAGTAGAATTTATACACTTAATGGTAAGGTCCTAGGAAGTGTTGCTGAACAAAGAGATCTCAGAGTGCAGGTTCATAGTTCCTTGAAAGTGGAGTCGCAGCTAGATAGGATAGTGAAGAAGGCTTTTGGTATGCTTTCCTTTATCGGTCAGAGTATTGAGTACATGAGTTGGGAGTTCATGTTGCGGCTGTATTGGTTAGGCCACTGTTGGAATATTGAGTGCAATTCTGCTCTCCTTCCTATCGGAAATATGTTGTGAAACTTGAAAGGGTTCAGAAAAGATTTCCAAGGATGTTGCCAGGGTTGGAGGATCTGAGCTACAGGGAGAGGCTGAACGGGCTGGGGCTGTTTTCCCTGTAGCATCGGAGGCTGAGGGGTGACCTTATAGAGGTTTACAAAATTATGAGGGGCATGGATAGGTTAAATAGACAAAGTCTTTTCCCTGGGGTGTGGGAGTCCAGAACTAGAGGACATAGGTTTAGGGTGAGAGGGGAAAGATATAAAAGAGACCTAAGGGGCAACTTTTTCACACAGAGGGTGGTACGTGTATGGAATGAGCTGCCAGAGGATGTGGTGGAAGCTGGTACAATTGCAACATTTAAGAGGCCTATGGATGGGTATATGAATAGGAAGGGTTTGGAGGGATATGGGCCGGGCGCTGGCAGGTGGGACTAGATTGGGTTGGAATATCTGGTTGGCACGGACGGGTTGGACCGAAGGGTCTGTTTCCATGCTGTACATCTCTATGACTCTATGACTATTTCTGGGTCACTTCTCACAGTACACATTGTCCTAAGCCCAGTTCAAAGGCAAATTTTCTAAACCATATCTTGAGATTGGTTGTAGTAAAACAGAGTTCATAAAATGTATAGAAATGACTGCAGAAGAGACACAGTTTGGTTCCTGTTACTGACATCTACTCCTGTAATCCCAATCACCAGATCTTTTCATTTATCCTTTCAAATGTTTATTTCATTCCATTTTAAATTAAGGTTTAATCCCTTTCTCAATAGCTATTTTTGTTGAAGAGTCCCATGGGTCTAATAGAGCTCAGTTAAACAACTTTCCTCCCCGGTTTCTTTGGTTCCTAGTTGTGATTTTGCGCCTAGTTTTTCATTGGTGCACCAGTAGAATAAAAAAATGTCAGTACCCGCAGTACGTTTTCTTTCACCTTTACGTGTTGTTCCTCTCTTAGTGCTGCAACCATTCTCCATGTTGCCATTGTGCTTTACTCTGTGGATTCTGGTTCCCATACAATGAATGCTTCTTCTCATATTCCAATAAAGAAAGCAAAACATGCAAAGAACAGGCATTCGAACTTCACAGACTCCCCACCTCTCTCCACTCAATCCAATCAACGCATCCTCTTTTTATTCTTTTCTTCACTTCCTTATCTAGCCTACCTTGAAGTATGTCAGTGTTGGTTCCCATGACTGCATGTTGTGGTGGTGTGTTACAAACTCCAACCATTCTTTGGCTATAAGGGTTTCTCCTGAATTTCTTATTTGATTTATTAGTGGTTATTCTATATTATTAGAGCTCTGGTTTGGAGTCTTCCTCAACCAATAATATTTATGTTTAACCTATCAAAATCCTTTCATAACATTAAAACCTTCTGTGAGATCACCCTTTAGCCTTCATGATTGGTAAAGACCGACAACCTGTTCAGGTTTTATTGCTACGTCCACTCAGTTTTAGTATCATATAGTACTTCTGATTCTGTTTGCATCATATCCGATACCTCTACATGATATATATTGTGTGGAGTTTATAATTGTATATATTGTAATCTAGCAGTGTTTCTGTATATGTTTTTTTCATTGCTCATCTTTTCTTATGATATTGCTTCAACATGGTGAGAAGGGGTGAATTGGCTCTTCTCCTTTTAGCACCATTGTGTGGCTGCAATACAGCTTTTTATGTCTTTTTAGTGCACAACTCCAATCAAAACATAATCATTAGATCAGAATAAGGAGCCAAGGGCAAGGTTTTCTTAAATGAAGGAAAAAGGAATTTTACTATTTTCTAAACCTTGAAAAAGATTACAAAATGTACCAGACGCTGGTATAAAGTTTAAGAAGGGAGAGTGTATGGTATAATATGAAGATGTAAGATAAGCCATTTACAAAGTTTTTAAAGTCCTCGTTATAATTGAAATTGAGACTGCAACTGTTTAGTTGGTGACTTGAAATTTGCAGCAGTAGTGAAGTTTGCAGCATTCTTGAGTTCTTGGTAAATAGGTATTTCTTTGACATGTGTTATCACCAATATTGACTTTCAAGTTGATGAGAAGAAAACAAAGCTAGAATCTTTCTGTTCTTGACACTGGTTCACTTGTGTGTTTGTGAGTCTAGCTCCATTGTCTTTCCAATCTGGATCATTGCATAGAGCCCCTTTCATGTCCGATATATGCATCTTCTGATTCAAGTATAAATTAAATCAAGAAATGTGGGTTCTTGATAGCTGACTCACTTGATTGGTTTCAGTCTCTATTGAAGCCTCTGTAGAAAAAAAGTGGTAATTTCATTCAGATAATTTTGTTTTTACCACCTTTCCTGAACTTGCTTCAATATGTAGTCAGGAGATTGCTGAAGTCATTATAGTTCCAAGTTTCTTCCTTTTTAAACATGATTTTAGTGTGTAATGGTCTTTAGTAATAAAAGCACGATGGATGTTAAAAACTAATAATCCATATTGTGACATTATCCCATCAGGAACAAAACAACTACTTGATTTGCTTTTTTTAAGAAAGGCCTTTATTAACATGTGTCACGACTTCATTGATTTGTGTACTTCTAAATGCCTTTACTTCTCTACCCCATTTGGACTTGTATTTTGGCAACAATATTTGGCCTCCTCATTCTTCCTACCAAAACATACAATACACAGATGAAATTCATTTGCCAATTATACATGTATACTGCAAATTTATTCATGTTTTCCTATATTTTGTCACATTTAATCTCTATTATCTAACAGCCACAAAAATGTCAACTATAAATTTTGAAATTGTTTCTCCAGAGTCCAAATTACTTATGCAAATTGTTTCCAACAGTGGTTTCAAGAAGAATTCCTGTGGAACAGCATTTCCCACCTTTTGCAATCTTGAGTACTTACCCTTAATCTTTGTGTTGTTTTTCTGTGTTGTAGCTACAACCACATATCCCCTGATTCTGCTCAGGCAAGAGTCTACAATACCGTGTGCCATTGAAGGTCATTTTGAAATTGAAATATATCCATTGTTCCCTCAGCTCTGAGGTTCCATGCATGTTGATGGATGTGCTGACACAATGACTTCCAGTACCTTTGGAGATAATCCTCCATGAGAGAAAAAAAAATCCTCATCTATGTTTAAAGTGGGCAACCTCATTCTTAACCATGATCCTTAGTTCTGGATTCTCCCACAAGAATGATGAAGCCAATCAAAAGGAGATGTGAATGTGACAAAAAGGAATCAAATCACAGAAGTGGGAAAGGTATAAATGTGTAAACAATGACATCAGAATAATTATCAACATTAATTGTACAAGAAAATTAGAGTGGCAATTATTATTTAAAGCAGTTGTTGAGGTTTGAAAGTGACAAAGTGTATAATCAAAAGACAAAAGGTGTTCCTTCGATTTCAGTTGAGCTTTATGTAAATACAAAAATACAGGGGAAGAGAGTGTAATGTACGGTAGAGAATGAAAGTGATGAGAAGATCATGCTTCTAAACTGAGCAAAGTCATTCAACAAAATGAACACCCAATAATCCACTTGATCTCTCAATGTAAAGGACACTAAATTGAGGAGTGAAAGCAGTGTACTTAATTGAAAAATATTTATCTGAATTTTAGTTTCATCAGGAAGGAGTGTTTGGGATCCTGGAAGGTTGGAAAGAGAGAAGTGAAAGGTCAGGGATTTTGTATCCTATGTTTGCAATTGAGGCAAATACCAGAGGAAGGGGAAAGCTGTTTGGATTGAAGAGTAGACCAGTGTGTTGTGGAAGGAACAGTTGTGTTGTAACTTTCACTCAGTGTTAATCTGTGCTTTGCTGATTGGATGATTGGATGATGCAGACAATTCAATTAACAATGCCTGCAAGGCAGAGATGAAGAGAAAGAAAGAGACACATTATGCACAAATGGAAGAATTTTCTGAGGCCCAGTTCCTTACAATTTAACAGTTTGTTGACTGGAAAATAATTGTCCTTTGTTTATTATTTTCTTTCCATTTATATCATATTATGGATACTATAATATGAACAAAGCATTCATTCTGTCCTTATAAATTGGCTGTGCTTACACAGTTTCTTGAACCTTGAATCTTGATCCATTAATAATATTTTTCCTGATCCTAACTGACATCTCCATTTTAAAGAATTCAGAAATAGGTTGCATTTTGAATTAAGCAATGACTGAAATAATCCACTTAATATAACATGCTATTAATCCAGAATTGTTAACATTTCATTAATTGACACCTGAGACAGAGGCAAAATGAGACAAGTACAGAAATTCCCTCCAAGGCAAAAACCATAAACATCAAAACATTAACTAATTGTTTTATTTCTTTTGCTCTTGATTGTCTTTTTTTTAGCTTTTGGTTGACAAATGTTCATTATTCAGCTATTCACTCCTCCTCGAGACAGGCTTTTTCTTTCTTGTCCCATTACCACTCGCTTTGGCCTTACATTATCATTCCTTTTGTCATTTACTTTTTCCTGTCCACCATCCTATCACTTTGCCTTTGTTCTTTATCCCATGTGCCCTTCTTGAAACCTCTTCCATCTCTACCTGTTCCCATTTCTGATGAAATATCATCAATCTGAAACATTAGCTGTTTTTCTCAACACAGATTCTGCCAGAGCTGTTGAGTATCTCCAGAGTTTTCAGTCTTCAGACATCAAATTTCCAATTATGGCAGTTATTTTGCTTTGATTCAAAACACTGAACAAAATATTAGTCAAATGGATGGCAGTGATGGTCCTATTGGAAGTAATGAGATAGAAGTCAAAGGTGGAATAGCAGTAGATCTCACCAGGCCAATTCCCTAATGCTTCTGTTGTGATCTTGATCACTATTGAGAGGAAGATTCAATCCTTTATGTGCATCCTCTAGAGTGGATCAGTTTTGTGGAGTCAGTTAGCTCGACCGCAGGTTTGCAATACAGAGTGATACCAACAGCGTGGGTTCAATTCCTGCATTGGCTGAGGTTACCATGAAGGACTCTCTTTCTCAACCTCTGCCCTAATTTGAGGTGTGGGTAACCCTTAGGTTGAATCACCACTGGTCATCCCTCTTTCTAATGAGGCAGCAGCCGTATGGTCTTATAGGACAGTGGTGACTTCACCATTGTCAGCTTCGTGTTTCACATAGTTGCATCATTTGCTTATTCAATTGGTACATCGCTTAATACTACCCTTTCCATAAAGCGTATTAAAGAAAGTTGTTTGTTTATCACCAAGTTACAGCACTGAATCAATTTGTAATGCTCTATAGAAAAGTACAGTGTGCTTGTTTTTCACATTTTCTGAAGCACTTGAATCTTAAAACTAGCACAATTCTAGGGTGAAGTTTAATTAAATAAAGTTTTTAAGCTGTTGGTCTGTGCTGTCCAATCAAGCTAAGCACCCTGAGATTTAAGCAAGTTAATTTTGTGTTTTCATGCCTGATGGCGGAAGCCTCCATCTGCTACCATTCCTGCTATCGTTAGTGACAGTAAATTCACAATTTACTAACCATGAGGAGGCAGCATCATCTACATAAAATCAATCAGATTCATCCAGGAGTCAAACAGATCAAGAGGCAACAGAAAGAGGTGAGCCCAGAAAAAAACCCAGAAGAAACGTGACTCTGAAGATGGTGAAGAAAGCCAGGGAAAGTGGGAAAGAAGGGGGAATATAAAGAGAAAAAGAAAGCTAAATCATGATTTATCCTTTTAGATTTTGGGATGTAGTTAATTGGTTTACTGACTTCCGGTCTGCTGCACCACTGGTCTTCAGGATCTATCTTTTTTGCCTGTTTAGACCAAAATTCTGGTGGGCCCTAGTTAATACCTTGGTCCTACTTTCCCTGGTTCCCTCACTGGCCTCCTAGGCATTGCCTCTATTACTGGTGGTTGTTTCTGGATCAAGTTAACATCCTTTCAAATTGTCATATTTTATAACTTAGAAGGTATTCATTTGAGTGACAATACCTATGCTAGCTTTGAGAAGGCTTGTCATTGTCATCATCCTATCTTTTCTCCATTCCCATTTCATTTATTTTTTTCTTTTTCAAGTATTTATCACAGATTTATCCATCTCTTCCTGGTCAAAATCTGATCTTCCTGATCTAAAATAAAATGTCCTTTCCTCTCCCTTCATGTCTCTATTGTTTGGTCATGATCTTCAATTTATGTTAACTAGTTATTGACCATTCAGAGTAAATAAAAAGACCACTTTTCTTGTGACTTGGATAAGGGAGTTGAATATCCCTCTGTACAAGTGGCATTAAGTCAACAACAAGGATCTTTACGGACATTTTTGGTGTCTTTTTCAAATGAAAGATACGCTGCCATTGGAGGTAGTCCTGAGAAGGTTCACTCGACTGATTCTGGGTAAGGAGGGATTGTCTTATGAAGAGAGGTTGAGTAAGTTGAACCTGTATACATTGGAATTCAGAAGACTGAGAGGACATCTCATTGAAACATACAGAATTCTTAGGGAGCTTAACAGGGTAGATGCAGAGAGGTTGTTTCCTATTGTGGGAGTATCTTGGACCAGAGGACATAATCTCAAAATAAGGGATCATCTATTGAAGACAAATGATGACAAATTTCTTCTCTCAGAGGGTTGTGAATCTGTGGAATTCTTTACGGCAGAGGGCTGTTGAGTCTGGGTCATTAAGCATATTCAGAACTGAGATAGACAGATTTTTAATCAGTAAGGGAATAAAGGATTATGGGGGTAAAGGTAGGAAAGGTTTTAAGGATTATCAGATCAGTCATGATCTCATTGAATGTGAGCAGACTCGATTGGCTGTTTCTTTTCCTAGTATTATAGTGTTATGGTCTCATGTTTCTTTTCATCTAGTAGAAATAAGGTTCCAATAAGTTGTACTTTGCAATATCCTGTAAATGGGAAAATATTCTTGTAATTGCAAGTTCTTTCTTTATAAATCTTTAATGTTGAGTTGCTTTTCCATATTTTAAATAGAACATAGAACAATACAGCACAGAACAGGCCCTTTGGCCCACGATGTTGTGCCGAACTTCAATCCAAGATTAAGCACCCATCCATGTACCTATCCAAATGCCGCTTAAAGGTCGCCAATGATTCTGACTCTACCACTCCCACGGACAGCGCATTCCATGCCCCCACCACTCTCTGGGTAAAGAACCCACCCCTGACATCTCCCCTATACCTTCCACCCTTCACATTTATTTTATGTCCCCTTGTAACACTCTGTTGTACCCGGGAAAAAGTTTCTGACTGTCCACTCTATCTATTCCTCTGATCATCTTATAAACCTCTATCAAGTCACCCCTCATCCTTCGCCGTTCCAACGAGAAAAGGCCAAGAACTCTCAACCTATCCTCGTACGACCTACTCTCCATTCCAGGCAACATCCTGGTAAATCTTCTCTGCACCCTCTCCAAAGCTTCCACATCTTTCCTAAAGTGAGGCGACCAGAACTGCACACAGTACTCCAAATGTGGCCTAACCAAAGTCCTGTACAGCTGCAACATCACTTCACGACTCTTGAATTCAATCCCTCTGCTAATGAACGATAATACACCATAGGCCTTCTTACAAACTCTATCCACCTGAGTGGCAACTTTCAAAGATCTATATACATAGACCCCAAGATCCCTCTGTTCCTCCACCTGACGAAGAACCCTACCATTAACCCTGTATTCCGCATTCTTATTTGTTCTTCCAAAATGGACAACCTCACACTTGGCAGGGTTGAACTCCATCTGCCACTCCTCAGCCCAGCTCTGCATCATATCTAAGTCCCTTTGCAAACGACAAATGCCCTCCTCACTGTCCACAACTCCACCTATCTTCATATCATCTGCAAATTTACTGACCCACCCTTCGACTCCCTCATCCAAGTCATTAATAAAAATTACAAACAGCAGAGGACCCAGAACTGATCCCTGCGGAACTCCACTTGTAACTGGGCTCCAGGCTGAATATTTACCATCTACCACCACTCTCTGACTTCGACCGGTTAGCCAGTTCTCTATCCAACTGGCCAAACTTCCCACTATCCCATGCCTCCTGACTTTCCGCATGAGCCTACCATGGGGAACCTTATCAAATGCCTTACTAAAATCCATGTACACTACATCCACTGCTCTACCCTCATCCACATGCTTGGTCACCTCCTCGAAGAATTCAATAAGACTTGTAAGGCAAGACCTACCCTTCACAAATCCGTGCTGGCTGTCCCTAATCAAGCAGTGTCTTTTCAGATACTCATAAATCCTATCCCTCAGTACCCTTTCCATTACTTTGCCTACCACAGAAGTAAGACTAACTGGCCTGTAATTCCCGGGGTTATCCCTATTCCCTTTTTTGAACAGGGGCACAACATTCGCTACTCTCCAGTCCCCTGGTACCACCCCCGTTGACATTGAAGACGAGAAGATCATTGCCAACGGTACTGCAATTTCCTCTCTTGCTTCCCACATAATCCTAGGATATATCCCGTCAGGCCCGGGGGACTTGTCTATCCTCAAGTTGTTCAAAATGTCCAACACATCTTCCTTCCTAACAAGTATCTCTTCTAGCTTACCAGTCCGTTTCACACTCTCCTCTTCAACAATACGGTCCCTCTCGTTCGTAAATACTGAAGAGAAGTACTTGTTCAAGACCTCTCCTATCTCTTCCGACTCAATACACAATCTCCCACTACTGTCCTTGATCGGACCTACCCTCGTTCTCGTCATTCTCAGGTTTCTCACATACGCATAAAATGCCTTGGGGTTTCTTTCTTTATCATTTATTGCTTGTTGAGGTTTGACATAATTAAGAAACAATGACACTTGTCTTAATGACAGAATTTATGACTTCTGCATTGTCTTGATGGGTTTCAATCCCCAGTCCTTCCTGCAGTTCTGTGAATGATATAATGATTAATATTTTGTTGTGAATGTGCCATTCCAATTATTACTTTTGGATGTAGAATAATGAGATTGTTTTCATAACAGAATTAAAAATAACTTATTAGGGTTCATTACTACTTGTTGACAGGAAAATTGTATTTGGAACAATACTGAGAGCTTCCAGTAGAGACACTGTGCCAGTGGAACAGATTGTTTTGTGCACGTTGTATTCTGTGACAATACAATCTCCAAGATGGTATCTATAAATTGTAGTACAGCCCTTCCTTGTCTCTCCTCCATTTCAGACTAGCCTGTGTGTGCCAATACCTTTTGGAACATTATGAAAGGAGTCATTGTGTGGATTGCAGTTCACATTGTTCAGGGAGTATTAATGCTTCAATTCTCCATTGCATGGTAAACCTAAAGTAGCCTCCTAATTGGCTGCCACTGCAAAATTGAGCCAGAAAAGCTCTACCACCACAAATTCTGACTTGTGCCTTATAGGTGGTGGATTCAAGATGGTGAGTTACTCACAGCAGGATTTTAGATATGTTACTTATATAACTGGTTCTTGTTCAGTTTCTAGGAACATAAGAACAGGTAAAGGCCATTAAGCCTCCCGGCCTGTTCCACCATTCAATGAGATCATAGTTGATCTGTGGCCTAACTGCATATATCCCATTTAGTCCATATCCCTTAATACCTTTGCTTAACTAAAATGTGCCTATTTCATTTTTAAAATTAACAACTGATCTAGCAGTGATACCATTATGGAAGAGAGTTACAAACTTTACCACCATCCTCACATCTTTCCTGAATGTTTTGGCCCTAATATTTAGACCATGTCCCCTAGTTATAGTAAATAGTCTATCTTTATCTACTCTGTCTTTTCCTGTTAATACGTCAATGACTCTGATAAGGTCACCCCTTAGCCTTCTGAATTCTAGAAAATATTGGCTTAATTTATATAATCTCTCCCCATAACTTTTCCTCTGAAGTCCAAGAATCATTCTTGTAAACCTATATTGTATTCTCTCCAAGATATATCCTTATTAAGGTCTGCTCACAGTACTCCAAATGGGATCTGACTGCGGTTTTGGAAAAATGTAACTTAACTCTGTGCCCTTGTATAACAGTTCACTAGATATAAAGACCAGGCATTTTCAAGATTTATGAATCTAAACCCCCAAGTCTCTTTGGGCATCTGCTATATTTAACTTCATAGCAACTAGAATGTAGCCTGATCTGTTCTTTCTTGGTCCAAATAAATAACCACACACTTGCTTACATTGAACTCCATCTGCCACAGTTTTATTAATTTACTTCGTCTGTAAATATCCCTTTGTAATTTTATGCTGTTTGGTAAATGGTAACCCCCAGGGGGTTGATGGAAGGAGATTAAGTGATGATAGTACCCTTGAATATTAGAGGGAGATTTTACTCATTCACAGAATGTGGGTAGGCCAGCATTTATTGTCCAAACCTAATTGCCCACAGGGCATTTAAGAGTTAGCCACATTGCTGTGGATCTGAAATCACATGTAGGCCAGACCAGGTAAGAATGGCAGATTTTCTTCTGCAGAATTCTGTGAGTGAACAACTGGAAAGTTATTATCCAGTCAGTGAGAGTTAGCATGGATTTGTAAAGATAAGCTGATCCCTGATGAATCTGTTTGAAACTTCTGACTGAAGTAATGGACCAGGGAATATCTATTACACAAAAATGATCCTTCCTTGTTCTGAAGAAGGGTCAATGGACCCAATTTTAATTCTGCTTTCCAGAGATGCCACTGGACCTGCTGATTTTCTCCAGTAATTTCTGTTTTTTGTTTTGGATTTCCAGTATCACAGTTCTTTGTTTTTTTAAAAAATATCTCTGTATATATGTATGGACTTGATCCAAGTGTATAAGATTATGACAAATTTAGGTTCTGTGCCCATTGGCATATAGGGAAGACAAATTTAAGGTTTTTGGGCAAGAGAAGCATGGGACAATGAGGAAGAACCTTTTAATGCAATGTGTCACAATGACCTGGAAGCAGAGACATTGAATGATTTTCAAAGTAACTTGGATAGGCACATGAGGGAAATATACTTGCTGGGCTACCAGAATGTAGCAGGAAAATTAGACTGACTGAAATGCTGTACACAGAGGCCCAGCATGGAATTGCCCCTTCTGTGCCATAATGACAATATGATGTTGTGGGTAAATCACCACAAGTTACCTTTAATTCAGCCACTTATTAAATAAATCTCACAGACAATCAAGTACGGACATGATTTAAACTTTATTGCATGTAAGCAAGCTAAGTCTCACAACTCAACTTGGCTACTACCCGATTAATGGTAGAATTTAGCTACAAGTCAACCAACAGTTTTCGTCTCTGGAGGTGTCTAGGGTTTGATCCTTGTGCAGTGTTGTTCTTTGAAGTTTTCTGCTGAATTGTCCTGGTGTTGGATTCTTATACAATTTCCTCCCCTTCAAGTGTGTGGTGTGATATTATTAATAATGCTTGCAATTCTTTCATCTCCAACATTGATTACACCTTTGGAGACCT
This sequence comes from Chiloscyllium punctatum, assembly GCF_047496795.1. NCBI lineage: Eukaryota > Metazoa > Chordata > Chondrichthyes > Orectolobiformes > Hemiscylliidae > Chiloscyllium > Chiloscyllium punctatum. Next base: position 74,476,620 of record NC_092746.1, read on the forward strand.
CAAGTCTATCACTTCCTTTCTTATCAGGAGTAACTTCCCTGTTCCATGTTACATTCAGTGTTAGCTGTCTGTATGAAACAACCTCTCCTGCAATTAATCCCTTTCCTTCAGGATATTCCTTCTGCAGACAGTCTTAATAATCAATTTGTCAGGAGGCAGTAAATTATCAAGGCATGTTACCTCCTCTCTCTCCCGGGAAACAGCTTGTTTATGTTCCTATGACTTCTTCTGCCCAGGGATGGTTAATCAGCATTTCAATGTTAGTTCCTTTATAACAATCTTTGCTTGGCCCTTTCATCTCAGAAAATAGTTTATTCCAGAAAGAGTTATTGTGGATTCTTTCAATCCATGAAGTTATTAAAGTCGAATATCATAATGTTGATAGGTCTTTCATTACAAACGAACAATGTAAATTATGAGTCTAGATTAGAGTGGTTCTAGAAAAGCATAGCAGGTCAGGCAGCATCCGAGGAGCAGGAAAATCGACGTTTCGGGCAAAAGCCCTTCATCAGGAGTAGAGCCAGGGTGTCTGCAGAGTGGAGAGATAAATGAGACGGGGGTGGGGTGGGCACTCAGCCTCTATTCCTGATGAAGAGCTTTTGCCCGAAACGTTGATTTTCTTGCTCCTCGGATGCTGCCTGACCTGCTGTGCTTTTCCACCACCACTCTAATCTAGACTCTGGTTTCTAGCATCTGCAGTCCTTGTTTTTACCCTGTTTTTACAAGGTAAATTATGAGGTCAGCTTGCTGGAAGGCCCCTCAACTGGCTTCAGCTGAACTCCAAAGTCTAAAGTCCGAGTGGTACTACCTTCCTATTCTTATAGTGATCCATCTTGTTACCCGACTTTACTTTGTTTTTTGAACGGTAACCTGGAAACTTTAATCATGATAAGGAAATGTAGGGAATATTATTTTTTAAAAGTCTTTGTCAGCATCTACAGAGAAGATTGCAGATGCTGTAGCTGTGATCACAAAAGGCAACCTTTGGGCCCGAAGACAGCAGCATCCCTGTCTCTCCCATGTACAGAGCAAGGAAGCAGGTCCAAAATCCACGCCTGCTGAATGGAGATCAAACCCCATGATGATTTGCCACAGTCGTCCATCTAACTGAACCATTGGCTCCCAGATTGCTGCATCAACACATACTTTTACAGGCATGTTGTCGCCAGGAGCTATGGATAACGATTTTATAAAATTCCTTCAGGAATGTGAGCATCACTAACAAGGTTGGCACTTGTAGTCCATCCCTAATTGCCCTTGAATTGAGTGGCTTGGGCCATTTCAGAGCTAGCCACAGTAAACTAGATAGATTTTACAGAAATTGATGATTGGTTCATTTGTCATAATTACTAAGCCCAGCTTTCAAGTCCAGATGAATTGAATTTAAACTCCAATACCTGCTGCAAACCCTGTCACCAGATAATTAGCCTAGATGACTGGATTACGAGCTCAGCAGGATTCTCACTCCACCGTTGGCTGCTCCTGAGTGATGGTAGAGCCTCCAATTTCTTTCCCTGGTATGGTTGACCAGAAATCTCTCCTATTTATACTGAAACAAATTGATGCTCAATTTTTTTGACCCCATTCTGAAAGCACTTGCCTTTGCCAACAACTTCTGGAGTCTGACTTGAAACCAGAGCTTCAGGCTCAGAGGCAGGGATTCTACCATTGTGCCACAAGTCCTCCTTTCTATCAATTTGCTGTAAATCTGAACTAAATCTTGGTGTATTTCCTCTCAGTTTGACCCCACCTAGCATCTTTCTGTTTCTATTTCTGTTTCTATTGTAGTGCTCATCCTTTACATTCCTTGTTTTTCACTTGTAAAAGAAAATCCTGCTTTCCAAGCACCCCCTGCTAAATTAGTTTAAACCTGAGCAATGGTATGAGCAAAGTGTCATGCCAGTTCGTTGGTCTTGGTTCTGTGAGATGCAACTTGCTTGGTAACTCAATTCCCAGTATCCCAGGAATCTGAAGCCCTTCTTCCTGCACTGTCACTCGAACGACATGTTCATCTGCTCCATTTAATTTATTCAGCACATTGTCCAGCATACGACTATACTTTCTAGCTTGCTTAAATCTTTGTGCACAATATCATTCATCTTCAACCTATGTTGTTGGAATGATATGCCCCATTGACACTGGATGTTTATGATCTCAATTATATCTTTCAAGCAGCATCAGGGAGGCAATATACCATCCTAGATTTGTGTCTGTGGCCACAGATATTCCTGTCTGCTCCCCAAACTGTAAAATCTGCCTTGAACTGCTATCACCAGTTTGGTGAAGGAATGCCCACAGTGGTTGGGAAGGAAATTCCAGAATTTTGACACAGTAGTACTGAAGTAATGGAGGTATATTTCCAAATCAAGGTGGTGAGTGGCATGCAGGAGAATTTGCAAGAGGTGGTGTTCTCAAGTCCTTCTAGATGGTACTGGTCATGGGTTTGGAAGATGCTGTATCAGGGTTCTGAGGTTGCTGCTAAATTCAGTACGTGACTTGCAGACTCTGCCAATGCAGAACACGCAAGTCCTGTTTGGAGGAGGAGTAGCTGACAGGCCCATCCAATCAAAGGTCCCTCTCTCTCACACTTGTTGCTATTCAAGAAACAGAGTTTGTGACTGGGGAAACAGAAAGGGTGGCACAGAGCTAACTTGTGATTGGGTGTGCTGGTGCAGTCATTCTGGCTAGCCCCAGGATGCCATGTAGGGATGTAACGGACACTGAAACGTAGTGGCCATTCACAACAGTCAGTACATATTGATGCTATATGCTATAATGAGAGGAAGGAGCACGGTTTGAGGACCCAAGTTTCAGAGCGGTTGTGGGAGCAGAACAGGATTGTTGGGATGGGAGGGGTTGGGGAAAAATTGTTCATTTAAATTGGATATTACACTAATCAAATAAATTATTGGAACAAACTTTCAACAACTAAGACAGACCTTGGTCATACTTTTGATATTCATTCACAAATAGAGAATCACATTTGTGTGTCTTATATTTCATAGAATATTGAGTTCATTGTGCTCCCAGTGGACGGCTTTGTAGTGCAAGATAAAGCTACTGATCATTAAATTGTAAAGTCACAACATACTGTTACAGCAAAGGTGGCTGAAACTTCAACATTACCAAGTGCTCCAATGGTACTCGTTATTGCATCATTAAGGGAACTGGCTGAACAAACCCTCAATAAAGCAGTTCAATAAAAATATTGCTGATCCCAAACTATAAGAGCTTCTGATTAATGTTGGCATTTCTGCAAAAGATCAACTTGATACCCTGCAATGAAGGAGTGTATGCTGGAAGAATAGGGACTGATTGAAATGTGCACATGATCCATTATGAAAACAAAGTTATGAAACCTTATAAATCATAAATTAACCAAAATGTCTAATTTATAGATTCCAAGTTAAATATTTAATATGTACACATACAATCTCTTGTGCTGCACCATCTTTATGTAGAATAAACAATATTAAAAAAATCAACAAAAAATAAAGATTAAAATAATGAAATAAATAACATTGCATAGTGACAGCTTGATCTGATAATAGAGTCAGTGTGAATGAAAAATAAGCTCCTGAAAATCAAAAGTCAGACATCACGAATGTTTCACAAAGAACAGTAGTTAAAAAATAAATATAGTTTAAGCCCTGCTCTCGATGGTTTGATGCCTATGTAAATTAAAGTGTCAAGAGAATGATCCACCTCAGCATCCTCCAGGGGTCCCCAGCATCACAGATACCATTTGATTAATTTAAGAGGATATCAAGAAACAGTTGGAAACACTGGATATTTAAAGTATATGGACTCTGACAACACTCCCTCTAGAGTACTAAAGGCTTGAGCTCCAGATTTTACAGCACCTCTAGCCAAGCTGTTCCAGTTCAGTTGCAACATTGGCATGCACTCAACATTGTGGAAAATTGCTCAGATATATCCTGTACACAAAAACAGTACAAATCCAACCTGGCCAATTTCTGCCCCATCAGTCTACTCTTAATCATCAGTAAAATAATAGAAGGGTTCATCCAAGTGATATCAAGCAGCTCAACAATAACCTGCTTACCGTGGCACATTATGGATACCACCAAGTTCACTCAACTCCTGACTTGATTGTGGCCTTGGTTCAAAACAGCTGGATTCCAGACGTGAGGAGAGAGCGACTGCCTTGAAATCAAGGTTTGGGTGTGGCATAAAATCGAAGTCATTGGGAAGCAGGAAGAAAACTCAAAACTGCAGCTAGAGTCATACCTGGCCCATAGGAAGATGGAGGAGAAAGTGAGGTCTGCAGATGCTGGAGGTCAGAGTCGAGAGTGTTGTGCTGGAAAAGCACCACAGCATTATTCCTGATGAAGGGCTTCTGCCCAAAATGTTGATTCTTCTGCTCTTCAGATGCAACCTGTCCAGCTGTGCTTTTTCAGCACCACAGTCTCGACCCATAGCAAGATGGTTGTGGTTGTTGGAGGTCTGTCATCTCAGCTGCGAGACATCTCTGTAGGAGTTACTCAGAGTGGTGTCCCAGATCCAACTACCTTCAGCTGCTTCATCAATGACCTTCCCACCACCATTAGGTCAGAAGTGGTGATGTTCATTGATTGTATAATGTTCAGATCCTTCAGGCTGACAAGTAGCAAGTAATGTTTGTACCACACAATGACCATCTTCAACAAGAGAGAATATAACCATTATACCATGAATTCCATTGCTTTCCATCATTGAATCCCCCACTATCTTCATCCTGGGGTTGGGGGCGGGGGGATGTGGAGGTGGGTGGTGGTTACCATTGATTTGAAACTACTTTGGACTTGCTATATGCATGCAGTGGCAACCAAAGCAGGTGAGAGGCTACCAATCCTGTGGTGAATAACAGGAATTGCCTCTTGATTCCCCTGACCACAATCTAAAAGGCACAAATCAGGAGTGTGTTGGAATATTCCCACTTGCATGGATGGTTGCATCTTCAACAATGCTCAAGAAGCCTGACATCTTCCAGGACAAAGCAGCCCACTAGATTGGCACCACATCCACAAATGCTCAGTAGCAACAGTATGTACCACCTGCACGATGTACAACAGAAGTTGGCAGATATAGTCGTGGTTGTTTGGGAAAGTGAACCTCCCAATTTGTACTTTATGTTAACAAATCTTCATTTTCTTCCCATTCGAATTGGTGAATGACAAATTCATTTTGAAAATTTGGAAGTTACCTCACCTGCGGGGCTGAATCTTTTCTCATTGGTGATGAAATCTGATTGTATTTCTGAGTTTTACATAGAATATTTATAGTTATTGCTCATTTGAGAAATCGTGAGTTATTCTGTACCATGAATAATCACATTCACATACTTCATGTATGTGTTTCACCATAAATCTTGACCAAGACTGCAAGATTGGTGACGCAGCCTTTCAGTGGTAGTTGAGAGTTTTGCTACTTAACTACTGGAATTCCCACAGCAATTTATTCCCCCACTTCAAATCTAAATCAATTGTCAATTTCCCTTACAGATGGCATCAAATGACTAATGTTTTAGCGCACTGCATTTCTTCAATGGTTATATTGAGAAAATGCAACATTGTGATACTGAGCTGTGTCCATGGGAAAGATTTTCTGTGGTCCTGAGAGTATTTTGGAATGTTTGCTTTTAGAAATCTCACTTTATTTTGCATTTTAATAGTTTACAAAGCATGAAAAATTTGATATTGCTGAAAAATATATTCTCTAACCTGTTTCACAGATCATCATTTTGATACAGAATTATGGATGGAAGTTTGGTAACAGCCTTGGAAAATCTCTGCAGGGTATGTGCTCATTTTCTGACAGTTTTAGAAATGTCGTTTTACCTAGGTTTGAGCTGGAGATGATAGTCTTGCTGCTACACACTAGAGGTCACTTGGATCCTGCATGAATTGTGTATTGGCTGGCTAGAACTCTAAACGTTTGGTATTATTCACTTCTTTAGGTTTCATTTATGTCTGCATAAAATTACTTTACTTGTTACCTTGTTCTCTAGCCCAGCACTCAGCAAGTTCTAACAGTGGTCTGAATTAAGAGTATACTTATAGAAGTATTTAAAAGAAGGGAGAGTGGGGAAGGGGAAAAAGAGGAAAGGGAATGGGAGGTGGAAATGCAGGAGGAGAGAAGTGAAACTGTGAGAAAGGACGAAAATAAGTGAAGGGGTGAGAACGAGAATTGAGGGTGAAAGGAAGATGAAGACAGAGATTGTAGACAATGGAGACAGGGAATGAGAAGGATTAAGTACACAGTTCTTACATATATTACTATGGTGTTACATTGTTTATCTATAGTACGCAAAGTTTGGAGGGGCTTCTGTTCTGGGAGACAGGAGATGGATTAAAACATGTGCTAAGTGCTGTCTGTTACTCCTGATGGAAATTATAGTGTCTGTCTGGTCTGCTTGCATAATCAAAAGGTGGGAGTCCTTTTGTCTTTTAAATTAGCAAATGTTTATAAAAATACTAGGCTGAAATGCTCTAAATAAGTTGGAAAATGTACTTATACTTAATAAAAGAATAAATGATATTAAACTGATTACGGCAGCTTGGTTGTGAGATATATTTACTTTGTGCCAGTATGAGTTTCATTCATTCATACAATTTCATGGAAGCACTGTTTTGTCAGTTAGCTTCTTAAAGGGATAATGGCCCAATTAAAAGGTATTTCACAGGTATTTACTGATTAGGGAATGTATTCAGATCCAGGAGATGGTTGGTAAGGACTGATTAATATTATAATGTTTCATGAAGACTTGATGGGGATTGTTCTGTACGCTACATTTATTCAGAGGTAAACACTACTTATAGCAGGGGCTGATAAGGTGTGAAAATGCAGTAATGGGTTTGAAAGGGTTGTTTTGATTAGAAAGGGTTATTTTGAATTTGGATAGTAAAATATACTACAGAAGCACTGTTTTATGAATGAATAATTGAAACCATGTTATAGTAAATAACAGGTTAGTAAAGGGTTGTGAATGAACGAACAGGAGCCTGGTATTAATGAATATAGTGAACTGGTGTGTGAGTTAATAAAGATATCATATAATACAATATCTCAGCACAAATCTCACATTCCTGATTAATAAATGAATTGTTTATATTGCCAGTGAATATTTGTGCCAAACAAAGTAAATGTCAATATTAAAAGAGACCTGTAAATTTCTTGATCTCCACATCAGAATTTGACAGTAGTTATTTTCTGATGAGTGAATTAAGTCAAATGGATGGAGGTGCCAGTGTTGGACTGGGTGTATAAAGTTAAAAATCACAGAGCACCAAACATTGTTGTTTTAGAATGACCGTGTTGATGAGAGACTTAACAAACAATCCAGGTCTTCCTCAATATATAATTTCAGCTACGTCACACTGTAAACTTTTGCTCTAAATCCTGTGTCTTATGATTTTATACTCCACAACCACCTGATGAAGGAACAGCGCTCTAAAAGCTAGTGCTTCCAAATAAACTTGTTCGATGATAATCTGGTGTTGTGTAAAAGAAAATGTTCTCCATTCACCCTGAACTCCGGATTCCAGACTCTTTTCCATTTAACAATCTTGTTCTGTCTCACGGACTGATTGTTCCTCTGGCTACCAAGTTGTAAATTCATGTTACATTGTCGTCCATCTACTAAGAAAGAGAAACTAGGTCATACTGTCTAAAATCATTTCATTTACAAGCCTGGCAAGTAACTAAGAATCAGCTATCATCCAAGATTGTTAGGCTGAAGCATATTAATTCATATTGTAGCCATTGTGTGCTGCCTGAATTTCAAATATTCCAGTTTCATAGTGGAATTTTAAAATAGGTGAATACACTCTAGGATGAAAGAATGCAGGAAATGCTGGGGAAACCCAAGATGTCTGCCAACATCTGTTGAAAGAGAAACAGAGTTAATTAGCTGAATTTTCCTAGTCCCTGAGCGATGCGAGCAATGATGAATCAACTGGGAAAATATGCGGAGAACAGAAAAAATTAGATACTTGATATTGAGGAAAGTTTGACTTTTTACCCAAGGTTTGAATAGTGAGATGACAATCTCACTATGCATGATGAGAGGTCAATTTTCATGTATGAACATGCCATTACCAGGGGTCCCTGATTTACAAACTTCCAACTTGTGAACACTTGTCCTTGTGATGTCATGCAGGGGTGTAATATTAAACGTCAGATGTACAAACACTTGCTGTACTTACACATGGTTATTTTATAGTGTCCGAAAATGTGGCAACTTGTATACAAGTTGACTTATGAATGGACTCCAGAACAGAACCTGTTCACAATTCTGGGACTACCTTTTCTTGTCTGATTTGTATGCAGTTTGTTGTTTCAATCAAATCAAATCGAATCTACATGGTGGAGAGAAACTAGACATCAACAATTCCTGACATGAAAGAGCAGGTACCTAGTGGTTATAGATCACTGCTTGCTCCTCCATGCCTCCATCTTTGTCAGCAATCTCCAGCACCTCAGGGTGCACTCAGTGGGTATTGACCATCTGCAAACTTGGATTAGTGGTGCTGGAAGAGCACAGCAATTCAGGCAGCATCCAACGAGCAGCGAAATCGACGTTTCGGGCAAAAGCCCTTCATCAGGAATAAAGGCAGTGAGCCTGAAGCATGGAGAGATAAGCTAGAGGAGGGTGGGGGTGGGGAGAGAGTAGCATAGAGTACAATGGATGAGTGGGGGAGGAGATGAAGGTGATAGGTCAAGGAGGAGAGGGTGGAGTGGATAGATGGAAAAGAAGATAGGCAGGTCGGACAAGTCCGGACAAGTCAAGGAGACAGTGCTGAGCTGGAAGTTTGAAACTAGGATGAGGTGGGGGAAGGGGAAATGAGGAAGCTGTTGAAGTCCACATTGATGCCCTGGGGTTGTAGTGTTCCGAGGCGGAAGATGAGGCGTTCTTCCTCCAGGCGTCTGGTGGTGAGGGAGCGGTGGTGAAGGAGGCCCAGGACCTCCATGTCTTCGGCAGAGTGGGAGGGGGAGTTGAAATGTTGGGCCACGGGGCGGTTTGGTTGATTTGTGCGGGTGTCTCGGAGATGTTCCCTAAAGCGCTCTGCTAGGAGGCGCCCAGTCTCCCCAGTGTAGAGGAGACCACATCGGGAGCAGCGGATACAATAAATGATATTGGTGGATGTGCAGGTAAAACTTTGATGGATGTGGAAGGCTCCTTTAGGGCCTTGGATGGAGGTGAGGGAGGAGGTGTGGGCACAGGTTTTACAGTTCCTGCAGTGGCAGGGGAAAGTGCCAGAATGGGAGGGTGGGTCGTAGGAGGGTGTGGACCTGACCAGGTAGTCGCGGAGGGAACAGTCTTTGCGGAAGGCGGAAAGGGGTGGGGAGGGAAATATATCCCTGGTGGTGGGGTCTTTTTGGAGGTGGCGGAAATGTCGGCGGATGATTTGGTTTATGTGAAGGTTTGTAGGGTGGAAGGTGAGCACCAGGGGTGTTCTGTCCTTGTTACGGTTGGAGGGGTGGGGTTTGAGGACAGAGGTGTGGGATGTGGACGAGATGCGTTGGAGGGCATCTTTAACCACGTGGGAAGGGAAATTGCGGTCTCTAAAGAAGGAGGCCATCTGGTGTGTTCTATGGTGGAACTGGTCCTCCTGGGAGCAGATACGGCGGAGGCGGAGAAATTGGGAATACGGGATGGCATTTTTGCAAGAGATAGGGTGGGAAGAGGTGTAATCTAGGTAGCTGTGGGAGTCGGTGGGTTTGTAAAAAATGTCAGTGTCAAGTCGGTCGTCACTAATGGAGATGGAGAGGTCCAGAAAGGAGAGCGAGGTGTCAGAAATGGTCCAGGTAAATTTAAGGTCAGGGTGGAATGTGTTGGTGAAGTTGATGAATTGCTCAACCTCCTTGCGGGAGCACGAGGTGGCGCCAATGCAGTCATCAATGTAGCGGAGGAAGAGGTGGGGAGTGGTGCCGGTGTAATTACAGAAGATCAACTGTTCTACGAAGCCAACAAAGAGACAGGCATAGCTGGGGCCCATTTACCTCATCTGCAAACTTTGCCCATCGAGATTGGTATTGGACTTGCACCAACCTCAATACATTATGGCATAACTCCAGTTCACTTATAATATAGGTATCCATTTCAATGTTACCACCACTTTGCATTATAATGCTGCTGCCAGGCAGGTATGTCAGAGCTCGGACACCCATCTCATCAATGGGAGTATTTCAGGGCTCTTTTAACATCTACTTGGACACTTTCAGCATCCTTGCCATTTTGCATATTATTATTATTCAGCACTCACCATATTCTTGTCTGGCCTCCCCTCTAAGTGAAGACACAAAACCAGGCAGCATGTCTTGTTTGCCACTAGTGATCTGTCAAGGGCATGTTGCTTTATGTCAATGTGCTGCATCAATGTCCCATCTGTACCAGCAGCTTACAGAGCAAATGCAGGGCACATACTTCATCCAAATGGCTAAGTCTCAAAGTCTAAGGGGATTAATCCACAGTCAAGGGCACTAGCACAATAGCTCAAGGGGATCATCCAACATCAGTCCAGGAGCTTGGACCAGTCAGGGTCAGAGATTCTGTATTGCATCAATCCAGGGAGGGAGCCACGGTGAGTCCTGTGGGTTTTGTGTAACCAGACATAAATCATGAGTGGAGTGAGAGGAGGAGAAAGTGAGCTCTGCAGGTGCTGGAGATCAGAGTTGAGAGTGTGGTGCTGGAAAAGTACAGCAGGTCAGGCAGCATCCGAGAAGTAGGAGAATCTACGTTTTGGCCATAAGCCCTTCATGATGAAGGATTTATGCACAAAATGTTGATTTTTCTGCTTCTCAGATGCTGCTTGACCTGCTGTACTTTTCCAGGACCACACTTTTCGACACAAGTCATATGTGGTAAGTGGCTTGACACACTTAAAAAAAAAGGTAGAAAAGCAAGGATGAGGATGACATTAATAGTCTGTGGAGGGATATAGACAAGTTAAGTGAGTGGGCACATACTTGGCAGATGGAATGTGGTGTTGGAAAATGTAAAGTTTATGCTTTGGCAGGAGGATGAGAGGAGCTGAATATGATTTAACTGCAGAAGGCAAAGGGACTTGGAAGTCCTTGACCATGATTCACAAAATACCAGATTACAAGTTCAGCAGGTAACAGGAAAGGCAAACGGAATGTTGGCTTTTATTTCAAAGGTGATAGAGAATTAAAGTAGCAAGGTTTTGCTAAAAGTGTGTAAGGCATTCGTCAGACCACAGCTGGAAAACAATGAGCAATTTGTATCCCTTATCAAAGAGAAGATATATTGGAGGCAGTAAGGTTCACTGTGCTGATACCTCGGTATTGAGTGACTGTCTTATGAGGACAGGTGAAGTAGGTTGGACCTTAAAATTTTGGAATACAGAGAAATGAAAGGCCACCTTATTGAAACATCGAAGATTCTTAGAGGACATGACGGGGTAGCTGTAGAAAGGTGGTTTTCCCTTGTGGGCACGGTCTCAGAATGAGGGGTTGCTCATTTAAGACAGAGGAGGAATTTCTTTTTTTCAGGAGTTGTGAATCTGTAGATTTTTTTTTACCAAAGAAGGTTGTTGAAATTGAATTGTTAAGCATATTCAAAGCTGAGAGAGAGAGATTTTTAATCTGGAAGGGAATCAGGGTTATGGAGAAAAGTGCAGGAAAATGGAGTTGAGGGTTACTAGATTAGTCACGATCTCACTGAATAATACAGAAAACTCAAAGGGCTGAATGACCTACTTCTGCACTAACATTTTGTGGTCAGTCAGGATGTGCACACAGATCAGTCGGGGATGACATCACTCTTCAGTCTTTCCAATTAGACGAGACAGAGGGTAGTGCCAGACAGATGAGCTATGCTCAGCCCTGAATAATGATAAGATGTTATGTAATTGTAGTGATTGGGACCATGTGGACTTTGTTGACTATGAGATTCTTGGATTGGCAGGATTGAAATATATTGTGACACCAAGGGCCTGTAGCTTCATTCTTGTAGCTGCAGTTACTATGACAGTTGATCAAACAGGTGATGATATAAAGAAGTACTATAATTACAGATGTGAGCTTCTCATTCCAAAAGAGTTCACTTATGTCAACTATGTGCCCTCAGAGTTTTTTTTCCCATCCCATGATGTATACTGTGAAGACTGTCTTATGAGGAGAGGTTTTGTGGGTTAAGCCTATACATGTATGAAGATAGAAGAATGAGAGACCATCTTACCGAAACATAAGGTTCTTAGAGGACTTGACGGGGTAGCTGTGGAAAAGTGGTTTTCCCTCGTGGGATAGTCTGGGACCAAAGTGCTTAATCTTAAAACAGAGACGAGGAGGAATTATTTATAGCTAAAGAAGAGCTGGCAGCTGTTAATCTGCCGCATTATTAGAATAAGGCACTGGTGGCTGAAATTCCTGAAATCCCGGTGTGTTGATCACAAAATAGTGCAGGAATGAGGATGTAGAGGTGCAGTGCGTTCACAGAAACATAGAAAAGGAGAGCAGGAGAAGGTGCCTGGGTCCTTCCAGCTTGCTCTGCCATTCAATTTGATCAAAGCTGATCATCCACCTCAGAAACCTCTTTCCGTTTTCTCCCCATATCCTATTTTGATCCCATTACGCCTAAGAAATATTTCCTTCTTGAAAATATTCACTGTTCTGACCTTCACTGCTTTCTGTGGCAGAGAATTCAACAAACTCACCACTGTCTGGTGAAGAAATGCCTTTTCATCTCAGTCCTAAATAGCACACTCCTTATCCTCAGAAAGTGACTGAAAACATTGTTTGTTACCATATGTAATGTGGTGAGCAGCAGAGAATTGTGTGAAGTAACTCAGTGGAGATCACAGTGAGAAAACCTCCATAAATCTTGACATTTTGGGAAGATTTATGGAGGTTTTCTCACTGTGAGCTCCACTGTGGCAATGTTTGGTAAAGTTCAGCTTAGTGTTTCAAGTCAGATATGGATCATCTTTGGAACTGAAGGGGGCTGGAAGAATGGTAGTTTTTATGTTACAGAAACAAAAGAGGGGAAGAGGAGCAAATGGAACAATTTGGAAAGCTGTCCCAGAGTAAAAGGTGAAGGAGGTGCTGATGGTATTGAAGAAGGGGCATAGACATGAATGATAAATGTTAATATCAGAAAATGAATAGTCTCTACTGAGTGCAAACCCACGCAAACAAGAAAATCAAAGACTCAGACTGGGGACCAGTGGTGTGCCACAAGAATCAGTGTTGGGTCCATTACCTTTTGTCATTTATATAAATGATTTGAATGTGAACACAGGAGATATAGTTAGTATGTTTGCAGATGACACCAAAATTGGAGGTGTAATGGACAGCGAGAAGGTCACCTCAGATTACAACAGGATCTTGATCAGATGGACCAATGGGCTGAGAAGTGGCAGATGGAGTTTAATTCAGATAAATGTGAGGTGCTGCATTTTGGAAAAGCAAATCAGAGCAGGACCTATACACTTAATGGTAAGATCCTGGGTAGTGTTGCTAAACAAAGGGACCTTGGAGTGCAGGTTCATAGTTCCTTGAAAGTAGAATCACAGATAGCTAGGAATATGAAGAAGGCATTTGGAATGCTTTATTTTATTGGCCAGAGCATTGAGTATAGGAGTTGGGAGGTCATGTTGTGGCTGTATAGGGGATTAGTTGGGCCACTTTTGGAATATTGCATGCAATTTGGTCACCTTCTTATTAGAAAGATGATGTGAAACTTGAAAGTGTTCAGAAAAGATTTCCAAGGATGGTGCCAGTGTTGGAGGATTTGAGCTATAGGGAGAGGTAAAATAGGCCTATAAACCTTTTAGAGGTTTATAAAATCATTAGGGGCATGGATAGGGTAATTAGACAAGGTCTTTTCCCTGGGGTTAGGGAGTCCAGAACTAGAGGGCATAGGTTTAGGGTGAGAGGGGGGAAAGGTATAAAAGGAACCTAATGGGCACCTTTTGCATGCAGAGGGTAGTGCGTGTATGAAATGAGCTGCCAAAGGAAATGATGGAGGCTGGTACAAATACACCATTTAAAAGGCATCTTAAAAGGTATATGAATAGGAAGGGTTTGGCAGGATATGGGCTTGGTGCTGGCAAATGGGACTAGTTTGGGTTAGGATATCTGGTCAACATGAATGAGTTCGACTGAAGGGGCTGTTTCCATGGTGTACATCTCAATGACTTTATGACTCTATAATCACGGATGCTTGAAACCAGAAACAAACACAGAAATTGCTAGAAAACCTCAGCACATCTGGCAGCATCTATGGAGCAAAAGCAGAATTGACGTTTCAGGTCCAGCGTTCTGAAGAAGGGTCCCTGGGCCCAAAACATTGACTCTGCTTTCTCTTCACATATGCTACCAGACCTGCTGAGTTTCTCAATGCAAACAAGAATTTGGGAGGGAGGTAGTGGTCTAAACAAAATAGATGACGGTGTACATGGCTTGAATTTGTTTACTCAGTGTTGATTCCTGAAAGCTGTAAAATGTCTCAGTGGAAAATGAGGCCTTGCTCATTCAGCTTTGCTGGAACATTGCATCAACCTGGTTCTGAGCTGTTAACATGAGAGCAAAACAGAGTATTGAAATGGCAAGAGCCCAGAAGATTGGTATTAGATCCACTCCTAGAATGTTGTGTTTTGGGAATTAAATTGAAGTCTTTATTCCTGATATAATTTAAATTTTTCTTTCAGAATGTGGCTTCACTTCACTCATAAATGTCAGGTGAAGTTTTATCTTAATGCGCTTGAAGCCGTGAGTGACTTTTGATACTGTGGACTGGACTTTCTCAATAGATTTTCATCTTGGATTCTGTTATTGCTGATTTTATCATTACATTTCTAAGTTACAAAAATAAACACATAAAACAAACTTCAAATAACAGAAAGTACTTTTGCTCCTCACACTCTACTTTTCATATTGTTTTTCTCATTTGTAGCTTGTTGAAGTAAAATCAGATAAAAACATAAAAAGGAAGACAATACAGGATAAGATTTGTCCATGACAACATAGACATTATTTTGCAGTATCTGAAGGATACGAAACAAATTACTACTCTGAAAGCTTTTATTTATAATGAATAAATGTTTCGTGCAGACTAACTAATCGCCCCAGAGCATTTTCATGCATAGTTGTTTTGTTACAAAAAGTTTAATCTTCATTTCCACTGTCTGTCTGCTTTCATGAGCATAGATTTTCTGATGGTTCTGTCTCCAAATCAGACATAAATTGGGCAGAACCAGTTTAAAAATGTAAGCAGAGATCCATTACTCATGCTGGTACACAACTTGTATAATCTGACTTGCTCATTTTAAACATGACTGTGTCAGAAACTCCTCTGCTCAAAGTGACAATAACTCCATTGTTGCTCTGGAAACCTGGAGAAATGCAAAGTGTGAATTTACTTTTTTTTACCCAAACACTGTTTTTAACTGTTTTTCTTGCAAAAATATCTGTTAATTCCTTCTGAAAACCATAAGGGGCATGGATAGGGTAAATAGACAAGGTCTTTTCCATGGGGTGGGTAAGTCCAGAACTAGAGGACAGAGATTTAGGGTGATAGGGGAAAAATTTAAAAGGGACTGAGGGGCAACATTTTCACGCCGAGGGTGGTGCGTGTATGGAATAAACTGCCAGAGGAAGTGGTGGAGGCTAGTACAATTACAACATTTAAAAAAGCATCTGGACAGGTATTTGAATAGGAAGGGTTTAGAAGGATATAGACCGGGTGCTGGGAAATGGGACCAGATTAGGTTAGGATATCTGGTCAGCATGGACTGAAGGGTCTACTTCCATGCTGTACATCTCTGTGACTGCATAACTGATATGATCAGTTTTAAGCAACTTGCTGTAATTCATTCCAAACGTTCACTTGTCAGTTGGATTTTGATTTTTAATTAGATGCAAATGGATTTTTGTTTCAGTTCTGTGAAAGTAGCCATACTTTTTTAAAAGGTCAAAAATCCATTTGTAAAAAGTAATCAAAGTACCAAGAAGGAATGTGAGTGAGTACTACCAAGCTAGGTACCAGTTGTGTTAAGTGATAAAGTATTAACATTTCTGAGTTTGCACATACTGAAAAACAAACTGTTGAGGCTATTAATTCAGTTTGAGATCAGTTTGGAAGAAACAGATTTTGAGTTATATCACAGCAGAAGAATCAGTTTTCCAGTTCAGGGGAATGATTTCAAGCAGGAGGATGGGGTTGAGAAACTTATCAGCTATGACTGAAAGGTGGGCGGCACGGTGGCACAGTGCCAGAGACCTGGGTTCAATTCCCGCCTCAGGCGACTGACTGTGTGGAGTTTGCACATTCTCCCCGTGTCTGCGTGGGTTTCCTCTGGGTGCTCCGGTTTCCTCCCACAGTCCAAAATGTGCAGGTCACGTGAATTGGCCATGCTAAATTGCCTGTAGTGTTAGGTAAGGGGTAGATGTAGGGGTATGGGTGGGTTGCGCTTCGACGGGTCGGTGTGGACTTGTTGGGCCGAAGGGCCTGTTTCCACACTGTAAGTAATCTAATCTAATCAATGGGCTAAATGGCCTATTTTCTGCTCCTATATCTTATGATCTTATCGTCTGATGATAGCAAGCTGTGAGAGTACATTTAGACATTTTCAAACTGTCAAAATTGGAAAAAGATTTAGGCAATTAGAATCAGAAAGAAGTTTCAAAACTGTTCCAACAGTTCAAGATGGAAAGTTGGAAAAAAATCAGATAAGTAAGAAATTAAAAAATTGAAATAAGAGTGATATTTGTCAGGGTTTGAGTACCTGAAAAGAATGTTGCTGAGGAAAGATTGAATCTATGCTGCTGCAATTTATGTTCAGGTCTTTTCAAATAATACAGCTTTGTTTTTTTTTCTCTTTTGAGTAATAAACCTTGGTTGTTTTGTTAAAGAACAGTCTTGCACAAATATAACCAGTGACATGAACTGTGACCGTAGTAACTAACCACAAAAGTTAAATTTATAGCTTATCATGCCAGGTTTTATTCTGGGATCTGACTTGTCCCATAATATCATTAGTTGGGATTGGAACCAATTCAAAATGAACTCTTATGTGGGTCTGTCTATTCACCCTTTCAGCTTCATCTTCTGCATCTGAGTTGATGGTTGGACGATTTTTTTTCCACAGGCTCTGTTTGATTAATATCTGTGAGGATATTGAAAGTTGTCTCTCCACATTTTTTTTTAAGCTTGACACTTGACCTCTTAGACGTCGTAGTTCAGGGATGAAATGCCAGGTATCAGGTGGGAAGCTTTTTGCATGTTTTATGCTGTATTGTCTGAAATATACAGGCCAGTCCTGTACATTCTAATCCCAGTGACTGACCTGAAAAGGCTCAATTTCATATGTTTTGATTTGTGTTCTATTCCATAGGCTACACAACCCAAAATCCAGTTTGCTTTATTTACTACAGTCACACATTCTCCACTAATATTAAACATTTTTCTATATCCTGTGGACTGACGCCATTTAGTTTATAGTTCCAGAGGATGCTACCATCAGTAACTATCTGTGATCCCTGCACCTTGTGACCATCTTTACTAACCTTGTTATCTTATAAGGGCATAACTGAACATCAGAAGTCCAAAGAACAACTGACTGTTTTATTTCAACAGACGCCGCACTCCGACTTGGCCCATGCTTATGTTAAACTCCACTATGAGAAAGTTTTATTTTGTTTGATCAAGAATGGAGTCTCTAATATCATATTCTGTCTGTTCACAATTTCCAACTTAACCTATTCATAACCATAACCTCTTCAGAGTTAGTCCCTTCCACTCTATCTTTGACTTATTGTTAAAAATAGTATCTCATGGTTGTTAAAGGTAATTTGTTTTTCTTTGTCTTTTGTGGTCTAATTGCAACCTTTAATACTGCTAACCACATCACATTTCTCAAATGTCTCTCCATTGTGGGTAAGGCTGGCAGCCAGTTTGATTCACATCTAAGAGTAGTTGGAACCATTTGCAGTTGCTTCTCTTCCTACTTACTGTTGTTTCTGGTCTCTGCCAAAGATGTATCCTTGACCACCCCCCGCCCCCACCCCCCCCACTCCCCCGCCAAACCATTTCTCATCTTCATGCTGTTCCTTAGCAACATTAGATTACACATGTACACTGACAATATAAATTCAACTTTGCCACCAATTCTTTTGACACTTATCCATTTCCAGTTAATCAAACTCCTTATCCAGCATCAATCTTTTTTTACTTCTCCTTTTTGCTGCCCCTTTTTGATTTTGATTTGATTTATTACTCTCATGTGTATCTGAGTACAGTGAAAAGTGTTGTCTTAGTCCTTTGCAGGCAGGTTGTATGATACTAGTGCATCAGAGTAATAGAACAGAGTGCACGATACAATGTTACAGCTGCCGAGAAGGTGCAGAGAGAGACCAACATTAGCATTAAAGAGGCCCATTCAAAAGTCTGATAAAAAATGTAAGAAGCCATTCTTGAATTTGTTTGTATTTGCACTTCCCGACGGAGAGATGGGAGGGGTCTTTGATTAATTGGGTTGTTTCCCGATGCAATGGGAAGTATAGTTGGAGTCATTGGATGGGAGAGTGGTTTATGTGATGGACTGGACTGTGGTTAACAACTCATAGAGTCATAGAGATGTGCAGCACAGAAACAGACCCTTCAGTCCAACTCGTCCATGCTGACCAGATATCCCAACCCAATCTAGTCCCACCTGCCAGCACCTGGCCCATATCCCTCCAAATACTTCCTATTCATATACGCATCCAGATGCATTTTAAATGTTGCAATTGTACTAGCCTTCACCACTTCCTCTGGCAGCTCATTCTATACACGTACCACCCTCTGCGTGAAAATGTTGCCTCTTAGTTCTCTTTTCTATCTTTCCCCTCTCACCCTAAACCTGTGCCCTCTAGTTCTGGACTCCCCCACCCCAGGGAACAGACTCTATCTATTTGTCCTATCCATGCCCCTCATGATTTTATAAACCTCTATAAGGTCACTCCTCAGCCCCAGCCTATTTAACCTCTCCCTATAGCTCAAATCCTCCAACCCTAGCAACATCCTTGTAAATCTTCTTTGAACACTTTCAAGTTTCACAACATCCTCCTGAAAGGAAAGAGATCAGAATTGCATGCAATATTCCAACAGTGGCCTAACCAATGTCCTGTACAGCCTCAACATGACCTCCCAACTCCTGTACTCAATATTCTGACCAATAAAGGAAAGCATACCAAACACCTTCTCTATCCTATCTACCTGTGACTCCACTTTCAAGTAACTATGAACCTGCACTCTTTGTTCAGCAACACTTCCTAGGACCTTACCATTAAGTGTATAAGTCCTGCTAAGATTTGCTTTCCCAAAATGCAGCACCTTAGATTTATCTGAACTAAACTCTGTCTGCCACTTCTCAGCCCATTGGCCCATCTGGTCAAGATCCTGTCTGTAGTTTCTTGCAGTCTTGAGGAGTTGCCATACTGCATGGTGATCCATCCAGATAGGATGCTTTCTGCATATATAAAAACTTGTGGACATGCCAAATTTTCTTAGCCTCCTGAGGAAGTAGAGGTGTTGTTGGGGTTTCTTGAGCGTAGTGTCAATATGGGTGGACCAGAACAGATTGTTGGTGATTTTTATGACCACGGCCTTGATGCTTTCGACCATCTCCTGCTCAGCACCATTGGTGCAGATAGGACTGTGTCTTCCACTCTGCTTACTGAACTCAATAACCTTTGTTTTGCTGATGTTGTTGAAGAAGATTGTTACATTTACATCATGCTATTAAACACACTTCCTGTACTCCGTCTTCCACTTTTTTCAAAAGCTCCAGCTTCTTAGAAACTCAACTACTTCTGTACTGCCTTACGTTATAATTGTAAAAGTTCAAACATTATCCTGACTGAATAATGCAAAAAATTAATGATATTACCCACAATATTACCAAAATACTCCATACTCTCAATTGCTTATAACAGTCAAGATCTCTGTGAGTGAACGGAATGAAAATTATTTATAATAAAAATCTTGCCAAGGAGTGAAATTAAATTTAATGCAGTTCACAATTTGAGTTCATAACATAAAACTGATTTAGTAATGCATTTGATAAGTAGCACAGTATCCTTTTATAGAATAGTATCTTATACTGCTTGAGTTAACTAATGCTATTGCCTTATACGCTAATTGAATTATACTGTGAACTTGTGCGTTAGCTGCTAAAGTAATTATTTTTGCTATATAAATAAACCAATGTGGAGTGAATTATTTAATTCTTATTTGATGAGACAATAACAGTGAACTCTTAAGGAATTGATTTTAGGAGGAGTCTGTAAAATATTCATAGATGAAATAGTTTTCATGCTGCATTAATCCTATGACTGGTTAATATTTGCTTATTAATCACCTATTAATAGTTGCTCAAATAATTGATAAATCATTTGTAATGTTTTACCTTTCTTATTTTAAGAAATAGTTGCTCAATTTGTTACCTATTAATAGCCTAATTACGCCAATATACCCCATGTAAAAAGAGAAAAGGTGTATATGTTACACTAAGTGATGCATGTTGTTCAATTTACAAAGTAACATGTTGAGTTCAAAAATAAATCAAACAATATACTTAAGCATTTTAAAGTTGTGTGTATTGAATTTTTTTAAAATCAATGTTTAATCGTTCTTTAAACATAATTTCCATAATTCTGGCATCATTTTTGAGAGTTTGACCACTATAATTGCGTTAGCTTTTTAGTGGCTGCCAGTTGGAAAATGTTAGTATATCAGGTATTATTTAAACAATGTAAACTCAGTGTGGCTTATTGTATTGCTGCAGGAGGATGTTTGTGTTAATTAAGTCCACAACATTTGTTTTTCTTCTATTATGTCTACAAATTGCAGATATTTTTGCAGCCTGGAAAATTGGGGTACATTAGGTTAGCAAACACGTTCCAATCTGACCAATATTTGAGACACTCTATTCAGTATATGAAGGTCTAGATTAATCTTACCAGTACCCAATGGGATATCCATTTCAACATTTGCATACAGTCTTGATTTGATGGATCAGTGATTGGTGATACAGCTCTATTACTGGTGTATTATGACCATTAATTATAAAATATTTTATAAAGAAGGCTAAATAGACACAGCAATTTAAAAGGTAGCTCTGAGGAGTCACGGTTTTTAAAAATTCTCTCTTGGGATGTGGATATTGCTGGCATTTGGTTGCCTCCTCCCCCCCCCAGGTGTTAATGAGCTCTTGGAAATTTCAGAGGATTTAGAGTCACATATCGACTCCCAATAGTGTGGAAACAGGCCATTTGGCCCAACAAGTCCACACTGACCCTCTGAAGAGTACCCCACCCAGATCCATTTCCCTACCCTATTACTTTTTACACTTCTCCTGACTGATGCACCTCAACATCCCTGAACACTGCAGGCAACTTACCACAGACAATTCACCTAACCTGCGCATCTTTGAACAGGGGGAGGAAACTGGAGCACCACACAGACACAAGGAGAACATGCAAACTCCACACAGACAGTCATCTGAGGCTGGAATTGAGCCCAGGTCCCTAGTGCTGTGAGGCAGCAGTGTTAACTACTGAACCGTTGTGCTGCCCATGCAGGTAAGGATTGCAGATTTCCTTCCCCAAAGAGCATTAGTGAACCAGATGGGTTTTTGACAATAGATGATGGTTATATGGTTCCCATTAGATTAATTTTCAATTTTTATTTCCAGATTTAATGAAATTCAAAGTTCACCATCTGCCATGATGGAGTTCAAACCCATGGTCTTACAGCATTAGCCTGGCATTTTGGATTATGAGTCCATTGACATTTCCACTATACCACAACTGTCTTTTCATCTGACCCTGAGGAAGTTGGTAATTTCCTAGTAATGTAGAGGCCCAAACTGATGCTCATTGTAATTGATAGAATTTAAATTCAATTAGTATATCTGAGATATAAAGTTAGTCTTTGTTACTATGACCATGAAATTACCATTGATTGCTGCTTAAAAAGAAAATCCATCTAGTTTACTATTGTCCTTTATGGAAGGAAATCTGATGTCCTTATTTCCAAGACCTGCATTTGACGACAGACCCACAGTAATGTGGTTAAACCTTGACTACTCTCTGGAGAGGCATATTCAATTCAAGAGGAAATTAGGGATCTGATTGAAACTTACAGAATACAGGGAGGCCTGAATAAAGCAGTTGTGGAGAAGATGTCTTAGCAGTAGGAAAGGGTGCAACTTCAGAGTGAAGGGACGGCCCTATAGAACTGAGATGAGAAGGAATTTCTTTAGAGGGTGAATCTTTGGAACTGATTGCTGCAGAGGGCTGTGGAGGTCAAGTCATTGAGATTATTTAAGACAGAGAGATTGGTTCTTGATTATTAAGGACATAAAGTTTGAGCGGATAAGGCAGGACAATGTGTTTGAGATACATATCAATCATGATGGAGCAGACTTGATGTGCTGATTGGTCTCATTCTTCTCCTTTGTCTTATGTCTTATATTGTAAATACCATGTGCATTTTGCCATTTCTAAAACATCTGGTCCTTTTGACATTGCTTACACAAAAAGCAATTTGTAGCATAAAGTAACTTCATTCAAGGTTTTTTCTCTTGCGGACTTTGACACTTTAAACTGCTTGTGCAATGTGTGCACACGACATGATACTGTCACAATACTGTCATCAGCATGACATGACACAATGTGCCATAATACTGTCATCAGTATGACATGATACAATAATCACAATACTATCATCAGCATGACATGATACAGTGTGTCACAATACAGTCATCAGCATGACGTGGCACAATGGTCACAATACTGTCATCTATGGCATGCTCTCCTCTAGATCAGATAGGCTCAAGGAATGTCTCTGATGGTGTGAATTAGGCATAAGCATTTTTTACTGACTTAATATCCCAGAAAAATTGCAAGTTAATTTGTGGAAATCTGTGACAAAGGACTTTATTAACTCAAGAAATTGACGTAAAAAAGGGTAGATTTGTTTTATATCAATTGGCTATAGAACGTATGAATTTCTTCTGGATTTCCATTGGGAATTAGAAACATTTCATGTTAAAGGTCATAAATTACGAACATCTTAGCCTTTATATATTTATACAGTTGAAGATGAAGTTCAGATCTTGCACTGTATGTTATGAAAATAGCTGCATAATTAGTGTCCTACTTTTGAGAACAAGTTGTGCTATATTTGAACTCAGGATGACAATCGGGTGGATGAAGACTGAGGCTGGTGGTTAATCATCTCTATCTTGGCAGCATGAAGTCTGGGGATTTCAACTCTCAGACTTCATCTACATCGACACAGTCAAGTGACCCATCCACAGGCAGCTCGTGAATGGAGGGAACAGAATATCGGCTGATGAGTTCTTGGAAGGTGAGTCAGGAAGACCTGGTCATTGGAGGAGCCCAGGATCTAAAAGATATAAATTTTCCTTTTTTCTTTACTACGCCCGACAATGGAATTTTGTTTTAATATAAAAAATGTTCTTAAAGCATTTTCCTGCGTGAACCACAGTTTGAAACAGGAGCTGAACATGGGTAACATAATTGAGAAACCAGACTATCCACTTATAGACTGACCCTAATGACTTCCTGTAGATCTCCTTGCTGTCTACTTGGAATAGATAAGATGAATAGCAATGGTCTTTTCCCTAGGGTGAGTTCAAAACTAAAGGGCATATTTTTAAGGTGAGAGGACAAAGATTTACAAGGGACCTGAAGGGCAACTTTTTTGTGCAGAGAGTGGAATGAACTGCCAGACGAAGTGGTAGATGCACGTACAGTTACAACATTTAAAACACATTTGGATAGGCACAGAATAAGAATAGGTTTAGAAGGATATGGGTTAAATACAGACAAGTGGGACTAGTTTAGTTTGGGAAACTTGGCATGGATGAGATGGACTGAAGCTGTATTTGTGCTGTATGACTATGTGACTCTGTGTAAGAGCAAGTCATGATTGCAAGCTGTGATAAGAAAGCATTGTCTCTGTAGCATTGCAACATGAGGGATTTCAGAGACTCACCTTCCCAGCTTTTCTTGAAGAGACAGGGTTAAAATCATCCATTCTATAGTGAGCACAGTTTTGGATGCTACTGCAATGTTAGGGTTCTTTAGCCCTGAGGGAGGGGGGTGGTGGAGGGGGGGAGGAGAGAGAGAGAGAGAGAAAGAGAGAGAATCTGTAGTTATTTTCTTTCTTAGCCACCAGATGGCCAGCTAGGAGCAGTTTGCAGATCACTAGTAGCAGCGACATGTACCCAGCAAGCTTACTTTATTGACACCAGAAACAGCTTTTAAATTCTGTTATCAGTGCTGCAATTCACACTTATACAGAGGCTAAACAGAAGCAGGTTATAGGTCTCGGGCAGAATTGTGAAATTTTTATGTTACATCCTTTGTGAGCCATATGTGGCCAAGTTGTTAATTTTGTATGGAAACTTCCTGCTGTACCTATAACCAAAGCTGCTTCATAGTAGAAAACATATTTCTGATGTTGCCTTTTTCCCTTAAACTCCTGATTGGATTTATTAGCCTATGGCATAGTCTGAACTTTACAAATAAATGAGTGCCCATTTTAGTGTTTTGCTTGTGCACTCTTTGAAGATTCCTTGTTCAGAGTTTTTCCTGCAGACATCAGTTCACATCTTTTCTGTGACTCAACTTATGGCATATATTTAGTAACAGTATATGTTAGATCAGTAGAACTCTTGTGCAAATCAAAATATTGAGCTGGGGTTGTGGGAGATTGCAGCCTTTAAAAAGCCAGAAACGGCTGATGATATGCAGCATAAACCCCTCGACTGTTGAAATTGTCAGGTAGCTGCAAATATATGGCTCATGATAAAAGCCATTTTTAAAAAGGGCTGTTCAAGTGGAGAATGGGCAGAGGCAAGAAAAGGGAGAAAGTCAATGGAAGGAGAAAAGAAGTACAGTTTTTGTTAGCTGGACCTTACCAAACTATTGAAGGAATTATAGCAAAGGAGAGAAAACTGCAGAGAAATCTTAGAATGGTGTCTTGTTTGGCATCTGAAAGAAACTGGCAATGCAACTGTTTGACGTCTTTCTCACCTCACAAAATGTAAAACAGAATTGGAGAAATATCAGTGATCTAATGAGGCAGGCAAGGGAATAAATTTAAAAACAAAGTACTGTGGATGGTGGAAATCTGAAATAAACACAGAGAAAGCTGGAAATATTCAGCAGGTCTGGCAGAGATGGAGCTCATGTTTTAAGTTCATTATGACTGCTTCAAATTGAAATATATTGGAATTGCTTTTACAGTTGGGACAAAGGTCAAGGCACAGTGCCAAAGACAAAAGGCTTGTTACTGATGGAGAAGGAGAACAAGAGATAAAATAGGTGCACATTAAAGTGTGAAAGGGAAAGAATGGGTTCTCTCTGCTAAGAGGAAATTAAACAAATTCAAGCAAGACAAAGATGGGGAAATGTAAGAAAAATGAGAAATAGACAGAATGTGGTCAGTTTCTGATGTTGTGGAATTCGATATTGAGTAAAATGCTTAAACAGAAATTGAAGTGATAATGACAAGGAAATCACTCAGAACTTCATCAACTTTCATTTCAGGGTGACCCAAACTTTTGCACCCTTGGTATTCTTTTTGGCCTGAATTGAGCTTCTGATCCCATACCCTGTTCAGGACTGATGACTTCCATCTCAATAATCACAGAAGTGTCTGTCCCAAGCTAGCCCATTGCTGCTGAAACCCTCAGCTAAGCTTCTGTCAGCTCTAGACGTGACTGTCCTTTTGGACTCCTCTGCTGCTTGGTAGACTGTATAGAGCCTTTCTACTTTCATTTTCTCCACACTTTTACTCCCCCTTCTGCTCCTCTATGGAATGACAAATGATTAGATACACTCACGGTGGTTGTGACAGTTTGATAGTGACATTAAATCAGACACATGGAATTTAATTTTAAACATTGTTACCATTTCAAATATTTCAAGCTTATCTTTTCTTTCCAATGCATTGCACTGGCGTAACTTTTTTTCAAGACTCTGCTCATGAGCCACCACCGTCATTATTTATTTCATGGGTCTGCTGAATTATACTCCACAACGAGCAACCAGATTTACTCTCGTTTAAACTAATAGTGTTATTGACCCAAAAGTTGCTGGAGTGGATTACCTTGCACCATGAGTTGGAACTTTTCTGTCCCCTTTGTGTCAGATTATTTTTGCACTGCAAATTGCTGGAAATAGCCTCGGGTGACTGTCTGTATGGAGTTTGCACATTCTCCCCGTGTCTGCGTGGGTGTCCTCTGGGTGCTCTGGTTTCCTCCCACAGTCCATAGATGTGCAGGTTAGGTGAATTGGTCATGCTAAATTGCCCATAGTGTTAGGTGCATTAGTCAGACGGAAATGAGTCTGGGTGGGTTACTCTTCGGTGGGTCGGTGTGGACTTGTTGGGCCGAAGGGCCTGTTTCCACACTGTAGCGAATGTAATCTAATCTAATCTAAAAAAGAGAAGTCAGCCACAAACTTGGGGATCTCAGAGATATTTTTATTCAACCTGTTAGGACAGATATTTGGAGCAGGTAAAAATGAAACCCAGCCAGGCATCTGGCTCAGAGATAGGGACACTACCCCTGTACCACAGGATACCTTTTCTGAGACTTTGTCTGATGACATTTATCAGCTTCTTTCCCAAAGCAATGAAATATATAAAGAAAGAGAATAAACTGCAGAGAAGTAAAAGGGGAGAATTTGGGTCATATTAGATGCAGAAAAAGTAACTGAGTTGGAAGGTTAGATTAAATGAGAGAGTAAGAAGAGCCAGAATGGTGAAGTAAAATAAAAAGTTTGAAGATATTAATAATTCTCCTTTCTGAAAAAAAAACCTCTTGGAACAATTTCCTACTTGCTGGAGTGAAACATGACAGTTCCATTTGTTCTGATTCCAGGTCTGCAGGGTTGACTAACGTACCAGGATGTTAATTTACCTGTTTGCATCATGAAATATGAACCCTAATTTATGTGTTAAAAAGTGAAAGAACTGCCGATGCTTGCAATCAGAAAAAAAATGGAAATTTCTGGAAAATCTCAGCAGATTAGGCAGCATCTCCAGAGAGAAATCAGAGTTAACGTTTTGGCTGCAGTGACCCTTCTTCAGAGCTGACACTAATGTGTGACGCTACATTGGTCTTTACAGTTCAAATCCTGCAAACTTTTGACATTCATAGTTTGGTTGGGAGTGGGGGTGGGTCCGGATGGGGGTCAAGGTGGTTGTTGATGACCATACCGTGCACCTTATCATCACCACATTACTGGGTTTGTGGTGCATTAACATTTGAGTTCACAGTCATTGCTATATTAACAGCAAATTCTGAGCTATGATTTAATTACAGAAAATAATTAAATTCTGAGCTTTGATTTAATTACAGTAACTGTGTATTTATATTTATATTCAATGCAAAGTTTATCCTGTTGAAGGAGAGGAATAGAGTTCATATGATCAGACTGGGCTGGGAATTTTAAACATGTTTATAAGGAGGGAAAGGGAAAGATTTAAAAAAGGCATGAGGGGCAATTTTTTTACTCTCTTGTCTTAATTTGTCTGCAAATGAAAATTTTCCATTACCACTACCAACCTCACTGAGAAGTATTAGAGAATTGCTCATTCGACAATTGAATCGTTCCACACAGGTATGAGGGTGCTTTTGTGAGTTTGGGTCAAAGTAAGAGGAGCTGAAAAATGTATTGCTGGAAAAGCGCAGCAGGTCAGGCAGCATCCAAAGAGCAGGAGAATCGACGTTTCGGGCTTAAGCGCTTCTTCAGGAAATGTCCGATTATGCCCGAAACGTCGATTCTCCTGCTCCTTGGATGCTGCCTGACCTGCTGCGCTTTTCCAGCAACACATTTTTCAGCTCTGATCTCCAGCATCTGCAGTCCTCACTTTCTCAAAGTAAGAGGAGCCTATTTTTTTTTTACCTGTGCTAAAGCTGACCTGGCAGTACTTGATGCTGGTGCTTGAAATGGAAATGTTTGCTTTCCAAGTATGATTATCTGTAAAAACATTTTTGTGAAAAATATACAAATATGATTATTAGTAAAATTATTTTTGTGAAAAATATACAAATAAAAGTGCTGTTGAAGGCTTTTCGGTTCCTGTTTTTCCGTTCAATGTGTCAAAGCAGAATTAGAACTTGACACCACAGATCCACAAATAACCATCCAGCTTTCACAACACACAGAGGACAGCTGTACTGTGTGTTCATTGGGACATTTTATTTTGTAATAGTTCTATTAAGAAGGCGTTTGGTTTGCTTTCCTTTATTGGTCAAAGTATTGAGTACAGGAGTTGGGAGGTCATGTTGTGGATGTATAAGACATTGGTTAGGCCATTTTTGGAATATTGTGTGCAGTTCTGGTCTCCTTCCTATCGGAAGGACGTTGTGAAACTGAAAGGGTTCAGAAAAGATTTATAACGATGTTGCCAGGGTTAGAAGATTTGGGCTATAGGGACAGCTTGATTAGATTCCCTACAGTGTGGAAACAGGCCCTTTGGCTCAACAAGTCCACATCGACCCTCTGAAGAGAAACCCACCCAGACCCATTTCCCTCTGACTAAAGCGCCTAACGCTATGGGCAATTTAGAATGGCCAGTTCACCTGACCTGCACATCTTTGGACTGTGGGAGGAAACCGGAGCACCCGGAGGAAACCCACACAGACACGGGGAGAATGTGCAAACTTTCTCAGCCCCAGACAGTCACCCAAGGCTGTAATTGAACCTGGCACCCTGGCACAGTGAGGCAGCAGTGTTAACCACTGAGCCACCGATTAGGCTGGGGCTGTTTTCCCTGAAGTGTCGGAGGTTGAAGGGTGAGGGGAGATCATGAGGGGCATGGATAGGGTAAATAGACAAGGTCTTTTCCCTGAGGTAGGGGAGCCCAGAACTAGAGGGCATAGGTTTAGGGTGAGAGGGGAAAGATATAAAAGAGACCTTAGGGACAACTTTTTCACGCAGATGGTGGTGCATGTGTGGAATGGGCTGCCAGAGGAAGTGGTGGAAGCTGGTACAATTGCAACATTTAAAAGGCATCTGGATGGGTATATGAATAGGAGGGGTTTGGAGGGGTATGGGCCGGGTATTGGCAGGTGGGACTGTATTGGGTTGGGACATCTTGTCGGCATGGACGGGTTGGACTGAAGCTCTGTTTCTGTGCTGTACATCTCTATGACTATGACTTTATGACTCTATGCTCCTGATCCTTGTGCTGAATATGTTCAGCGATGTGAATGGCAGTATAGCTTTAAGAATTCACATGTTAGTCACAATGAATGAGTCATGCAGTCAATCGATGTGCATCAATTCTATATAAAATTGCTCTTTTAGCTTGTTGACTAGCTGAGTACCTGAAGGAATTTAGACAGGAATTTCAAGATAATATTGCAGCTGTGGTCTGGGGAAGACTAGCAAGAATGGGGAAATACCTAGACAATTTTTTTCGAATTTCCTGCTGTTTCCATACAAGTAACAGAGGAGTGTTGGTGCTACTTGTGTATGGTGAATAGTGTTTTCAGCAAGGTCTGTTTGATGGAGAGATGTTGTGCTTGATTTTTAGTCGCTCACAGGGATGTGAATGCATGCAGACACATGTTGATAATAGTATTTCTAGATGGTGTATCAGTGTCCTAATGTCTCTCGGATGCATTAGAGTATGTTTCATGGGATTGCCAGAGTTTAGCACCCACTCACTTCTATTTAGCTGCCAATTAAACTCCTTAAGACAAGGGACATTCAATGGCGATTTCAAACTCAAATAATCAAATGTATGTTAGAGCATTGTTTTCACATGCAATGCAGGAAGCCATCAGGTTTTCTTTTCTTGAAACACTTTTTTTTGATAATATGGGCTCTTGTCTCAGATTGAATGCCACATTTAAGAACAGCTTCTTCCCTGCTGTTATCAGACTTATACATGGACCTTTCATATATTGGAGTTGACCTTTTTCTCCTAGTAGCTATAATATTGTATTCTGCATTCTGTCCTATTACCGTGATGTACATATATAAGGTATAATTTATTGGTTAGTGTGCAAAACAATACTTTTCACTGTATCTCAATACATGTGACAATAATAAATCAAATCAAACACCTTTTTTGATTGTAATTTGGCCATATCTCTGGACAGAGTACTTGCTGATCTCTTATTTTTACAACCTACAAGGCAGTGGTCAGCTTCACCATGGTACCATCTGCCTATGGAGATTATATTCAGGAGATAGCTGCTGCCTTCTGGAAGTGTTTGGCACCAGTGCTTTGGTGTTAAGCCTGCTGCTAGCTCAGCACTTGAAGGCAGCATTACAGGAGAAATGTAGACATAGCACGGGGTCAGTTTCCAAAATTCCGACATTGTAGATAGAAATGCCATTACAATTCTGTTCAGGTAAAGGTTGTACATTGTATTAGAGATATGGCAAATACAAAACTATGTGGTTACAAGAAGGATATCAATTTGATTGCAATTTTCTCTATGGTACAGAGCCCTGTAAATTTACCAACTGATTTTAACATGGGTCTTTTTATTTGTTCTTGAGGTGTGAGGATGCTGGTAATCCCACAATGCATTACTGTTTGTTAATTACTGTGAAGAAGGTAGTGTTAAGCTGCATTCTTATATCACATGGACAGCCAGAGGTTTATGTTAATTCATAATGCTCTTAAGGAGGGAGTTCCAGGGTCTTTACCAAGCAACATAGGAATTATAGTTCCAATTCAGAATGATGAATAATTTGGGAGGGGAACTTGCAGGTGGTGCTGTCACCATGCACCTTCTGCCCTACACAGATGTATCCTTACTTGTTGCTGGTAATTCATGCTCTGAACGAAGAAATGAAATTGCAATGTCTTAGTCCTCTGTGGGATGGAAATAACTGTACTGAATAGATATTGAACACAGTCAAACAAGGTCCAGGAGTAAAACTTCAAATGTCAGTTCAGAAGTTGTTATTTTCAAGTCCTGCCACCTTTATAGAAAGGTAAAGGGCAGATTTTCATCAGATTACTGCTCTGACTTCACTGAGCGAGTGATTCTCCTGGTGCTGGCAAAACCTCAGTGGAATTCCCGGAGCGACAGATTATTAACTGCGGTACTGTTATAGCTGTGTACAATAAACTATCAGAGCTATCGTGGTACTGGAATTGCGAAGACCTGCTTCAAATGCCTGGATCTTTCTGAGAGGTAATTTGCAATGCAATCCATCCAGGGTCTCAAAGGTAGGGCAATGTGCTGCTTGTTACTCAAATTTTCCGGACAAAGAGGAGAAAAGTGCCCAAGAGAACAGACATTTCAGGCAGGTGAATAGCAATGTCATGAAATGGAAGCACAATAACCACCCATTGGCAGTTCCAAGAGGCAATCTTCATTCGGAGGCATTAATTTGATTTCTACACTTGTCCTTGAAAAACATAGTTCTGTCAATATCTGTCTGGTTTTCAACATAAGTATGCATTCTTCCATGTCATGTCAACTCACAATGATCCCATTTATACTAACCATCAATGCTTCTCCCAAATATTGCTGAAATGATCAACTTTCCATGCGTTACGATTTCAACAAAATCCTTTGCATTATCTATTATTTCCCAATACCTCTTCTCAGTGTGAGTTTATGTTGTGTGACTTTCAGAATTAATTATATGCTTCCACTTGTTTACTAAAGGAGCAGGAGCACAAGATGGCAGGCTGCTTTCTTCCTTGAGTAGGCCTGTAGGAGTAAAGTAGCTTTATGTTAGTACATAGTCATCATGAGATGGAGCTGCAACAGACTAATCTGCATTTTTTTTGTCTCCTCGTGGAGATGTGAATCTAGACTTGAAATGCTGAATGTGGATTTTTTTTTCCCTTGGACAAATAAGTTGTATCTACTTTCCTGACCACATGTCCTTTTTACGTAGCCATTTCACAGGTTGGGAATTTCTTAGGTGCGATATGCGTGTGCACTTCTCGCAAGATTGGGGCCTCCGTTTTGATGGTCACATAACAATTCTGTTACCTTTTGACCATGATTTTGGTGTGCTAGATGAGTTTTCAAAGTCCTTTAAGAAAAGAACCTCCTTGGAGAGTCTGTGACTGATTAGGAAAGCTTCTGAAGAGTCTGGAACACCCTGAGAGGTAAGTATAAAATATTTGGACACCAAGAAATGTCACTACTAGGTGCTGAATTGTAATGTAGGTATGTGTTTTAATGCAGTGATTGACGTAGGGATCTGCTGAGCAAAGATAAGCTGACCCTTACTTTGACTGCCATTGTTTAAATATTTAAAGTATTTTTGCATTGGAGAAAATGCTATGATGGATCAATGTGAAAAGAAAATCAATTAGCCTCTTGTGCCATGTTTTGAATTACAATTTAAATGACTGACTGCTCTGGCTATTTTTTTTAAACCGGCTTTTGAAAGTTTAAAAGCAAATGTCTGCCCCTGTACCTCGCCATTGATTGACCAACCCTGTGCTTTGAGATGGAGATGGGAGCGCCATTCTGTTTTGTTATTTTCAGGAAATGTAGCTGGAAGTATTTGTTACGAAAGCTGTTACCATTATAAATGCCTGGCTAGGTTTCAAAAAAACTATGAATGTCTTCATATCAGCAGGTCAAGAATAATCAAAGTTTTTATGAACCTGTAATAACAGAGCATGCCATTGATGTATTTTCTTGTCTAAAAATCAAGTCAGCCCTTTAGGGGAATGCCAGTTTTCCACTTAAGTCGTCTTTTGGCGATTTAAAAAAATTAATTCACGGGCATCGCTGTTAGGCTAACATTTATTGCACATTCCTAATTCCCCAGAGAGCAATAAAGAATCAACCACATTGCTATCGGTCTGGAACCACATGTAGGTTAGACCAGGTAAGGATGGCAGTTTCTTTCCCTAAAGGACATTAGTGAACCAGATGGTTTTTTTTCTGACAATCAACAATGGATTTGTGGTTATCATTAGACTCTTTAATTCCAGACTTTTTAAAATTGAATTCAAAATCCTCCATCTGCCATGATGGGATATGAACCCAGGACCCCAGAACATTACCTGGCTCTCTAGCTTAACAGTCCAGAGATAATATCACCACACCATCACCTCTCCTTTCAGTATCTGTGATAGTGTCTTTAAATTAAGGGATTTTGTAGATTATTAAATGATTAAGATTTATATTGTTTTTTAAAGAAAACTTTAAATTGTTCTTGAATGGCTCCTGAGGACTGGAAAAAGTGTGTATTGAATGAGTAGCTAAAGAAAATGCACAAAAATTATGAAGATAGTATGGCTGGTTTGGGCAGACCAAGGTGGTGTGGTATGGTGCTGTGGCATTGAAGTGGGTGGATGAACTGAGATGACATGCATTTGCAGGGATAATGTGTAGGACATGGAATGGCAGAGGGTTCATTGAAGGTGTGGTGAGGTGTTGTGGCATGAATGTATGGGGCATGTAAAAGATGTCGAAAGCTGGAATACTGTGTCGGAGAACTGAGGCAGGCCTTTTAATTGGCCTTCCTGCACGCCCACAATCCGCAAAATCTCTGACATGACACACCGACATGCTGTGAACCTGATTGCTGTGTGGAAAGACAAAGATCCTAAGCAAAATTAACACAAGGGTTGGGTGTGCATTTTGCAAATTACAAAAATATACGTGCTTGGTCTTGCAGAAGCCAGGAGAAAATTTCTCCCTGTATTACTTGTATTGCTCTTTGCACTTCTTTTTCACCCTACCTTCTGACTACCGCCTGCGCTTTTTTTTGAGGGTGTTTTGAGATCATGCTGGTCTTACTATCCTGAGAGACAGCAGAGTTAAGTAGATTCTTACCATGACACTGAAACTAGGAACTGTCTGTAGGAAAACAGTACGAGTGCTGGCAACTCAATCAAGAAGGTCCTGAATGAAGTGAGCCTGAAACTAGAAGAGGAGCACTCAGCCAACAGGTCACCTTTACCAGCGAGGACTGTGGTGAAGCAAACTATAGGGCTCCTGAACAGATGGTTCAGCTGGTCGGACCAATCTGGTAGGGCCTTCAAGTATAGTCAAGACAGTGTGCTGCATGATCACGGCGTGGTGTGCTCTGCACTATTGGAACAGACATCAAGAAGACATGCTGGAAGCTAAAGAATTGGGTGAGCAAGAGCTGTCTTCCCAGGAGAGGAGGACACTGAAGAGGAGGAAGCTTGCCTTGTGGATGACAAAGCTCAGCTACAAAGCAGGCAGGACATGATTGAAGGCCACTTCCAATGGATGGGAACTGTGCTGAGCACATATCACAG
Source organism: Chiloscyllium punctatum (assembly GCF_047496795.1). Lineage (NCBI taxonomy): Eukaryota > Metazoa > Chordata > Chondrichthyes > Orectolobiformes > Hemiscylliidae > Chiloscyllium > Chiloscyllium punctatum. The sequence continues at coordinate 74,510,902 of NC_092746.1, forward strand.
AATGTTACATCATTGTTGTTCAGCATTTGGTTTGGATGGTGGGTGCGAACTACGGCCTTTATTCATTTTGTTTTTGCTTGCTTTTGCTATCTGGAAAAAACACTCATGTATGGATTTGTTCAATTGCTCTCTTGTGATCTTTGCCTACTGGACAATGACAAGCATTGGATTTACTTTGGGCATTGGGGACAGAATAGTGGTGAATTAATGAGGGTACTTAAATAGGGTGTAGCTAAAGAAAGGTAAAATATGAGGCCTGACAGTTAAACAACAGCTGCACCAACTGTGTGCCATGAGGAGCATGGCTTTGTGTCTGCTATGCCATTACGTTGTTGGTGAGGGCCAACAATGCCAGATTGCCAATGCTTGTTCTGGTGCAGAGCAACCTTAAATCAAGATACTTCGGGCATCAGGTATACTTGCCATTTCATGCATAGTTGCTTAGCGCCAATTTGTTCAGGGGACAGTATGTAGTAAGACGGGCCCAGAATTAGACAAAGGAGCACTGGAGAGCTGGGGTAGGTAGTTAATAAACTGAGCTTAACAAGATGTGGTGGGAAATATGTATGTGAGAAACATACAAATGTTTATAGGGCTGGACAGACTCAACTCAGGAAGAATGTGTTCCCTGGCTGTAAAGTCTAGAGCAAGGGGACACTGGCTCAGAATACCGAGTGGACAATTTAAGACTGAGATGAGTAAGCATTTCTTTTCTCAAAGGGTCATCAACCTGGGGAATTCCCTACCAGAGCAAGCTTGTGAAAGTCAAGTCACTGAATATATTCAAGAAAGTGATAGATACATTTTTAGATCTTAAAAGCATCAAGGGGCATGGGGACTAAGCATGAATATTGTGTTGAGATAGAGGATTAGCCATGATTATATCGGATGGTGGTGCATGCTCGAAGGGCCAGTGGCCCTTTACTGCTCCTTGTTTTGACGTCAATCCCGCCAGGCCTTGTAATTTAAAACCTTCCAAAACACTCAACACAACTGACACATAACCAATAAATGTTATGATTCAGCCCTGTGTTTTATTTGAACTGGAGAGAGGCTACAGAAGTCATTGGTGTAGAGTGATCTGGGTGCTGTGGATCATTAATCCCAAAACAAAAGACGGTATGCCAGTGCATCAAGTGATTTGAAAAACAAATGAAATTTTGGCATTTATTACAAGGATAATTGAGCATAAAATTGGGCACTATAGCTGTAGAGGATCTTTGTTAGACCACATCTGTACAGTGTAAAGTTTCAGTCTCCGTTTATAAGAAATGATAGAATTGTATTTAAAACAGTTCAGAGGAGGTTCACTTGATTCCTGGGATGAAGGTCTAGTCTTTAAATTAAATATTTAACAGGTTGGGCCTGAATTCAATGAATTTGTGAATTAGCTTGTATTCTGACATATCAAGTTCCTGAGGAGATATGCTAGGGTGGATGCTAGGAGGATTTTTCCTTTTGTGTAGGAGTACAGAATGAGAGGCCACAGTTTAAAATATTGGTGTCTCCCATTTAAGTCTGAGGTAAGGAAAATAACTTTCTTTTCACTGTTTCTCAGCTGCCCCACATTTTAACCCATTTTACAATTCACTTCAGCCAACTCTGTCTTTGTTTCCTTGTGAATGCTGATATTTAAGATTAAGGCATTCATCTCAGACATCTCATCCCCAAACTGAATGTAAAGCTTTATTGTGTTATGATCACTGTTGTCTAGAGGCTCCTTTACTGTGAGAATTCATTAATCCTACATCATCACACATTAGCCTTCTCCCTGGTTAGCACTAGAGCGTACTGCTCTAAGAAATTTTCATGAATATGCTCTTTGAGCCCATCTTCCACGCTACCTTGCCCTATTTGATTCATTCAATCGACATGAAGATCAAAATTAGCTCTAATTATTGCAGTAGCTTTCTACAGGCCACCATTACATTTTGCTGTATACTTCATCTGACACTGCAGCCACTGTTCGAGGGCCAGGAAACTATTCCCACACTGGCTTCTTGCCTTGACTGTCTTATCTCTCTCCAACCTAATTTTACATCCTGACCTTTTAAACCAAGGTCATCTCTTGCTACTGTTCTTAACGAACAGATCTGCCCCACCACCTTTTGCAAGTTTCCCCTCCTTCCAAAATGTCAAATACACTGAACATTAGGGTCTGAGCCTTGGTCACTAACATCCATATCTCTACAATAGCTATGAGGCCATGCATACGTGTTTCTATTTGTGCTGTTTATTCATTCGTTTAGTAACAAAAGTTGCATGCGTTCAGATATAAAGCATTTAGTGTTGTTTTGTTTAATCATTCTGGCAAACTTTAGGCTTATCTGCTAGTGCAGTCTTATGCTTTCTGTCCCTTCCTGCTATACTCTAATTATCATTTCACATGTCATTATCCTGTTTTATTGCTTGTCCTTTCTCTTAATTATGCCACTTCTTGCCTTACATGATTCCCTTGCTCCACCATTTAGTTCAGGGACCTTTCTACTGCCCTAGTTATATGACTCAACAGAATACTGGTCCAGTACAGTTAAGTTGAAGACCATCTTAATGGTACAGTTCTCACTTCTGTAGCCTCTGGAAAGGTCCCAGTGGATTGGAAATGTAACACCTCTATTTAACAAAGGAGACAGACTCAAATAGGCAGCAGTAGATGCCTGTGCTTATTTCTTTTAATCTAATTGTTGAATTGTGCATTCAACTCTCTAATCTTATTTATTCTACATTAGTACATTTGTGTCTCAGGTATTAATCAGTTAGTAATATTCTTAAATTAGTTTTAATTAATGCCTCTTGTCCTACTAATATTCTTATTATTTCAAGTCATGATAAGCTTCGATTAAAATTGGATATTTTAGGTAAGAGAAAATGTTCACAGCCACTCAACCACTCCATAACTTAATTTCCTTCTTGTTATATCAGACTTATATTTTCTTTTGTACTCACTGAAGCACAAATTCACCTCCCCTTCCATCCCAACATATCTCTTCAAATTCCTACTGCTGTCTTTGGTATGCTGTCTATCTCTAGGAAGCAATCTTAATCTTTTACAAATTATGCATGCAGAAAAACAGTAGAAAAAAATATACTTCTCCGCTATATACTGAATTGCTTTATGAGCCAAATTTCTAACTTCACACATGTTTTATGCCTCATTTAGGCATAGTCTCAACTCTGTGCATCCTTTTACTCCCTTTAATGGTGAACTTACATCTATCTCCACAATACGTTGGACCAATATTGGGCATTTGCAGTCACCTTATAGTTCTGGACATCAAAGTCCAAAGCTGTGCATTAGGTTTACTTTTCAGAAACTGCTTAATGTAAGTTTCCTGAGTTCTGAAGAAGAGTCACTGGACCTGAAATGTTAACCCTGCTTTCTCTGCACAGATGCTGCCTGACCTGCTGAGTTTTTCCAGCAATTTATGAATTTGTTTCTGGTTTTCAGCATCTGCAGTTCTTTTTTTTGAGATTTCCTCCACCTGCCTATTTCATTCTAGACCCACTGTTATTTAGTGACCAACTAATGGCTACGTTCCTTAAGGTAGTGCAAGTATCATCTCAATAATACACCTTCCACTGATGCAAGATTGAAATCAAGTGAGCCTTCTGTTCTGTTGCAAGCATTGCATTTCAAAAACCAACTCAAGCAGATAAACAGTATTTCTGGTTGTTCATGTTCGATGTGCGCACTTTGCCACTTTAAAAGAATGTAGAATTGTAGACATGTTACTGATGCCTGGGAATACGGTGGTACAGTGGTTAGAACTGCTGCCTCACAGCACCAGGATCCCAGTTCGATTCCAGCCTCGGGTGACTGTCTGTGTGGAGTTTGCACATTCTCCCCGTGTCTGCGTGGGTTTCCTCCGGGTGCTCCGGTTTCCTCCCACAGTCCAAAAGATGTGCAGGTCAGGTGAATTGGTCATGCTAAATTGCCCATAGTCAGGGGTGGATATGGGGAATGGGTTTGAGTGGGTTACTCTTCAGAGGGTCGGTGTGGACTTGTTGGGCTGAAGGGCCTGTTTCCATACTGTAGGGAATCTAAAAAGTCCAGAATACATTTCAGGCATAGACCTCAAACTGGTAAGTGAGAGAAGTCATAGAGTTCCAGATTAATATAGAATCCCTACAGTGGAGAAAGAGGACGTTTGGTCAATCAAGTCATGCACTGACCCAGCGAAGAGTATCCTACCCAGACCAGCCCTAGCCTCCACTCTATCCCTGTAATCTTGCATTTTCCCTGGCTCATCCACCTTGCATATGCATCCTTGAACATTACAGGGCAATTTAGCATAGCCAATCCACCTACCCTGCACACCTTTGGACTGTGGGATCAAACCGGAGATGCAGTGGAAACTCATGCAGACATGGGCAGAAGGTGCGAACTCCACAAGGACGGTTACCCAACTCTGGAATGGAGCCTGGCTCCCTGGTACTGTGAGGCAACAGTACCAACCACTGAGCGACTGTGCTGCACACATGGCTTCTTTGAAATGCTCAAAGTGGGAGTTGGTCCTAACCAGGCAGAGCAGCAGGAATTTTATTAATGCTCCGTGCTAGTAAAGAAGATAGAGTTTCAGTATTATTGTGCATTCATTTAAGCATAATTTGTGTTTATTTTTCCTTGACTTTATCATACTACACAAATATAAATTATGGATTTCTCATCAGCTCGATTGGGAGACTCCAAGCACGATGATAAAGTCACTGCCTGTGACAGACATCCAGCCGATGAAATAAAATTTTACCTTTCATTTTGGAAGCTTTTCCAGAGCCAAAGCAATATATTTCTGGTCTTTGTTGCCTGAAAACTTCTTTATAACTTTTCATTGAGACTTGTTTACATTGGTATGTTGAAAATCCATTGTTTTAATTGTGTTTGTTTGTGAGGACAGGATCTCTGTTTTGCCATGTCTATGGATAGAATATAGATGAATTTTCATGGCTTTATGCCATTTGTCCAGGATGTTTTAGTTCTTCCTCCTAAAAATGGATGAGTAGGAGAACTTTGCAGATATTCACCCACAATGTGGGTGGCACGGTGGCACAGTGGTTAGCACTGCTGCCTCACAGTGCCAGAGACCTGGGTTCAATTCCTGCCTCAAACTGTGTGGAGTTTGCATGTTCTCCCCGTGTCTGCGTGGGTTTCCTCCGGGTGCTCCGGTTTCCTCCCACAGTCCAAAGGTGTGCAGGTCAGGTGAATTGGCCATGCTAAATTGCCCGTAGTGTTAGGTAAGGGGTAGATGTAGGGGTATGGGTGGGTTGCGCTTCGGCGGGTCGGTGTGGACTTGTTGGGCCGAAGGGCCTGTTTCCACACTGTAAGTAATCTAATCTAATCTAATGTCTTTATAGTGCATGAAATTGTTTTAACAATTGGGTTGGAGAAACTGTTTCCACTAGAAAAATGGAAACAGAACATGAGGGCATAGATTTAAAGGGATCTGCGAAAGAATGAAGTAAGGAAAGATGTTTTCACTCAGCAAGTAGTTAGGGGTTGGAACGTACTGCTTGGAGGAGGCAAGTTCAACTGAGATATTCAAGAAGGTATTCACTGAATGATTATTTGGATAAATATAATATGCAGTGATATGAAAGAAAATCCAGACATTGACACTAGGTAATGATGCTCATTTAACAAGCAGGTGCAATGGGCCAAATGGCCTCCTTGTGTGCCATAACGTTCTAAGATTCTGTGATACTTAATTATTGTGTCTGACAGTCATATTTTTAAAACTTCCATCATCTTTCCTTCAGCACATTCTCAATGCAGTTAAGCTTTGAGATTGCTCCCTTTTCTAAAGGAAGAAGCTTTTAGAATTAGTTTCAATTCAATTAAAACATGTATATATCAAAAAAGAGTTTTCCTGTGGAGGAAAATAATTCTTTTTAATCTTAGCAATATTTCCTCAGGCACACTTTTGCCAGGATATGAGCTCTGCTCCCAATATTACTGAAAGATGAGACCTTTTAGCAAAACTGCTTTAATGTATTGTTAAACTAATCTGTTGTATATCCGTTCTTTTACATGCTAATTTTCTCTTAGCTTGAACTGTGCTCCCTGGATTTCCAGTTCTCTTTCACGAAGGGCATATTTTTTCAGGTTTAATTCCAGCACAATTCACCAGAACTCATGTCATCATTCCTTTCCCAAGAAAAACTCAATACTTTATTTTAAAAATACATTATTTTATTATAAGCATGGATGCTCTAAGTTAGTTTGTACCACAACAGCAGTATCAAAGGAAAAAACGGACCTACAAGAACATGGCATTATTCCTGGAAGAACATGGCGAATTGTGAAAGGTTCTAAGGAGGGCATTACATCATTTCTGACCGATATGTGATCACACTGAACAAGGCAGATTCAGATCAGACAAATATAATAGATTCTTGCATAGCAAGTTATCTTCACATTGTTAATGCAGGCTTGATACATTAAGGACAAAAGGGTAACTAGGGAGAGAATAGGGCCCCTCAAAGCCCATTACTGATGAAGGGCTTTTGCCTGAAACATCGATTTTCCTGCTCCACAGATGCTGTCTGACCTGCTGTGCTTTTCCACCACCACTCTAATCTTGACCCCTCAAAGATCAGCATTGCGGCCTTTCTGTGGAGATGCAGAAAATGGGGGAGTTACTAAACGAGTATTTTGCATCAGTGTTTACTGTGGAAAAGGACATGAAAGATATAGAATGTAGGGAAATAGATGGTGACATTTTGAAAAAATGTCCACATGACAGAGGAGAAAGTGCTGGATATCTTGAAATGCATAAAAGTGGATAAATTCCCAGGGCCTGATCAAGTGTAGCCTAGAATTCTGTGGGAACTTAGAGAAGCGATTGCTGGGCCTCTTGCTGAGATATTTGTATCATCAGTAGTCACAGGTGAGGTGCTGAAAGACTGGAGGTTGGCTAATGTGGTGCCACTGTTTAAGAAAGATGGTAAGGACAAGCCAGGGAACCAAAGACCAGTGAGCCTGACGTCAGTGGTGGGTAGATTGTTGGAGGGAATCCTAAGGGACAGGATTCACATGTATTTGGAAAGGCAAGGACTGATTAGGGATAGTCAACATGGCTTTGTGCATGGGAAATTATATCCCACAAACTTGATTGAGTTTTTTGAAGAAGTAACGAAGAGGATTGATGAAGGCAGAGCAGTAGATGTGACCTTTATGGACTTCAGTAAGGAGTTCGACAAGGTTCCCCATGGGAGACTGGTGAGCAAGGTTAGATCTCATGGAATACAGGGAGAACTCACCATTTGGATTCAGAACTGGCTCAAAGATAGAAGACAGAGGATGGTGGTGGAAGGTTGTTTTTCAGACTGGAGGCCTGTAACCAGTGGAGTGCCACAAGGATCAGTTCTGGGTCCACTTCGTTTCTTCATTTATATAAATGATTCGGATGTGACCATAAGAGGTATAGTTAGTAAGTTTGCAGATTGGAGGTGTAGTTGACAGTAAAGAAGGTTACCTCAGATTACAACGGGATCTTGACCAGATGGGCCAATGGGCTGAGAAGTGACAGATGGAGTTTAATTGAGATAAATGCGAGGTGCTGAAGTTTGGGAAGGTAAATCTTAGCAGGACTTTTACACTTAATGGTAAGGTCCTAGGAAGTGTTGCTGAACAAAGAGACCTTGGAGTGCAGGTTCATAGCTCCTTGACAGTGGAGTCACAGGTAGATAGGATAGTGAAGGCGGCGTTTGGTATGCTTTCCTTTATTGGTCAGAGTATTGAGTACAGTAGTTGGGAGGTCATGTTGCGGCTGTACAGGACATTGGTTAGGCCACTGTTGGAACATTGCGTGCATTTCTGGTCTCCTTCTTATCAGGAAGATGATGTGAAACTTGAAAGGGTTCAGAAAAGATTTCCAAGGATGTTGCCAGGGTTGGAGGATTTGAGCTATAGGGAGAGGTTCGAATTGGCTGGGGCTGTTTTCCCTGGAGCGTCGGAGGTTGAGAGGTGACCTTATAGAGGTTTATAAAATCATGAGGGCCATGGATAGGATAAATAGGCAAAGATCTTTTCCCTGGGGTGGAGGAGTCCAGAACTTGATGGCATAGGTTTAGGGTGAGAGGGGAAAGATATAAAAGGGACCTAAGGAGCAACTTTTTCACGCACAGAGTGGTACGTGTATGGAATGAGCTGCTAAAGAAAGCGGTGGAAGCTAGTAGAATTGCAACATTTAAAAGACATTTGGATGGGTATTTGAATAGGAAGGGTTAGGAGGGATATGGGCCGGGTGCTGGCAGGTGGGACTAGATTGGGTTGGGATATCTGGTCGGCATGGACGGGTTGGACCGAAGGGTCTGTTTCCGTGCTGTATATCTCTATGACTCTATGACTCTATAATGGAAGATAGAATTGAACTAGAATTGAAATAGAATCATCAAAACTTCACATGCTTGTGGAAGGATTTCAAATGGATAACCTCTTTTGAAGTAACCAACCAATATAAACAGATATAACCGTAGAATATGAGGTGAAGAATGGCAAGAAAGTACAAGTGAGCACCAAGCTCGATATTCTGTTTAGCTTCTCATTGTAGAGGTGGGTTTGGCGTAGAGACAGCTGAGATGTTCTCTCCCAGTGGAATCTGACTTGCACATTCTGTTGCCTGGGATCAGCAATTTGAAAATATCTCTTTGTTACAAGATGTAGTTCAATTCAATATTCATTTGGGTTAATTTATATCCACCGGCTATTACCACGTAAGATGGTAGATATAAATTAGGCCCATGTTAAATAAGGATCCAATGTTGTTATTTGGTGATTAAAATACTTCAGAACATGTAAAAGAGGCTAAAATTTTAATGTTTGTTCCTTTCTGCTGTTAAATTTTAAAATATGTTGTGACTTAGATCCTCATACTTCTATGTGACAATTTAAATATGCCCCAGAATTAAGAGCAGTATGGTTGCTCAGTAGTTAGCAGTGTTGCATCACAGCACCAGGGACCCGGGCTCAATTCCCATCTCAGGCGACTGTCTGTGTGGAGTTTGCACATTCTCCCTCTGTCTGTGCGGGTTTCCTCTGGGTGCTTCGGTTTCCTGCCACAATCCAAAGATGTACAAGTCAGATGAATTGGCCATTCTAAATTGCCCACAGTGTTAGGTGCATTAGTCAGGCGTAAATATCGGGTTGGCAGAATGGGTCTGGGTGGGTTAACTCTTCGGAGGGTTGGTGTGGACTTGTTGGGCTGAAAGGCCTGTTTCCATTCTGTAGGGAATCTAAACCATGGGGAATCCACTTATCAAACCTGAGATATGGAGCATGATAGTCACAGTTGATGATGTAGCTGTAACCGCACTTCGAGAGAAAGTCACTGTGAGTGAAATACTTTGCAGCATCCCAAAGATGTTATAAACATTACCTAAGTGTAAGTTCTTTTAATAATGTTGAGAGATGTTTTGACATTTAAAAGATAACCAGTGTGCTTCCAACAGACTTTCTACCAGATTCTATCTTCTTAAAGAAAAGTACTGCAGGTGCTGAAAATCTGAAATAAAAACAAAGTGTTGGGGAAACGCAGCCGGTCCGGCAGCTCCTGTGGAGAGAGAAAAACAGAGTTAACATGTTGAGTCTGATCTAACTCCGCTTTCTGTCTTCTTTTTGGGTCATAGGAAAAGCATCTCCTTAAAAATAATTGACCTATATATGATTTTACTATCGTGTAATGACTTGCACCTTGAGCAGACCTGAACTTGGCAGCAGGAAGAAAAGGAAACTGGGTTAGTGTGACATGGTCTCAGGAAGCTGGGTCTGAGATATCACTGTTGTCATTTGACATAATTTAAATCCTTAGAATGTGTTAAAAATTAACAAGAATTCATGTTGCGTATTGTATATTTCTGTAAAGATGCTTTCCCTTTTCACACTTGGAGAATTCCAGAAAATAATATTTTGCCATTGTTTTGTGTTGGAAAATGTGCCTTTTTAAACATCTAAAGAATTCCAGTCTTGATTGCCTGAAGCCATACTGCAGGCAACAGCTGGCACGGTAGGTAGGTTATTCCTTCTTGGGACAGCAAATAGAAGTTGGGTGTTGAATCCACACTAGGGTAAAGCAATTACAAAGCTTACAATGTTTCACTTTGGCTAAGTGAACTGAGCATTGATGGCAGAGATGGTGATTAGGGAATGCTATGTGTTTATTTAAAGGGATGCTTTAGTTCCTTCCTTATTTGTCAATGTGCTGAAGACTCAATTGCATTGCGAAGCTGCAGCACTACAGAGATTGATGCTGTCCATTAGTTTTCATCATTGCTCCTCAGATCACCCATAGATATACACATTCAGGCAAATTCCATTCCTTTGTCTACACCAGGCTAAATGCAGTCTCAGCCAGCTCAAAGAAGCATCATCAGACTGTTGAAGCTTCCAGCAGCAAAGATAAAGTCATGTTGGTGGGTTCTTGTTCATTATTAGATGTTGGAGCATTGACTATGGCCCTGAGCAGGAGAAGGTATCAGTGGTGGATGCGGGCAGCCCCCATTGGGGTGAGGAAGACAGTCACAGCCCGTATCAGCTGGGCAAAGATGCAGGCCCTCTGAAGTCACAGGAAAGGAAACTACATCAGCAGCAACAGATATGCTTTCACTTGTCTGAGGCACAGTCAGCTCACTTTCCAGTCTGTGCCCTTCTTCCTGGGTTTGGTGTTTCTAAGGTATGCAACTAGCCCAGGTTTAATATAGGTTCATGAATGTCCATCAGGGAAGGAAATCTGCCATCCTCACCTGGTCTAGCCTACATGTGATTCCAGACGCACAGCAATGTGGTTGACTCACAAACCTGCTTCTGAAATAGCTTAACAAGCCATTCAGTTGTATAAATCACGATGAAGTCTCAACAAAGAAATGAAAGTGAACAGACCACCTGGCATCGGCCTAGGCACTGGAACAGGTAATGATAGAAACAGCCTTTCGACCCTGAAAAGGCCTTCTTACTAAAATCTGGAGGCTAGTGCCAAAATTAGGAGAACTGCCTCACAGACTAGTCAAATAATAGCCTGACATAGTTATACTCAAGGAATTATATCTTATAAACAATGTCCCAGAAACCACCATTCTTGAGTACATCCTGTTCCACTGGCAGGACAGACCCATCAGAGATGGTGGCACAGTGGTATACAGTCTGGAAGGAGTTTCTCTGGGAGTCCTAAACATTGACTCCGGACCAAATAAAGTCTCATGGTTTCGGATTAAACATGGGTAAGGAAACCTCTGGTTGACTACCCTGTACCGTCCTCCCTCAGTTGATGAATCTGTACTCCTCCGTGCTGAACAACACTTGGCAAAGACCCAATATGGTGGGGAATTTCAATGTCCATTACCAAGAGTGGTTCAGCAGCAGTACCTCTGATTGAACTCTTTGGGTCCAAAAGGAAAGATCTGCTAGACTGGGTATGTGGCGTGTGCTGAGGGAACCAACACAAGGAAAAATCATACTTGACCTCATCCTTACCAATCTGTCTTCTGCAGATGCATTTGTCCATGACCATATTGGTAAGAGTGATCACAGCACAGTCCCTGTGGAGACAAAGTTCTGCTTTCACCGTGACGGACTTCAAACAGATCTAACAATGCAGGACTGGGCATCTATGAGGCACTGCAAGCCATTAACAGCAGCTGAATTGTATTCCAGGACAATCTGCAAACTCATGGCCTGGCATATCCCCACTTAACCATTACCATCAAGTCAGGGATCAACCCTGGTTCAATGAAGATGGCAGGAGGACATGCCAAGGACAGCACCAGGCATACCTATAAATGAGGTGTCAACATGGTGAAGCTACCAAACAGACTACTTGCATGCCAAACAGCATAAACAGCAAGCGATGGACAAAACTAAGCAATCCATAGCCAATGGATCCAATCTAAGCTCTGCAATCCTGGTGGATCATTAAACAACTCATTGGAGGAGGAGGAGGAGTCTCCACAAATGTCTCCATCCTCAATGATGGAAGAGCCCAGCATATCAGTTAAAAAGGTAAAGCTGAGGTTTTCACAACAATCTTCAGCCAGAAGTACCAAGTGAATAATCCATCTCAGCCTCCTCTAGTGGCCTCCAGTATTACCAACCTCTGTCTTCAGGCATTTCAGTTCACTCAAGATGAAATTAATATATGGTTGGAGCCATTGGATACTGCAAAAGCTGTGGGTCCTGATAACAAGACTCGTTCTCCTGACTTGCTGCTCCCCTAGCCAAGCTGTTCCAGTACAGATACAATACTGGCATCTACCTGCCAATGTGGAAAGTCACTCAGGTATGTCCTTTATGTAAAAAGCAGCACAAATCCAATCCAAACAATTGCTGCCCTATTGGTCCGGTCTTGATCATCAGTTAAGTTATGGAAGGTGTCATTGACAATGCTATCACCAGCACCTGCTCAGCAATAACCTGCTCAGTGACGCCCAGTTTGGGTTCCACCAGGGCCACTCAGCTCCTGCCCTCATTACAGCCTTGGTCGAAACATAGACAAAAGAGCTGAATTCCAGAGGTGAGATGACTGCCAGTATTAAGGCCACATTTGACTGAGTGTGGCATCAAGGAACCCTAGCAAAACTGGAATCAATGGAAATCCAGGAGCAAATTCTCTGGTGATTGGAGTCATACCTGACTTGTGGTTGTTGGAGATCAGTCATCTCCGCTCCAGGACAGGAGCTCCTCATGGGAGTGCCTGGGCCCAACCACCTTCAGCTGCTTCATCAGTGACCTTCACTCCATCATAAGGTCATACGTGGGGATGATCCCTGATAAATGCACAATGTTCAGCACCATATGTGACTGTTAGATACTGAAGCAGTCCATGTTCAAATGTAACAAGATCTGGACAATATCCAGGCTTGGCCTGAGAAGTAGCAATAACATTTGTGCCACACAAATGCTGGGCAATAAACATCTCCAATAAGAGATAATGTAACCACTACTCCATGATATTCAACGCTGTTGCCATCACTGAATTCCCCACTATCTCCATCCTGGTGGTCACCATTGACCAGAAACTCAAGTGAACTGGCCACATAAGCATAGTGGCTACAAGAGCAGGTCAGAGGCTGGGAATACTGTGGCACATCTGCCCACTGTCTACAAGGCATAAGTCAGGAATGTGCTGGAATACTCCCCACTGGCCTGGATGCGATTACCATCCAGGAAAAAGTAGCCGCTTGATTGACACCAAAACTACAAGCATCCACTCTCTCCACCCCCGACACTAAGTAGCAGCACTGTGTACTATCTATAAAATCATTAGGGGCATGGATAGGATAAATAAACAAAGTATTTTTTCCCTGGAGTGGGGGAGTCCAGAACTAGAGGGTATAGGTTTAGGGTGCGAGGGGAAAGATATAAAAGAGACCTAAGGGGCAACCTTTTCACGCAGCGGTGGTACATATGTGGAATGAGCTGCCAGAGGAAATGGTGGAGGTTGGTGCAATTGCTGCATTTAAAAGACATCTGGATGGGAATAGGAAGGGTTTGGAGGGATATGGGCCAGGTGCTGGCAGGTGGGACTAGCTTGGGTTGGGATATCTGGTTGGCATGGATGGGTTGGATCGAAGGGTTGTGTCTGTGCTGTACTTCTCTATGACTCTATGGCTGTATTAAATGCATTGCAGAAATTCAGAATAGATCCTCAGACAGCACCTTCCAAACTCACAAACACTTTCATCTACAGTCAATTATTTTATAACACCTGATGGTTGTGTTCTTGCGCAACCCTGCTTTATAGAAAAATCACGCTTTCATGCTTAAAGTGTTGGCAATGTAATTGTGTTACAGCCAACACACGTTTTAAAAGTTTGCGCTGAAGAAGCAACACCTCCAATTTGTCAATTGTGTTACAGTGAATTTGCGTTAATGAAATGTGTGTTATAACAGAATGACCTGTATAAGCACAAGGGCAGCAGACACATGGGAACAGCACCACCTGCAAATACCCCTCCAAGCCACTCACCATCCTGACTTGGAAATATGTTGCCATTCCTTCACTGTCACTTGGTCAAAATCCTGGAATTCTCTGTCTAAGAACATTGTGGGTCAACCCATAGTGAGTGACCTGCAGCAGTTCAACAATGCAGCTCAACATCTCCTGAAGAGCCATTCAGGATGGGCAATAAATGCCAGCCAGCTCGTGACGCCCATGTCCCACAAGTGAATTTAAAAAATGTACTGATCATGGTGCTACATTGCAAAAGAACAGAAGCCCACTCAGAACAATGTAAAAGACAACAATCATGCAAACAGACAGAGAGGAAGTAAACTCCAACAACAATGATTATGCAGCAATGCTGACTAACAAAAACTAGTGACAAAACAAGTATGTTATCAGCCAAGTGCAACCGAGGATAATAAATAGCTCTCCAGACGGGCATGCAATCTCCAGATTAGGTCAAGTTATCCAACATTGAAACACTACATCAGAGTTTGAATTATTAGTTTATTAACTCTATTTTCACATGACATACAGTTGTTGAATTGACAATGTGCCTTTGCATATATAATGTATATCTGTTAGCGATTCATTTTCTTTGAAAAAAGCTGGTGCTGTATTCTGCCTAGCAGCAATTGAGCAATATATCTTTAAGGAACATGCTCAGGATATCATCACTGCATCATGGCGAGTCAGAGAGTCATTCATAACAGAAGCTGTGCCAACCTACTTAACTAATCCCACTTTCCAGCACTTGGCCCATCACCTTGAATGTTGTGACATTTCAGTTGCTCATTGATGTAAGTTTGAAAACTTGTGAGGATGGCCATCTCAACTCTCTTCCAGGCAGTGTGTTCCAAATTTCTACCATTCTGAGGGTGAAAATGTTTTTTCCCCTCTAAACTTCCGGCCCTTCACTTTAAAATTATGCTCCCTCTTTATTGACCCCTCAACTAAGGGCAGCAACTGCTTCCTGTCCAGCCTGTCCATTGTAATCTTGTACACCTCTATCAGATCCCCCCCTTCAACCTTCTCTGCACTGAAGAAAATAACCCGTGCTTATTCAGTCTCACCTTTTAGCTAAAATGCTCCAACCCAGGCAATGTCCTGCTGAATCTCATCTGCATTCCCTCCAATGCAGTCACATCTTTCCTATGATATGGCAACCAGACCTGCACCCAGTACTTCAGCTGTTGTCTAACCAAAGTTTAGCTTCAACATAATCACTCTGTGTTGATTACCTCTGCCACAACTGAATAAAGACAAGTGTCCTGTATGCCTTCTTAACCACCGTATTAACCTGACCTGTTGCCTTCAAGGATCAATGGACAAGCACCCAAGATCCCTGTGGGTGGCATGGTGGCACAGTGGTTAGCGCTGCTGCCTCACAGTGCCAGAGACCTGGGTTCAATTCTCGTCTCAGGCAACTGTCTGTGTGGAGTTCGCACATTCTCCCGTGTCTGTGTGGGTTTCCTCCAGGTGCTCTGGTTTCCTCCCACAGTCCAAAAATGTGCAGGCTAGGTGAATTGGCCATGCTAAATTGGCCGTAGTGTTAGGTGCATTAGTCGGAGGGTCAGTGTGGACTTGTTGGGCTGAAGGGCCTGTTTCCACACCATAGGTAATCTAGTTCCTCTGAGTATCCTGCCATTTATTGAGTACTTCTATGTCTCATCACCTGGCGCAACATCTCAAACTTTTCAGGGTTAAATTCCATCTGCCAATGATCTGCCTGGTTGTCTGACCCATCTATATCTTCCTGATAACGAAGTCTTCTTCACTATCAACCAATCTTTGTGTATTCTACAATCAGACTTAATGTCCCATCTCTTTCCCCCCACCTCAACATTCTCATTTACTTCATTTGTATGAGACTAATGGTATAAAGATCTCAATCTCCATCTTAGTGAGCTCTGTTCTCTTGAAGAAAGATGCGCTGAGGGAAGAATGTTACAACACATCCAAATTGATTAGCTTCAGCCAGCAAGCAACTTGTCTTCTTACTCCTTGAAGTTCAATACATATCAAATTGGAAATGTAAAAAAGTAAAAAAAAGTTTACAAAGTAAAAAAAAAGAATTTTCAGCTTGATTCCTGATGAAAAAAAAATTGAGGTACTGTGGTTAGAAGACTTTATATAAATTTAAAAGCTAAATTGGCAGCTAAAAGGCTTCCTACAGATTTAAAATTAATATTAAAAGTCAAAGAATATTTTCAAGTTAACTACATCCCTCCTGTTTGCTAAAAAGACAACTTTGTAGACTCATTAAAGAAGATTTTCGAACCATGAGAAGTTTACCTCCCTGTAATGGTTGGTTGGTTCCAACACTTTGTTTCCTTAAATTTGGCACTAAAGCTGGTGTTAAATTACCATTCCTGATTTGGAGCTCCGTCTAGTGGCTGAAATCTGGTAGTTCAGGCCCTTATCTTTTATTAAGAGACAAAAAAACTGCAGATGTTGGAATCCAAGGAAGACAAGCAGGAGGCTGGAAGAACACAGCAAGCCAGGCAGCATGAGGAGGTGGAGAGGTCAGCGTTTTGGGTGTAGCCTTTATTCAGGACTGGGAGTGGGTGTAAAGGAAGCTGCAGATGGGTGGGGAGATGGGGGGAGTGGCCAAGTAGTGAAAGGTGAATGCAGGTAGAAGGTACGATCTGGTAGGATCCATGGAAGGAATGAATCCAGTTGGTAGCTGGAAGGAAGGGTCAGACAGAACGATGGAAGGAGGGAGGGAGGGCTGGAAAGGGAGTCAGGGGATGGGAAGGGAGGTTATTTGAGATTGGAGAACTCAGTCCTGAGTCCTCCGGGTTGTAGGCTGCCCAGGTGGAAGGTGAGATGTTGTTCCTCCAATTTGTGGTCTGATTCACTGTGGCAATGGAGGAGGCCGAGGATGGCCATGTCAAAGAGGGAGTGGGAAGGGGAGTTGAAATGAGTGGTGACTGGGAGGTCAGGTCGGCCCCTGCAGGCCCAGCTGAGAGGCTCGGTGAAATGTTCCCCTTAGTTTCCATTTGGGTGAACTGGGCCTGCAGGAGCAGATTAGACCTCCCAGTTAGCACCCATTTTAATTCCCCTTCCTACTCCCTCTCTGACATGACTATCCTTAGCCTCCTCCATTGCCACAGCGAATCAGACCGCAAATTGGAGAAACAATACCTTACCTTCCGCCTGGGCAGCCTACAGCCCGGAGGCTGATTTCTCCAATTTCAAATAACCTCCCTTCCCATCACCTGATTCCCTTTCCAGCCCCTCCCTGGTTCCTTCCATTCCTCTGACCGACCCTTCCTTCTAGCCACCATTTGGATTCATTCCTCCCCACACCTTCTGATGCTATCTGGCTTGCTGTGTCTTTTGTCTTTTAAAGGCATGGTCCTATAATCAACAGAAACTCTTAAAACAGCCACAGTTGTGAAAAAAATAAGGTAAAATTGAAGCAAAAGAAGAGTTAGTTAAAAGGCAGGACAATGATTGAATAAAAGATAGGAACAAGCAAGCTCTGAGGTATATTGCTCAGACCATTGAGTATAGGAGTTGGGACGTGATGTTGAAGATGTACAAAATATTGGTGAGGCCGCTTCTGGATTACTGTGTACAGTTCTGGTCAATCTGCTATAGGAAGCACATTATTAAATTGGAGAGGGTTCAGAAATGATTACCAGGATGTTGCTGGGAACAGAGGGTTTGAGAACAAAAATAGACTGAATATGGTGGGACTTCTTTCACTGGAGAGTAGGAGATTGAGAGATCACCTTCTAGAGGTTTATAAATTCATGAGGGGCATAGATAAGGTGAATAGCAAGGGTAATTTCCCTCGGTAGAGGGGAATTCAAAACCAGGGGGCACATTTTGAAGGTGAGAGGAGAAAGATATAAACAGGACATAAGGGGCAACTTTTTTACACAACAGTGATTTGTGTGTGGTATGAACGTCAGAGGAATTGCTGGATGCAGGTACAGTTACAACATTTAAAAGATATTTGGATAAGTACATGAATGGGAAACGTTGGAGGGATTATGGGCCAAATGCAGGCAAGTGGGAATAGTTTAGTTTGGAAACATGGTCACCATGGACTAGATAGACCAAAGGATCTGTGTTCATGCTCTTTGACTTTATGACTCTACTTCAATGTAATAAAAAGCCCACAGACTTTCAACAAGCAAAGGAAGGGAAACATTTGATTATGGATTGGGCCCTGAATTGCAGCTACTTAAGCAACGTATTTTACAGACTAAACCTTAAACCGAACTTCTTAGAATATCTACAGTGCAGAAAGAGGCCGTTTGGCCCATTAAGCCCACATAACCCTCCAAAGATTATCCCACCCAGACCCCTACCCTAGAAACTCACATGTACCAAGGCTAATCCACATAACCTGCATAGCCCTGGAGGCTATGGAACAATTTAGAATAGCCAGTCCACCAAATCTGCACATCTTTGGACCTTAGGAAGAAACTGGAGCACTCGGTGGAAACCCACGCAGACATGGGAAGAACATCTAACTCTACACAGCCACCTAAGACTGGAAGTGAACCTAGATCTCTTGTGCTTTGAGGTAGCAGCGCTAACTACTGAGTTACCATGCCGTGATCACAAAAAGAGATTCCTAAACATCTTGGCTTGCTATTGGCAAGAATGGTCTCCACAGAACAGGATGATAAGAAAGCTTGGAAGAAGATCTGGACAGTACTTGAGAACCAGCTCAAGGTAAAAATTGATTTCAAAATTAACAAACTCCAACTCAATTTTTCTAGACAGAAACACCAATGGTTGATGGATAGTTTTATTGCTACTTGGTGCAGCAACTTGCAGAGAGGCTAATCCATTTGATTAATTCCTCTGCTTTGATCAAAAATGTCAGGAAAGATCTTCTGAGCAAGGAATATGGCCTTAACGTTGACAGCTTGCTTGCAGATAGATGTCAATAAGAAGACATAGTGGAAGGCCAACTTCAGTTGCTTGGTTTAGGTGCAGGGGACACTATAGAAATGGTCAGAAAGATGCACCAAACCAACAAGGTCAATCATAAATGGGGTTGTTGTCTATCATAGAGCGGGCAGTGTGCAGAGTGGTGGCAGCCTCCGGGCGGTTGGAGGTGGTGGCGAGATCAGAGGCAGTAGCCTCATGGGCTCCTCTTGGCAGTGAGAGAAGGAGGCAGCATGGCGTCAGCAGTTAGAGTGGGCCTAATGCTGGTAACCTCCCGGCACTAGGATGGGACAGCATCGGCGGCAGCAATGACATGGCTCCTTTCAGTGTTTGGGACAGCAACAACAATGGCAGCAATCGGCAGTGGCAGCAGCATGATCAGCAGCAACAAGGGTATGGCTACTCCCAGTGATTGGCTGATCTCGACTCCAGACTGTGACTCGGCCCAGACGCCTGCATCGGTGGCTGAGCGTTCCAACTGCCTTTATGGAGATAAGACTTTTAGACTTGGAGATCTGGATGTTATCTTCTCATTTAGTTCTGTTCAAACATATTTCAGTTTTTCTAAGATCCTGGTTTTGTAACCAAGATGGCACTGGAGAATAGCGCCTTTGTACACTTTTCATTGTATTCCTGTATTCCACATGACAATAAAATCTAATTCTAAGAAATGCTCAGATATTGTCGGTGTTGCTTCTCATCTTCAAAGTATGCACGACCGAAGGACATTGGGCATGTATGAGCTAAACATCTGGTTTCAAAAGCCAAGCCAGAGCCCGAAAAAGACTCAGGCGACCAACAACGTACTGTAACATCACAACGCTGGCTACATGGTGACTGTTTCAAAAACACATAAATATATCAATGAAGTGAATAGCCAACAAAATATAAAGGAACCTTTGAAAGATGACCAAGCCTTTCAATTCTCAACCTCATGCAAGATATCAATCGCATAAAATAATCAGAAGTTTTCACAAACATCAACATCAAAAGGCAGGTAAGTACACTGAAAGCTAAAATTGATACAAGAGCTAGTACCAACATTTAACCATTACATGTCCTCAAAGATGTGCAACCCCAACAAGTGGTGCTGTGCAGTACAATCAACAATACTCAAATGTATAACCACTCATCGGTTATGCAGTGGAACAATCACACACAATGCCAATATATGAGTTCATCGCAGATTTCCAAAATCTTCTGCCTGGTAGATAGGAGTGGACAAGCAACAGCAAGAGCACAAGCATGTACAGATTTCAGCATCAGAACTATTCATGAAATTCAAACCACAGCTGTGGTGGTGAGAATTTTACACTTCAAAGGTGGAGGGAAAAACAACAGAAACACCAGAAAACTAACCCGTCCATACAGCAGACAAAGGATGCAAGTCAAAAATCCATTCTGAAAGACCTAGATACTGGTAAAGGTTTCCAAAACAAATGAAGCCAACTGAGCACATGTGAAGTCATTACGGTTGCACGGTGTCATTGAGGCAGCACGGTGGCTCAGGGATTAGTACTGCTGCCTCACAGTGCCAGGGACCCAGGTTCGATTCCAGTCTCGGGTGACTGTCTGTATGGAGTTTGCACATTCTCCCTGTGTCTGTGTGGGTTTCCTCCCAGTGTTCTGGTTTCCTCCGGCAGTCCCAAGATGTGCAGGTCAGGTGAATTGGCCATGCTAAATTGCCCATAGTGTTAGATGCATTAGTCAGAGGGAAATGGGTCTGGGTGGGTTACTCTTTGGAAGGTTGGTGTGGATTTGTGGGGCTGAAGGGCCTGTTTCCACACTGTAGGGAATCTAATTACCGATCATCGTATTACATTGCAAAGGAGGAAAAGCCAGTCCAGACCAACAGACAACATGTCAAGCAGGCACATGGCATGGTGCAGGAAAACTCTGACAATAATTGTGCTGTGATGCTGACTGACAGCAACCAGCTACAAAACAATTAATTTGTCAATGATGTAGTGGTATTGTCACTTGACCAGTAATTTCGACATCCAGGCAATAACCTGGGAACCTAGTTCAATTCCCACCATGGCCAAGGGTCGAAAATGAATTCAATAAAAATCTTGAATTGAAAAGTCAAATAATGGCCATTAAACCAATTCCAGCCTCATCAGTTTACTCTCAGTCATCAGTTAAGCAATGAAAGGTTTCATTAACAGTGATATAAAACAGCACATTCTCCACAGTAACCTGCTCACTTGAGGCTCAGTTCATATTCCACCAGGGCCACTCAACTCCTGACCTTATTACAGCCTTGGTTCAGACATGGGCAAAAGAGCTGAATTCCAGAGGTGAAGTGAAAGTGACAACCCTTGACATCAATACTTCATTTAACTAACTGTTACTTCAAGTAGCCCTAGGAAAAAACCTAGAATCAGTGGAAATCAAAGGGGAATGTTCTGCTATTTGGAGTCAAATGTGGCACATAGGAAGATGGTCGTGGTTGTTTGAGGTCTGTCATCTCAACTCCAAGACACCTCTGCAAGAATTCCTCAGGATGGTGCCCTGGGCCTTACCATCTTCAACTACTTCATCAATGACTTTTCTTCCATCGTAAGATTAGAAGTGGAGATGTCCCACAGATAATTGTACAATGTTCAGCACCATTCATGACCCCTCAGGTAGGTTTATATCCAAATGCAACAAGATCTGGAAATTAGCTAGATTTGGACTGAAATGTGGCAAGTAACATTTATACCACAAAAGTGCCTGGCAATGACCATCTTTAAGAACAGAAAATCCAACCATTGTTCTCTGACATCCAGTGACATCACTGTCACTGAATGACCTACCTTCAATGTCTTGGGGGTTGATATTAATCAGAAACTGTACTGAACTAGCACATAATTTAGAATTGCTACATGAGCTGCTTCGATGCTAGGAATCCTGGAGTGAGTAACTCACCTCCTGAATTCCCAAATCCTGTCCACTGTCTACAACACACAAGTTAGTATTGTGGTGCAATATTGCCTACTTGGATGGGTGCAGCTCTAACAACACTCAGGAAGGTGACACTTGATTGGCAGCACAGCCACAAACGCTCAGTCCCACATCTGACATTCAGCAGCAGCAGTCTGTACCATCTATAAGGTGCACTGCAGAAATTCACCAAGGATCATTTGACAGCACCTTCTAAACCAATAACACCACAACTATCTAAACGGATAAGGGCAGCAAATAGGTGAGAACATCACCACCTGCAAGTTCCTCTCCAAGACACTCACCATCCTGACTTGGAAATATATCACCGTTTCTTCACTGTCATTGGGTCAAAATCCTGGTTTTCCCTCTGTAATGACATTGTGGGTCAACCTGCAGCACAGAGACTGCAGCAGTTCAAGAAGGCAGCTCACTACCACCTTCTCAAGGGCAACTAGGGATGGGCAATAAATACTTGTCTGGCCAGCAATGCTTATGTCCCACGAATTAGTTGAAAAAATGTCAGCCAGGAGCAAAACTGAGAATAATATGTACCTTTCCAGATGGGCACACAATCATCAGGCTGTGTTGTGAATCTTCAGACATTTGACATCAAAATTTAATTATTAATCTTGTCAGCTAGACTTTTAATTGTGTTTAGTAATGTCTCATTGACATACTTACTGAATTTACATCACATGCCTATGTAGAATGAGATATACCTCTGGAATTTTGTTTTGGAAAAGAGGGATTTTGTATTCTGTCTTGCAGCAGATATCGATGTATCTTCAATCCATATACTCATGATATCATCACCTTTGGCAGTGTGTGTCATAGTTCAAGCCTCTACAACAGCTGCTATCTGCTCTGACCTGCTCTGACCTACGCTGTGCCAGTGGTAGAGTTCCCCTTCTGCACCATTCACTCTTTGGATTGCCCACCTACTTCCCTGCGATGTACACAACAAGCTCTCTACTCCACTCAGCTGCCCTGCTGCAGACAATGTGTTCAGTCAGTGTGCCCTGCAAGCTGAGAACATATCCCTCAGCGAGCTGTCAATTCGTTTCTTAAGAATCTTAATTGCTGTTGTTCTCGAATTGGTCAAGATCTAGTAAGCACCTCCACTTGCTCTGGCGAAACTCAACACAAACATGGGACTAAAAACTCAACCCTTATTTCTACCCATTTTAATGTAATCGTGTTGGGTGGGAGTGAGAAAAAACACCAGTCTTCTCTGAGCTCATCTTTCAGCATAGCCCTATCCTTTGAAACAATACCGTCAATAGTTAATGCAAAAAAAAGTTAATTACTGTGAGATATTTTTATGGTGGCTTGTCATAATTTAATGAGCATTTGGAAAGAAAGTTAATTAAACAACAAGGAAAAAAGCTGCAAAAATTTCTGATAACCCTATTAAATTCTGCAGCTAGTGCCAGTAATAATGTGTCTGAAGTCTGCATTCCATGCTTGCAATATCATTTTATAATTAATGTATCATACTACTTATTATTTCTCTTTCTGGGGGACAAAGTGAGAGCTTATTGATATGATTAATATTGTGCACAATGAAATGGCTTTTTGTCCTATTAAAACTGTAATGTGTTGTATGATGTAGCTTGCTACTTCAGGGCATGCTTGTGGTGGATCATGCATCTTCATCTCTTCCATTCCTTGGTTCATGTCATGGTGGGGAAGATACTTATATTCCCTGCATTGCAAAAGTTGTATCTTTTTACTGTTCTGTATTTTGGATTGTGAACTGAAATGGGAAAAACACTGTTTTAAAACCAAACATTGCAGAGGGAATTGTTGCATTTCTAAAAAGCGATTTACTGAAACTCATTGTAATTCATGTTTACACTTCTGCTTTAACAGTGGGGGAGGCTGTTTATAGATGGGCTGGCACCAGAAGGTGTGTACAAAGTGGGATTTGGTCAGCAGTGGTTTGCTGATTGGTTTGTGGAGTTTTGACCAGTTGTGGATGCCTTAAATCATCAACCTGAAAATAATTATTAGATTGGCTCCTGTGTGACTGAACAGATTGCAATGGGTATGATTCTGCAAGTGCGTGTGGTGCGTTTTTCTTTCTGTTTAACTGAAGTCTATGGAAAGCCAGTTTAATTTCCCTCAGCAGTTACTGTCAGCTGTGCCTTACCCAATAATTAAGCGACTTTGCGATTAAAATACCAATACCTTGTGCCTCCTGTGAAGAATTGAAGAAAAGTTGCACAAGAGAGATTAAAGACAGCATATTCTAGGAAGCAAAAGGATCCTCTGTGCATATCCTGTGGACCTGGGCCAATCAACTGTCTCCCTAGATTGTTTCTCCGCCACACATGACACCAATTTTTTTCTCTGTCTGTCTCTACCTCAATGTGTGCATCAGGTGTTTATAAGGGCTCAGAGTTTTAATTAGTAGTTACATGTTGACAGTTTAGTTAATTTTCTTTGGTTAGAACATGTTTAAATGTAACAAGTCATATTTCTTATTTAATACAGAAGCCTGGTCAGTGTTTTCTGTTAGCCTGGAGTTAAATTGGAGACTTTACATATTTTAATATTTTTTCAAACTTACATGACAACTCGAGGAATAGTGGAGCCTGATTTCCTGGCCACTACACCGTGGAGTGTGTGCCATCATCGAGTGCCTGAAAATTTACAGAATTCTAAGACTTGCATCATTTCAAATCTCTGACAGATTACATTGGGTCACTATGAATTTTGAAGACTTTTGTGGACTTGGCAAAAGTGCCGATGGGTGTTCGTGGAAGGGGTTATGGTAACCAGAGTGTAGTGATTTCATGCCTGGTTGAAAACCTGATTAAGCACATGATTTTTTGACAAATTGACAATTATCAGGATTTAAAAGAATCAGCAGGCAATCGCAGGTTTAGCACTCGAGCACAGATTCAAAATTCCTATAGCCAGGCATTGGGTCCCCCTCACCAAATTCCATTGTAGGTGTGTATTTTGTGTCCTAGGAGAGATGCCAGTGTAGAAGATTGCCATGAGTATCTAGAGAAATAGAGTCAGATTCTACAAAGTGGCACCGAGGAAGAATGGTCTCCAGGACCTTCTGGAGTGGAGGAGGCCACAGAGTCAACTAATGTGACACGTGAAGGAGAAGATTGCTCAAAAGGTCACTGTCAGAAACATTGACATAACTCCAGTGCAGCAGAACTTGGCAAATTGGTGGCTTGATGTTAAAATCACTGGGCTCGTTATCCTGACTCCCAGGCTAATATTCTGTGTTCAAATCCACTTGCCTGTGGCAATAAGGTAACTCCTGTCAATTATCATAAAAATCCACCTCATTCACTAATAACCTTTAGAGAAGGAAATCTGCCTGATCTGATTTATATCTGTCACGCTGACATGTTTTACTTTTAACAGTCCTTATGAATAATAAATTTTGTCCTGAGCAGTGATGCCCACATCCACTGCACCATTTAAAAGAAATCCAAGAATTCCGACAAATTGCAACAATTACTTAAATCTCTCCGAATTGACGATTAGGTGAACAATAATTTCACCTGGATAAATTTACCTTGGTGTGTTGGGGTCTAAGGATTATAGTATTATTAATAAATGAAGTTCCATAATGTAAATATACATAATGCATAGACCTACATGCTCACGGCATGGTGGCTCAGTGGTTAGTACTGCTGCCTCACAGTGCCAGGGACCTGGGTTTGATTCCAGTCTCGGGTGACTGTCTGTGTGGAGTTTGCACATTCTCCCTGTGTTTGCTGGGTTTTCTCTGGGTGTTCCGGTTTCCTTCCACATTGCAAAGATGTACAGGTTAGGTAAATTGGCTATGCTAAATTGCCCATAGTGTCCAGGGATGTGTAGGTTAGGTGCATTAGTCAGGGAAAATATGGGGCAAGGGAATGTGTCTGGGTGGGTTACTCTTTGGAGGTTTGGTGTGGACTTGTTGGGCCAAATGGCCTGTTTCCACACTGTAGAGATTCAACGAATAATCCCATTGCATAATCTGCAGTGAACAGACTATTAAACAGAATACATGGTACAGACTGTACATATTAGAACTAAGAAAAATCTTTGGCAAAATACTGTTAATGTTAATTGATATGTGAAACTTCGAGAGACTTTTTCCTCATGATTGCTGAATTTCTAAAACAATTGTTCATTTCTGAAATTTGATGGAAATAAATGATGCTAACCACAAAGGTTTGAGTGCTTCGATATTCCATTTGATGACAATGATAACTGTTGATGACCACTTGGGATGTCAAATTATAGCTGTGTAATTGTTCTTGAGTGCAATTGATGTAAAATGATAGCTGAATAATTGCATTTAAGCATAAATGAGATCAAGTGATGCCTAAATGATTATTTTTGAGTGCGCATGAAAGCTGTTGAAAGCAAATGATGTGAAGCATTTGCCATTGGGGAGAGAACTGTTTACCATGTCTGCCAACATGGAGAGCAAGAGGAGAAGTTTGCTGATCAATACTTTATAAGGAATAAGGTCAAAGGAACAGGAGGTAGTTCTCATGGACAAGATGAGCTCAGGGAAGGCATGATGGGAATTTGGAAAGAAACTGAAGAGAGAAGGGAGCTCTACATATATGAAATAGTTTCTAGGAAATGAACAAGTTGATCATTATTTTAACCGAATAATTGTATAAAAGACATATGTTCCACAACCTTTCCAATGTTACATCCGTAGACTGTACCATCCACATATTACAACAGAAGTTCACACCTAAAGCTGATTTTCAAAGCCTTGTATTAAATAAGCTGCAGGACGACTACAGTATGACCACTAAGTTTATATCTTTAACTACAAATACATGATTAGTGGATGGATCTTCAGTGGTTTGACCACTTGTTTGACGAGAAAGCCGAGAAATCTGATCTTGCTTGAAGTGCCATTGTGAATTCATCACTGGAAATTTCCAGCCTTCATTTTTCCTTCTGTGAAGCAAAAGTGAATTTACAGGCCTGCCCTGCTTCCAACAACTATCTTGAAGGAATTGTGTTTTGAGGTTTTTGAACTCTGTTTATAAAGATATCAGCACATGCTGCTGTTTTTATATGTCATCTTGTGTGGCTGAGGAGTAGGTGTTCTTTTGTGATAAAGACCATAAGGCAAAGGAGCAGAATTAGGCCATTCAGCCCATTGAGTCTTCTCCATCATAGCTGATTGATTTCTCAAACTATTCTCCTGCCTTCTCCCTGTAACCCTTGATCCTCTTACCAATCAAGAACATATCTATCTCTGTTTTAAATACACCAGTGATTTGGTCTCCATAAATTAATGAGTTCCACAGATTAACTACCCTCTGGCAAAGGAATTGGGAATATGGGATGGCGTTTTTACAGGGGGCAGGGTGAGAGGAGGTGTAATCTAGGTAGCTATGGGAGTCAGTCGGTTTGTAGTAAATGTCTGTGTTGAGTCGGTTGCCCGAGATAGAAATGGAGAGGTCTAGGAAGGGGAGGGAGGTGTCTGAGACGGTCCAAGTAAATTTGAGGTCGGGGTGGAAGGTGTTAGTAAAGTGGATGAACTGTTCAACCTCCTCGTGGGACCACGAGGTAGCGCCAATGCAATCATCGATGTAGCGGTGGAAAAGGTGGGGGGTGGTGCCAGTGTAGCTGCGGAAGATAGACTGTTCCACATATTTGACAAAGAGGCAGGCATAGCTGGGGCCCATGTGGGTGCCCATGGCTACTCCTTTGGTTTGGAGGAAGTGGGAGGATTGGAAAGAGAAGTTGTGCAGGGTGAGGACCAGTTCAGTCAGTCAAAGGAGGGTGTCAGTGGAAGGGTACTGGTTGGTACGGCGGGAAAGGAAGAAGCGGAGGGCTTTGAGTCCTTCGTGATGGGGAATGTAAATATATAGGGACTGGATGCCTATCGTGAAGATAAGGCTTTGGGGGCCAGGGAAGCGAAAATCATGGAGGAGGTGGAGGGTGTGGGTGGTGTCCTGAACGTAGTTCATCCACTTTACTAACACTTTCCACCCCAACCTCAAATTTACCTGGACTGTCTCAGACTCCTCCCTCCCCTTCCTCGACCTCTCCATTTCTATCTCAGGCGACCGACTCAACACAGACATTTACTACAAACCAACCGACTCCCACAGCTACCTAGATTACACCTCCTCCCACCCTGCCCCCTGTAAAAATGCCATCCCATATTCCCAATTCCTTTGCCTCCGCCGCATCTGCTCCCAGGAGGACCAATTCTACTACTGAACAGCCCAAATGGTATACTTCTTCAAAGACTGCAATTTCCCCTCAGACGTGGTTGACGATGCTCCACTTCCCGCTCCTCCACCCTTGAACCCCGCCCCTCCAATCACCACCAGGGCAGAACCCCACTAGTCCTCACCTTCCACCTCACCAACCTCCAGATACATCGTATCATCCTCCGTCATTTCCGCCACCTCCAAACAGACCCCACCACCAAGGATATATTTCCCTCCCCACCCCTATCAGCGTTTCGGAGAGACCACTCCTTCCGCGACTCCCTCATCAGTTCCACACCCCCCACCAACCCAACCTCCACTCCCGGCATCTTCCCCTGCAACTGCAAGAAGTGCAAAACTTGCACACACCTCCCCCCCCACCTCCCTCCAAGGCCCCGATGGATCTTTCCATATCCGTCGCAAATTCACCTGCACCTCTACACACATCATTTACTGAATCCGCTGCACCCGATGTGGTCTCCTCTACATTGGGGAGACAGGCTGCCTACTTGCGGAACATTTCAGGGAACACCTCTGGGACACCTGCACCAACCAACCCAACCACCCTGTGGCTGAACACTTTAACTCCCCCTCCCACTCTGCCAAGGACATGCAGGTCCTTGGCCTCCTCCATTGCCAAACCCTGACCACACGACACCTGGATGAAGAGCACCTCATCTTCCGCCTAGGAACCCTCCAACCACACAGGACGAATGTAGATTTCTCCAGCTTCCTCATTTCCCCTCCCCTCACCTTATCTCAGTCCCAACTCCCGGATTCAGTACCACCCTCATGACCTGCAATCTTCTTCCTGACCTCTCCGCTCCCACCCCCTCTCCGGCCTATCACCCTCACCCTCACCTCCTTCCACCTATTGTATTCCCAGCACTCCTCCCCCAAATTCCCTCCCCCCTACCTTTTATCTCAGTCCGCCTGGCACACCAGCCTCATTCGTGAAGAAGGGCTTATGCCCGAAACGTCGATTCTCCTCCTCTTCGGATGCTGCCTGGCCTGCTGTGTTTTTCCAGCACGACATTTTTCAACTCTGGTCTCCAGCATCTGCAGTCCTCACTTTCTTCCAGTCTACTTTAGCCAAGTCCTCCCTCATCCTATCGTAGTCTCCCTTGTTTAAGCACAGGACCCTGGTATTGGATTTTATATTCATACTCTCCATCTGTATTTACGTTCAACCATATTGTGATTGCTCCTTCCACGAGGATCCCTAACTATGAGGTCATTAATTATTCCTGTCTCATTACACAGGTTCAGATCTTGGATAGCTTGCTGTCTCATCGGTTCCCTTACATACTGTTCAAGAAAACTGTTGCGGATACACTCAATGAACTCCTCCTCAAGGCAACCCTGACTGAGCTGATTCAACCAATTGACACATAAATTAAAAACCCCCATGATAATTGCCATACCATTTTTACAGGCATTAGTTATTTAGAGACCTTGGAGTGCAGGTTCACAGCTCCTTGAAAGTGGAGTTTCAGGTAGATAGGATAGTGAAGAAGGCATTTGGTATACTTTCCTTTATTGGTCAGAGTATTGAGTACAGGATTTGGGAGGTCATGTTGCAGTTGTACAGGACATTGGTTAGGCCGCTGTTGGAATATTGCATGCAATTCTGGCCTCCTTCCTATCAGAAAGATGTTGTGAAACTGGAAAGGGTTCAGAAAAGATTTACAAGGATGTTGCCAGGGTTGGAGGATCTGAGTTACAGAGAGAGGCTGAACAGGCTGGGGCTGTTTTCTCTGGAGCATCGGAGGCTGAGGGGTGACCTTATAGAGGTTTACAAAATTATGAGGTGCATGGATAGGGTAAATAGACAAAGTCTTCTCCCTGGGGTGGGGCAGTCCAGAACTAGAGGGCATAGGTTTAGGGTGAGAGGGGAAAGATATAAAATGGACCTAACGGGCAACTTTTTCACGCAGAGGGTGGTACATGTATGGAATGAGCTGCCAGAGGAAGTGGTGGAGGCTGGTACAATTGCAACATTTAAAAGGCATTTGGATGGGTATATGAATAGGAAGGGTTTGGAGGGATATGGGCCTGGTGCTGGCAGGTGGGACTAGATTGGGTTGGGATATCTGGTCCGCATGGATGGGTTGGACCGAAGGGTCTGTTTCCATGCTATACATCTCTATGACTCTATGACTGTATGACCTGGCCCACTGTGATATTATTTAGTTGTCTACAGACTGTGCCTAACGGTGACTTTTGCTTCTCAGAATTTCTAATTTCCATTTAAGTGGATTCAACTTTATTCTCCATAGAACCTATACCATCTCACAGCACGCCTGATGTCATTCTTGAATATCAGAGCTACACCAGCTCCCCTTACCTTCTTGACAGTCCTTCCGAATAGTCTGGTATCCCTGGATATCTCCCTCCCAGTCATGACTATCCTGTAACCGTGTCTCCGTAATGGCTACAAAATCATATTCATTCGTGATGATTTGTGCCGTTAAAACTCATCGACCTTGTTGCAAGTGCTACGAGCAATCAAGTACCCGTATGCTAATTTTCATACCCACCTGATTTCTCACATCTCTAATAATGTCTCCTGAGTTATCCTTCCTTTTTACTTCTTTCATAGTCTGCCTTGGAGTTAAACCCTCCAGCACACATGCTAACCTGCTGCTTACCTTTTTATTTACCATCATACACCCTTCCCTTCGCACCGACTCACTAGTTTAAAGTCCTAGTGTCCGCCCTATTTATCCTTTTTGCTAGAACACTGGTTCCAGATTGGTTCATGTGGAGACCATCCCATTGGTACAGATCCCTCCTGTTCCAAAATTGATGCCAATACCCCATGAAATGGGACCCCTCTTTCCCACATCACTCCCTTAGCCACGTGTTTACCTCCCTACATTTCTTATCCCTCAGACAAATTGCAAGTGGCTTGGGTAGTAAACCAGACATTAAAACCCTTGAGAACCTATTCCTTAATTTCCTTCCTAGTGCTTGATAATCCCCAAACAGGTCCTCCTTCCTAGCCTTGCCTATGTTGTTTGTCCCAGTGTGGACCACAACAACTGGATCCTCCCCATCCCACTCCAATATCCTTTCAAGCCGGTCAGAGATGTCCTGCACCCTGGCACCAGGTAGGCAACACACCGTGCGGGGCTCCCGATCTGGCTTGCATAGGATACTATCTTTCCCCCGATTTATAGAGATCCTTTATAACTACCACTTGTCTTTTTGCTCCCTCCTCTTGAGTGGCCTCCTATACCATTGTGCCATGGTCACCTGGCTCATCCTCCCCACAGCCCTTTTCCTTATCCACACAGGGAGCAAGCATTTCATACATGTTGGACAAGGTCAAAAGCTGAGGCTCCTCTGTTCCTGAGTTTAGGATCCCCCTGCCTGCCTCACTTGCAATCACATCCTGTTGTCCCTGAATTACTTAATCTACCAGGTGTGTCTATCTCCTGAGACAAAGCACCCAGGTACTTCTCCCCCTCCAGGATGTGCCGCAGTGTTTGGAGCTCAGATTCCAGTTCATCAATTCTGATCTGGAGTTCCTCCAGCAACCAACACTTGCTTTAAAGGTCAACAGAAAGCCACAAAAAGAGCTATGAAGAAAAGTAAGATGGAACATGATAAGAATAATTCGTACAGAATATAAAGATAAATATCAAAAGCTTCTATAAATATATAAAATAAAAAACGTGGCTAAAGTAAACATTGGTCCTTTAGTGGACACGAAGGGGGGATTTAGTCATGGGATGTTAGGAAATGGCCCAGGCATTGAACAGGTATCCTGTGTTGGTCTTCACAGTGGAAGACACGAATAACATGCCAGTAACTGACAAGGAGACAAAGGTAGGTGAGGACCTGGAAACAATCATTATCACGGAAGAGATAGTCTTGGACAAGCAATTGGAGCTAAGAATAGACAAATCTGCTGGCCCTGATGGAATGCATCCCAGGTTACTAAAAGAGATGGTGGGTGAAATAGCAAGAGTACTTGCGATAATTTTCCAGAATTCGCTGGACTCTGGGGCAATTCCAGCAGATTGTAAAACAGAAAATGTGACGTCACTGTTTAAAAAGGGAGGTAGACAAAAGATGGGGAATTACAGACTAGTTAACTTATCTTCTGTACTGGGTAGATGCTTGAGCCTATTATCAAGGAAAAAAATAGGAAGGCATCTAGATAGAAATTGTCCTGTTGGGCAGATGCAGCATGAGTTCATGAAAGGTAGGTCATGCTTAACTCATCTTTTGGAATTCTATGAAGACATTACGATCATGGTGGACAATGAGGACCCAGTAGATGTGGTGTACCTAGATTTCCAAAAGGCCTTTGACAAAGTGCTGCAAGAAGCTGCATACCTTTTGTAGAATTTTCAAGAATTCGTAATTGTTATCTTTGCTTGCATTCCGTAAATATGGATTTCATACCAGAAATTAGAGCGACTGTCTCATAGTTTTCTGTGGCTCAAGATTAGAGTGGTGCTGGAAAAGGTGGAAATTCCTGATGAAGGGCTTTTGCCCGAATCGTCGATTTTCCTGCTCCTCAGATGCTGCCTGACCTGCTGTGCTTTTCCAGCACCACTCTAATCTTGACTCTGATCTCCAGCATCTGCGGTACTCACTTCTGCCTCATAGTTTTCTATCCCCATTTTAATGGACCTAAGTTCTGAGTGGATCAAAGCAAACAAAAGGTTCAGCAGATGTACTTGTGAAATTGTTGTCAGTATACCATTGTTAGAAACAAATACCCAAAAATGAAAGATGTGAAAAACTGTTGATATTTGAATTTGTATATAAGCTTCAGTCATTTTAATGATATACAAGGGAAGAGTCACTGTGCCATAGACTTCATAGAACTAAGATTTTGCAGCACTTACTTTTCAATTATGAACTGCAGCCCCTTAAATAACTTACCAATAATACAGTATAATCTTAGATACTGCACCTGTTAACTAACAAGTGGACATAACAATCATATTGTAAAGAACACGGTGGCACGGTGGCACAATGGTTAGCACTGCTGTCTCACAGTGCCAGAGACCTGGGTTCAATTCCTGACTCAGGGGACTGACTGTGTGGAGTTTGCACATTCTCCCCGAGTCTGCGTGGGTTTTCTCCGGGTGCTCCGGTTTCCTCCCGCAGGTCAGGTGAATTGGCCATGCTAAATTGCCCGTAGTGTTAGGTAAAGGGGTAAATGTACGGGAATGGGTGGGTTACGCTTCGGCGGGTCGGTGTGTACTTGTTGGGCCGAAGGGCCTGTTTCCACACTGTAAGTAATCTAATCTAATCAACAGTTCTCTTAATGGGGAACAAGGTTGTGGCTATGGTATCCTATAATTGCGAGCACAATTTCAATGATCCCTGCTGAGAGAATTTAAATGGTTGTGCATTACTCAGCTCAGGAATTTGCAGCTCACAATTTGTACCTACTTCACTCTGTCATTTTGTTTAAAAAGAAAATTCACAGTGGCATGGGAATATCAATTGACTTTAAAATCAATTTTTTTAACATTTCTGTCTCCCTTTTCCTGACCAAGGTACTAGCCGTGATTCAGTGGACTTTTGCCTCAGAATCAGAAATTTCTGGGTACAAGTTCCATTCCAAAGACTTGGGTATTAAATCTAGATTGAAATTTCAATGCAGTACTAAAGGACTGTTGCTTTGTGCGTGTTACTGTCTTTCAAATGAGTTGTTAAATTGAGGCACTATTTGCCCTAGGTGCATAATATACTTTCCCAATCTATTGCCATTACTTAGCTCTAAGGTCTGCTTCATTGGATAAAAGTTTGTTTGTTCATTATCTCATTGTTGTTTAGGGGACATTCCTGTTTGCATATTGGCTGCTGTGTTTTCTTATATTACAATAGTAAATACACTTCATTTGCTTCATCATACATTGACTATAACTGTAGAGTAATTTATGATTTCTGAAGGTCTTGAAAGTTTCTATGAAGAATGCAGATTTTTTTTTGTTAATTTTCCTCTTTCCTTACAGAAGGGTATAATTTCAAGAACTAAACATACCTTCATATGATCAGCTACAGTGAGTTTTAGCTGTTCTATAATAGAAATCACCCTGCTGCAATATCGAGGTGGACTTGTAAATATATAAGTAACCCACCTATTTAAAAGAGGTGTAAGGATACTTAGCAATGCAGACTAAGATCCTACATTTGTTGTTGGGTAACAAATGCAAAATAATGTTTATAAAGGGACGGAAGATCGCACTGTGCAACTTTTAATTAGGCTCAGAAGTTTCATGATAAACTTAATTTATGATGTTGTTTTCCTTTATTTAATAAACTATATGAAATCGTTATTATAACCTAAATTTATGTGTCGACCTTCAACTTAGAAATCCAAGAATCCCTGCACTTCCAATGATCTTTCTCTTGCTATATTCAGGCTTTTCATGTCTAATTCTTGAATCTTAGTATTTTGCGTCTTGTTAATTAAGCCTGCAATCTTGTTACTTTTCCACAAAATAAACCTGAAATTCCATATTGGAGATCTATATCTAAAATATTGAATCAGTCTATTCCTGCTTCCATATTCAATTAAACCACCAGAAATTGATAAATACAAGTCATTGTTGATGTAAGCTGCAAAGTCTGTTTCTGTGCAAAATTACATGCCGAAAGGTCTTCAGGAATTTATGAACCCAGACTCCCAACCACATGTCAAAAGTTGTCTAGTGGCAGCACTGGGAGATTTGCATCAGAAACAGTGCCTCAGAAGCCTTAACACTGAATCTAAATAGTACTTAACATGAAGTTCATCATTCAGAACTAAAACGTTCTGTTTGGATTATTTTGGTATGGATTCTTCCCAGGAGAAAATTTGCAAGTGTGTAAAATTCAGGGTTAATAATAATGTTAGGACATAAAAGCAAAATAATGAACGTGCTGGAAATCTGAAATAACATTATGCAACAGAGAAAAGAGAATGCTGGAAACATTTGGAGGGCCGAGTAGCATCTTCAGATTTTAATTAAGATTTCACCAAATTAAATTCTCCAGATTGTAGTTATGCTCACCTCCAAAACCTAGGCCTCCTGAAGCTCAACATAAGCTCAAAGAACAGCATCTGATGATTCAGTCAGGCAATTTATAACCTTTTGGATGTAATGCTGAGTACACATTTAGATTGTGATTTCTGACCCTAGTTTGTTTCCCCTTGGCCTTGAACAACCAATCCTGTATTCATTGAATCTCTGCTGTCTTCCACTCCATTGTAAACTTCCTGTTCTGTTCTTTCTCACTCTCCAACTTTCTTACTTAAAACTTATTACATTCCTAACTTTTCCCTGTTCTGATGGAAGTTTATCAACCTGAAACAGGAACTTTTTCTTTCTCGCTCCACTGATGCTGTTGAACGTTTCCTGTATATTTTGTTAATAATTGGATTCCTGCCCCTTAAAACCAACTCGAGAATAAAACGTAATGTTTCACTAAAATACTTGAGATATGCAGCAGGTTTTCAGCATCTGAAAAGAAAAGGTAGTATCAGGTTATGAAGAAAATCCCTTTATTACACCTCTGTTACTAAAACTTCTAAGATAAAATAGGTTTCTCCATCTCTCGTATCATCCTAAAGTTCTGAGGAAGGTTCACTTGGCCCAAAGTGTTAACTCTGCACAGATGCTGCCAGACCTGCTGAGCTTTTCCAGCAATTTCTGTTTTTGTTTCTGATTTAAAGCATCCACAGTTGTTTTGATTATCATCCTACTTTTGACGTAACAAAACAGTTCACATTTATACAATTTCCATACAGTTGTCACATGACTTAGCTTACTGGTATGTTTTGCATCAAGCAAATTGGATGAAAGGTTTGTGCTGCCTGCTCACCACTGCCTTGATAGTGTGTAGCTAAGTGTAAACAGCACTGCCAGCAGGCTGTGTGCTCAGTAGAGAGCCCAGTAACACGTGTGAACAGCACGATGCACAGCTCGCCTGCATTTCTGAAAGGCAACCTGGGGAGCTGAACACCAACTATAGTAGCTACTGCTTTGATAAAAGGAAAACAAATTATCCTGCAGCCACAGCTCAGAGAATATGTTCCAGGAACCCAATTATGTGCTGAATGCGGTAGTCTGGATGTTTGGAGGGATGACAGAGACTGTGAATAAACAGTTACTTGAAAAAGTGAAGTTCCACCTTTGGAATGAACAGTGTCAACCAAGCCTACTTGGCAGACAGCATGTTGGCAAAGCCTATTTAAGAAGAGCAAGTGGGCCTTCCATGCGGCCAGGCCAAACAGATCTGGGTACCACATCCTAGGAGGGAATACAGGGTAGGTTTACAGAAATGATACCTGGACTTCAGGCAATAGGTTATGAGGAGAGATTATATAAATGAGGCCTGTTTTCTCCAGAATTTAGAAAGTCTAGGGGTGATCTGATTGAAGTCCTCAAGCTATTTAGAGGTAAAGACAGGGTCAATAAAGATTAACTATTTCCACCAGTTGGGGATTCTAGAACGAGGGGGTATAGTCTTAAAATTAGGGCCATACCATTCAGGACAGGTGTGAGGGAGCATTTTTACACTCAAAGCTTTTAAACAAATCAATTCATTTGTTGGGACATGTTAAGAACAAGAATGGATAAAGGATGAACCCACAGAAAATGAAGGCAGTTCAAGAGTCACAGAGTCATAGAGTCATAGAGATGTACAGCATGGAAACAGACCCTTCAGTCCAACCCGTCCATGCGGACCAGATATCCCAACCCAATCTAGTCCCACCTGCCAGCGCCCGGCTCATATCCCTCCAAACCCTTCCTATTCATATACCCATCCAAATGCCTTTTAAATGTTACACTTGTACCAACCTCCACCACTTCCTCTGGCAGCTCATTCCATACATGTACCACCCTCTGCGTGAAAAAGTTGCCCCTTAGGTCCATTTTATATCTTTCCCCTCTCACCCTAAACCTATGCCCTCTAGTTCTGGGCTCCCTGACCCCAGGAAAAGACTTTGTCCATTTATCCTATCCATGCCCCTCATAATTTTGTAAACCTCGATAAGATCATCCGTCAGCCTCCGACGCTTCAGGAAAAACAGCCCCAGCCTGTTCAGCCTCTCCCTATAGCTCAAATCCTCCAACCCTGGCAACATCCTTGTAAATCTTTTCTGAACCCTTTCAAGTTTCACAACATCTTTATGACAGGAAGGAGACCAGAACTGCACGCAATATTCCAACAGTGGCCTAACCAATGTTCTGTACAGCCGCAACATGACCTCGCAACTCCTGTATTCAATACTCTGACCAATAAAGGAAAGCATACCAACATCTTCTTTACTATCCTATCTACCTGTGACTCCACTGTCAAGGAGCTACGAACCTGCACTCCAAGGTCTCTTTGTTCAGCAACACTTCCGAGGACCTTACCATTAAGTGTATAAGTCCTGCTCAGATTTGCTTTCCCAAAATGCAGCACCTCGCATTTATCTGAATTAAACTCCATCTGCTGCCACTTCTCAGCCCATTGGCCTATCTGACTAAGATCCTGTTGTAATCTAAGGCAATCTTCTTCGCTGTCCACTACACCGCCAATTTTGGTGTTGTTTGCAAATGTACTAACTGTACCTCTTATGCTTGCAACCAAATAATTTATATAAATGTCAAAAAGTAGAGCTCCCAGCACCGATCCTTGTGGCACTTCACTGGTCACAGGCCTCCAGTCTGAAAAACAACCCTCCACCACCACCCTCTGTATTCTACCTTTGAGCCAGTTCTGTATCCAAATGGCTAGTTCTCCCTGTGTTCCATGAGATCTAACCTTGCTAACCAGTCTCCCATGGGGAACCTTGTCAAACGCCTTATTGAAGTCCTTATAGATCAGATCTACTGCTCCGCCCTCATCAATCCTCTTTGTTACTTCTTCAAAAAACTCAATCAAGTTTGTGAGACATGATTTCCTACGCATAAAGCTATGCTGACTATCCCTAATCAGTCCTTGCCTTTCCACTCAGTTTCCCATTCAGTAATCTGTTTGTGACCTGCAACATCTCCTGGCGTGACAATTCCATTCACAAAAGTCTGAAGTCACTGGAAAATGACCCTTGAACTTTTGAGGCAGCTCCTTACCATGTCTCGATTACAGTGTTAGGCACGGCAGCAGGAGGATACTTTTCAGGAGATTGAGGATACACTGATGTCCACAGATGTCCTGTTCCATGACAATGCATCCTTTCCGATGAGCACAACTGTGGATATATAGGAGCAGTGCAGTCAGGAGCCAGTGGATGTGTGTCTTGTAGTAATCTTATTTCAGGGCATTATTGCAAAACAGACATAATATGAAGTTAGAAAGGATAAATGGTTACATGGGTTTGTAAGAGATTTGTAGCAACCTTGGCCTAAAACAATGATAGAAACAGACCATAAACCATTGAGATCCCTATTAGATGAGAAATAGTTGATAAAGATGCTTTCATGGATATAGAGAATTGAGCTCCATCTTATTTGGTTTGTCTATGAGATCAAATATGTGCAGGGGTGGTTACAAATGATAGTTAATGTACTCTTTAGCAAAATTGGTACAGTCTTACAATGAAAAACCTGTTAGTGAACTGAATCATACTGTCAGGCCACAGTCATAAACTGGCTAGCAAACCAAAGACAAGCTGAATCAAACTCAACAACAAGTGACCAAGATTCTATTTTTATTCATCAAATTTATTTCATCAAACACCTCCCAATGTTTGTTGAAATGTGGGTAGTTTCAGCTTTGTTGCAAAAAAACATCGTAGACATGATTTCTCAAGTCCACATGGGGATTACCAAGTGCAGAGCCAGGGCTCTTTGATCCGGAATCTTACGAGTGATTGAGGACCTCATAGCTGACTGTAAAATTTGAGCTATTCATAGATTCGAGCAGAGACAATCACTGATCCTCACTGCATTCACCACCAGACCTTTGAAATAATTGGGAACTGACCTAGATATGTTTGACGGATGGTCTTATCTTATTGTCTGTGACTAGAAGTGAAAAAACTAAAATTTATCACCATAGAAGCAGTTACCAGGGTCTTGAATGAAACATCCGATACACATGAGATTCCTGATGTGATCAAATCAGATAATGGTCCACAATTTGCCAGGAAATCTTTCAGCCAGATTGGAGCTAATTCAGGATTTCAGCATTTTACAACATGCAGAGGTACCCGCAGTTGAAGCAGTGGGGAAGCTGAACAGAAGATCCAGATACAAAATCCTTTTGAAGAAAAATGCTGGCTTTTATACGGCCTTGTTAAATTACTGGTCCACTCAACTCCTCTGCAGCTTCTCACCCTCAGAAATATTGATAGGAAAAAAACTGGAGATTCAATTCCCAATCCTACCAAAGACTTTGATTCAGCTGTTGAGTCTGTGGGATGCCAGAAACTTTTCTGAGATTGGAAGCAACACACTACTCACAAGAATAGATGTCCTCATGCACAATAGTTGCCGTGCTTCGGCCAAGAATAACAGATGTGGAGAAGAGACCTCAACAGGGATGGTACAGTCATTCAAGAGTCAATGGGCTAACTGCAATTGCACATTATCTGTGCAGTTGAGGGAGTTGTACAGAGAACTGCAGAAACCTTGTCTATTGCCCGCTAATGCTTAGATGAGAAAAAACCTGTTAAGGAATGTTATAATAAAAAAAAGGATTACAGACCAATTAACGTCAAGATCAGAATCCAGATTAATCTAAAGACCTGCTAAAGTTTCAAGTCTGTGGAAGAATTGTGAAATCTCTGGACCAATTAAAATTGTGAGGTCAGCGACAGGAATAAAGATGGATTGCGGTAAATGTAAAATTAGTTAGATATATATAGTCAGAAGTTGCACAACACCAGGTTATAGTCCAACAGATTTATTGGAAATCACAAGGTTTCGGAGTGCTGCTTCTTCATCAGGTGACTTCTGACTTTGTCCTCCCCAGTCCAACATCTCCACATTATGGAAATATATATAAAACAGATGAAAAAGCTTGAGAGAAGATGTTGGAGGCTGCATTAAATTCAATCTGATGATCATATAATCTTGAGGGTAGAATCAAGAGTTTAGATTGGGTTTCTATGGGGTCATCACTAGCTGCTGATGTAAGTTATATCTATTGCTATTTTGCAATAAGCGACATCTTAAGACAAATGTACCTTTTTGTTAAGATTCACTAATGGTTTCTTCTCTGCCACTGCTAACCAAACAGGCCTTCTATCCAGAACAGAAAGGAAAATTAGTTGCACACTCTGCGTCAACTCTTAGTTGGTAGTGTTGATTCTGCAACCGTATGTCCCTCTTAATATTCACTCTGTCAAAACATTTTAGAATACATTGTTGCTGACACAGTTCTGGTATCACCTTTATAAACCTTCCTCTGCAACCTCTTCAGTGTGTCTATCTCTTTTTTTCAATATTGCAAGAAAAATTACATTGAATATTCTAACTGTGGTCTCACATCGATTCATTCAGGTTTAGTTTCCCTATTGTCAGTTCTGTCCTTAGTAGTTTGTATGACCATAGGAAAAATTTATGGCTGTAACAGCTGCTCCTTTTTCAGGTATTTTAGGTGTTGGAGGTGATTTCCTTGAATTCCAGGAGCAGCAATTACTGTTTTCTATGCTGTTGCACTGGTTTGGAACTTTGAAGAAAAAAACAAGTCAAAACATCTGCAGATTTAACATGGAGAGGAAGCACATGGTGAGGTCAGTGCAGGAGGGAGAGAGAGAGAAAGAAACTGACAGAGCAGTGAACCTGCACAGTTACTGCCTTTGCTGTTTGAATTCATGTATTGCTGGACATCGGAGTGCATCTGGGAGAATTAACAAACAGTGAAATTCACAACTAATCTTGGAGGAACCTCTTTGGGAGAGGTCACAGCACAGAAACAGAAGTTAATATTTAAGTGTGGTCTTACAGTAAGTCTGCCATAGTGAGTAGAGTGAATTCTTTTTTGATTATATGTTTTATTGAGATATGTCTCCTGATTAAAATATAAGCCATAAGTATTCATTTAACCTGGAGCAGTGTTTTCTAGAAGAATAAGACGGTGCTATTTTCTGGGTCTGTAGATTGTAAAGGAGCAAAAATGGCGTTTAGTAGAGTGATATGCTTTTCTTGTCGGACATGGGAGTTTAGGGAGAGTTTACGGGTTACTGTGGAGTATATCTGCAATAAATACAATCAGTTGTAAATCCTATCAGATCGAATGGATTGGTTGGAGAGACATTTAGAGGCAATGAGGAATTTACAAGAGCTAAGGGGATGTGATGGATGGCAGTTATAGGAAGGGGGAAAAGTCACAGATACAGTCACATAGATGGGTTAACTCCAGGAAAGGAAGATAGGTAGGCAGTTAGTGAAGGAGTCTTCTGTGACTATCCCCATTTCAAACAAGTATACTGTTTTGGAACATGTAGAGGGTGATGGATTCTCAGGGGAATGTAGCACGAACAGCCAAGTTTCTGGTATTGAGACTGGCTTTAATGTACATTGGGTTCCAAGAGATCAGCTGTGTTAGGGGACTTTCTAGTCCAAGGTAAAGACAAATGGTTCTGTGGCCAGCAGCGAAAAATCAGAATGGTGTGTTGCTTCCCTGGTGCCAGGATCAAGGACGTCTCAGAGAGGGTGCAGAATGTTCTCAAGGGGAAGAGGGGTCAGCAGGAGGTCATTGTATACATTGGAATCAACAACATATGAAGGGAAAAGGATGAGATTCCAAAGGGAGAATATAGAGAGTTAGGCAGGAATTTAAAAAGGAGGTCCTCGAGAGTAGTAATATCTGGATTACTCCCGGTCCTACGAGCTAGATGCAAAACTTGACCTACTCTTGGGAAGTAAGGCAGGGCAGGTGACGGAGGTGCCAGTGGGGAAGCAGTTTGGGGCCAGTGCCAAATTATTTTGATGGTATTAGGCAAGAATTTTCAAAAGCTGATTGGGGGTAAATGCGTGTAAATAAAGGGACGGTTGGAAAATGGGAAGCCTTCAGAAATGAGATAATGAGAATCCAGAGAAAGTATAATCCTGTCAGGGTGAAAGGAAAGGCTGGTAGGTATAGGGAATGCTGGATGACGAAAGAAATTGAGGATTTGGTTAAGAAAAAGAAGGAAGCATATGTCAAGTATAGACAGTATAGATTGAGAGTTTCCTTCAAAGAGAATAAAGGCAGTAGGGCTATTCTTAAGAGAGAAATCAGGAGGGCAAAAAGGGGACATGAGATAGCTTTAGCAAATAGAGTTAAGGAGAATCCAAAGGGTTTTTGCTAATACGTTAAGGACAAAAAGGTAACTGGGAAGAAAATACTGCCCCTCAAAAATGACCAAGGCGACCTTTGTGTGGAGCTGCAGAAAATGGGGGAGATACTAAACAAATATTTTGCATCTGTAGTTACTGTGTAAAAGTACATGGAAGATATAGAATGTAGGGAAACAGATGGTGACATCTTGAAAAATATCCAGATTACAGAGGAGGAAGTGCTGAATGTCTTGAAATGCATAAAAGTGGATTAATCCCCAGGACCTGATCAGGTGTACCCGAGAACTCTGTGGGAAGCTAGAGAAGTGATTGCTGGGCCTCTTACTGAAATATTTG
The DNA here is from genome assembly GCF_047496795.1 of Chiloscyllium punctatum. Taxonomy (NCBI): domain Eukaryota; kingdom Metazoa; phylum Chordata; class Chondrichthyes; order Orectolobiformes; family Hemiscylliidae; genus Chiloscyllium; species Chiloscyllium punctatum. The sequence goes on from NC_092746.1 coordinate 74,553,454, forward strand.
TATCATAGATAGTCACAGGTAAGGTGCCGGAGGACTGGAGGTTGGCAAACGTGGTGCTACTATTTAAGAAGGGCGGTAAAGACAAGCCAGGGAACTATAGACCAGTGAGCCTGACCTTGGTGGTGGGCAAGTTGTTGGATGGAATCCTGAGGAACAGGATGTACATGTATTTGGAAAGGCAAGGACTGATTAGAGATAATTAACATGGCTTTGTGCGTGGGAAATCATGTCTTACAAACTTGAGTTTTTTGAAGAGGTAACAAAGAGGATTGATGAGGGCAGAGTGGTAGATGTGATCTGTATGGGCTTCAGTAAGGCATTTGACAAGGTTCCCCATGGGAGACTGTTGTGCAAGGTTAGATATCACTGAATAAAGGGAGAACTAGTTATTTGGAGACAGAACTGGCTCAAAGGTAGAAGACAGAGGGTGTTGGTGGAGGGTTGTTTTTCAGACTGGAGGCTTGTAAACAGTGGAGTGTCACAAAGATTGGTGCTAGGTCCACTTCTTTTTGTCATTTATATAAATGATTTGGATGTGACCATAAGAGGTACAGTTAGTAAGTTTGAGATAATACCAAAATTGGAGGTGTAGTGGACAGTGAAGAAGATTACCTCAGATTACAACAAGATATTGATCAAATGGGCCAATGAGCTGAGAAGTGGCAGATGGAGTTTAATTCAAATAAATGCGAGGTACTGCATTTTGGGAAAGCAAATCTTAGCGGGACATATACACTTAATGGTTAGGTCCTATGGAGTGTTGCTGAACAAAGAGACCTTGGAATGCAGATTCATAACTCCTTGAAAGTGGAGTCGCAGGTAGATAGGATAGTGAAGAAGGTGTTGGTATGCTTTCCTTTATTGGTCAGAGTATTGAGTACAGGAGTTGGGAGGTCATGTTGCAGCTGTACAGGACATTGTTTAGGCCACCATTGGAATATTGTGTGCAATTCTGGTCTCCTTCCTATCGGAAAGGTGTTGTGAAACTGGAAAGGGTTCAGAAAAGATATACAAAGATGTTGCCAGGATTGGAGGATTTGAGCTATAGGGAGAGGTTGAACAGGCTGGGGCTGTTTTCCCTGGAGTGTCGGAGGCTGAGGGGTGACCTTATAGAGGTTTATAAAATCATGAGGGGCATGGATAGGATAAATAGACAAGGTCTTTTCTGTGGGGCAGGCGAGTCCAGAACTCGAGGGCATAGGTTTAGGGTGAGAGGCGAAAGATGTAAAAGCGACTTAAGGAGCAACTTTTTCAGAGTTGTGGTATGTGTATGGAATGAGTTGCCAGAAGAAGTGGTGGAGGCTAGTAGAATTGCAACATTTGAAAGGCATTTGGATAGGTATATGAATTGGAGGGGTTCGGAAGGATGTGGGCCGAGTGCTGGCAGGTGGGATTAGTTTAGTTTGGGATATCTGGTTGGTGTGGACGGGTTGGACCGAAGGGTCTGTTTCCCTGTTGTACATCTCTATGACTTTATGAACCAGGAGCAAGAATAGGCAACTCAGCACCTCAAGCCTTTTATCATATGTACTTGTGTATAGGTCAATCTCATGTATTCGTCATCCCCTTATTTTGGTCAAAAAATCTTGTATTTTTCATATACCTCATGTATAAGTTGACTGTAGTTTTTCAGAGCTCTCTTCCTGACCATATATGTAGCCTTAAAGGGCATGATTTGCACATTTTTGATTCAAATACCTGTGTCATCACAAATTATGCGCACCAGTGAATATTTACACAATGCGATTTTCAAATCGTTGAATTGAATGTTGATAACTATATATGGGTACATACTGTGTATATAAGTAGTATATATTTATTTATGTAATATTTACATACATATATTTGACCTGTGCTGGCAAATATCTACTTATAGCAGCCCTTGACCTCGACTTCCCACTATTGCCTCAGTTTCTAAGAAGTAGGTGAAGTGTACAGTTGTGGTCTGAACCTCTTGTCAAACTCCCCCATATGTTTCTGACAAAATGACATCACGAGGAAACAAGTGTACAGAACAGTTTAAAGTCAAAGTTATTGAAATTGCAGAGAAGAACAACAATAGCGTAGCTGCAAGGGAGTTCTGTGTTTCTGAAAAACTTGTTCAAGATTGGAAGGAAGAAACCATACAGTTGAAGGTTATGCCAAAAGAGAAGTCTGCCAACCAAGGAAAGTTGAACAAGTGGTCACAACCAGAAGAAGAGCTTGCTGACTGGATAATTCAGTGTTGTCAGAATGGAAGGATAGTGACTTGACAATGTATAAGAATACGCGCCAAAAACAAAGCAAAAAAAAAATGGATTCAGTGATTTCAAAGCTAGTCCTGGATGGTGCAGTAGAGTTATGAAAAGGTATGATTTAGTGCTTAGACAGAAAGCCAAGATTGCCCAATGTCTACCAGCAGAACTTCATGACAAGTTAATGGAGTTCCATCGCTTTGAAATCAGAAGTCAGAAGAAAAACGGGTGCAGGCTCTCATGTATTGGCAGTATCGATGAAACCCCAATGAACTTTGATATGCCAGGGAACAGAACTGTGGACAAGATTGGAGCAAAAACAGCTTAGGTTAATACCACTGGCTATGAAAGGAGTCGATTCATTGAAGTTCTTGGTTGTATGGCAGATGGAACAAAATTAAAGCGAATAGTGATTTTTAAACAGAAAACTGCCCAAACAGAAATTTCTGAAAGACATTGTGGTCCTCGTCCATGAAAAAGGGTGGATAGATGAAGATGGCTGCAAGATCTGGATTAGGGAAGTCTGGAATATGTGGCCAATGGACTTAGAAAAGGAAAAGGCTTACTGGTTTGTGATATGTTCAGATCTCACAGATTGAAAAGTGTTGTTAGTGAACTTCGAGTTAACAATACTGACAATACAATGATTCCTGGAGGCCTTACAAACATGGTTCAGCCACTTGATGTTAGCATCAACCTTTTAAGAACTTAGTACAGAAGAAATGGGATACTTGGATGCAAGAAGGGAAACAAAAGCTTCACAAAGGGTGGCAGCATGCATGCTCCATTACTTGCAACTGTATGTGAGTGGATTTGTTGAATCCTGGAAGGAGATGAAAACTGAAATTATTGTGAAAGCGTTCAAAGAATGTGGAATTTCTAATGCTTTAGATGATATGGAAGATGACTATTTATGATCAGATCGAAGTGTTGAGAAATTAGTTGGTGATCCCCTTGAGAAGATGATTCATACGACAATATGCTTGACCCAGACAACTGGAATGGATTATTCAGTGGTGCGAGTGATGAGGGCAGTGAATTTGAAGGATTCTAATGGACTTTTGCATGTAACTTTTGTTTTAAGCAGCTATCCCATAATATTTGTGATATAGGGTGATAAGAGTTTTTTTTTACTGTGAATATCAGTTTTTTGATGTAAAGTGTTTATTGTATATTATTAACAGTTTCATGTGGTCTTTTTAAATAAGATATTATCATCTATTTTTCTGTTTGTACTACTCCTCTCTTTTTATTCAATGAATTGTGTGTTGTACAAATACCTCCAGTAGATGATCTGACCACCTGCTGGTATGCCGATTAACTTTTGTACTTATGTGTAGCCCGACATGCACTTTGCAGTAATGGTCATTGGAATACAATATGACAGTACTGTTCTACCATAGCAGGCAGAGTGGAGACAGTTATTTTGTAGATAAATATTCAATAATGGCCATAATTCTTTTTCCTTTTGTTGTTTATTATTTTATCTAGAGATTTGGCTCTTGTTGTCTATTTTTTGACTCTTATCAAGCATGAATTTCATTCGCTCGAAAACAATACCTCGTGTATATGTCGACCCCCGATTTCAGATTTATAAAAGCACTCAAAATTCAACTTATACGCAAGTATATATGGTATTCATGAAGATCATCACTGATCTCAGTGATCCTACCCACTCTCCAAAAACTTTCAATCCCCCTACCAGTGAAACAACATCTGTCTATAGCCTTCGTAAACTTACTCAACGTCCCAACATCCACAGATGCGCAACCCTTTGAGAGAAGTAATTTCTCCTCATCTTTGTTTTAAATCTCCTTCCCCTTACCCTAAATAAAGAACATAAATATTGCTGGAAATTTTTTTTCAACCATTCATCTTGCACTCAACAAGAATGTGAGTAACATTCAAAGTGAGTAACAAATTTATACCTTTGAGAACAGGGGCACAGATAGGCAGCAAGTTGACTTTGTTGGGTTGAAGCATTTCCATGGAGAATGCATCAGGGATCTATCATTCTCCATACTTTTGTTAACTTAAAAAGTACAATCGCTCGACACTTTCCTTTTATTTGTAGACAACCGATCACTATGTCTGAATTTTAAATTACCATTGTCCACTCACTCTGTAACCTCTTCAAAAAAACTGAACAAGGTTGGTCAAGCAAGATTTTCTCTTCAAGTTGCACAAACCAAAATCCTCTAAACAACAATGAGATAATTAACTGGACAATCCATTTTGTGACACTAGTTAATTAATCATTATTTGCCAGGATACTATGGTTCAGATATTATTATTCAAAAGTAGTACCTTGGCATCTTAGGATCTTTTACATTGATGAGAGAGGGCAGGCTGAGCTGGAGTCATTTGCCCAGATTGTCTGTTGGCCAAACAGTTGCAATGCTCACACAAATGGGTATTGCGCATGGAGAGCCTGCAAACTTCCTATTGTAGTACCCTCAAAGAAATTGCTGAGGAAATTGAATTTTCCACTGGACAGATCCTCTATAACTAGAACCCTCTAAAAGCCTGCATTAAAATCCAACATTTACAGCCCCCCAGATCTCAATCTGACATCTCCTACCTCCAAGGATATGACACTCCATCCCCACCCAGCTGTACCAGACCACACCAGACTTGACTCACCAACAGCCCCAAACCTCTGCTCGACTTGACATGCCTACTCCTTTCTCACTTGGCATCCTAGCCACCTGGCACTCTACCCATTACCCAGCTGGTACACTCCCCAGTTGGCATCCTATCCCTACACATTTGGCATCCTTCCCCTTTCCCAGCTGGATAACCGACTTATCTTGGATGCTGACGCATTACCCAACTGGCATCCTACTCCCCTAACAATCTGGTATCCTTCCCCTGCCATTCCTACTGCCTCTACAACCATCAAAGTGGCTGCCAGGATCCTCAAATTTCAGAATATAACAGCTGTGAAATGGCTGTATGGTTCCCCTTCCTCTAATAATTCCACCATCTACAAGCTGCACTGTGGAAATTTGTCAAAGATCCTGAAACAGCATTTCCTAACCCAATACACCACTGTCTAGAAGGACAACGGTAGCAGAAACATGGGAACACCAATACCTGCAAGTTCTCTTCCAAGCCACTCACCATCCTGACTTGGAAATATAGTGCCATTCCTTCATTGTCACTGGGTCCACATTCTGTCCCTAACTGCATTGTGGGTTTACTTACCCCATCGACTTCAGTGATTCAAGAAGGCAGCTTAGCACCACCACCTTCTCAAAGGCAACTAGGGACAGGGAATAATTGCTGGCCTAGCCAGTGTCGCCCACGACCCATGATTGAGTTTGATTAAAATATTCTACAGTTGGAAAGAACTGTCAGATTGGGGAAGTATGGCTCTGCAATGCCTGAAATAGCCCTGAGCAGAATCTCCTCTCAGGAATGAGGAGCTCCCTTCTTTCATAAAATGTATGAAAGTGCTACTCCTCAGAAAATTTAGCCCATAATCATTAGATCCAGAGACAAGAGTGCTATATGTGAAATCTGGCTACTGCCTTCCTTCCTCTTGGTTGTCTTGTATCTCATTGCAAAATGGTTGTAAGTGATCAGTATCGTTATTCCCCACTTTTTGCTCATGGCACTCAATAATTGTGTGTTTAGAAATGTGCAGCAGTACTTTCGGTGACTATCTTTTTTTTGCTTTAAGTTTTAGCATTAATTTTTGCTCCCTGATATGTTCCTGTATGTGCTGTTATGCATCCCTCACTCAACTGTTCTCTGGTGCCTGATCTTCATGGCTAATTATACGCGTACTGTTTCATCTTGTTGTTTTAAATCTGAGCTTCTCTGCTAATACTAATTAGTGAGTAGGAGGTGTATTTAATGACTAAAGGTGCCAGTTTAAATGTGCCCAGGAGGATCAGTTTAAGAATAGATGAAAATGGATCTTACAGCAGTAGAACAAGTCACAAGTTCTCAGCACTATAACAATGGGTAAAATGTAATGTTAATTGGTGCTATTTTAAAAAAATGAACCATGAGGAGAAGGTTAGATGGGTAACTTAGCAATAACCTAGCAGAAATTGCATTTTGTTTCTTAAAATGGTTTCTGTTTTTTTTTAAAACAAGTTTTACCATTGTCTTTAAAGTGGGGCAAGATGCAATTCAAAAAAACTGTAGTGTAGATTTGTTCCAGAGCATTGGATTGATTATGCTAACAGTTGCCTTATTCTTAGATATTCTTTCAGTTAAAAGTGAAAAATCTATTCAGTGCAAGATTTTGATAGCTTTTCTGATTACCACTTGTGACAAATTCCACTCCAGTGTAACAGAGTTTATATATGCCTCAGATTTATTTAATTCAGTCAGATTGTTTTTTTTTGCCTTGTCTCACTCCCTTTATGAAAGTAAAAAAATAACAAAACCTGCCAGGATAGACTGCAACATGTTAAATAAGACTTAAATCCTTTGTGGCATTGTGATGTTTCATCACACCATAAATAAACATTAAAGACTGGATTAAAGAGCTATGACACTGACGATTCTCTACTCAGTAGGAGTATTTGTGTGCCTGGATATGTTGGGAGAGGTATGCTGTCTGGCTCAAACTTTACTTATAGGGAAAGTTGAAATATTTTCGTAACCAGAGTGTTCACAGTGTTATAGCCACTCTATACTCCAGTTGTGTAAGATTAAAATAAATCTTAACATTTAAAAAGAAAGGGGGGCTAGGTCAGCTGGTTTAAAAATACAGGGCTGATTTTAATCTGAAATGGGAAATGGAGGCCTAAGTGGATGGTGAGAAATGTTGCTGAACTGGAGTACAGTAAATTCCATTGCAGGCAATACTTTGAGCCACTCAGGTATTTAACCTGTAACAGTCATTGTTTTCTTCTGTTTCCATGCTAAACCATTCTAGAGTGAATGGAATTAAAGTCAGTGAGGCAATTATCAGTTTGCGAAGGAGAACCTGTCATAGACTTCCAATAAGTCACAGTTCCCAGGAGGGCTAGATCAAAAATGTGGCACACACAGGGGTACAAATGCACCAGTAACAGTAATCTTCATTTCCAGTCAGAAGACTTTTTTTCCCCATTTGTTATTGTGATATGGGGCAGTGCTGACACATGCTGCATTTCTCCCCTCTACATTGGTGCTTTACGAAGATGGGGGTGTTGGGCTTGTTCCCTGGAGCACCACAGTCCTTGTGGTCTTGATGATAACATGATTGTTTTAGGTGGGAAATTTTATTTGTTAATTGATGAGGAAACAATGACATTTGCAGCACCTTACTTCAAGCCGAGCTCAACGTGCCTGTGGTCTCAAAGCATTATTGCTCTTTTCATCGATTAATGTCTCTGGTGAGATAAGTGCTATTGAAGTAATCTTGTCCCTTTGCTGCACTGCATCACTGTAAACAGTAACAGGAGAAACATGAATGTTAATATGTTTTTATTCATATGATTGTATGAGTGGGGCAAAAAACCCCACAGTTGCTCAGATAGTGTAAACAATGGCTCAGATATTCCGATGGTCAGATAGTTATCAGAGCAGCACAGATTGACGTTCTACATCAGGACCCTGCAGCTGTGGGAATTATCAAGAGGTTGGAATTCCAAAGCACAATTCTCCCTGCATCTGAAAACCCCAGAAAAAAACCCTTACTATCAGAAAGTTTCACTTCCATTAGTAGTTACCCAGGAAAAGATGGACAAACGAAAACCTAACCTAACTCCTGGGTTATGATTAACTTCATCCCCGTTGTTAGGTACTTTTTCTTGAGATACTACACACTTGATACAGTTGCAACATGCCAACTTCTGTCAACAATCAAAATGTATTAAGCACAGTACAATACAAGCTTTGGAGAAACCCTGAACACTCTTCATCACGCTTGCAAAGTGTGTCCAGGGAAGCTCCCTGAACAAAGGAAACAGTCCTTCCTTTATCCAAAATCTTTACATCACAGTCAGTAATGACCACAACACCGTCTCTAGTCACTCCCTCACAGTCACATGCCACTCAAAACACAATGCAGTGACCACATCATCTCCAGAAACATTGTAATGCAAATCATCCCTGAATGGTCAGATCTGGGTGTGAATTCTATTTTTTTCATATAACGGTAGGATGCGGTCAGAATTTCAATTGCCCAGTTCCAACTGACTTCTGAATAGGTGATGATGATGATGCAAATGGCTCTCAGTGGCAAGGAAATGGCAATGTAAATGGCTCTGAATAGTAGATGATAATGTAAATTTTTTACAATCTATCTGTAAGTCAGAGGCATCCCACCCTAGCCTCGGGATATCCAATTTCTTGCAGGTCTGCAGAGCAAATAACTCTTTAATATCACACTATCCTCCAACGCTCAACCTACCACTGCACTCTCTGGTCGCAAACAATATTTTCCCCAATCCCTTACACTCCAGTACCCATGACAAACAAACCCCAGGCAAGTCTGCTCCAAACTAACACAATTCCCCCTACCCCCAAAACATGACATTCTGCCCCCCTCCCAAATTTGGCGATAGGAGACAATTTTCAAAAGTGGATTAGACCGTTCACAGGCCAAAGGATGACTGACAAGTGGGAGGCTTTCAAAAGTAAGTTACTGAGAGTGGCTAATGGTGTGTTTTTACTAACGAAAGACTATAAGGAGAAGCCTGGGAACTATAGACCGATGAGGCTGACATCATTGGTAAGTACTTTGTTGGGGGAGATTCTGAGAGATAGGGTTTATATGCATTTGGAGAGTCAAGGCCTGATTAGGGATAGTCAGCATGGCCTTGTGCATGGAAAAGCATGTTTCACAAACTTAGTTGAGTTTTTTGAGGAAGTAATCAAAAACGATTGATTAGGCAGAGTGGTAGATATTGTTTACTTGGACTATAGTAAAGCCTTTGAGAAGATTCTGCATGGTAGATTAATTATTAAAGTTAGACCACATGGGATTCAGGGAAAGCTTACCAATTTGATACAAAATTGGCTTGACGGTAGGAGGTAGTGGAGGGTTGTTTTTCAGACTGGTGGCCTACAACCAGTGGCATTCAAGAGGGATCTGTGCTGGGTCCCCACGTTTGTTTGCCATTTATATTAACATTTTGGATGAGAGTTTAGGATGCCTGGTTAGTAAATTTGTATGATTTCAAAATTGGTGGTATAGTTTTTTTAAATTCATTTTTGTGGGATGCTGGCTGGCATTTTATTGCTCGTCCCTAGTTCCCCTTGAGAAGGTAGTGGTGAGCTGCCTTCTTGAACTGCTGCTGTCCACCTGCTGTGTATTTGTGTGGACTGAATTGTAATTGCCACTTGTCCGCCCAGGCCTGGATGTTGTCCAGATTTTGTTGTATTTGGACACAGACTGCTTCAGTCTGAGGAGTCATGAATGGTGCTGAACCCTGCGCAATTCTGGGCGAAGATCCCCACTTCTGACCTTATAATGTAGAGGTTGTTAATGAAGCACTTGAAGATGGTTGGGCCTAGGGCACTATCCTGAGGAACTCAGTGGATGACTCATCTTGGCATCCTCCTGAGGGCTCCACCAGTGTAGATATCATTCTTCAGCCAAATAGATTGATACCAGTCAAGAGACTGCTTAGCACATTGGATACAGCAGAGGCTTTTGGTGCTGACAACAGGTGGTGCTGACGGTCTAGAATTCAGAACTAACCTTTAATTAACTTTTCCTGTACTTCCATAGCATTGGCATCTACCTGACAAAGTAGGGAATTACCTTATTATGGCCTGTACACAAAACGCAGAACAAACCTAATTTGACTAATTACCAACCAACAATCTACTCTCAAGTATTAGATAAGTGACGGAAGGTGTCAGTGAGATTAGTGTTCTAACGCAGCACTTACTCATCAGAAACTTGCTTACAGATGCACAGTTTGAATTCCAGCAGGACTACTTGGCTTCAGGCTGCCTTTCAGTCTTGGTCCAAAATGAAGTGCTAAATTCAATGGATGAGGTGAGGATGACTGCCCTTGATATCAAGCCAGCATTTGACTGACTGTGGCCTTGAGGAGTCCTTTATAAAATTCAAGTCTGTGAAAATGGGGAGAAAAGCTTTCCCCATGTTGGAATCATATAAACACAAAGGAACGTGCTTGTGGTTGTTGGAGGCGAATCATTGTATTCCCACGATATTGCTGCAGGGGATCTTCAGGCCAGTATCCTTGACTTAATCACCTTCAGTATTTCAGTAACATTGTGTCCATTATAAGGTTTGAAGTGGGAATGTTTGATAATTGACAGTATTCAGGTCCATTTGCAATTCCACAGGTAATAAAGTAATCCATGCCAAAACATGAATGACATTCAGGCTTGTGCTGCCAAGTAGCAAATAACATTAGCTCCACTTGAGAATCTGAGCACCTTCCCTTGACCTTCAACAGGATTACCATTCCTGAATCTCTCATCATCAACATCCTCAGAAGCAACTTTGTGTAGAAACATAACTGGCCCAGCTATATAAATGCTTTTGTTGCAAGAGCATGTCGGTACGACATGAGTAGGTCAGAGGGAGACAATTTTGCATTAAACAATTCACTTCCTGACCCCCCCACCCTCACCCCCCACACACACACCCATAACCCCAGCAAAAGAAAGAGAGTGCTCCATTATCTTCAAGGTATAAATCAGAATTATAAAGAAATGCCGTCCACTTGCTTAGATGAATGCAGCTTCAGTAAAATTCAAGAAATTTTACACTATCTAGGACCTGCAAATTCCCTTACAAGTCAAACACCATTCTGACTTTGAAATACAGTTGCAATTCTTAACTGTCACCTGATCACAATCCTGAAATGCTCCTTAATTGCTGTAACTCCAACATACACCTATGCCACACGAATGGCAGTGCTCAGAAAAGATACTACCGACTGAAGATTAAACTGGGGATGGGTATTTAACATTGGCCTTCCCAGCAATGTCGATATTTTGTGAATGAATAAAAAATATAATACCTTTTTCTGTTCTGGCCAGGCTGACACATATGGCTACATATTATTCGCTGGTATTTGAGACCAGGTGCTTTGTTGCATTTAGGCAGACTCTCAGGAACTTATTAAAGGCACTTTTGAAGCCATTAAGCTCCTTAGAAATTGTTCTGGATACTTTGTTGTCATAGGAATCTTTTAGCATTTACATTGTCCAGGTTATGTTGTAGATTGTGGGAATTCTCCTGCAAAATGTGCCAGAGGTGGAAGGCTCCTCCCTTTTGGTCAACCTGTCAATCAAAAGTGAATATATGAATTAGGGGTAGGAGCAGGGCATTCAGTTCCTCAAGCTTACCTGCTCCATTCAACAAGATCATGGCTTATCTGAAAACTCTTAACATTTTTGTCAGACATTGCAAACCATTCAGTAATTCTGTCCAAATAATATTCAAGGACTCAGTCTCCCCAACCTTTTGGGGAAAAAAGTTCCAAAGCCTAATGACCCTTTGAGAGAAACAAAATTCTGCATATCTCTATCTAAGTGAGTGAGCTCTTATTTTTAAACAGTGATCCCTACTACTCGATTCTCCCACAAGAGAAAACATCTTTTCCTTATGCATTCTGCCAAGATCCCTCAGGATCTCTTCAAAGGCAGACATAAACAGATGCTGGCCCAGCCAGTAACCCACTTTCTCTGAGAGAATGAATAAAATGTCTCAGTCAAGTTGCCTCTTACTGTTCTAAATTGTAGCGGATACAGGTAAGGTGCTAGTGGACTGATATTATAAAAGTGAATAAGGGATAGATCAGGAAGTCGGCCAGGGCATGTGGTGCTGGAAAAGCACAGCAGGTCAGGCATCATCCGAGGAGCAGGAGAATCAACATTTTGGGCAAAACCCTTCATCAGGAATGAGGCTTTGAGCCAAGGGAGTGGAGAGATAAATTGAAGGGGACAGGGCTGAGGGAAGGTACCTGAGAGTGCAATAGGGAGATGAAGGTGGGGGTAAATGTGAGGTCAGAGAGGGGGGGTGGAGTGGATAGGTGGGAAGGAAGATGGTCAGGGAGGACAGGTCATGAAGGCAGTGCCGAGTTCGAAGTTTGGAATTGGGATAAGGTTGGGGGAGGGGAGAGGAGCAAACTGGTGAGTTCCACATTGATGCCGTGAGGTTGGAGGGTCCCGAGGCAGAAGGTGAGGCATTCTTTCTCCAGGCATCGGGTGGTTAGGGCATGCCGATGGAGGAGGCGCAGGATCTGCATTTACTGCTCCTCAGATGCTGCTTGAACTGCTGTGCTCTTCCAGCACTAATAATCCAGAATCTGGTTTCCAGCATCTGCAGTCATTGTTTTTACCAGGTGGAATGGGAAGAGGAGTTGAAGTATTTGGCCATGGGACGGTGGGGTTGGTTGGTGCAGGTGTCCCAGAGATGTTCTTGAGGAGCTCCGCAAGTAGGCATCCTGTCTTCCCAATGTAGAGGAGACCCACATCGGGAGCAATGGATACAGTAAATGACATTGTGGAAGTGCAGGTAAATCTCTGATGGATGTGGAAGGCTCATTTGGGGCCTTCAACGGAGGTCAGGGGGGAGGTGTAGGCATAGGTTTTGCAATTCCTGCGATGGCAGGGGAAGGTGCTGGGAGGGGAGGGTGGGTTGGTGGGGGCATGTGGACCTGACAAGGGAGTCACGTAGGGCATGATCTTTACAGAAGGCAGATAGGGTGGGGATGGAAATATATCTCTGGTGGTGGTCTCCGTTTGTAAGTCGCAGAAGTGGCAGAGGATGATGCGGTGTACACAGAGTTTGGTGGGGTAGAAGGTGAGGACTGGGGGTTTCTGTCCTTGTTGCATTGGAGGGGTGGAGTTCGAGGGCAGAGGTGCTGGAAGTGGATGAGATGCGCTGGAGGGCATCATCAAAAACATGGAGGGGAAATTGCAGTCTTTAAAGAAGGAGGCCATCTGTTTTGAATAGGAAGGGTTTGGAGGGATATGGGCCAGGTGCTGACAAGTGGGACTAGATTGGGTTGGGATATCTGGTCAGCATGGACGAGTTGGACCAAAGGGTCTGTTTCTGTACTGTGTATCTCCATGACTCTGTGACTCTGTGTGATCATGGCTGATATGTTTCTTTTTCCCATTCTTCAGCCTTCTCTCCATAATTGGTTTCTTTAAATGGAATTATCATCTTTGTGACATCACTTCCTGCTGCCTTCTGATTCATTCATTGACATGGTAATCACTTGTCAGATCAGCTTTTTTCGAAATGCTTTTCAGTTTTACAATTTTTAAAATTCATTCATGGAATGTAGGCGTCTTAGGCTGGTCCAGCAGTTATTCTGTAATTCTATTTCTCTTTACCAAGATCAGGCTGCACAGTAAAACAGTTGAAACATTTGACTAGAGTATGTAGTGTCCCTTCGTGATTTTGTATTGTCACGAATGTCCCAGTTGGGACATCTAAGTAATCTGGACAATTCTGAATTAAACAAACATAGTCCTTAACAAATTTTGATGTCTAACCTGAATTAAATCTCCAAATACCCATGCAAACATTACATGCATTAAGCTACAAAACTAAACCATTTGAAAATATTGCTGTGTTTTTGAGTAAAATCATTGACCTCAAAGCATTTCCACAGTTTGTTAGCATAAGTTTACATCAGATTGAGCCATGAATACAACCACATGATCATAAGCCAATGACCTTACTTTTCACCTGGACCATGTAGCATTCGTTTACAGGATGTGTCTTACAACTGAAGGAAAGCTAATTAAATATTTCACTTGCTAATGTCTTTATTACTGAAAGGTAACTCAATTCTACATGTATACCTGCTCTCTGTTTCCTGTTAATGAACCTGCATTCTCTATGTGCCAGTCTGTTATCCTGAGCTTTTATTTCCTGTGATATTCTCTATGTGGCACCTGATAGAGTGCCTCTGGAAATATCCACATATTCCTCTCAATCCACAATGCATATTCAATTAACAAAAAATACCCATAAGTTTATTGAACATGATTTCCCTTTCATAAAACCAGGTTGACTCTGCATGAATTGCGTAAACATTTAGAAAATGCCTGGCTAAAACTTATTTAGAAGTTATCTGCCACCAGATTATAGTCCAACTGGTTTATTTGAAATCACAAACTTTCAGAACACTGCTCCTTCGTCAGATGAAGTGAAGAAAAGAACAAAGGCACAACATTTTAGGCAGAGAGAGCAAAAGGTCTGACAAATGTTGTGAATGGAGTGTCAACAGGCTGAATAATAAGTCTCTGGATTTGATCAAAAGTGTCAGACAGCGTGAGTAAAGTGTCAACAGCTGATCAGAAGTAAAGAGATGACCTCAGATCTGATTAATTGAGGCAGAGAGATAATTGCAAAAAATAAGATAGTGCCGGAGACATACTAAACGGCTGGAATAACATGGTAGGTATAAGAGGCACATGCCGAGGATCCAACCAAAGTAACAAGTAATCCAAAATGGTACAAACTAATTAGGGTAGAGAGATCATAGCAGGTTATCAAGGTGATGTTGTCAAAACAGGACAGTAATGAAGTTGAGGCCATCTTTAGGGTAGGGAACTTGGCTATCAGTTTTTGCTTGGTGATACTATGTTGTTGTGTGTCTTGAAGGCCGCCTTGGAGAATGTTTATCCGAAGATTGGAGGCTGAATATCTGAGCCACATAAACAGAGTGGCTTTTTGGAGCAGCTTGTGGTGGAGCCCACGAGGGAACTTCCATAGACTTCCAAGGTGGCACAGTGGTTAACACCGGGTTCAATTCCCACCTCAGATGACTGTCTGTGTGGAGTTTGCACATTCTCCCCATGTCCACGTGGTTTTCCTCCGGGTTCTCCGGTTTACTCCCACAGTCCAAAAACTGTGCAGGTTAGGTGAATTGGCCATCCTAAATTGCCCGTAGTGTTAGGTGAAGGGGTAAATGTAGGGGAATGGGTCTGGGTGGGTTGCTCTTCGGAGGGTCGGTGTGGACTTTTTGGGCCGAAGGGCCTGTCTCCACACAATAAGTAATCTAAAGAAATCTAATCCAATCTAAAGGAACAGGCAATTCTGGATTTAGTGTTGTGCAATGAAGTAGACTTGATAAGGAAGCTTAAGGTGAAAGAACCCTTGGGAGGCAGTGATCATAATATGACAGAATTTATTCTGTAGTTTGAGAGGGAGAAGGCAGAATCAGAGGTAATAAAGGCAACTCCAGAAGCATGAGGGAGGAGCTGACCAGAATAGACTGGGAGAGGAACCCAGCAGGGAAGACAATGGAACAGCAATGGCAGGAGTATTTGGGAGAATTTGAGACAGAGCAACAATCCATCCCTAGGATAATGAAGCATAGTAAAGGGAGGACGAGGCAACCATGGTTGACTAGGGAAGTCAGGGACAGCATTAAAGACAAAGAGAAAACATATAATGTGGCAAAGGGCAGTGGGAAACCAGAGGATTGTGAAGTCTACAAAGACCAACAGAGGACAATTAGAAATAACATAAGGAGGGAGAAGATTATGTATTAGGGTAAGCTAGCCAGGAATATTAAAGAAGATTGCAAGAGTTTCTTTAGATATATAAAGAGCAAAAGAGATGCAAAAAGTGGACATCGAGTTGCTGGAAAATGATGCTGGAGAAGTAGTAATGGGGAACAAAGAAATGACTGAGGAATTGAACAAGTACTTTGTATCAGTCTTCATGGTGCAAGATACGAGTAATGTACCAAAAATTCAAGAGAATCGGGGTGGGGTTGGGGGTGGATGGGAATGGGCAGAGCACAGTATGGTGGCCATCACCAAGGAGAATGTGCTAGAAAAACTGAAAGGGCTGAAGGTGGACAAAATCACCTGGACCAGATTGACTACACCCCAGAGTTCAGGTGATACCTGAAAAGATAGTGAAGGCATTAATGGTGATCTTTCAGCCATCTCTGGAGTCAGGGAGGGTCCCAGAGGACTGGAAAATTGCTAATGTAACCCTCTGTTTAAGAAGGGAGCAAGGCAAAAGACTGGAAATTACAGGCAGATTAGCGTGACCTTTGTCATTGTTAAGATTTTGGATCCATTGTGAAGGATAAGATTTCTGAATACTTGGAAGTGCATGGCAAAATAGGGCAAAGTCAGCACCATTTCATCAAGGGGAGGTCATGCCTGACAAATCTGTTAGAATTCTTTAAAAGAGATAATGAGCAGGTTAGACAAAGACGAGCCAATGGATGTTATCTACCTAGACTTTTAAATGGTGCTGCACAGGAGGCTGCTTAGTAAGATGAGGGCACATGGTGTTAGAGGCAAGATACTAGCATGGATAAAAGCTTGGCTAAGAGACAGAAAGCAGAGAGTGGGAATAAAAGGGGCCTTCTCAGAATGGCAGCTGGGATTAGTGATGTTCCATAAGGGTCAATGCTGGCATCACAATTTTTCACTTTTATACATTAATGATCTAGATGAAGGAACTGAGGGCATTCTGGCTAGGTTTGCAGATGAGACAAAAATAGATGGTGGGACAGGTACTAGTGAGGAGGCAGGGAGGCTGCAGAAGGATTGAAACAGGCTAGGAGTGTGGGCAAAGAAATGGAAGATGGAATACAACATGGGAAAGTGTGAGGTCATCCACTTTGGTAGGAAGAATAGAGGCATGGAATATTTTCTAAATAGGGAATAAAAATCAGAAATCTGAAGTGCAAAGGGACTTGGGAGTCCTAGTCCAGGATTCTGTTCAGGTAAACTTGCAAGTTGAGTTGATAGTCAGGAAGGCAAATACAATGTTGGTATTTATTTTGAAGGGACGAGAAAATAAAAGCAGGGATGTACTTCTGAGGCTTTATAAGGCTCTGGTCAGACCACACTTAGAATATTGTGATCAGTTGTGGGCCCCATATCTCAGGAAGGATGTACTGGCCCCGGAGCCGATCCAGAGGAGTTTCACGAGAATGATCCCAGGAATGAAAGGCTTAACATATGTGGAACATTTGAGGACTCTGGGTTAAAACTCGATGGACTTTAGAAGGATTGGGGGGGCATCTAATTGAAACTTACAGTACACTGACCTGGACAGAATCCATGTTGAGAAGACATCTCAAATGTTGGGAGAGACTATGACCTGAGGGCACTGTCTAAGAGTAAAAGGGAGACCCTTTAGAAAGGAGATAAGAAGAAACCTCTCAAGCGAGAAAGTGGTGAATGTGTGGAATTCATTGCTACAGAAGGCTGCGGAGGCCAGGGCATTGAGTATATTTAAGACAGGTATAGAGAGGTTCTTGATTGTCAAGGGGATCAAGGGCTACAGGGAGAAAGCGAGAGAATGGGTTTCAGAACCTTTCAACCATGGATTGAATGGCAGAGCAGACCCATTGGGCGGAATGGCCTAATAATCTGTTCCTAAGTCTTATAGTTACAGAGGCAAGGAATCATGCTGTAATTCACCTCCTGACTCCCCAAAACATATTGACCACTTATAAGGCACAAGTCAGGAGTGTGATGGAATACCTGCCTGGATGAGTGCAGCTCCATTAACAATCAAGAAGTTTGACACTATCCAAAATCAAGCCTGCTTGATTGGCCCCACATCTACAAACATCTGCTCCCTTTGCCACCATCAATGCTCAGTAGCAGCAGTGTGTACCAGCTACAGGATGCACTGCAGAAATTGACAAAACTCCTCAGAGCTTTCAAAACCTTCCAAACCCATGACCACTACAATCTAAAAGGACAAGAAAAGCCAAGACATGGAAACACCTATAAGTTCCCCTCCAAGGCACTCACCAGCCTGCCTTGGAAATATGTCACACTTCCTTCACTGTTGCTGGGTCAAAAGCTTGGAATTCTTTCTGAACAATATTGTAGATTTTCTCACACGGACTGCAGTGTTTCAAGGAAGCAGCTCACCACCACCTTCTGAAGGGCACCTAGGGGTGGGCAATAAATGCTGGCCCTGCCAGCGATGCCCACACACCATGAGTGATTAAAGAAAAATGATTTTTGTCTTTTTATTTTCTCATTTCTACAAAAAACTGCTTCTAGATGCTTGTTCCCGGAATTTAAGTCATCTTGATTTATTGTCCTAATGTAATAATTAATAAGAGTCACCCCTCCAACTTTTCTGAGATTTCTGTACTTCCTAAATGTCTTGTTCCCGTTAATATTCAACTCACAATCTATGCCTTTCTATAGCCATGTTTTTGCAGTGGCTATCAGATCATACTCACTTACATCTATTTGATTCTTATTTACTTTAGCTCATCTGTTTCATTTTAAATGCTACCTGCATTTAATGCAAAACCTTTAGTTGTTCTTTCACTACTTTTGTCATCTCTAGTCTTATCCATTGACTTACTGCTAAAGTTGTGCTTTTGTCTCTTCCTGTCGCCATCTGTTTACCATTTCATATTAATATCCTACGTTTTTTCTTTCTCTCTACTCTAGTTTACCATATCTTCCCAAATTTGATCCCTTGTTCCACTATTTAGTTTAAAAATCTATTAATTTCCTTCATTATGCAGCTGGCTGGAGTGGCCTCAGTGAGGTTCTAGTTTTGACAGCCCCAATGGTACAGCCGTCACTTTCCTCAGTACTGGTGCCAGTGCCCCACTGGATCTGGAAGGCACTTCTGCTGTATCAGTTTTTGAGTCAGGGTCAAAATACTCATTCAGGATCTCACCATTTCCTCTGGGTCCACACATAACCTCCCTCCTTTATTGTTCACTGGGCCTACACTTTCCCTAACTACCGTCTTGCTTCTAATATGTGTATAAAATGTTTGAGATTCTTCTTAACTCTGCTTCGCAAGGACATTTCTTGGTCCCTTTCAGCTCTCCTAACACCTCGTTTGAGCTCCTTTCTATTTCCTCTGTATTCTTCAAGGACCAGATCTGAGTCTAGACCTGAGGTATGCTTCCATTTTTTTTTGACTAAGTTGATCATTTTCTGTTATTCAAGGTTTCTGAATCCAGCTATACCTGTCCTTCATTTTCACAGGAACATGCCTGTTGTGCACTCTAATCAATTGGCCTTCAAAGACTCCCACATGGCAGATGTGAATTTGCCCTCAAACAGCCACTCCCAATCCACATTCTTCAATTCTTACCGAATTTGGTTATAATTGCCCTTCCCCCAATTTAGCATGTTCATCTGAGGTCCACTCTTGTCCTCATCTTTCATTCCTTGTTCTGCTTCTATTGTTGGTACTTACATGGACCACAATGATTCATCCTCCTCTTATCGTAAGTTCCTCTTTAGCTCTGAGCATCAGATAGACCAAACATCCTTCTGGATTTTGCTATTGCCTATTTTTTGCAGAGAATATACTGTCCTCTACTACGATAATATTCCTGTGAACTTTCCCTAATTGATAGGCATGCTGTACCATAGTGCAATGGAAAATTAGTTGATCCAGTCTACAGCTCTCACTCTCATTTGGATAAGATGTATAGAAACTCTCTATGCATAGAAGTCTTTGTCCTTCATTCCTGACATGATCAATACTCTGAAATCACAGCTCTTAGAGCCGAATTCCGAGGCTTCTCAATCAAGACAGGTCATTCTTTCTTTGAAGAGATGGCATTCAAAAAGTCTTCCACCCCCAGAAACCTATTCTCACATTTGTTTAATCCATCTGACTCACTATATCCTGCAGTGAAGGTGTCTTTAGGCTGGGTCTTGCACAGACCAAATGCCATGAAAACTTGGCGAAGAGGTCACAGTTGAGACTGTAGTGTCTGATAGCTAATTTCATTGTGATGTTTGCTGTTTCATCATCATCAATGTCAACCCCTTCCTGTCGAATTCCCATTATCTAAAACATAGCTGTCAATTATAAATGCTCACACTGACATTCTTCCTTCAAGGTATTAGGAGGAATGCCATTTTTTGAGAAAGCTGAGATTACCTACAGAGATTATATCACAGCTTTTACAAACCTCTGTTGCCACTTTATCTGCTGACTGTCACAGATTCTTTTGCCTTCGTGTCAATGATTTGAATGTGCCTCCACTTCTTGTTTGCTCAGCATTTCCTGTGCTGATACTCTTTACCCTTGCCGGTTGTAGGTCATTTCCTACTTCTAAAGGAAACACAACAATGTCAAAAGCACATGAGTGACTTATAGACTTTCCCCGAAAACATGATTGACCCTATATTTTGGACTGCCAGCCCACCACCCTTAAAAGCTAACAACCATTTAATAGCTGTTAATCAGTTGTTACTCTTTTGCACCCAGTTGGATTTAATGGAGCATCTTGCTGACTCCATTATGAAAATCCTGCTGAATGCCACTTGGGCACTTAGAATCATAGAGTCATACAGCATGGAAACAGTACCTTTGGTCCAACTTGTCCATGCCAACCAAGTTTCCCAAACTAAACTAGTCCCATTTGCTTGCTTTTGGCCCATATCCCTCTAGACCTTTTCCATTCATATACCTGTTCAAATGTCTTTTAAATGTTGTAACTGTACCTACATCTATCATTTCCTCTGACAGTTAATTTCACATACAAACCACTCAATATGAAAAATTTGCCCCTTCCAGAAACATTGAAGGTTTTAAAATATTTTTTGAAGAGATATTTCCAAAATGACCAAAGGGTTATGGTCTGTCTTAATAATAATATGTTCAATGTTGATGGACATGTAAATTTTAAACTTTGTGGGGCCAATACAAGGCTTTCTCCACAGTTAAATAGTTGTGAGAAAAATAACTGACCCGTCTTTTAGTCCCTTATCTTGTTTTCTTTGTTGTAATGTGGCATCTAACAGATGTTATTTGACATCATTTGCATCAAAAATCAGTTTGAATGGCTTCTTATGATTTGGTGCTGTGAAAACCAGTGCCATTGACAGTCCAAATTTCAAACTGTCAAAGGTATTCTGACATTCACATGGCTGTTCAAATTTCTTTTCCTTGCTTAATAACTTGGTAAAGGAGTCAGGGACATGCTAAAATTCAGACCAAACCTCTGATAAAATCCCCTCATATAGATTTATTGCAAATTTTGGGTTTTGTATTAGGCACAGGGAAATTTAAGATAGCACTTATTTCTGCTTCTGTAAGCTCTATATGGCTTTTTCGGACAGTGTGATCCAAATTATTCAGTTTTACATCGACAAATTTACTTTTAACTAGATTTATGATCAAAATAGCTCTTTATAGTTCAGAGAGTCATAAAGTCATAGAGATGTACAGCACAGAAATAGACCCTTCGGTCCAACCTGTCCATGCCAATCAGATATCCCAACCCAATCTAGTCCCACCAGCCAGCACTTGGCCCATCTCCTTTCAAACCCTTCCTATTCATATACACATCCAGATACCTTTTCAATGTTGCCATTGTACCAGCCTCCATCACTTCCTCTGGCAGTTCATTCCATGCACCACCCTCTGCATGAAAACATTGCCCCTTATGTCTCTTTTATATCTTTCCCCTCTCACCCTAAACCTATGCCCTCTAGTTCTAGAATCCCCCACCTCAGGGAAAAGATCTTGTCTATTTACCCTATCCATGCCTCTCATGATTTTATAAAGTTCTATAAGGTCACCTTTCAGCCTCCGACGTTCCAATGAAAACAGCCCCAGTCTATTCAACCTGTTCCTATAGCTCAAATCCTCCAACCCTGGCAACATCCTTGGAAATCTTTTCTGAATCCCTTCCAGTTTCACAACATCTTTCCGATAGGAAGGAGACCAGAATTGCATGCAATATTCCAACAGTGGCCTAACCATTGTCCTGTACAGCCATAACATGACCTCCCAACTCCTGTACTCAATACTCTAACAAATAAAGGAAAGCATACCAAACGCCTTCTTCACTATCCTATCTACCTGCGACTCCACTTTCAAGAAGCTATGAACCTGCACTCCAAGATCTCTTTGTTCAGCAACACTCCCTAGGACCTTACCATTAAGTGTATAAGCCCTGCTAAGATTTGCTTGCCCAAAATGCAGCACCTCGTATTTATCTAAATAAAACTCCATCTGCCACTTCTCAGCCCATTGGCCTATCTGATCAAGATCCTGTTGTAATCTGAGTTAACTCTCTTCGCTGTCCACTACACCTCCAATTTTGGTGTCATCTGCAAACTTACTAACTATATCTCTTAAGCTGGCATCCAAATCATTTGTATAAATGGCAAAAAATAGTGGACCCTGCAACGATCCTTGTGGCACTCCACTGGTCCCAGGCCTCCAGTCTGAAAAACAACCCTTCACCACCCTCTATCTTCTACCTTTAAACCACTCTGTATCCAAATGGCTTGTTCTCCCTGTTTTCCAAGAGATCTAATCTTGTTCACCAGTCTTCCAAGGGGAACCTTGTCAACTGCCTTACTGAAGTCCATATAGATCACATCTATTGCTCTGCCCTCATCAATCCTCTTTGTTACTTCTTCAAATAAGTCAATCAAGTTTGTGAGACATGATTTCCCATGCACAAAGCCATGTTGCTTATCCCTAATCAGTCCTTGCCTTTCCAAATGCATGTAAATCCTATCCCTCAGGATTCCCTCCAACAACTTGCCCACCACTGATGTCAGACTCACTGGTCTATAGTTCCCCGGCTTGTCCTTACCACCTTTCTTAAACAGTGGCACCACGTTAGCCAACCTCCAGTCTTCCAGCATCTCACCTGTGACTATTGATGATATAAGTATCTCAGTAAGAGGCCCAACAATCACTTTCCTAGCTTCCCACAGAGTTCTAGGGTACACCTGATCAGGCCCCGGGGATCTATCCACTTTCATATGTTTCAAGACATCCAGCAGTTTCTCCTCTGTAATATGGACATTTTGCAAGATGTCACTGTCTATTTCCCTACATTCTATATCTTCCATATCCTTTTCCACAGTAAGTACTGATGCAAAATACTCGTTTAATATCTTCCCCATCTCCTGCGGCTCCACACAAAGGTTGCCTTGCTGATCTTTGAGGCGCCCTATTCTCTCCCTAGTTACCCTTTTGTCTTTAATGTATTTGTAAAAGCCCTTTGGATTCTCCTTAGCTTTATTTGCCAAAGCTATCTCATGTCCCCTTTTTGCCCTCCTGATTTCCCTCTTAAGTATAGTCCTACTGCCTTTATACTCTCCTAAGGATTCACTCAATCTATCCTGTCTATACCTTTCATATGTTTCCTTCTTTTTCTTAAGCAAATCAACAATTTTTTCAGTCATCCAGCATTCTCTATACCTACCAGCCTTCCCTTTCACCCTGACAGGAATATACTTTCTATGGACTCACTTTATCTCATTTCTGAAGGCTTCCCATTTTCCAGCCGACCCTTTCCCTGCGAACATCTGCCCCCAATCAACTTTTGAACGTTCTTGCCTAATACCGTCAAAATTGGCCTTTCTTCAGTTTAGAATTTCAACTTTTTGATATGGTCTATCCTTTTCCATCACTATTTTAAAACTAATAGAATTATGGTTGTTGAAACAGTTTTTTTCAAGTGGTGCTAATGTTCTTCTCAGGTTTGGCTGAATACAGTCAAATTATTGATGTAGACAACACAGCTGCGGTTTTGTTCCAGCGCTTTACTGGTTAATTGCTGAAGCATTTTTCATTCCAAAGAGCATCACTTTATATTTATAAAGTTCATCCGATATTACAACTGCTATTACTTCTTTGGCTCTGTCAGTCTAAGGAACTTGCCAATATCTTTTTATCAAGTCAATTTTTGTGACAAATCATGCTTATCCAATTCCTTCAACACAATCTTCCTGCTATGGAATGGGATATGAAACTGCCTTACAGACTCATAGCTGCACTTGTCAAAATGCACTGTAATATTAAAGTCCAAATATCTTTTGGCCAGTTCATCTTCCCAACTACTCCAATGAATGAAATATCTTTCACCTCCAAGGTGTGTAAATATAGGGTCTAAATGTAAATTTCTAGTTAAATCAAATCCTGCATTCAGATCAGAATTGTTCTCAGAGCTACTTCAATTTCTTTTTTATTTATTTTAAGCTTTTCTCTCTCAAAGTCTTGTTGTCTGTGATCTCAGTCTCTTCAAGATCAAGCTTTCTCAGTTCTGTTTCTCATTCCATTGTGCTTTTCATTTTATTCTCTTTATTCTGTAACTCAGATATTTTTATTCTCACTGAATTTTGGTATTTCTAACAATGCCACCTCAATTTCAAGCTTCCCTTCTTTTAATTCTAAGTGCTGCACAATTACTCACTGATATGAGAGCCACCTTTTATTTTTACCTTCAAATTATCTTCTAACTCTCTCAGTTAAGCCTTAGTTAGAAATTTCAAATCATCCACTGTTATTTCTTCTACTTCTGGAAAAGTCTTAACAGCGTTCAAAACCATTTTGAAATGTCAACCCTTGTCATAAACTTCACCACAACGTTCCTCTTTTATGTACTGTGCTCCGTGTATTCCTCTCCTCAAAACAGATCCCTCTTCAATTCAAAGAATTTCATCCTGCAAGAGTCCCCAGTTTGTTATCGATAATAGTAATAAGTAATAAGTAATAAGTCAGATCCCAAAATGAAATCTGGCTTGATTGATCACAAGTTAAATCTTTATAGTTAGTTACTGTGGTTGGTAGCCATTTCACATCATTTACTCAAAACTGGATCTTTTAAAATGAAAAAAAATTACAAGTTTTTTGTGTGAAAGCAAAACAACAGTTTAAAAACACCTGAACATAAACGGCAAAGCAAAGTTTCAGCCTGTTTCCTAGCACTGTCATTTTACAGATACTCAATCCCAGAGAAATGTTGCCCCATTTCAACTTCTTAATTTCTTATTTAAGTGAATATGTTCTAAATTATTGTCTCCAAATGACCTTCTGAACTCATTAAAAACATGTTACCTTCACAGAAATGAAACCACACATATTCCCCTATTTAAAATAAAGACAAGTCCCCAAGGAAAGTGAGAGATATCATATACCTATTATCATTGTTGTGGTTCTGTTCGCCGAGCTGGGAATTTGTGTTGCAGACGTTTCGTTCCCTGTTGAGGTGACATCCTCAGTGCTTGGGAGCCTCCTATGAAGCGCTTCTGTGAGGTTTCCTCCGGCATTTATGGTGGTTTGTCTCTGCCGCTTCCGGTTGTCAGTTCCAGCTGTCCGCTGCAGTGGCCGGTATGTTGGGTCCAGGTTGATGTGTTTGTTGATAGAATCTGTGGATGAGTGCTATGCCTCTAGGAATTCCCTGGCTGTTCTCTGTTTGGCTTGTCCTATAATAGTAGTGATGACAGCCAGACTACTACAATCACTGGGACTCATAACAGCACACAAACCAACAGCCATTCTCAGACAACAACTCACCAGGACAAAGGACCTGATACCCAGCATGAGCAAAACCAACATAGTGTACAAAGTCCCATGCAAGGACTCCACAAAACACTACAGGACAAACAGGAAGACAGCTAACGATCCGTATCCATGAACACCAACTAGCCACGAAACGACATGACCAGCTATCCTTAGTAGCCACACACGCAGGTGACAAGCAACATGAGTTCGACTGGGACAACGCTACTATTATAGGACAAGCCAAACAGAGAACAGCCAGGGAATTCCTAGAGGCATGGCACTCATCCACAGATTCTATCAACAAACACATTGACCTGGACCCAATATACTGACCACTGCAACGGACAGCTGGAACTGACAACCGGAAGCGGCAGAGACAAATCACTATAAATGCCGGAGAAAACATCACAGTAGTGCTTCACAGGAGGCTCCCAAGCACTGAGGATGTCACCTAGACAGGGGACAAAACATCTGCAACACAAATTCCCAGCTCGGTGAACAGAACCACAACAAATCTTCTCACAAACCTTGAACCTTTTATCATACATTACAGTGGCTACAATCGAAAAATACTCACTTGTTTGTAAAGTGCTTTGAGATGTCCTCAAATTGTGAAAAGTGCTGTATAAAATTCTTTATTCTCTTTCTGTGCTGGGTGCACTTAATATAGTTTAAATGCAAAGGCTTGTGTGGAGTTAGAGGTGGTTAATGTGAAGGGATATGACACCAATACAATACGTGCATGTTACTTTAGTGAATGGCTGATGTCATAGCCCAAACATCCTGAATTTCTCTGGAACTTCGGTACTCTGGAGTAGGAAGGTGACTGACGTTCAAAAGGTGTTATCAGCTTCTCTTTATCTGTCTACTTGGCTGTTCCAAAAAGGAAATTAATTCATTTTTTGCTGTTTAATGTTATGAATGTGGGTTTCATAAGTATAGCTTACAAATATTTATTCAGATTTTTGAAAGGTTTCTTTGGTTAGAAAGTGTGCTCGCGTGAATTGACAAATTGCAAAATAAGAATTGAAATGCAAATTGATGTTTCTTATTTGCTGTATTTTTCTCCACTCAGTATTACATTGAGTTGTGCAATGGGAGCTGAACAGTTTTGTCAGTTTCTGATATGGCAAATAGGGAGCTTTTACTAGCTAGATTGCACTTTTTAAATTTTGTGATGTGCTATGGGGGGTGGGGGTGAGGTGGGGAGGTGTCACTGGCAAGGCCAGAATTTGTTGCCCATTCCAAAATGCCCTTGAGAAGAAAGTGGTGAGTCTTCTGCTTGAATTGCTATATTCCATTTGGTGCACTTGCACCCACAGTGTTGTGAGAGAGGGAGTCCCAGTATTTTGATCCAACGATACTGAAGGAATAGGAATATACCTCAAACATTTGTTTTAACCGGCACCTTATGAACCAGCACTCTCCATAAACCGGCAAAAAATTATATACCTGAAATATTAGAGGTTTACTGTACTCTCGCAATCTCTGCAATGTCTGAGCAGATGTTGATGGTGCAAGAGCGAAGGCTGTCTGCCAGTAAGGTTATTTAAGGCAAAGTTGTCCAATTGTTTAAATAATTTGTGCTGTAACAGCGATGTGTATTCTGCCTGCATTACATATCTGTTACTCGGTGTGTGTTTTTACATTGATTATGTGGATTTCTTGATCAAAACAGTTTTTTGATCAACTGACACACACCAAATGCCATGGGTGCCAGTTAATAGAAACTTTGCTGTAATTCCAAGTCTGGATGGTGATTGGCTTGGAGGGGAACTTGCAGACAATGGTGCTCCCATGTATCTGCTGCCCTTATCCTTCTCAGTGGTAGAGGTCAGGAGATTGCAAATGCTGTTGAAGGAGTCTCAGTGATTTGCTGCAGCAGATGTACAAATAAGGGATTAAATGGCTGTCGGAAGTTACCATTGTGACATTGTTTCTGATGCCAACTACCTTAGGTAAATTAGTCACATTCAGAATTAAAAATGGACTACAAGCAACATGTTAAAATGTATGTGGAGAAAGTGAGGACTGCAGTGCTGGAGATCAGAGTTGTGAGTGTGGAGCTGGAAAAACACAGCAGGTCAGGCAGCAT
Organism: Chiloscyllium punctatum; assembly: GCF_047496795.1. Taxonomy (NCBI): domain Eukaryota; kingdom Metazoa; phylum Chordata; class Chondrichthyes; order Orectolobiformes; family Hemiscylliidae; genus Chiloscyllium; species Chiloscyllium punctatum. The sequence continues at coordinate 74,580,965 of NC_092746.1, forward strand.
CCGAGGAGCAGGACAATTGACAATCGAATCGACATCAGAATCGACAAACTCTGATGAAGGGTTTATGCCCAAAACATTAATTCTCCTGCTCCTGAAATGCTGCCTGATCTGCTGTGCTTTTCCAGAACTACACTCTCGAAAATTAAAATGTATGTAACTGAATACATAGGTGGGAGGAGTAGCAACTGTCAGCTATCAGGTACCCTCTCCCTTTTCTTGCCTCTGATCTCTGATCCATGAGTATGCATCATCCCTCCACATCCTGACTCCTCCCCCTTCACTTACCTGAAGGTTGCTATGACCTCAGCAGCAATTGGCAATCAGACTTTGCTGGCTTATAAATGTTTTCTTGTTGGAAATGAGGGCCTAGGGGACCTAAATTTGTCTTGTTGAGGCAGTGGACAACAGACATGAGCTGGAGCAAAGTTTCAGTACAAAATGTTGACAATTAAGTTGTAGTGCTATGAAGTAAATAATCATGATTTCCGCTATTTCCGATACAGTAAGTCAATCAAAGGGATGATGATGTTGCATAATGCAGGGACAAACCTGAAATAGTTTTCTTTTAATTTAACAAATATATGAGATGGAATTTTGAATTGAATTATTGTTATTTCTCAGATTTTCAAGTGAGTGAGTACCACAGCACAACGTATCATTCTTATCTTTGTGGTCCATGTATTCAATTCCCTTCACAAAGCATTTCATATTATAGCATCTAAATAAAGATTGCTTCATAATATTGGACCCAAAAGGAACATTAGATTAGCAATTTAGGATTTACACTGTTATCAGGTCACTTGTATTGCTGAATTACAAGAGATTCATCAGATTGTGTACATTAGAGAATTGATTTTATGAATGCATGATCACTTCAGTGTTGAACTATTATTACCATTAGGCATGATCTTCTGCATACATGACTTTGAATTTTTCTCCAGACTACTTGTCTGCATTTTATCACTGTCCATATTCTCTATTTCCAAGAGCAAGCTCCTCCAGTAGCATCTTGAACAGTGTAAATCCCTGCCAAGTTCTTTTTGTGGACAACAGGTGAATAATAAATGCTTCCTCCTAACAACCAAAGGTACTCAATTATTGCCAATAACTTGGATCACTTGACTGAAATTGAATGGCAGTGGCTCTAGAATAATTGTGCTGCATTTGTGCCACAAACCTGGCCCACCACTATTTTTTGCTGGGACCTTCTGTTAGCTGACTGAGGCACATGCCTGAATTACGTAGTTATTTCATTATGGCCTAAAAACCACATTTCCATGATGTTCATAGGGCTCTGATGAAATGTTGCGAACAGTTGAGCAGAGCATGCAATAGCTTGCAAAACAGAAAGAATGAAACCTCTCTGGTGTTATTTCTGTGGGGACAGGAGTGGATCAGTAACAATATGATTGAACAGAAAAGATGGCGGTAGTTATTTACATCAAAGTTTGAAAACATCAGTGCAAACATTCCCATTGACTTTATGTCTGCTAGGGCTCTTTGATGTCACATTTAGTCATCAACAGATGATTGGCCTAGGATGTATGCCAAGTGTAGGAGGTTGGGTGTCAAACCATCGAAGATACATATCACATGAAACTTAACTAAAGATGTTTGTGAGAGCAGGACCTGGCAGGAATCCCATGATAACATAATCTACTTGACCGCACTTGCTATCGTTAAAGCAGAGCTCAATAGCACAAGATGCTGAATTCTTAAGTTCGATTCGTACTGATTCACACAGCAGTGGGGATGTGGATCACCATGGTATTGTGCCGTAGTGCACATGTCTGCAGCTTCCTTGACTGGTACATTAGTAAATGGACTAGAAATTTCAAATCAACACATTAACATTGCATTGCCCTGTATGGACAAATGTGAAAGAACTCTTCACCATTTATATGAAAATTTGCTCAAAACAGGTTGTATTTGTTTACCCAGCTATTTGTTAGTTCAGAACCTGTATTGGATAAAATAGACAGTATAAAGACTCGTTACTTTGTGTGTCTGAGATAGCCTATATATATGCAGACGCAGTGAGCTGTGAGGACAAACCCTATCACCCCATCATTGCTCTTACATAAATCTTTCAAGCACTTAGTAGGGCTTGCTTTTGAGCTAGTCTGTTCAGGTGTACTGAACAGCAGGTACAATGGATATGAATTTGGACTTATTATTAAGAACAGTGTGCATTTTGTTAATCATACTCATGCTTGTTAAGAATGACTATTTATATCTGTTTGCTGGTGCAGCCATGCTCTGTTTCATTTTTAAAGGTAATACTCTGACTAATCAGAGTAAATATGCTAGTTTAAATTCAATCTATATTTGGCAGTTAACTGTCAGTCATCATGTAACTGGTTTAGTCTTTAATCAAAGTCCACTTGCCAATGAATCAGCATTCTCTATTCATGCAGTACAAAAAAATTGTTTTCCTTTACATTGATACTTCTTGCAAAATATCCTGATGGGTGCAAAGCAATTTGGGTGGAACTGAGAAATAAGAAAGGGATGATTACCTTATTGGGATTGTATTTTAGACCCCCCCTCCAAATAGTAAGAGGGAAATTGAGAAACAAACTTGTAAGGAGATCTCAGCTATCTGTAAGAATAATAGGGTGGTTATGGTAGGGAATTTTAACTTTCCAGACATAGACTGGGACTGCCATGGTGTTAAGGGTTTAGATGGAGAGGAATTTGTGAAGTGTGTACAATATTTTCTGATTCAGTATGTGGATGTACCTACCAGAGAAGTGGAAAAATTGGCCTACTCTAAGGAAATAAGGCAGGGGAGATGACCAAGGTGACATTGGGGGAGCACTTTGGGGCCAGCGACCATAATTCTATTAGATTTAAAATAGTGATGCAAAAGGATAGACCAGATCTAAAAGTTGAAGTTCTAAATTGGAAAAAGGCCAATTTTGACAGTATTAGGCAAGAACTTTCAAAAGCTGATTGGAGGCAGATGTTCGCAGGTAAAGAGACGGCTGGAAAATGGGAAGCCTTCAGAAATGAGAGAATGAGAGTTCAGAGAAAGTATATTCCTGTTTGGGAGAAAGGAAAGGCTGGTAGGTATAGGGAATGCTGGATGACTTAAAAAATTGAGGGTTTGGTTAAGAAAAAGAAGGAAGCATATGTAAGATCGAGTGAATCGAGAAGAGTATAAAGACAGCAGGAGTATACTTAAGAGGGAAATCAGGAGGGCAAAAAGGGGACATGAGATATCTTTGGCAAATAGAAATAAGGAGAATTCAAAGTATTTTTACAAATACATTAAGGACAAAAGGGTAACTAGGGAGAGAAAAGGGTCCCTCAAAGATCAGCAAAGGCGCCTTTGTGTGGAGCCGCAGGAGATGGGGAGATATGAAACGAGTATTTTATATCAGTATTTACTGTGGAAAAGGATATGGAAGATATAGAATGTAGGGAAATAGATGGTGACATCTTCAAAAATGTCCATATTACAGAGGAGGAAGTGCTGGATGTCTTGAAACGCATAAAGGTGGATAAATCTCAGGAGTACCTGAGAACTCTGTGGAAAGCTAGAGAAGTGATTGTTGTGTCTCTTGCTGAGATATTTGTATTATCAATAGTCACAGGTGAGGTGCCGGAAGACTGGAGGTTAGCTAACGTGGTGCGACTGTTTAAGAAGGGTGGTAAGGGCAAACTAGGGAACAATAGACCAGTGAGCCTGATGTCGGTGGTGGGCAAGTTGTTGGAGGGAATCCTGGGGGACAGAATGTACATGCATTTGGAAAGGCAAGGACTGATTAGGGATAGTCAACATGGGGAAATCATGCCTCACAAAGTTGATAGAGTTTTCTGAAGAAGCAACAAAGAGGATTGATGAGGGCAGAGCGGTAGATGTGATCTATATGGACTTCAGTAAGGCATTTGACAAGGTTCCCCATGAGAGACTGGTTAGCAAGGTTAGATCTCATGGAATACAGGGAGATCTCACCTTTTGGATACAGAACTGGCTCAAAGGTAGAAGACAGAAGGTGATGGTGGCAGAAATGGCAAGCAGGAGGGTTCAGGTGAGAATTTGAGAGGTACAGAGCTGGAGGTGGGAAGCAGCAAGCAAGGTTAGGTTATTGGAAAGATATCGCTGTTCCTTCACTGTAACTGGGTCAAAATCCTGGAATTCCCTCCTTAAGGGCATTGTGGGTCAGCCTACAGCATGTGAATTTCACTGGTTCAAGAAGACAGCTCACCACATTGTCTCAAGAGCAACTAGAGACGATCAATAAAATGATGACCAGCCAGCGATGTTCATGTCCCACAAGTGAATAAAATATAACAAAATTCACATACACATGGATGGAAAAAAAAAGAGGGAATGTTGGCCATCATTGACCAGAAACTGAACTGGACCTACCACATAACCACAGTGGCTACCAAAAGCTGACCAGAGTATAGGAAATCTGCGGAGAGCAAATCCATTCCCAACTCCCAAGCTTGTTATTCACTATCTGAAGCACAAATCAGTAGTGTGATGGAGTACTGTATACTTGACCAGATGACTGCAGTTTCTACAACGCTCAAAAAGCTTGGCACTATCCAGAGTAAAGTAACTCATTTTATTGGCATTGTATCCTTCAACTTGAACATTTACTCCCCAAACAGCAGTGCACAGTGGCAAACAGTGTGCTGGCATTAGATGCCGTTAAACAAAGAGAAGTGTTAGGTGATACATTTTGGGAAGAGGAATGTGGAGATATCGTACAAAATAAGGAGGATAACTCCAAAATGGGTGCTGGAGCAGAGGGACCTAGATGCAAATGTCATTAAAGGTGGCAGGACAGATTGAAAAAGCAGTTAATAAAATATATAGTATCTAAGGATTTTTTAATGATGCATAGAGTAGAGGAGCAAAAAGGTGAATTTGAACTTATCTAAGACAGTAGTTCAGGCTCAGCTGGAATATTGCATCCAGTTCTGGGTATTGGATTGAATACACTTTAGGAAGGATTTGACATTAATGAAGAGAGTGAAGAAGAACTTTATGACAGTGTTTGCAGAGGTGACACATTTCAGTTATAAAGAGAAGATAATAAAGAAAGAAGCTGTGACTGTTCTGCTAGAAGAGAAGGCTGAAAGGAATTCTGATTGAGGCCACAGATTTAAATGAAATTTTAAAAGAATCAAAACTGGAAGGAGGCAAAAGTATTACACAAAGCAAGTGGATAGTTTCTACAATGCACTGTCTGAGATTGTGTGGAAGCAAGAAGCTTCTCAGGGACAATTCGAGATGAGCATGAAATGCTATCTGGTCAATGATGCCCACATTCTCTGAGTGAATAACTTGAATAAATTAAGCAATAATTGTGACAGCTTATATGTTGCTTTTAATAAAACTGTTCGGTAGTTTTATGGCATTCCCCATAGCCTTTCAGTGAGTTTCCTTTGATTCTGAAGTTATGATAGATATTTTATTGTAGCCACTGAGCTACAGGAAATAATATGGATTTCTGTTTGAAACTTGAGCAGTTCTACTATATGTGATTTGTGCATTTAATAACATACATCAGTTCAAAGTGAATGAGAATGTGTCCATTGGAGAGATACTTGCCACTGAACGTGAAAGAAATATGGGTTAAATACTAAAACTAACAGCTGGCATTCCAATGTGTAGTTTCACAGTTAGTAGTAGAACAAACCAGTTCCTCAAAGAAACTTCATTTAACTTAGTCCTGTTTTGAAGTTATAACATAAATTATTGAACAAGTATAACTCAAGACAGTCATCTTTTATTTATTTTGGAGTTACAAAGTCACTAATGTATCTTGATAGTGCAATCAATTTTGTGTTAAGATCAATCAAGCAACGAAATCACAACAAGTTGATAATAGGGCTGCTCCACAGAGGATGCGTAAATGAAATGTGTTGCTGTTTCTTCTTTAGTTGATTTGACATCTCTAAAACCAAAGTAACAGATGGTTGACTGAAGCCCACTACATCTTCCATCTGTATCCTGACATGAAATGTGACAGACAGTACCCCAAAGCATCAAGCATTTGGAGTTCCATTGGACTTATGTTCTATGATAAGGAATGTTTCCAATAGATGATGCCAGAATTTTTTTTTGGACATTTGGTTTAGCAATTGCTATATACACAAACAAGTGTTTCAGTTTTTTTTTGTCGGATTGTTGATTTAGTGAGAGTCAGCCAGTTCAACTGTAATATTTCCTAAATGTGAATTAAGTTCACTAAGCTGTTAAATTTACTGTGAAGGTGCAACTTCAATGATTGATGCAGCTCTCTGTTACTTCATCCAGGTAGTCATCCATCATATGTAAGCATGAATAGAGTGTCAGCAGGCAATGTGAATGCGGAGGGTGCAACATCCTGTCTTCTCTTGCCATTGACATAGATGCACCTCCAGCAGGGATCACTAGTGGCATTTAGGAGTGTGAAAGTTTTCTTCTTGTTTGCCAAAAAGCCACAGGATCCAATATTAAAGCTTCAGTTATGCTTCAATTCAGATCAATTAATTCAGCAGGATAGGACCGAAGCTGACATTTGAATACACCTTTATACAATTTTAGTTTTAAATCCACTCTAGGATATGAGAACTAGAATTAAGGCTGATCTCCTGTACAGTACTGAGAGAAAGCATTACCATTGATAGGATTTGTTGAACTGAGGCTCAGGTGGTAGAGGAAGAAGATCCTCTGGCACCATTTTGAAGAAGAGAAATGGCACTATCGCCAGCATTTTACTGATGTTAACTCCTTATGGTCCATTGCACTGGCTACTCTTTGAAATTGTCTGCATACACTTGCATCTTATTGGGTAGTTTGCTGTACAGGGAACTTAGAAATTGTCCCTTTATTGTATATGCATTAATGAATCTTGTGTTTTTAAATGTTGATGGCCTTCACTACTTTATGCTGAAGAAGAGTTCAGTAATATCAAGGGACCTGTGATGAGTCCGTTGTCACTGTTATCAGCTTGTGAGAAAATATTCATGCAGGAGAACAATCTTCTGGAAACAATTTAGTTGCAGAAGGTGGGACTTACCAGACAAAACAACAACTGATTTGTAAACTAGGCTAACCCATCTTAACTCATGTCTGTTAGTTTAGTGGGATTGTGCTCAATAATGACCAAAGTCGGTGGGTGGCGAGAAACGCCTCTTTATTGACCATTTGCAATGGCACAGTTCAAGGCGGCGATGGAATCCAAAGTACAGTTTTATATTAGCCTCTTTTATATGCAGTTTTTACATACATTAAAATTTTAACATAATGGTGTCTCATAATTGTATCTATTGAACACAAATTTGCATGACAGGTATCCTGGGGAAGCAGGAGATAATTTAAGCACTTGCTAAATGCTGGATGTTACTCCTGGTAGGATTAGAATGTTTGGGTTTGCAAACTAAGAATTGTTAGTCCTTCTGTCTTTCAAGTTAGTATTGTTAGTAAAAATACCACACCTACATGATCTAACTCAGTGAGAAATAAAAGTACAGAGGATATAGAAATTAAACTGATCACCTGCAACTGGGTTGTGAGAATTCATCTACTGTTGCTGGTTTTTTGACAGTTCCTACACATCCATGCAGTTTCACAGGAGCGCTGTTTTAATGGTAAGTCTCTTAAAGGGGATAGTGGCCGTATTTAATATGTACTTAAAAAGTATAAATCCAGACATTAGTATAAGATGGTAGTCCTAAATAAAAGCTATAAATAAGTAGTTACAGAAACATATAGTGTAAAAGGAAATTTCAGAGATAAACTACAGCAGACTGTAGGGACATACTGGTAGAGGACCCTGTTTGATGTCCTGCAGCCTATTCAGGTCCCAAGAGACGGTTACTAAGGGATAATTGATATTATAATCTTTCCATAATTTTGAGTGAGTTATGGAGATATGATGATGGGGATGGTATTGTTTTGATTAGGTGAAAGTATTAACACATACTCAGGGGTAGCCTTTGATACAGAAACAGGCGTAAACACTGCTTGCAGCCATGGTCCTGATAAGAATCGAAAGGTGTAAAGAAACAGTAATGGCTTGACAGCCTAGGAAGGGATGTTTAATTTAGTTTATCTTGTAAGATAAAAGCACGGTTTTATGAATGAATGAATAGAAATGTGGTGTAGTTAACATAGAGTCCTTGTGAGTGAGTTAATAAAGAGAATCATAGTACAATATCTCACAGTTTCTTATCCCTCATTGCATCAAATGTTTGTTATCGTTGGCCTTATTACTCCTGAAAGCTTCAATATGCCCTGAATCCAGAACATACTCTTTGACCTTCCAATTCCTATTTGCTGTGGGATCACTAGATTTTATGCTTTACCATACTGCTATACCTTGACAATTCCATTTAACACTCATTACTCAAACCACTCTGTTTCTGACCTTGAAAAGCCTTCTTAAAATCTACCTGGTTGACCACACTTCCTAGTTTCTCACCCTCCTGCTTTCAGCCTGAACTGATTTTTAAAGGGAATTTATCATTAATTTGCAGTTATTAATATATAAAGGACCTTTTAATGAATTTATTAAATTATTAGATATCCTTTACGTAGTTGCATTAATGTCATTTCTTTATTTCTTACAATATGTTATTAATGCAAACTATTTTCAAGAGATTGTGTACGTTTCAGCCAGTCATTAGGAATACTAATGGCAAGTCTGGTTAATTTCTCATCTGCATTGCTCAGTATCACATTGAAGATGATGTTGAAAAATGCTTTTATTTACGAAGAAAAAGGTTAAACTGAAATATGCCCCATGATTTTCCATGATGTTGCTAATCCAATGCAAATGATCAGAATGTGGGAGTTTTTTTTAACACTGAAACCTGTTATGAACAAGTATGATTTTGAATTTTTCATACCCTTTGCTGCCGAGTGACCTGAAGCACTCAATCCATTCGACTGTTGGTTTTCACAGATGTATTGCAGTGACAGCAGATGCTACTCAAACATGAAAACTTCCACTTGATGACACTTCCTGTACTGAATGTTGTTGAGGACATGGGAAGGACATAACTCAACTGGAGCTCCTACATGATGTACATTCAATAGGATTGAAGTGTTATGCTATTCATTTATTTCTGAGACAAATAACCACATTTTTTGTTCTAACCTGCTGCCTTAATTTACAGAAAAGACACAGCAGGAACACTCACCAATTGACCACCAATCTACAATCCTGGATCATCACCCCGTGCTCACTTTTGTTATTGTTCTTGGGCCTGCTTATACATACTGCAGAATACTCTTGTCCCTTCCTCTCACATTCTGCCTTTTCTCCCATTCTGTTTATGCTAAGGTTATGACTAACTACTTGATGTCGTTAGGTTACAGGCAGACTAAGTTAAAGGTTTGAAACACAGAAAGAAACTGCTGGTGAAACTCAGTAGATCTGGCTGTGTCTGAAGTGAGGAAAGCAGAGTTTACATTTAGAGTTTGGTGACTCTTCATCAGAACTTTAAGTCACCAAGTGTTGCTGAACAAAGAGACCTTGGAGTAGAGGTTCATAGCTCTTTGAAAGTGGAGTCACAGGTAGATAGGATAGTGAAGAAGGCATTTGGTATGCTTTCCTTTATTGGTCAGAGTATTGAATACAGGAGTTGGAAGGTCATTTTGTGGCTGTATAGGTCATTGGTTAGACCACTGTTGGAATATTGAGTGCAATTCTGGTCTTCTTCCTATTGGAAAGATGTCTTGTGAAACTGGACAGGGTTCAGAAAAGATTTACAAGGATGTTGGAGGATCTGAGCTACAGGGAGAGGCTGAACAGGCTGGGGCTGTTTTCCCTGGAGCTTCGGAGGCTGAAGGGTGACCTTATAGAGGTTTACAAAATTATGAGGTGCATGGATAGGGTAAAAAGGCAAAGTCTTTTCCTTGAGGTCAGGGAGTCCAGAACTAAAGGGCATAGGTTTAGGGTGAGAGGGGAAAGATATAAAAGAGACCTAAGGGGCAACGTTTTCACACAGAGGGTGGTACGGGTATGGAATAAGCTGCCAGATGAAGTGGTGGAGGCTGGTACAATTACAAAGTTTAAGAGGCATTTGGATGGGTATATGAATAGGAAGGGTTTGGAGGGATATGGGCCGGATGCTGGCAGGTGGGACTAGATTGGGTTGGGATATCTGGTCAGCATGGATGAGTTGGACCGAAGAGTCTGTTTCCATGCTGTACATCTCTATGACTCTATGCTGCCAGATCTGCTGAATTTAGCCAGTAATTCAATTTTGTTTTCAGATCTGTAGCATCCATAGTTCTTTGTTTGCTTTATGTTAAAGATTCATCTATAACACAGCCAATGCATCTGTTAGAGGCAGAAACAGTACATCCTCCACCTTGATACTGAATTTCCACTTACACCAAATTCTTGACTTTTTCATGCTATTTTGTGTCAGTCAGCTTTTGAGCACAGGAGATATTATTCCATATAGTACAACTTATTTGAGCCATAACCTACAGCTACTGATGTAGCTTTCTCTAAAGGGGTGTGTGCTGAAAAATGTGTTGCTGGAAAAGTGCAGCAGGTCAAGCAGCATCAAAGGAGCAGGAGAGTCAACGTTCCTGAAGAAGGGCTTATGCCCGAAACTTCGATTCTCCTGCCCCTCTGATGCTGCCTGACCTGCTGCACTTTTCCAGCAACACATTTTTCAGCTCTGATCTCCAGCATCTGCAGTCCTCACTTTCTCTAAAGGTGTGTGTGTGTGTTTCAGTGATACTGAAAGAGTGAATCCTTAAGCAGTGAATGGTAGCCCCATTACAGAGTCAAAAGGATCTGAGACAATGAAACCAATTTACATTTTGATTTATTTTATTCAACTTATTTATCGTTATGTGTACTTGTTTCATGTATTTGTTACAAATACAGTGAAAAGTGTGGTGTAATGTTGCATTCTCTGGTGCCATCTTAAAATACAGAAAATAAACTAGGACATAGAATATAAAGGTTGAAAACAAAGAAATAAAGTTAGATGTTCAACTTTACAGTCCATCTTGTTAAGTGCTTAGCCATGGGCCTGGATCCGGGCTCTTCCACCCTGATGCTGAGGCTAACATCAGCACGAAGCAGTTGGCCAGCCTTAAGTTCCTCCACCATTCAGCCACTGCTGGAATAGAGTCACCACTCTTTGGTGCCATCTTGTCTGCACCTACATTGCTGCTGCCATGGGTCTGTGCTGGGCCAATCTCGGCAAGGCAGCCTCTGTTGATGATGCTATAAAACAGGCTATTCCGGGTTCATTTGAATAGTTTTGGAAGCTACAGATAGAAGTTTAAAAAACTAAAGAACCAACCTGGACAAACTTACGTCCGGGTCCCAGGCTCAATCATCTTCGGCTACTTCATTATAACTTTCCCTCAGTCATGAGATCAGAAATGGGGCTATTCACTCATGATTGCTCATTGTTCAGCACCATTTGCAACTCTTTAGCTACTAAAGCAGTCCATGATATCCAGGTTTAGTTTGAGAAATGGTAATTAATATTAAGAACAACAAGTGCCAGGCAATAACAATCTCCAACAAAAGAGAATCCAAACATTTCCCTTTGATGCTGAGTCACTGAGGCCCTTACTATCAACATCCTGGAGGAAACCATTGACCAGAAACTGAATTGGATTAGCCATATAAATACTAAGGCTCCAGAAGCAAATCAAAAGCTATACTGCAGCAAGTAATTCATCTCCTGACTCCCCAAATCCTCCCCACAATTATTAAGGCACCAGTGAGGGGTTGGTGGAATACTCCTCTTGTGCCTGGATGGGTGTAGCTCCAATATCACTCAAGAAACCTGACAATATCCAGGTTAAAGCCACCCATTTGATTGGCACCACATCCATAAATGCTCCGTGGCAGCAGAATGTATCATCGACAAGAAGCACTGCAGAAATTCACCAAGGCTCCTTGGACAGCACCTTCCAAACACATGGCCACTTATATCTACATGGACAAGGATAGCAGATACATGGGAACGCCGCCACCTACAGTTCCCCTCCAAGCCATGACTTAGAAATATATCGATGTTCCTTCATTGTCACTGGGTCAATTCCCTTTAATGACATCGCGGGTCTGCCTACAGCACATGGACTGCAGCGGTTCAAGAAAGGAGCTCATTGTCACCTTCTTCAGGGCAGCTAGATGTGGGCAATAAATATTTCCCCAGCTAGTGTCACCCACATCCTATGAAAATTAAGAAACAAACCTGTATTGAATTTGAAAGGGTTAATCAAAGAAATTTTGAGAGGTGGATATGAGCAATAGGCATTGAAGCCATGGTATAAAGCTCTCAGATAGATTATTCTCTCAGATGAACTTAAAAAATGCACAGTGTTTCCAAACATGAACCCATGTTGAAGACCAGAGGCTTGCAACTGCAAGACAGACTGTTGTAATGGCTAATGCTTATGTGCTGATCCATGAAACTAAACCTTATTTTTTTTCTGTTACCCTCACAAACCTGAGAAGGATAGAAGGTGAGAGAGTGAAAGGAAGGCAAATAACCAGGGTAAAGAAGGGACAGCTGGAAATGCCCCAAGGTCTCCTCCTCAGATCAGAAAGCAACATACTGAGAGTGCAAGGTTAAATTGAAGGTCGCAGCATTTCCACCTTTATTCAGAATGCTGCAGGTTGTAAGGGAAGCCCATGAACTTATTAGAGTTTGGAAGGGTGAGTCCAAAATAGAATGCAAAAGGAAAATACCAACAGTCAATTTGAAGCTTTAACTATAGCCAGGAAACCAACTATTAACAATAACTGTGAATGCAGAAAAGGTGCAGTTTAGAGAAATAAAGACATTTTTTGTCAAAGGGAAGAAAAACCCTTTTTCTTCAAATGATGGTGCTAAACCATATCTATATTAAAGTTTTATTTAAACTCTTGCTGGAGAAAGATAGCTTTCCCCCCAGAGAGAGTAATACAAGTCAAAGTGGAGTGGATATCTCAGTCCCATTGCATAAACTGCAAATAGAGTATGATTTGTTGTCTGAAGCAGTGGTAAGAGGAATTGTTAAAAACATTACCATGAATGACGTTAACTTACTCTGAGGGAATGATACCATTCAAGTAAAGGTTTTGGCTTCACTCATAATCAGCAAAGAGTGAAAGCGGTTAAGAAAAACACAATAATCTCAAAACAGATTCTAGATATTGTCCTATTGTGTGTAGTGACCAGATCAATGACTAAACCAAGTCCATCACCAAAGGTTAACACATTACACAAGCAAATTAGATTAGATTAGATTAGATTACTTACAGTGTGGAAACAGGCCCTTCGGCCCAACAAGTCCACACCGCCCCGCCGAAGCGTAACCCACCCATACCCCTACATCTACATCTACATCTATCCCTTACCTAACACTACGGGCAATTTAGCATGGCCAATTCACCTGACCTGCACATCTTTTGGACTGTGGGAGGAAACCGGAGCACCCGGAGGAAACCCACGCAGACACGTGGAGAACGTGCAAACTCCACACAGTCAGTCGCCTGAGGCGGGAAATGAACCCGGGTCTCTGGCGCTGTGAGGCAGCAGTGCTAACCACTGTGCCGCCCACAAATGTTAGAGAAGCTGAAATTTTCTTTAAAGAAGGAGATAATTCACAGGAAATATTTGGCTCAACTTCATTAATTGAGGCTCTGATTATAGATCCAGAAAAATAAGTCAGACCAAAGAACTCCCACTGAAGCTGAGGGTGAAGGGGCTTCCGAGTGCTATTACAAACAGAGTCATGAAGACACCCTGACATACCTGGAAATGAGGAAAGGACAGTTGTTTATCAGTTAGTGGCACTGCTCAAATACCGTAAGGAGATATTGCAAGTAGCACCTGATATTCCTTTGGTAGGACATGTATGAGTATGGAAAACACAAACATCACTAAACAGGTATTTGACCTGGCCAAGATTTCTTAATGATGTAGAGTGGTTCTGTAAAACATATCAAACCTGTCACTAATGTCCATCAGGGAAGGAAATCTTCCATCCTCAGCTGGCCTGGCCTACATGTGTCTCCATTGTGGTTGACTCTCAACTGCTCTCTGAAATGGCTTAGCAAGCCACTCAGTTGTATCAATTGTAAAAGTTGCGCAGACCACCAGGCACCAGGAAAAACAACAACAAAAACAGCCCTGTTGACCCTGCCAATCCTCCTCACTAAGACCTGGTTACTAGTGCCAAAATTGGGATAACTGTGTCACAAACTAGTCAAAAACAGCTTGACAAAGTGATACTCAGCGAATCATACCTCACGTGCAATATCCCAGACATCACCACTACCTTTCCTGAGTACATCCTGTCCCACTGGCAGGTCAGACCCAGCAGAGGATGGTGGCACAGTGTATCAGGAGGATGGGAGGTGTCTTTGGAGTCCTCAACATTGACTCCAGACCTCATGAAGTTACATGGCTTCAGGTTAAACATGGGCAAGAAAACCTCCTGCTGATTACTACATACTATCCTCCTTCAGCTAATGAATCAATACTCCTCCATGTTGAACAAAACTTGGAGGAAGCACTGAAGGTGGCAAGGGTGAAAAATGTACTCTGGATGGGGGGATTTCAATGTCCATCACCAAGAGTCACTCAGCAGCAGCACGACTGATCAGGCTAGTCGGTTCCTAAAGGACATAACTGCTAGACTGGCTCTGAGGCAGGAGCTGAGGGAAGCAAAAGAGGGACACAACATACTTGACCTCATCCTCATCAATCTGCTGGTTTCAGATGCATCTATCTATGACAGTATCAGTAAGAGTGACTGTCCTTGTGGTGTTTAAGTCCTGCATTCACATTGAAAATTGCCTGCATTGTGTTGTGTGGCACTATCACTGTGCTAAATGGGACAAATTTTGAACAGATCCAGCAACTCAAGATTAGGCACCCATGAAGCACTAGGGCCATCAACTTCAGCAGCATTGTGATCCAACACAATCTGAAAACTCATGGCCTGGTATATCCTCCAATCAACCATTACCATCAAGTCAGGGGGTCAACCCTGGATCAAAGAAGAGTGCAGGAGGACATGCCAAGACCAGCACCATTCCTAAAAATGAAGCATCAACATGGTGAAGCTATCAAACAGGGCTACTTGCATGCCAAACAGCATAAGCAGCAAGTCTTGGCAGAGTTAAATGACAACTAATGGCTCAGACCTAAACTCTGTAGTCCTGCCACATTCAGTTGTGAATGATGGTAGACAATTAAACAAGTCATTGGAGGAGGAGGAGGAGGCTCCACAAATGCCCCCATCCTCAAATGATGGAATAGCCCAACAGATCAGTGCAAAAGTTAAAGCTGAAGCATTCCTAGCAGTCTTCAGCCAGAAATGCTGGATGGATGATCCAACTTAGCCTCATCTAGTTGTCCCCAGCATCACAGATGCTAGTCTTCAGCCAGTTTGATTCATTTCACATGATATCAAGAAACAGTGCAAAGGCTGTGGACCCGGACAACATTTTGGCAACAGTACTGAAGACTTGTGCCCCAGAATTTACTGCTTCCCATCAAAGCTGTTTCAAAGCAGTTATAACACTAGGATCTATAATGTAGATAATTGCCCAAGTATATCCTGCACACAAAACACAGATCAAATCCAACACTGGCCACCCCATCAGTCTACTCTTGATCAACAGTGATGGAAGGAATCATTAACAGTTCTCTCAAACAACATGTGCTTAACAATAAACTGCTCACTCATGCTCAGTTTGAGTTTTGCAAGGGCCACTTAGCTCCTGATCTCATTATAGTCCTGGTTCAGACAAAAGTGTGGTGAGAATGAGTGCTGTTCACATCAAGGCCACATTTTTTCGAGTATGGCATTAAGAGGCCTTAGAAAAACTAGTGTCAATGGAAAATCTCTCCACTGGTTAGATTCACACCTAACACAAAGGAGGATGGTTGCGGTTGTTGGGGATCAGTCATCTCAGCTCCAGGATATTTCTACAGGAGCTCCTACAGTGTCTTAGGACCAATCATATTCAGCTGCTTTTTCAATGACCTTCCCTCCATCCTAGGGTCAGAAGTGGGGATGTTTGCAGATGATTACACAACGTTCAGCACCATTCTCAGCTCCTTTTTAAAAATAATTTTCGGGATAAGCGATAAAAGCTGGCCCAACTAGCAACACCTACATCCCATGAATGAATATGAAAAAGCACGTGCAGACAGTTCTGTCTTGGCACAACTGGATTATTCACCACTTCAATTTTCTATTCAACTCTGAGCCAAGCTGCTGACGTCATATCATCGCCCCACAAAGACTATCTATATGCACCTTGGTTTCTAACTCAGACAGGCTTTGGCTGAAGCTCCTGTCCCAGCCTTTATTTCCTTCAGGCTATTTTAATACTCAAACAAAAACAAAATATTTGGATGCTGGAAATAGGAAATAAGAATGGAAAATGCTGCAAACACTTAGCAGCTCAGACAGCAGATAATTTGGTTTGAAGTTAGCTGTCATTGTTGTTTTACTGCAACACTGCAAAATGTATTTCCTACAAACTTTAAGCTGCTTGATAACTTGTTTTTCTACTTTGGCCTAGAGTTCTATATGGTTGTGGCTGAAGGTGGTAAATTCTTCAAATGATAGTAAGTGCTAAAGTCATTTTCACAATTGATAGCAGAGGAAAACAAATCTGACCCATTATGTGTCTTGGAACTGACAAATTGCCCATTTGGACAAATAAACATTGCAAACCTTGTTTATTGACTGTAATGGTACCTTTCTGCTAACCTATCTGTTTTGGGGCTTTTATGCTCTACAATCATTTTGCAGATTTTTTTGTTGTCCACTTCAAATTACTGTTGTCAGCAAAAGGTAAAGGATAAAGTGAATGAAACCTTTTTTCAACAAGATCAATCAACCATATACTTTTTGATTTAGATGAAAAAAATTGTGAAAATGTGTTCCTACGTCTACTCAGAAGTATGATCAAATGGATTCAATCCTTTGTATTAGGAACCACTCTGCTTATCCTTGGTGAGGCTTTCCTTATTTTACATTGACTTGGTCAAAATACTTGTCCAAATAGTATTAAGATATATTGATGACTGCTGATTGAAAGGTCAATGTTTTCATTTGATTGCTGAAATGCAGGGGTGTGCATAATATGAAAGTAAAGCATGTATATGAACTTTCAAGGATAAAATTGCAAAGAATTCCAGTGTATAGAATAGTAATTTATATTTTGAACTGCATTTTCTGTCCTGATACCCACATGTTGACGACGTAACTGAAAAAGAACTGAAATCTGTTTCTGTGGATGATCCAACTATTATTTTATTTCACATGAAGAAATGTTACTATCCCAAACATTATCAATCAAAACAGAATGAGAATAGGGAGAATAAAAATGGAGCTATGTGTTATTATTTCTATTCTTATTATCTTTTTTATTTGACACTATAATAATTGATATCATCTTTATGCAAGATGATCAAATTAACCCCTCAAAATTTCAAAGCTGAAGTAGAAATGTTGAGTAATTATTTGGAATTGAATGCTCTGGAAAAAAAGGTTTACTTTTATAATTTGGTTGTCTATCTTTTGCTTACCTATTTGAAAAAGTGATCAAAAGCACACTTTAAATAATTTTGATCTATTTTGATCGCCTGCACCAATTTAGTTCATAGAAATATTTCCTCTTCCATTTATCAGTTTGTCATACTGATCACAATAAATTTATTGTGCCAGTTCTCATGTGTTTTCTTCATGCCAAATACAAGAAAGAGCTTTCAGTCATATTCCTTCGTCAGAAAGGCACAAGTTTTGTTTAGAAGGAAATTGTTCACTTAATGGAACTTTTCAAACTGTTTTCTTATGTCTGACATTTAGCTGAAATAGGGAGGTCAGAGAAAATGTGCCTGTGATTTGTTGCACAGCGGTAGTATTGTGTTTGAATTTCGATGACGAGTGCTTTCAACTAGGGTTGGTGGATTGCTTGAGTGTTTTAATTGTTATTGAATGTCACTGAACTAGTTAAGTGCCACAACACATTCATGCACTGATTCAGTGGAGAAAAATGTACTTTCTTTTTGTGATTCTCAACAGTTCAGATCCCCAGTTTTAAATGAGCAGAAAGATAAGAACATGTGACAGATAATCCAAATAAAGTGATTGTCCAGTGGTACAGAACTTGAATATTGCTGATACATAGTTTGTTGGAGTTTTTCATTTGGCACTTAGCTAGCAGTTTGTGGAATTTGAATTAAGTAAGAAAATAAATCTGAAAGCCTAATGACGAACACTGCCATTTATTGGATAAATCCCTCAGGTGCAGATGGATTTAGGGAAGGAGTGGGCTGTCCTTACCTGGTCTGAGCTACATGTGACTCCAGACCTACAACAATATGGTGGACACTTAACTGCTAACTGGGCAATTAGGAATAGGCAATAAGTGTTGGCCTAGCTCCTAGCTATTGATGCCCACATCCTGTGAATGAAAATAAAACTGAATATTTGCAAGAAGATCAATTAAAGGGGAACAGCATTGTTGGGTTCTGTTTGCCGAGCTGGGAATTTGTGTTGTAGACGTTTCATCCCCTGTCTAGGTGACATCCTCAGTGCTTGGGAGCCTCCTGTGAAGCGCTTCTGTGATGTTTCCTCCGGCATTTATAGTGATTTGTCTCTGCCACTTCCGGTTGTCAGTTCCAGCTGTCTGCTGCAGTGGTCGGTATATTGGGTCCAGGTCGAAGTGCTTATTGATTGAATCTGTGGATGAGTGCCGGATAAGCACTGATGAATCAATAAACACATCGACCTGGACCCAACATACCGGCCACTGCAGCGGACAGCTGGAACTGACAACCGGAAGCGGCAGATTCAAACCACTATAAATGCCTGCGGAAACATCACAGAAGCGCTTCACAGGAGGCTCCCAAGCACTAAGGATGTCACCTAGACAGGGGATGAAACATCTGCAACACAAATTCCCAGCTCGGCGAGCAGAACCACAACAATGAGCACCCAAGCTACAAATCTTCTCACAAACGGGGAACATCATTTTTATACTGTACATGAAGAGAGTGCTGATTCGTTGGCAACCGGACTCTGGTGGGGGCGTTGCCATGGAGAATGCACCGTTTAGAAGATGAAAAGCAGTTAACTGTCAAGCTTCCTTTAAATTCAAACCAGCTTGAATTTGATTGTGGCTTCAAAGTGGATCATTCCCAGACTGAGATGAGATGCTTCCAAGGCTGCTGTGGGAAGCAAGGGATGGAATTATGGTGCTCTGATGTTAATCTGCAAATCATCTCTGGCCATAGGAGTGGTAGTAGAGAATTGGCGAACTGCAGATTTGGTACCCTTACTCAAGAATGGCAATAAGGAAAGCACAGACCAATATGCCGAACATCTATGATCGGGAAAGTAATGGAAAAAGTACTGAGGGAACAGAATCATCTCCACTTGGAAATGCAAGGATTAATCAAGGAACGTTAGTGTGGCTTCGTAAGGGGGAGATAATCTCTAACAAATTTGACTGAAATTTTTTCAGTAGGTGACAAAGTGCATAGATGATGGTGGTGCAGTTGATGTAGTTTACGTAGACTTCAATAAAAAGGGTCTGGGTGGGTTGCTCTTTGGAGGGTCGGTGTGGACCTGTTGGGCTGAAGGGCCTGTTTCCACACCGTAGGTAATCTAATCTAATCTTAGAAGAAACATAGTCTTGCATATCAGACTGGTTAAAAAGTTAGGAGTCATGGGATCTCGGGCAATTTGTGAAATTGGATCCAAAATTGGAATAGTGGCAGGAAGGAGTGGTTTATGGTCATTTTGTGACTGTAAGTCTGTATCCAGTGGCTTTAATAATTTAGCCATTGAAAGCAGGGGCAGAGAGATATCATGATGGATTTGTATATAACATTAGTTAGACAACAGCTGGAGTACGTGTGCAGATTTGGTCACAACACTATAGGAAGGATGTGATCGGACGAGAGAGGGTGCAGCAGAAATTCCCTCAGTGTTTTTATTCACTCAAGGGATGTGGGCATCACTGGCTGGGCCAGCATTTATTGCCCATCCTTAGTTGCCTTTGAGAACGTGGTGGCAAGTTGCCTTCTTGAACCACTGTAATCCACATGTTACAATGCCCATAGGAGGAAATTCCAGGATTTTGACCTTGTGAGAGTGAAGGAATGGCAATATGTTTTCAGCTCAGGTTGGTGAGTTGCTTTGAGGGGAACGAGCAGGTGATCATATTCCCATATATCTGCTGCTGTTGCCCTTCTACACGGAAGTGATCATGGGTTTGGAAGGTGCTGTCTAAGTAGTTTTATAGATCATCTTGTAGATAGTACACACTTCTGCTCCTAAGCGTTGGTGCTACATAGAGTGAATATTTGTCGATGTGCCAATCAAGTGGGCTGTTTTATCCTGGATGGTGTCAAGCTTCTTGAGTGTTGCTAGAACTACACCTGCCCAGGCAATTGGTGAGTTTTCCATCACGTTCCAGACCATCACTTTATTTGGATTATCTGTCACATGTTCTTACCTTTCTGCTCATTTAAAACTGGGGATACTGAACTGTTGAGAGTCACAAAAGAAAGTACATTTTCCACACTGAATCAGTACATGAATGTGTTGTGGCGCTTAACTAGTTCAGTGACATTGAATTGCAATTAAAACACTCAAGCAATCCACCAACCCTGGTTGAAAGCACTAATCATCGAAAAACAAACACTACTACTGCTGTGAAACAAATCACAGGCACATTTTCTCTGACCTCCCTAATTCAGCTAAATGTCAGACACAAGAAAACAGTTTGAAAAGTTCCAATAAGTGCACAATTTCCTTCTAAACAAAACTTTCTTCTTCATTAGATTGTTACTCTGCAGTATGGAAACAGGCCCTTTGGCCCAACAAATTCACACTGACCCTCTGAAGAGCAACCCACCCAGACCATTCCCCTTCCTTATATTTACCCCTGACTAATGCACCTAACACTATGGGCAATTTAGCATGGCCATTTCACTTGTCTTGCATATCTTTGGATTGTGGGTGGAAACTGGACCACCTGGAGGAAACTCACTCAGTTACTTGTGCCTCTCCGATGAAGGAATATGACTGAAATGAGAAAAAATGAGGTATAAAGGTAAACTGGCCAATAATATAAAGGAGGATAGTAAAAGTGTTTTTAGGTATGTGAAAGGCAAAAAAATGGTTAAGACTAAAATTGGGCTCTTGAAGACAGAAACGGGGGAATATATTATGGGGAACAAAGAAATGGCAGAAGAATTGAGTTGGTACTTCAGATCTGTGTTCACTGGGGAAGACACAAGCAATCTCCCTGAGGTAACAGTGGCTGAAGGACCTGAACTGAAAGGAATTTATATTTGCCAGGAATCGGTGTTGGAGAAACTGTTAGGTCAGAAGGTTGATAAGTCCCCGGGGCCTGATGGTCTACATCCCAGGGTACTGAAGGAGATGGTTCGAGAAATCGTGGATGCGTTGGTGATTATTTTCCAGAGTTCGATAGATTTGGGATCAGTTCCTGCAGATTGAAGGGTGGCTTTGTAAGAAAGGTGGGAGAGAGAAAGCAGGAAATTATAGACCAGTTAGTCTGACCTCAGTGGTGGGAAAGATGCTGGAGTCTATTATAAAGGATGAAATTACAACACATCTGGATAGTAGTAACAGGATAGGTCAGAGTCAGCATGGATTTATGAAGCGGAAATCATGCTTGATTAATCTTCTGGAATTTTTTGAGGATGTAACTCTGAAGATGGACGAGGGAGATCCAGTAGATGTAGTGTACCTGGACTTTCAGAAAGCCTTTGATAAAGTCCCACATAGGAGGTTAGTGAGCAAAATTGGGGCGGATGGTATTGGGGGCAAAGTACTAACTTGGATTGAAAGTTGGTTGGCCGAAAGGAAACAAAGAGTAGTGACAAATGGCTCCATTTCGGAATGGCAGGCAATGACCAGTGGGGTACTGCAGGGATCAGTACTGGGACCACAGCTTTTTACAATATATGTTAATGATATAGAAGATGGTATTAGTAATAACATTAGCAAATTTGCTGATCATACTAAGCTGGGTGACAGGGTGAAATGTGATGAGGATGTTAGGAGATTACAGGGTGACCTGGACAAGTTAGGTGAGTGGTCAGATGCATGGCAGTTGCAGTTTAATGTGGATAAATGTATGGTTATCCACTTTGGTGGCAAGAACAGGAAGGCAGATTACTACCTAAATGGAGTCAAGTTAGGTAAAGGGGCAGTACAGAGAGATCTAGGTGTTCTTGTACACTAGTCAATGAAGGTAAGCATGCAGGTACAGCAGGTAGTGAAGAAGGCTAATAGCATGCTGGCCTTCATAACAAGAGGGATTGAGTATAGAAGCAAAGAGGTTCTTCTGCAGCTGTACAGGGCCCTGGTGAGACCACATCTGGAGTATTGTGTGCAGTTCTGGTCTCCAAATTTGAGGAAAGACATTCTGGCTATTGAGGGAGTGCAGCGTAGGTTCACGAGGTCAATTCCTGGAATGGCGGGATTACCTTACACTGAAAGACTGGAGCGACTGGGCTTGTATACCCTTGAGTTTAGAAGACTGAGAGGGGATCTGATTGAGACATATAAGATTATTAAAGGATTGGACAGTCTGGAGGCAGGAAACATGTTTCCGCTGATGGGTGAGTGCCGAACCAGAGGACACAGCTTAAAAATATGGGGTAGACCATTTAGGACAGAGACGAGGAGAAATTTCTTCACCCAGAGAGTGGTGGCTGTGTGGAATGCTCTGCCCCAGAGGGCAGTGGAGGCCCAGTCTCTGGATTCAATTAAGAAAGAGTTGGATAGAGCTCTCAAGGATTGTGGAATCAAGGGTTATGGAGATAAGGCAGGAAAAGGTACTGATTAAGGATGATCAGCCATGATCATATTGAATGGTGGTGCAGGCTCGAAGGACAGAATGGCCTACTCCTGCACATATTGTCTATTGTCTATTGAAAGCTTTCTTGTATTTGGCATGAAGAAAACACGCGAGACCTGGCACAATAAATTTATTGTGATCCATTTGACAAGCTGATAAATGGAAGGGGAAATATTTCTATGAACTTAAATGGGTGAACAACACAGTGCAAGCTATCAAAATAGACCAAATTTATTTAAAGTGTGCTTTTGATTTTTTTTTCAAATAAGTAAGCAATATTCCTAGCTTGAAAATTAGATAAAATAGAATTGAAATCAAACCAAATTATTTCTGTCGGTCAAGAGCAGGCTAAAATAGAAGGTCTACCAGGGGCATCCTACTTGTAGTATTTGCGAAGACGATAGAAGTAGACTAACTATGGTTCATGGGATATGAGGTTAGAAGCCATAAATGAATGATCTCCATTGGAGATGAAGTCAATAAAAGAATGGAGAATGATATATTAGCGTGTAGTTTGGGATCGTAGTGCAGAGATTGATTTACCAAATGAAAATAGCACTGCTGTTATTGCATGCTTAACGGCAGTATTAGTGTTGAATCTTGGAGAATGGAGTGCATCAAGTTCGCCACATCATATCCCCCAAAGTTCAATACTTCATACCTATCCAGAATAAATCACATCTGCCATTTATCTGCCCTTTCATTGAAAAGATGCTGGCCTCTATTCTTAAAGATTTCTTGAGCAATGCATGTAGAAAGTCATTTTCTGAAGTCAACATATTTTTATGGAGTGAAAGATGTACGCCAAAACCTTAGGGCGGCACGGTAGCTCAGTGGTTAGCACTGCTACCTCACAGCACCACAGTCCCAGGTTTGATTCCAGCCTCGGGTGACTGTCTGCGTGGAGTTTGCACATTATCCCGTGTCTGCGTGGGTTTCCTCTGGGTGCTCCGGTTTCCTCCCACAGTCCAAAGATGTGCAGATGAGGTGAATTGGCCGTGCTAAGTAGCGCAGTGTTAGGTGCATTCGCCAGAGGGAAATGGGTCGGGGGGGGGGGTTACTCTTCGGAGGGTCAGTGTGGATTTGTTGGGCCGAAGGGCCTGTTTTCACTCTGTAGGGAATCTAATCTAATCTACAGTATTTTAGGATGTAACATCTAGGGTAAATAAATGGGAAACTGTTACATACTTGGTTTTCAAAAAAACATTCTAAAACGCACCACAGCATTGGTTCTTAAAGAAGATAACGTTTATGGAATTGTAGGTGGATAGAGGCTTGGTTAATGGACAGGAATCGGAAAATATGGGTAAACGTGGCACTTCAAGTTAACAGTCTGTGAATAGTAGAGCGTCACAATAATCGGTGTTGGGACCTTACCCACTTATGACCCAAATTGACTTAAGTTACATTTGTCCTCTTTGGTTCCAACAGCTTACTGATGATTCAAAGCTCGGTGGGCATTTAAGCTGTGAGAAGGACACACCGTGGCTAAAAGAGATATAATCAGGCTAAGTGAATGGACAACATTCTGGCAGATAGAATATAATGTGCGGAAGTGTGAAGATATAGACTTTAGGGCTAAGAATAAATGGGAAAGAATGGAATTTTTAAAGGCTATTAAACTTAAAAATATTGATGTTCAGAATGAAGTCAGAAGTCAGATGACACCAGTTTATAGTCCAACAGGTTTATTTGAAATCACAAGCTTTTGGAGCAATGGTCAAAAGTTTGTGATTTCAAATAAACCTGTTGGATTATATATGCAAGAAGTTTGCACACAGGTTCGGCAAGCAATTGTGAAGGCAAATGGAACTTCTGCCAAGTTAGGCCAGTATCTATCATTGGGATATGGTTGACCTTTAATTATCCTCTGAAGTTGCCGAGCAAGCCACTAATTTCAAAGGAAATCAAGGTTGAACAATCAATGTTGGCTCAGCGAAAAAAGCCAACATTCTGTGGAAGAATAAAAAAAAGTTGAGTTCTTTGAAGATATACCAAGCAGGATGAATAAAGGCGAAACAGTTGATGTTCAAAAGGCTTTCAATAAGCTTTCAGTTAAAAGGTTAGTATATGTGAAAACAACATCTAAAATGTACCCCTTCTGTTAGTTTAAACCTGTTACATACCAGAACAGTAATGATCCTAATATTGACTCTTGAGAACTCAAATGCTCACCAGAAAACATTACTTCATCTCCACTCATTGCTTCCTGTTTCTTAGCCAATTACATGTCCACATTACCATCATTCCTCTAAGAAGGTGTTCTTCCATCTTCTAAGTATGTTTGCTTTAGAGTGCATTCCTTATGGAAGCCTATTTGCATAACACCGAATGGATTACCTTCATTAAATAATTCAACCAAGGTTAGACAGACAAGGAATTTTTGCTGGCTGCTTCTGGTTAATCTGTGTTTCTCCAAACAATATTTAATTTTATTCATGATAATGGTTTTCATAATATTCCTACAAGTTGCACAAGTAAGTTTACTGGACTATGGGAAAAGAGAGTGCGAGACAGCCATGATGGACTGCAAGGGTTTCTTCTGTTCTCCATCATTCTAATTCCAGAATACACTGATTGATGTCACTGCAGTTGAGAAGAGTAAAGTAATTCAAGTTGCTGTCACACATCGCCATGTCATCGTGGAGGAATACTGTTCCAGAGGACAGTTATGGGTTTGAGCTGGATATCTTGGCTTCCCTGATATTAGACTTTGCCTATTGTATATGATGAGTTCCATCTGTACTTCATCAAACTATGATGTTCGGTGGCTTCTGATTGTAAATGTAATACCATAAATGATAAATATACCATATAATTTCTTTATAATAGAAGTGCAAACCTATTTTAAAATTGATGGTTTATACCTCTGCTAAGGTTATAGACCATGATGAATGTTGAGCACATTACTGGCAATTTTGAACCTTGCAATTTCTTTGTCATTGATTAAGCCCACAAATGTTAGGGTTTCATTATATCTTTTGCCTTTGACAACAGCAAACTATGAAATAAAGCGATAAGGCTATTCTTTTTAGTTCAGAAAACAAACTATTCTCAGCATTCTTATCCTTTTAACTTGCTGTCTCTTTGGAACGTGCCATTGTGTCACACACACCAGTAGAATTTCCCAGACCTCAGTTTCAGCAGGCAGCAGTTTTTGGCTCTCTGGTTTTGGGGGTGGAAAGATCAAGCTGGCTACTAAAATTGGACTACTGGTTGGAATTCACTTTGAAGGTAAACATTACACTCTCCTCTGACCGGGCTGCACAATCCAGTATCTCATCAGCGCTCTGGATCCAGGATCACTATGAGAGAATAAATACTTAGCTAAGTATGAAAATAATGAAGCCTTTTGAAGAGAAAAATAGAAACGATGACAGTTGGTGATAAAAATAGAAATCATGTTGCAACTGTTGCTTTTTTAATAGACAAATGTTTATTCTATTGTGAGCTGTTATGTGCCACTCATCACGCTATGCATTCAGTCAGAATTTTGTCAACTCTTCAGGAAGCTCTGTTGGATTACCAAGCAGGATGAATAAAGGGAAACCAGTTGATGTAGTGTATATGATTTCCAAAGGCTTTCAATATGCCTTCAGAGAAAAGGATACTATACGTTAAAAGAATGTCTAAAATGTACTACCTGTGTTCAAGCCTGCTATATCCCAGTACAGTCGTGGTCCAAATACTGATTCTTGGGAACTCAAGTGTTGAATTAGCTCCCTGATCATGTCTGCCATCAGTAAATTTTACCAATATGTGTTCGGGGACAAGAGGCAGTTCCTCATTAGTACTATTGAAAGGGGTAGACAAAAAACTTTTTTTTTGTTGTGCACATGACTGGGAAAGCACTTAAAGTTTGATCTGAGGTTAACAATACATTCAACAGCATCAGCAGAACTGATCCTGATGTTCCCCTTATGGAGTACATAGCCATTGAAATAACCCATCACCAAGTCATCCTTTATTTATATGTAGAGAGTCCTTAACATAGATCCAGCTCCCTCAGAGCCAGCTCTCAGAGTGAACAGGATATCTGACATCCTGTTCTTATCTGACAGACAGGACTCCCTGAAGGTATCAGGTTAACAGCCCCAATTAGGGAACCACTATTTTATGAGGTTCACCTTACAACCACTACATCTCTCCCCCTCTGAGTCTGAGGACATAGGTCAGTTCTTTTTATTGTAGCTCCTCCTGGAGTGTTTTAGGACCGGGCTAGGGTCCTCCAACTCTGCCTGTAATATGGGCAACCTGTAAAACACAATACTTGGCATCTTGTACCTGGAGTGTCTTGGAAAGAAATTCATGCTCCTCTTCAAAGGCATTGAGGTGGTGACATCCACTATGTCCATCTCAGATTCGAAGGTATCTTCAGTGCTTTATGGAGAGAGAAGCCCCACGGGTTCTGGAGCAGTCAGAAACACTGTCGAGAAGTCGGGCACGTTTTGCTCCCGGACCGTTTGCGAATTTGCAGTTTCCATATGGTCCATGTGCTTGTTCAGGACCATTGCACCTACCCAAACTTTGTACATAATTGGACCTGACCTCAGATCGACCATGCCTCTTACCCATGCAGGGCCATTCCCATGGTTCCGACACCAAACGTGGTCCCCTGATCTAAGCTGTCTCTGTCACTCAGCAGAGTCTTATGTCTGGCATTGGCATTCCTGATGTTAAAATCAATGGGGTAAAGACAATGACTGCAGACGCTGGAAATCAGATACTGGATTAGTGGTGCTGGAAGAGCACAGCAGTTCAGGCAGCATCCAAGTAGCTTCGAAATCGACGTTTCGGGCAAAAGCCCTTCATCAGGAATAAAGGCAGTGAGCCTGAAGTATGGAGAGATAAGCTAGAGGAGGGTGGGGTTGGGGAGGAAGTAGCATAGAGTACAATGGGTGAGTGGGGGAGGGGATGAAGGTGATAGGTCAAGGAGGAGAGGGTGGAGTGGATAGGTGGAAAAGAAGATAAGCAGGTAGGACAAGTCCAGACAAGTTATGGGGACAGTTACTGAGCTGGAAGTTTAGAACTAGGGTGAGGTGGGGAAAGGGGAAATGAGGAAACTGTTGAAGTCCACATTGATGCCCTGGGGTTGAAGTGTTCCGAGGCGGAAGATGAGGCGTTCTTCCTCCAGGCGTCTGGTGGTGAGGGAACGGCGGTGAAGGAGGCCCAGGACCTCCATGTCCTCGGCAGAGTGGGAGGGGGAGTTGAAATGTTGGGCCACGGGGCGGTGTGGTTGATTGGTGCGGGTGTCCCGGAGATGTTCCTTAAAGTGACAAGTCTCCCCAATGTAGAGGAGACCACATCGGGAGCAACGGATACAATAAATGATATTGGTGGATGTGCAGGTGAAACTTTGATGGATGTCTCCCACTTCCTCCAGACCAAAGGGGTAGCCATGGGCACACGTATGGGCCCCAGCTATGCCTGTCCCTTTGTTGGCTACGTAGAGCAGTTGATCTTCCGTAATTGCACCGGCACCACTCTACACCTCTTCCTCTGCTACATTGATGACTGCATTGGCGCCACCTCGTGCTCCTGCGAGGAGGTTGAGCAATTCATCAACTTCACCAACACATTCCACCCTGATCTTAAATTTACCTGGACCATCTCTGACACCTCCTTCCCCTTCCTGGACCTCTCCATCTCCATTAATGACGACCGACTTGACACTGACATTTTTTTACAAACCCAGACTCCCACAGCTACCTGGATTACACCTCTTCCCACCCTACCTCTTGCAAAAATGCCATCCCGTATTCCCAATTCCTCCGCCTCCGCCGGATCTGCTCCCAGGAGGACCAGTTCCAACACAGAACACACCAGATGGCCTCCTTCTTTAGAGACCGCAATTTCCCTTCCCACGTGGTTAAAGATGCCCTCCAACGCATCTCGTCTACATCCCGCACCTTCGCCCTCAGACCCCACCCCTCCAACCGTAACAAGGACAGAACGCCCCTGGTGCTCACCTTCCACCCTACCAACCTTCGCATAAACCAAATCATCCGCCACCTCCAAACAGATCCCACTACCAGGGATATATTTCCCTCCCCACCCCTTTCCGCCTTCCGCAAAGACCGTTCCCTCCGCGACTACCTGGTCAGGTCCATGCCCCCAAACAACCCACCCTCTAATCCTGGCACTTTCCCCTGCCACCGCAGGAACTGTAAAACCTGCGCCCACACCTCCTCCCCCACCTCTATCCAAGGCCCTAAAGGAGCCTTCCACATCCATCAAAGTTTTACTTGCACATGCACTAATATCATTTATTGTATCTGTTGCTCCCGATGCGGTCTCCTCTACATTGGGGAGACTGGGCGCCTCCTAGCAGAGCGTTTTAGGGAACATCTCCGGGACACCCGCACCAATCAACCACACCGCCCCGTGGCCCAACATTTCAACTCCCCCTCCCACTCTGCCGAGGACATGGAGGTCCTGGGCCTCCTTCACCGCCGCTCCCTCACCACCAGACGCCTGGAGGAAGAACGCCTCATCTTCTGCCTTGGAACACTTCAACCCCAGGGCATCAATGTGGACTTCAACAGTTTCCTCATTTCCCCTTCCCCCACCTCACCCTAGTTCTAAACTTCCAGCTCAGTAACTGTCCCCATAATTTTTCTGGACTTTTCCTACCTGCCTATCTCCTTTTCCACCTATCCACTTCACCGTCTCCTCCTTGACCTATCACCTTCTTCTCCTCCCCCACTCACCCATTATACTCTATGCTACTCTCTCCCCACCCCCACCCTCCTCTAGCTTATCTCTCCATACTTCAGGCTCACTGCCTTTATTCCTGATGAAGGGCTTTTGCCCGAAACGTCGATTTCGAAGCTACTTGGATGCTGCCTGAACTGCTGTGCTCTTCCAGCACCACTAATCCATTCCTGATGTTGTATCACCCTTGCCCACATATCTGAGAAGATTAGATTTAACCTGGTGTGGAGTCTTCTCACCATTAATAACTCTGCTGGAGCTATCCCTGTAGCTGTCTGATGGTTGGTCCTGTAATCAAACAGGAACTGGACAGTTTGATATCTAGAGAAGCTCTAGGCTGTTTCTTTAAGCCTGCCTTCAAAGTTTGGACTGCTCTTTCTGCCAGATTTGAATATAAATCCTCCATGCAAGTGATTGGGCATTTATCCAGCTGTGAAAAGTGGTTTACCGTTTGTTTAAAACCCCCAAAAAGGCAAATCAATCATCTTGCTTCACAATTGGTATGACCAATGCTGCCCATTCTGCAAACTGGACTGCTTTGATGATTCGTTCACTTCCCAGCCTCCTGATTCTGCCTCTACTTTTGGCCATAAGGAAAACAGCACTGGGCGGGCTTGCAGAATGGTGGAATTGCTTCCTGGTCAACATGTAAGGTGGCCATGGCTCCTTTAGTAGTCCCTCGACTTTCCTGAGAAACTTCCAGGCATTTAATTAAATCTTCACTCAGGCAGCCATTTACTGATTGAAAAATATTGAGCCAATCAAGGAGAATCGTTCTCAACCAATATCGCCCCATCAAGCTTGGGCCCGTACCTTTTATTACAATTCGTGGTAAACCAGCTGCTTCTCATTAGAGACCAGAACCGACGTTGTGCCCTTAATCTGTAAAGGTTCCCTGGTATAAGTTCTCAGTCTAGCCGAGGACTTGTGCAAACTTAAGGATTGGAGTCTAGAGCGAACTTTGGGGAAGACTGGTTCTGTGATCGCTGAAATGGTATCGATCTCCATTAGAACTGGGTGACCATTTAACCAGATGTTTATCTTGATAGGTTGTGATTTGGATGTTGCTAAGCAATTTGATTGTTCCAAACCAGATGTAGGTGGGCTTTCCAGGGTGTGCCCTCTCCTGATTACCAGCTTATGAATTCTCTTACTCCATTAGGTCTGTTTGGACTCTTGTGCTATCTCAAACCTGTATCTCGGCTGCAACTACAATGACCTGATTCTGAAGAAAAATTTAACTGTTTGGCCATGGCTTGGCTTTATTTTGGGGATTTGCTTTGGGTTTACCTGGAGTTCATCTGTTCAGGATATGTCCTGAATGAGGCTAAGCAATTGCTTTCACTCAAGTGGTGTTCCCCAAGCTCAGTCAGACTAGTAAGAGTGTCCACTTCCATCAGAATATCCTGAAACTGATAGGCTTCACTTGCCATGTTTTCCAATGATGAGGCCAGTTGTACTGCCTGTTTGAAGACCAGTTGGGATTCAGCTAGTAGGCGTTTTTGCACGGTTATATAATTAATCCCAAATACCTAGTGGTCTCTCAGTGTCTCATTAAATGTTAAAAGTCACATGCCTCTCCTTGTTGTCTTAACCTAGTCAGCAATCTAATACGGATCCCCATGGTTCTCAAATTGCCAAGGAAAACCGGTAGCATCTTAGAATTAGAGAAGGTTTAGGGCCGTAATAGTCCTAAACTAATTCCATCAACTCTTGAAAGGTCTTTATATCCGACAGCTCAGGGAATGTCAGGCTTATAATAACTGAAAAAGCTGTGGTTGCACAAGCTGTCAGGAGAATTTTTCATTGCTTTTCATCTTTCTCATTGTCATTTGCCTGGAAAAAATAATGCATCCTTTCTACATAATGGGCCCAGTCTTTGGTGGTAGGGTCAAATGTGTCATGCTTCCCAAATAACGGCACGATGCCAGAAATGCTTGCCCCTCTTCAAAGACAACTGTTGCAAGTAAATTTCTTCAGGACTGTGATTTCTCTCGTTGCCACTGAAATAATTCCACAGATGGCATCCCATTCCCATGTCACTGTTTACTCACTTGTGGAGAGTCCTTGACACTCCTTGTGGAGAGTCCTTCAGAGCCAGCTCCCAGAGTGAACAGAACTTCTGACACTCCTGTTTATATCTGTCAGCCAGGGCTCCCTGATTAGACAAGATCAACAGCCCCAAGCAGGGAATTCATATACTGTGAGGTCCACCTTGCTGACCTTGTTACAGTCACTACTGTCACATCTTCCTTGATCTGTTCTCCAGATTTCCTAGTTGTCCAGATTTCTATTGGAAGTTTGAAACCTGAACAGAGGACAAGTACCAGGTTGCAAGTGGTGTTTTTTGGAGTCAACCAGGCAATGAATCATCAAGAGTTCTTCAAGTGGTTGATAGTTTGGAGGCTGTGGAGTGTGTTTCAGTTGGGACTATAGGATTTTAAATAGGCATGTGTTTTGTTCATTGATGTACTGCATCAGTGGGACCTTTTTCATAGCTACCGGTTGTTTGAGGTGGACATTCTCCCAGTGAACATTGAGAGGCTCAATTTGTGCAAACACAGCTAGCTCCTGAAGCTACGCTAGTCTCAGTGTTCCCAAAATAATGCCCATGACTTCCTCGAGTTTTTGTGTGATTGCTCATGATTCAGGTTGAACTGCAGTACATTGCTGTTGGGTAGACCAGGGCAAGTGAAACAATGTATAATGATGGCAGCTCTGCCACTTAAGGTGGCACTCTTCAGTTTCCATATAAGGCAAGGTGATTAACCTGCACTACTGCAAGGCATTTGGAGTTGCCATTTGGTGACCTCTCCACAAAATGCAGGACTAACTATGGAGGCTGTAGTTACATTGCCTCTGACTTCACAATATGACAGAGACATGTAGCAGATGAGCGGACATGCTCTGAGTGGAGCAAGACAGAGGAGGAGGAGACATCTGGGATATCTTCACCCCAGGCAGACTGCCGGTGAGCATCCATTCAGACTTCAATTCCTTTAGGACAGTTGTTGTGTTATGTCTTGCAGCAGATGTGTTTAAGGGATGTGCTCATGATGCAATCACCACTTAATGGTATTTGATCAACTGGTATGAAGCTCCATCTCCATTCTATCTCGTTTTTTTATATTCACTCATGGGCCTTTGGTCCAACCAGTCCATGCTAAATATAATCCCAAATAAACTAGTGCCACCTGCCTGCTCCTGGTCAGTTCATTCTACTCGTGAACCAGCCTCTGTATAAACATTTGCCCCTCATGTCTTTTTAAAATCTCTCTCCTCTCATCTTAAAAATATACCCCCTTGGCTTCAAATCTCCTATCTGAGGGAAAAGACACCTTCCATTAACCCTCTGTATACACCTCATGATTTTATAAACCTCGAAAAGGTCACCTTTCAACCTCCTATACTCCAGAGAGAAAAGTCCCAGCCTATACAGCATATCTTTATAACTTAAACCTTCCAAACACACCATCATCCTGATAAATCTCTTCTGAACACTCTCTAGCTTAGTAATATCATTCCTGTAACATGGGCAACCAGAACTGGACATCGTACTCCAGAACAGGCCTCACAAATGTCCTGCACAACCTCAACATGACTTCCCAACTCCTATACTCAAAGGACTGAGCAATGAAGGCAAGCGTGCTAAATACCTTTTTTATTCACCCTGTCTATATGTGATGCAAACTTCAAAGAATTATGTACCTGAACTCAGGTCTCACAGTTCTGCAACACGATCAAAGGTCCTACCATTAATTGTGTAAGTCCAGCCCTTGTTTCTTTTACCAAATTACAATACCTCGCAGTTATCCAGATTGAACTCCATCTGCCATTTTTCAGCCCATTGACTCATTTGATCAAGATCCTTTTGTAATCTTAGAAACTCTTCTTCCCTGTCTACTATGCCACTAATTTTGGTGTCGTCCACAAACTTATTAACCATATCTTCTATACTCTCATTCAATTCATTTATATAAATGACAAACAGAGAGGAACCAGAACCAATCCCTGTGGAACACCACTGGTGACAGGCCTCCAGCCCAGACAGCAATCCTCTACCATTACTCTTTGTCTCCTCCCTTTAAGCCAATTATGTATCCAATTGGCAAGCTCACCCTGAATCTCATGTGATCTAATTTTACTCATTAATTTACCTTGTGGAACCTTGTCAAAGGCTGTACTAAAGTCCAAATAAACAATATCTACTGCTGTGCCCTCATTAATCTTTTTGGTAACTTCCTCAAAAAAACTCAAAGTTGTGAGACATGATTTTCCTTACGCAAAACCATGCTGACTATTCCTAATCAATTTTTGCCTCTCGAAATGTCCATAAATCTTATTTTTTAGAATTACCTTCACTGCCAGCTGTTCTCCAACACCAGAGTAGCTGAGCTTGAATACACTAGGTGTGGCAAAGATAATCCCCCAAGACATGCCCAAAGGGAACACACAATATTGCTCGATGTGATATCCTCTATTGTTACGAATCCCAAGATATGCACTGCTATCTTATCCACTGGGCCTAGAGCACTAAAGTGTGTTTACCCCCTGCCAATTTGGCTTTGCTCTCTTTGATTTTGGGCACCCTTGCTTTGCAAAAGAGGTGATATATGTCAGCAAGTGTGTTTTGGTGAGATACCTGCCACAGCTGAATGACTGGAGCAACACTGGAGCTGTGGGTGAATTTACCACCAAAAAAACCACTGAGATATCTGGGAAAATTCAATCATGGGGGCGACCAAGGGTGAAAAATTTGCCTCCAATTGACAAAACTGTCAGAATCTCGAAGGATTTGCTCCTTCCATTGTATTGCATTCTCTTGTATTGTATTGCATTGCTCCTTCCATTCTCTTGCATTTGTTGCTTGTAGGGTTACTTGTGAGAATTTGTACGGCTTGTCAAGTTCAGCTTCTGGACACCTGTAACTCGCATGATGTCCCCAGTGTTTGATTTAGCGTGATAATACTGTTATACAACGACATTAAATTCTCACTTGCTAGAGGTGGTCATGCTGCAGGTATGGGAAGGCTTGAAAAGATGGCTATAAAAATGATATGATTTATGGAAATACAAGACCTGAGTCTAAAGTTCCTGAGACCTAACAAAGCACATTAATTCTTTTGAGTACCTTATACCCAAGCAGCCTGAAAATTTGCTTCTGTTTCCTTTGGAGAGTGATTCCTGTGGAATCCTGTTGAGTTCCACCCCTAAAACCTTTAGTATCAGAACTATGAGTCATGGGGCCTTCTTGTTCACTGGTTTCATTCTTCCTGCTTATGTTGCTGAAGGCACTCAGTTGTTATTCCCTTTCAATGATCTCAGCAGAGATGGTTCAGGCCCCCTTAAGAAGAGAAGACAAGCTTGAAAACCTGCATCTCCTTCAGTGCAAGTTACTGAGCACCAGACGAAACAGGAGAAAGTGAGGTCTGCAGATGCTGGAGGTGGAGGAGGTGGAGGGCATGAGTGGTGTCCCGAACATAGTTCCTCCACTTCCCGCACCTCCGCCCTCGAACCCCGCCCCTCCAATCGCCACCAGGACAGAACCCCACTGGTCCTCACCTTCCACCCCACCAACCTCTGGATACACCGTATCATCCTCCGTCATTTCTGCCACCTCCAAACAGACCCCACCACCAGGGATATATTTCCCTCCCCACCCCTATCAGCGTTCTGGAGAGACCACTCCCTCCATGACTCCCTCGTCATGTTCACACCCCCCACCAACCCAACATCCACTCCCGGCACCTTCCCCTGCAACCGCAAGAAGTGCAAAACTTGCGCCCACACCTCCCCCCTCACCTCCCTTCAAGGCCTCAATGGATCCTTCCATTTCCATCGCAAATTCACCTGCACCTCCACACACATCATTTACTGTAGCCGTTACACCCGATGTGGTCTCCTCTACATTGGGGAGACAGGCCGCCTACTTGCGGCACATTTCAGGGAACACCTCTGGGACACCCGCACCAACCAACCCAACCGTCCCGTGGCTGAACACTTTAACTCCCCCTCCCACTCCGCCAAGGACATGCAGGTCCTTGGCCTCCTCCATCGCCAAACGCTGACCACATGACACCTGGAGGAAGAGCGCCTTATCTTCTGCCTAGGAACCCTCCAACCACACGGGATAAATGTAGATTTCTCCAGCTTCCTCATTTCCCCCCACCTTATCTCAGTCCCAACCCCCGGATTCAGCACCGCCCTCTTGACCTGCAATCTTCCTCCCAAACTCTCCACCCCCACCCCCTCTCCGGCCTATCACCCTCACCCTCACCTCCTTCCACCTATTGTATTCCCAGCGCCCCTCCCCCAAATTCCCTCCCCCCTCCCTTTTATCTCAGCCCGCCTCACACACCAGCCTCATTCGTGAAGAAGGGCTTATGCCCAAAATGTCAATTCTCCTGCTCCTTGGATGCTGCCTGGCCTGCTGTGTTTTTCCAGCACCACATTTTTCGACACCAGACTAAACACTCAAGCAGACAATAATATGGACACAGCTTGACTGAAAATGACGATCATTTAAATGTTTCTGTACTACCTTCCTTGATGAGAAAATGCATAGACAAAAAGATGAATTGCAACACATGTCTGAAAATGGAACTTGGTTAATTTGTAGCCCTTTTTTTTCTTTAGCATGTGGAAGCTCTGGTTTGATTGACCAATTGGCCATAAGAAGGTACAGTAGATTTACTGCTGGAAAGGGCTGAGGCTAAGGTTCAAACAAGAGTTTTCTGGTGCATGAAGTATTGCAGGAATCAGCTGTATCATCTTTCTACACAGCTTTGAAGATGAAAAATTGCTGCTATTTAAAAACGTACTGTAAGACACCAAGAAGAAAACTTAACCATACAATCTATATATTTTAGTTAATTGAAAGCTTGATAGATTCTAATGTACAATATGTTTGGACAAAGGCCAAACTGCAATTTGGTTATGGCTGGAATTTGCAGAATATTCATTTGTGACAGCACTACATGAACTGCTCAGTACCTTGAGTTTAACCCTGCCTACAAGACAGAAATGTGAAATTACTTCCAGGTACTTACTATCTTTCTCTGAACCCTTTCTGAAGCCATCACCATTTTAACTGCCAATTTGTTTTCCATTTGAGGCAATTGAGACGAATGGATTTTTCATTCATATGTGGTAGTCATGGTCTGGTGATAGTATCTGAATCTTGGCACAATTTTAACCCGTGGGATGAAATTCCATGGTTTGCCCCATCTTTTATTGTCCTAACCTCCTGCTGTCTCTTTGAGCAGGATTTTGATGTTCAGAGATCTGGGTGCTTGGAAGAAAGTTGACAGCATATCAGGAAGCTGCCTTTAACCTGTTGAACGCTGCAGATCACTGCAGCAGTCAGGCTGTGTCTGAGCCATCCACTCGGGCGGTTGTGTTGCCATTTAACATAATCACCCTATTTGTCAAATTGACTTGACATTTAACTTTGACTTGCTTGTGGGAAATGATTTGTTCACATGTTAACAAGTTACCTTTTACACTTTGAAGTTTCTCATCACTTTGAAGGTGTCACAGATGCTTTGGAGGTTTGGAGATTTGAACTGCACTTTGGTACTTTGATCTGTCTGATCAGCATCAGGACACCTAGTTTCAATGTCAGCAGAGGAGCAAAATGATGAACAACTGACAACCACATCCTGCTACTCACAGATCTATAGCTCCCCAGATGAAAGGGGGAATCAGAAAGATGTAGCCTACTCACAGGACTGGCAGTTTTGGAATACATTCTCGACTTGCCTGCACACAGTGTCTTAGGGAGTTAGGGTATTGCATGAACTAGGGGCAGACCTTTTCAGTTTCAGAGAACAAAACCAGCTGTCAAGTTCTTGGTGGCTACATTTTCCTCCTGACTGTCAAAGCACCACTCTCAAATCTTCACTCCTGGCTTCTCCCGAATTTTTGGTACTGCTGAAAATATTATGGAACTTGACAGTGGCAGTCAACAAATGAATAATGAGATTATTGCATCAAAGTCCTGAAATGTGCCTTGGAATCGGGGATAAACACTGGGGAGACAGGAGGTGAGTTAGCACAAAGTTCCCACATCCGAACTGCTCTTGTATCCACTGTATTTAGGTATCTGGCCTAAGTTCACTTTCTAGTCAGTGGTAATACCCAGAGCATCAAGGGATGATGGTTAGATTCTCTCTTATTGGAGATGATTATTGCCTGGAACATGTGCAGCACAAATGTTACTTGCCACTTGTCAGCCCAAATGTGGGTGTCATCCAAGTCTTGTTATGTTAGGGCAAGTATCTGTGGAGTCGTGAATGGTGCTGAACATTGTGCAATCAAAGATGAACATCCCACTTCTGACATCATATTGGAGGGAAGGTCATTGACGAAACAACTGAAGATGGTTTGGCCTAGGGCACTCTCCTGAGAAATTCATACAGAGAGGTCCTGGGGTTGAGATGATTGACCAGCACCAAGCAGAACTATTTTCCATTGTATGAGGAATGATTCCAACCAGTGAAGATCCATTGACTCCAGATTTGCTACTGCTCCCTAATGCCATATTCAAACAAATGCTGCCTTGATGTCAAAGGCAGCTTCTCTCACCTAACAAAATAAAAATTGAAAGAACTGCGGATGCCGTATAAATCAGAAACAAAAACAGAAATTGCTGGAAAAGCTCAACAGGTCTGGCAGCATCTGTGAAGAGAAATAAGATTCACAGTTTGGCTCTGGTGACCCAGACGAGTTCTGAGGAAGGATCACTGGAACCGAAAGGTTAATTCTGATTTCTCTTCACAGAAACTGCCAGACCTACTGAGCAATTTCTGTTTTTGTGTCTCAGACCTGACCTCTGGAATTCACCTCTTTTCCTGTTTAGACAAGGCTGTAATTTTATCAGGGGTTGAGGGGCAGTAGCAGAACCCAAACTGATATCAGTGTGCAGGTTGTTCTTTCGTAAGTAAATAGCATTGTCGACAGCTCCTTCCATCACTTTGCTGGTTATATTACTGCACTATATAAATATGAGTTGCTATTACTAGCAGAGGATTTTCTCCAGTACAGTATATGATTTTTGAACTCATCGTTGAATGGTGCATTGTATTTGTGAACAAATCGTATGTTACTTCTCAGGCTTCCTGTGCTGGAATTTGGTTATTGGAAATGGCATTTAATTGTATGTTGTTTCTTCCAAATCTTCTTCATGACGTGAGACTTAGGTTCTGTACATTGGGTTTGCTGTTCTGGTGAATATTGCAACATTGCTGAAGAGTACTGCTTCAGCAAAAAGAACTGGTTGAATTCTGTACCAGTACACTTGATGTGGTTTACATGGACTTCAGTAAGGTCTTTGATAAGGTCAGAGTAGGAACACGGGTCCAAAAGCTAAGAGCTTATTGAGTCCAAGGTACGTTGGCAATCTGGATCTTAAATTTGCTGATAAATAGGAGGCAAAAGATGATGGTGGAGGGTTGTTTTCATAATCAGAAGTCTGTGACCATTGGTGTACCGCAGGGATCAGTGCTGCGAACCTTGATGTTTGTTATGTACATTAATGCCTTGGGTATGAATGTAAAAGGTATTATTAGTAAGTTTGTAGATGGCATGAAAATTGATGGTGTTGTTGATAGTGAAGAGGATGGTCTGAGGCTACAGTCTGATATTGACCTGATGGTAAATTGGGCAGAGCAATGGGAATTTATTCCCGATAAGTGTGAGGTGATGCATTTTGGGAGATCTGATAAAGGAAGGATTTACACCTGATTCATGGTCCTGAGGGAGCAATGAGAACAAAGGGACCTTGCTATATCAGTCCACAGATGTTTGAAGATGTCAGCATGGGTATATAGAATGGTGAAGTAGGCATATGGGATGCTTGCTTTCATTAATTGGGCTGTAGAATATAGGAACAAGGGTAGTCTTATTACAAGTTCATAAAAGTTAAAAATCACACAACATCAGGTTATAGTCCAACGGGTTTATTTGGAAACACTAGCTTAGGTGTGAGTTTTGACCTTGTCCAACCCCGTCCAACACCATCACCTCCACATTATAAAAGTTAGGCTACAGATGGAATAATGTGTGTGGTTCTGGTCACCACATTATTGGAAGGAGGTGACTATACCGAAGAGGATGCAGAGGATATACACCATGATGTTGCCTGGGATGAAAAGTCTTCATTATGAGGAGAGACTGGATAGGCTGGGTTTGTTTTCCTTGGAGCAGAGGAAGCTGAGGGGTGATCTGATTGAAAAATAATGAGCTGCATAGACAGAGTAGATTGTGAGAATCTCTTCCACATAGCACACCTATCTAAGACCAGAGGGCATAGGTTTAAGATGAAGAGCTTGCAGGAGATCATTCAGAGGGTGGTGGATATATGGAATGTGCTGTCTGAGAGGGTGATGGGGACAGATTCTCTCACAACATTTTTGAAGCATCAGGATGAGTATTTAAAATGCCAGGGCATAGTAGGCTATGGATCAAGTGCAAGTCAATGGTATTCATGTAGTTTTGTGTATGTTGGTTGGCATAGATGGGGTCTGTTTCTATGCCATATGACACTATAACCATTGGAAAATTTCCAGTTTGAAAAGTCAACCACAGTGTTGGAGAGGGATTGTAAAGAGGAGCCTGAGTCCTGTGTTCAGTAGCACAAATCAACCTTTATTCGAAACTCCTTACCACGCAGCTTGGCAGAGGTCTCCAGTACACTCTAACTTTCCCAATAAAGTACAGGATATTTATACATACCGCATACAATGATGACATGCAACATTGACATCAGTGCTTGCCACATCCCCTTTGCCCATTATGCCCCTCCCCAGACATTTGTCAGCTTCATCATACTGAGTAGGTGCTATTTGTTACCTTATGTAGCTGTGATTGTTTATTTTCCCAAGGTCATAATGGCTAAGGAATGTTTTGCAATTGCCTCTTTACAATGCTGTCTGTTCTCCAGTGTCCTTTCCTGAGGTCATCTGTTTATACCCTTCACAGTACATCATTCTATCCTTGGTGTTTATACCATTCGTGATACTGTATATTTTCTGATCCTTGCTGTTTATGGGACTTGTCTTTCAATTCAGATAGAGGCCGCTTGGAGAGAGGGAGAGATGGATGAAAGATGTGAAACGCAGGTTTAATTACATGTACATTTTCCAAATTTCACGTTAATTTCCTTTCATCATTGTAAAGTCCTGATGCCAGTGAATTAAAGAATTCTTGCTTCATGATCTTTGGGCTATTTGTGTGCCTAAATCTCATTGTACAAAATGAAAATACCTCATCTCAACTGCCGCACATCCATTATCCTTCACTGATGGCACAATACTGTCAACTGCCAGTGATGCCCATATCCCAGTAAGGATGACATTTAAAAACACCAGTTGGTTCATCAATAACTTTTAATTATCAAAAACATAAAGTCAGTGATCCAACACTTTTGTCTGGCTGATTCAGTTCTTAATTAATGTGCATTTTATGCTTCCATGCAACGTATACAATAACCTTACACATTTGAGAAATGAAAGAGTAGTTTAA
This sequence comes from Chiloscyllium punctatum, assembly GCF_047496795.1. Lineage (NCBI taxonomy): Eukaryota > Metazoa > Chordata > Chondrichthyes > Orectolobiformes > Hemiscylliidae > Chiloscyllium > Chiloscyllium punctatum. Next base: position 74,622,046 of record NC_092746.1, read on the forward strand.
TGTGCACAATTCCCTACTCTTAAGAGGTAAATATTTGGCCTATATTTTACATCATTATGTAACAATGTGCACATTAATGGAAAAGATCACACTAAACATGAATATTGAAAAATGATAATGGTGATGGACATTTCAAGATCTTACAATATCAACTTTGAACTCAAAGGCATTTTGATAAATTAGTCACTTCAGGGCTTATCCATCATGGCCATCATTATCACAACGAAATAAAGGTACTGAGGTGGGTTAATGCTCCAAGCATATATTTTAATATGTACAAAAGTGATGGTGATGAATGGCCCCTTGTGTTCTCATCATTAGTTCCAAACATTGTTGTTTTTAAGTTATTAACCTCAGACCTCAACACACGTGGCTAATTAGCTAAAACTGAAACGTATATAGGAAGCACTGTACTGTACTGTTCACATCGTCCATCATGAAAAAGAGATGGAGCACAAAACTGAAGTAATGAGTTGCTGCTCCATCAGATGCTAAGACACAAATTTTTTGCCTTTGACTCCCCTCATGCAGATGTATTTGTCTCTTTTTGATGAAGAAAGTCAGCATCAGGACAGAAATGTGTAAAGAGCTTCACTCTGTGTAGCTGAAGGCTGAAGAGAATTGTTGGTGAGGCAGCAACAGTCCGAAATGTAGCCTTCATACTCATGACCACCAGTTAACATAAATGCAGTGCCTCACAGAAATCATAGTGGGAAAGAGCAAGCTTGTTATTTAGTAAAGTGTGGAAGGAAAAGTCTGATTTCACCAAATTCAAAGGTGTTTTCAGTAGTTGCCATTACATTATGTACATTTAGGTATATTGAAATTATAAATGTAACTGAAAAAAATTATTGTGAAGGAATTTAACTGAATTCTTTTAGACAAATGGCTGTCGAGAATAGAGAGAAACCATCCCATCAACAAGGGAAGTGGTGGGGGGGTGGGGATCAGATCGACTGCACCAGCTCCTCTGCTCAGTGCACCCCTATACCACCACTTCCTGTTGCTGGAGATTCATTACACAATTCCATGCTTGAGACTTGCCATCCTGGCAACTGCATATGCATGGTGGCCATGTATTCAACAATGTGATCAGCACTTCCAATTGTACCATGATGCACAGAATGTTTGGTGGTTGGAGTTGTATCCAGCATCTGTGGTCTCATATCTGTACTGGTAATTTCAGGAGATCCAGGCACTGTGGTGGATCTCATGCACTGGTCTCTAGATTTGTCAAGTCTCCATGAGGCACATGATGGGTAGCATTTGTTACGTCACTGTCAGTTCCAACAGATCATCTCAGTGCTGTATTCCACGTCTGGAGTAGGCCTGCCCAGTGCAGACACCCCTGATATTCACAGTGTTTCTCATTGTCAGGAGTAATGCCTTCCTGGGTAATGAGGTGCCCAGGGACTGTACTTTGCTATGAAAATGTTGTCACTTGGTTTGACTTTTAGAGTAAACTTCAACAAGTGGGTTAAAATGTTTTCTAGTTTTTAAACAGTCTCTTTGAATGCCAAGCTGAAAATGAATACATTGTCTGCAGGCTTTATCCATCACATGCATGAAGGTGGCAGGGCATTAGAGAGCCCAAACAACATTGTGCTGTGTTCGTAACGTCCTCCGGTTCCTGTTTGGAATACTGTCTTTTTAATGTCCCCATTATTTACCTTGCTGGGTCACAATGCATAGTGAGATAAACAAAACAAATCCCATAGTGGTGCACAAAAACATGCTCACTCTAAGGCAAGGCAGCAAAAACTATTTTATAGAAATCACAATGGCTACAGAAGTACACACAGTTAATTATTAACTTCAGACACACAGAAATCCCACAGGTTACTGACTCAAGAACCAGAAAGCCAAACTTATGATAAATAAAATCAAATATATATTTCCCATAAATTATACACTACACTATCTTGTGAGGATTATAGGGGAAGAATATGGACTTGGTAGTTCTCAGATGACTTCTCACTCCAGAGACATCTGCAGTTACTGGACTTACTCCCAATATTACAGTGTCATCCAGTTTTGAGCTCTCTCTGATGTACAGTCATCGTTAGTCACAAACCTGTGACTTAGCAGGAGACAAACCCAATGTCATCATCTTCGTAGCTGAAAGTGTCTCATATCTTGTGAGAATCAAAATAATTACCTCCTCTGGATCTACTCAATTCACCAGTCTCCATCTTTGAAATGTGGTTAGAATGTCTTCTCCATTTAGTCCAGTCTATAACATGGGAGGTTTAAGGTTACCTGTGTGTGATCTAGGTTGGAGTTAAACATCTTTGTCTGAAATTTCTGAAATTGCCATTTTGTAAGTGAAGCCCACCTCTCTGTCTTACAGTGATGAGATCAGCTGGAAGAATTACACCAGCTCAGAACTTTGCTGTATATGACTTTCTAGCATGACCTGTTATCAACCAGTTGACAACGACTTGCATGAGCCTTCAAGAAAAGGTACATCTGGGTGAAAGAACACAGTTCCCTGTTACTCAAACAGTTCTATGGTCCATAGAGGCTGATACACCATGACTGTGTAGAGCAAAGTGAAAGGTTCTATCTCCTGACTTTATTATGTCCTGCTTCTCCCAGTCAGTGTATGTGCCTTCCAAGGATGCCCACGGATAATCTCATAACACATTCAATTCCATTTAACAGGGTATTCTCAATGTCTTGCTTCTGCTGTATAATTGATTGGTTCACAGATTGTCAGAAACTCTATGTCATGAAAAGTGTGATGAGAACAAATAAATAGAAGTCAAAGTAGACATGATCAGGGATGTCCAGTCCCTACAGAGCAGAATCCAGATGGGGGATGAGACATCAATCAGCTCACATACCTCAGCTGGATACCCTTGAAAAGACTGGTGAGTAGTGGTTGACACTTCCACACCTGTTAATTCAGCATGATGTCCCCACCTTCACCACTCACGTTATTCCTCACAAAAAACCAAGCGTCTTCCAGAGGGAACCTCATGCCCTTGCCTGGCTCTTACGTGCCCACACCTCCTCCCTCACCTCTATCCAAGGCCCTAAAGGAGCCTTCCACATCCATCAAAGTTTCACCTGCACATCCACCAATATCATTTATTGTATCCATTGCTCCCGATGTGGTCTCCTCTACATTGGGGAGACTGGGCGCCTCCTAGCAGAGCGCTTTAGGGAACATCTCCGAGACACCCGCACCAATCAACCAAACCGCCCCGTGGCCCAACATTTCAACTCCCCCTCCCACTCTGCCGAGGACATGGAGGTCCTGGGCCTCCTTCACCGCCGCACCCTCACCACCAGACGCCTGGAGGAAGAACGCCTCATCTTCCGCCTTGGAACACTTCAACCCCAGGGCATCAATGTGGACTTCAACAGCTTCCTCATTTCTCCTTCCCCCACCTCATCCTAGTTTCAAACTTCCAGCTCAGTTACTGTCTCTTTGACTTGTCCGACCTGCCTATCTTCTTTTCCACCTATCCACTCCACCCTCTCCTCCTTGACCTATCACCTTCATCTCCTCCCCCACTCACCCATTGTACTCTATGCTACTCTCTCCCCACCCCCACCCTCCTCTAGCTTATCTCTCCATGCTTCAGGCTCACTGTCTTTATTCCTGATGAAGGGCTTTTGCCCGAAACGTCGATTTCGCTGCTCGTTGGATGCTGCCTGAACTGCTGTGCTCTTCCAGCACCACTAATCCAGTATTTGGTTTTCAGCATCTGCAGTTATTGTTTTTACCTTACTTGGACCCTGGCTAGTTCAACATGTGGTGAGCAAAGAAGCTGTTACATTGGATGGGGTTGCTTGCCTGACAGCAGTGATGGATGTGATTGTTAAGAGCATCTTGTTTGAACTGGCCAGCATTGTCACAATTGCAACACTTCTTTGGAGTGTTGCTTAGGAAGAACAGGCTGCCAGGTTTACTGTGGAGCTGATCAGTAGTTGCTGAGCTGCCTTTTCAACCTAAGGTCTACATTCTCCAGGCTGTTAGTCACCCCACTGATGGTGGTTTCTTTCCTGGTCTTGGTAGTCCAGAACTTTCTGATGTGATCTCAGCTGAAAAGCAGAACAAGTGAGTTTTGCCACTTTTAAGCTTTCTCAACTCTATCAGGATGCTTCCATTCCTCGCCATTTCCATTATGCATTTGATTTGAAGGAGGGATTTAGAAAGAACAATGCACTTGAATGTTTTCACCAGCTCCAGAGATACAGAGACAAGGTCCACCCCTTTGGCTTTTTTATTCTCATTAACCTTCTGCTGTAGCTGTAATAGACTATGGATGTCCCCAGAAACCCTGCTCAGTACAGGTTGTTCTACTGTAATGCGCATTTTGTCAGCACGATTTGGCTGTAACGCGACTGGTGAATTTGGGAATGGCTTTTCTACAACGTGAACTCCCATTAGCGATTATGTGATTCTGGCATTGGGTGTCACAGTGTGCAGAGAACTGGACTCCGTGGTGGAATCATGTGGTCTGCCAGCTCGCATCCTTTCTGAAGTGCTTTATGGAAGGGACAGTGCTGTACTCAATAACTTTAGATCTTGATTTTTGCAAATCTGAATATGAAAGGACTAAATTGCAAGAAAGTCAACAGGAAGCATCCAGGTGAAAAAAATCGTGGGTGGTTACTGTAAAAGAAAAGCTGTAACACTATTTTTTGTCATTTACATAAATGATTTGGATGCGAGCATAAGAGGGACAGTTAGTAAGTTTGCAAATTACACCAAAATTGAAGGTGTAGTGGACAGCGAAGAGGGTTACCTCAGATTACAACAGGCTCTGGATGGACCAGATGGGCAAATGGGCTGAGAAGCGGCAGATGAATTCAGATAAATGCGAGGTGCTGCATTTTGGGAAAGCAAATCTTAGTAGGGTTTAATGGTAAGGTCCTAGGGAATGTTGCTGAACAAAGAGACTTTGGAGTGCAGGTTCATAGCTCCTTGAAAGTAGAGTCGCAGGTAGATAGGATAGTGAAGAAGGCGTTTGGTATGCTTTCCTTTATTGGTCAGAGTATTGAGTACAGAAGTTGGGAGGTCATGTTACGACTGTACAGGACATTGGTTAGGCCACTGTTGGAATATTGCATGCAATTCTGGTCTCTTTCCTATCGGAAAGATGTTGTGTAACTTAAAAGGGTTCAGAAAAGATTTACAAGGATGTAAATTATTGATTTACAAGGGAGAGGCTGAACCAGCTGGGGCTGTTTTCCCTGGAGCGTCGGAGGCTGAGGGGTGACCTTATAGAGGTTTACAAAATTATGAGGGGCATGGATAGGATAAATAGACAAAGTCTTTTCCCTGGGGTCGGGGAGTCCAGAACGAGAGGGCATAGGTTTAGGGTGAATGGGGAAAGATATAAAAGAGACCTAAGGGGCAACTTTTTCACGCAGAGGGTGGTACATGTATGGAATGAGCTGCCAGAGGAAGTGGTGGAGGCTGGTACAATTGCAACATTTAAAAGGCACTTGGATGGGTATATGAATAGGAAGGGTTTGGAGGGATATGGGCCGGGTGCTGGCAGGTGGGACTAGATTGGGTTGGGATATCTGGTCGGCTGAACGGGTTGGACTGAAGGGTCTGTTTCCATGCTGTACACCTCAATGACTCTATGACTTGAACAGAAGCTATATGTTATTAAGTGTTTTGAACACAATGAAAGAACATGTGATATTGGTTGTGCAATAGGAATAAAGAATTCTATGCTATGCACCATTAGAGACAATGCAGAAAGCATTAAAGCAAGCTGCATTGTTGGAACAAGTTTGAGTTCTAGCAAGTCTGTGAGATCACAAACAAAGGAACTTGAGATGGAACAGCTTCGAAGTGTGTGGATAGAAGATCAATTGAAAAAATGGGACCGGCTTCTTCATCATAAAACAGAAAGCTATATCAATTTATGAGGACCAGAGGAAAAAAGCTGAAAATCCTGCAGATGTGCCTACCTTCAGTGCAGGTAGTGGCTGGTTTGCTGGCTTTAAAAACTGCTATGCTTTTCATAATGTAATGCCATCCAGAACATACATTTCTAAGAATGAAGCTCACCCTCCAGATTTTAAGAATTGTATGACGTTGCTCAATGCTGTGCCAATGCTCGTGGAGAGTTAAAGCTTAAGGCTGAGTTGATGTATCACTCTGCTAACCCTCGAGCCTTGAAACGTTACCTTAGGCCCACTCTAGGTGCTTAAGCCCACTCTAGGTGGTCAAGCAAGAAGGGTTTGTTGATAGGACATTTTTTTTCTGATCTTATTGTTGATGCTTTTGAGGATTTTTTTTAGAAATTATTGCAATAGAAAAAGTTTAGATTTCAAAATTCTTCTCATTCTGGACAATGCACCAAGCCATCCTCGCATCATTGGTGAGCTTTTTGAAAACATCAAAGTGCTACTTCTACCTCTGAACACAACCTCTCTCCTTCAACCCAGGGACCAGGGTACAGTAGCAGCTTCTAAAACTTTTTATTTAAGGCACACGTTCCGGAAGCTGATTGCAGCTACTGTGGGGGATAATGAGGACAGTGTTCTTCAATTTTGGAAGAGCTTTAACATTAAGAATGCTATTGACATCATTATGGAGGCCTGAGGTGATGTCAGGAAGGACTGTTTGCATGCAGTTTGGTGGAAGCTACTCCCAGATTTTCTTCATGATTTTAAAGGCGATGAACCATTAGATAAGTTTCCAGCAATAAAAGAACATTGGAAAGGAAGTTGGATTTGAAGATGTGGAGACTGAGGATGTCAAGGAGCTGCTTGAGTCTCATTGTGAAGACCTTTTCACAGCTGATCGGCAACTTGTTGCTGTGGGGGAAATTGAAGCTCAAGATGAAGACGATAAATTCCAGGATACAGCGCCATGAGATCTTTCCACTTCTCTTTTGTCTTCTATCCTGAGGGAAGTTGAGAAGAAGCTGCAGCACTTAGAGGACAATGACTGCAGTGCAGAATACAGCAGGATTGCAGTTTGTGGCATAAAAGGCTTATCTGGCACCCTGTGAACGGCTTCTTCATGAAACAAGGAAGATGGCAAAGCAATAAAAAAACTAGGTGCCTTTTTAAAGCCAGCCCCCAAGAAACAATCTGAGGACAATGAGTCACCAAGCCATCCACTTCTGGACTAAATATTTTCTTTTATTATAACCCTGCAACAAGAACTGTACCTGAAAGTAATACTCATGCGAATGGTGACCCTCAGCCCCTGTCTTAATACAATACTGTAACTGGGCAAACTGAGAAACTCCTTAAAGTGTTAAATTTACTGTATTATTTCATTAAACATATGATGTTCACACTTACTTAGACGGTGCTGTTGTTTGTGTTCGGCTAACTACTATTTTTGCTTCAATTTTTACTGATAGTTTTGGTGGTTCACCCCTAACCCTGTTTCACCCATTATTTCTAATGCATGGTTTTCTATAACCCAGTGTCGCACAGGAACACGACTACCACGTTATAGCAGAACAGACTGGACCTCAGACATCTACTGCAGACTTGTTTGAACATCTGTACCTCTTTTCAGCATTCCCTAATGTGCTTTACCACCGAGATGTTCAGTCATAAATGCTACCCAGTCACTCATGTCAAGGTCCCTGGACACCATATCCCCAGTTCTGTGTCTTCAATCTTATCTGCAATGATTGAAACATTGGGTATTTTTCAAGTTTTCTACTCATTGGTAGTAAACTATCTAACCAGAAGTAGCATTTCCTTCTGATGTAGTGTAGGAGAGCGTACATGTGGAACCTCTGTCAGGGTTTGGTTTAAAGGTCTGATTTCTTCACCAGGTCCTGAGCCGCCAATTGTCCTGGAGCAGCATTGGCCTCCCTCATGGACATTGCCAGCTTCATCTCCTCCATCATCCACTCCATATACCTCATCCACCTTCGCTGTAGAATCCTCCCAACTGTGCCAGAAAGGTAGCATGAGATTTGAGCACAATGATGTCCTGAAGATCATGAGGCAAGAATTATTTATTCTATTGGCATCAGATCCTTACAAAATTGAAGGAAAATGAAGGTGAAAGTAGGAATTATTTCCTTGGAATTAAACCTATAGACAATATCTGGTTGAAAAATAAGTTTTGTCTGCCTCTGCCTCTCCATGCGAAGCCTCATTCAGACTCTCCAGGATGGATATACTCAACTCCTCGAGATCCCTGCTCATTGTCCTCCCTCACTAGTAGCACCTGCTGTTCACGATTATGTGCTACAGTTGCAAACTTCCTTGAAGCGGGGCTTGGATATCTGGCTGCAACTACTACACCAAATCTTTGGGTTTGTGATCCTTTTCCATTGTGCAAAAGGGCCAGGGCCAGTAAAATCACCTTTGTTTCGTGAGTGTTAAACTTTGAGCTGACTGTTGCATTTGTGATTTTGACCTACCAGAATGTGCACATATTTTGTCATACATGGTAAAGCTGAAAGTTAGTGCACTGACAGCTGTACGCCATCCAAATCTCACACCTTAGTCCTAAACTTGGTGTTATTCCAAACACATGTATTGAACGGTGGTAACTGCCTTCCCTATAGTGATGAGGGTTGAAAGTTAATAAACTCAATCATGTATGAACAGGAGAAGTATATGAAAACCTGGAACCTGGAATGGGTTTGAGCTCTGTTACTGTTGATGCAATAAACAAAGCCTATGTAGCGCACAACATGAACCAAACAGTTAATGTGCTGCATGATTTATGTTACAAGTATAAATATACTTATGGACTATAAGTAAGTAGATTGTAAAATCCAGCCTATGAGTAACTGGATTATAGAATTGCTTGGAGGTTTCTGGGTTGAGGAGGTTTTATCGTGTGTTAGCTTGAAAATGAAAAGTCAGAATGTCTGTGCATTATTTGCTGTTTGCTGAAAAAGTAAGTGATTTGGGGAGAAGGAGTCCAATAAAGGTTCCTAAAAGTGACAAGGGATGGGTTTTGAGGTTTAATTGGAGGACAACCAGACTTGGAAAACTGTACTGTTTGTTGCCGAGCAACTGTCCATGGGGGTCAAGGTGCTGTGAGTTTCATAGATCTAGATTTGTGAGTTGTTAGCGATGGCTTGCAGAGGAAGCAGGACTCTCTCTATCTTTCTCTGTCAGTCAGTAAGGGACAACCTTAAAGCAAAGTCAACAGCTCTCCCTCTCAGTGTTGTGAAAATCTGACAACTTTTACATATTGGAACTCCTCGCTGTCTCCCATTTGAAACTGAAATCTTGCCTGAAGGTCTTTCATTGTTTTGCAATTGTCAGTAGTTTTATATCATTAATAGGGAATTAAAGAAGAACTATCAGAAGTCAACTTTTTTTCTATTTTTTATATATGTAGAATTGACTTACAGGGGTTGGTATCTTTTCTACCTTTATTTTCAACTGATGATACCTTTACAGCGCTGTGTTGTCCTGTCTGCATATGAATGCGTGTATTTGAGATTAAGGAGGATATAGTTTAATTCTGTGTAGAAGCTTAGATGATAACTAATAATATGAATAACTATATATTTGTTTGTGATAATTACTAGTACATTGTTGCGTTCTCATAACCGAACAATTCTTACCCATTTTACCTAATTTATTACGTACCTACAAACCTCATTATCCACAGTTGACTAAAAAACTAGTGTTATTAACCCACCCCTTACAATGAATATTCAAATTTGAATGTTCCTTTTAATGCTTTAGGAGTTGCTCCATTGTGTTGAGTAAAAACAAAATTAAATCAATGCTAATAGATAAAGTTTACAATAAAGGGCTATGATAAAATCTAACCAGTATTAGGTGTCACAGTGCTTGGTTAAATATTTGGAAATTGAACTCCAAACCTTTGGAAGCTAGTGCTTCCAAATAAACCTGTTGGACTATAACCTGGTGTTGTATGATTTTTAACTTTGTACACCCCAGTCCAACACCGGCATCTCCAAATCAAAGCTCCAAGTTATTGCCTTTGCCTGAAATATTTATATTTGCTAACCCATGAAGAACAGTATGGACTATATGTATAAATAAAGCAAATGACAGAGGCCCTCTTTGTAAGACCCATGTTCAAGTCCCACTTACTCCAGCTGTGAAATAACACCTCTGAACAAGTTGATTAGAAAAATAGATTGAATTAAAAACTACTAAAATGCTGATATAAGGGCAGTGAATTGAATTTTATATGCTCTAATTCACAAAATAAAAATATACAAAATTAAGACTAGATTTTCTTTGATTTCCCAAATTTGGCAACTGTTTTAGGTCGTGGCTGATGGAGAAATGTTAGCCAAGAACCTGGCAGAATTCTCTGATTTTTTAAAAAAAATGTGCTTAAAAAACTTTTGTGAATGAATGAAGTCAGAGAAGGCTTGGGCCATTTGGGCCTTCAAGCCATGGACTAAAGTGGTTCAAGAAGGTAGCTCACCACCACCTCCTTAAAGGCAACTTGGGACGGGCAATTAATGCTGGCCCAGTCAGCAATGCTTAGGTCCCACAAATGATTTTAAAAAGAAGAGCCTGCTCCCCCATTTAGTGATCATGGTTGATGTGTTTGTGTTTCAAATTCTACACTCTCATCCCCAATTCATCCTTTCCCACCTTTTTCACACCATTGGCAAATATCCCATCTGCTGCTTGTAAACAAAGGACCAAACTTATGTTCTGGTAGCTGTGGGTTCAAATCCCACCATAGTTGATGTTGAATTTAATAAAAAGGTGGGGGGTTTAAAATTTAACTAACCTAATGGTGACCATGTTAATTGTTGCAGGAATTCATTTAGCTCATGACTTGAATGAAATTTAGTGCCCTTACCTGACTTGAATCTATCTGCACCTCCACACACATCATTTACTGCATCCACTGCACCCGATGTGGCCTCCTCTATATTGGGGAGACAGGCCGCCTACTTGCGGAATGTTTCAGAAAACACCTTTGGGACACCCGGACCAACCAACCCAACCGCCCCGTGGCTTTAACTCCCCCTCCCACTCCGCCAAGGACATGCAGGTCCTTGGCCTCCTCCATTGCCAGACCATGGCAACACGACACCTGAAGGAAGAGCATCTCATCTTCTGCCTAGGAACCCTCCAACCACAAGGGATGAATGCAGATTTCTCCAGCTTCCTCATTTCCCCTCTCCCACCTTATCTCAGTCCCAAACCTTGGACTCAGCACCGCCTTCTTGACCTGCAATCTTCTTTCCGACTTCTCCACCCCTACTCCCTCTCCGCCTATCACCCTCACCTTAACCTTCTTCCACCCATCGCATTCCCAACACCCCTCCCCCAAGTCCCTCCTCCCTACCTTTTATCTTAGCCTGCTTGGCACATCCTCCTCATTCCTGAAGAAGGGCTTATGCCCGAGACATTGATTCTCCTGCTCCTTGGATGCTGCCTGACCTGCTGCGCTTTTTCAGCAACACATTTTTCAGCTCTGATTTCCAGCATCTGCCGTCCTCACTTTCCCCTGGCCTGAATCTATGTGAGTCTAGACCAAGACAATCTGGTTGACTCCTAACTGTTAGGGATGGTAATAAATGCTGGTTTAGTTAGTGTGTATAAACATTTAAAAAATACAAATTGTTGTTTGTAAGGCAGATAAGACTGACAAATATTAATCAAATAAAATTAATACAAATAAAAACAAATATTATGCAGATTTGATTTCATTTTTAAGCCACTGAACTTTAGTTAATATCATTGATTTATTTTTGCTTTAACACCATACAACAGACTAAAGATCTAAAGGAAACATTGAACCAGATTGTCCAGTGACCTGGAGTTACATTGTCACGTCTGCCAAAAGCCCTACCCCCTCCCACTACTCTCACCCCAAAGATGGGCACAGTTGTGGGTGATTTGTTTTATTGGTTTGGGTTAGTACAGGAATCCCACTTCTCTACCGAGGCTCTCTCAATTAGTTAAAAAGCTTGATAAGAGGTTTTGAAGGGGGGAAGGTGGGAACCTTGAAGGGTATATGGCTGTTAGCAGCTGATCAACTGGAGGAGGCAGGAACATTGGAGAGCCAAAAAACGTTGTCTGAGCTCTTCATCCTGGCCTCAGAAGGGTCACTGGGTGGGAAAGACAGACTGAATATTTGGTTAGGGGACGCTATTGGCAACATAAGAGGCATAGAAAGTGGCCTGGGCATAAAAGCATCCATTACAACCCTGCACAATCATCCCTCCCTCACTGCCACGTCATGGTGCTGCAGAGGAACAGTGTCTAAGTCTGTCAATCAAAATGGAACAGGCATTGGCTGGTACGAAGGAGGCAGCTGCTAGAAATTGGGGAATGGCTGATACTATTTGAGCCTAGTGATGATGAGGGGCCACACCATCTGCAGGAAGCTGTGGAACTCCAAGCAATGGGATGACACTGGGGAGGAAGGCAGTGGAGGTCATGTGGGTGTGGACTGATTTGAACCTGTATGCTAAGAGTGTTAGGCTTGGACTCTGAATTAACAGCCCAATAACAGTAATGCTATGGGATGCCTCCATGTGCTTCTGGTGCCTGGACCATTCAGCTGATGCACTCCAGTGCTCTTCTGTTAGGTGATGCTGGTGCATTGTTATGCACTCCAGAGCAGTGTGGACATATGTAGTGTGTAGTGACTCAAAATGAAGACAGTTTATTCATGGAGTAGTGGGAATAAGAAATGAGAGAGGGGAAGGAAAAAGCGGTTCACAGAGATGAGACTTCCATCTGCTGCTGCAGAAGACTTTGGCGGTCAGTAGTCTCAGTGATAGCTGCCTTGGGAAGTCTAAATCAGTCCCACGTGTTATTATTATCTAACATGGCTATATATGTGCAATGAGACCTGGTTGTCCTCATAAACAAGTTACTGCAAGTAAGCATGAGGATGCAGCAGGAGTTGAAGAAGCAAATGGTTTGCTGGCCTTCATAGTGAGATAATTTGAATAGAGGAGCAGAGATGTCTTGCTGCAATTACATGGATCCTTTATGAGACCATACTTGGAATATTGCATGCAGTTTCAGTCTCCTTATCTGAAGAAGGATATATTTGCTAAGGAGGGAGTACATCAGAGGTTTCTCATTCTGATTTCAGGATGGCTGGACTGATGTACGAGGAGAGGTTGAGTCGGTTAGGATTATATTTGATGGCATTCAGAAGAATAAGAAGGTTCTCATAGAAACCTATAAAATTGTAACAGGATTAGACAGGATAGATGCAGGAAGAATTTCCCTGATGATGGAGGAGTCCAGAATTAGGGGTCACAGCCTGAGGCGACTGGCTAAATCATTTAGGAGTGACATGAGAGGAAGATTGTTGACCGAGAGAGTGATGGGACTGTGGAATGCGGTATCACAGAAAGCAGTTGAGGCCCAAACTTGTTATGATTTCAAGAAGAAGTTGGATAATGTACATGGGGCTAAGGGAATCAAAGGATATGGGGCAAAGTGAGAAGAAGCTATTGAGTTGGAAGATGAACTTAATAAATGGCGGAGGAAGCTCAAAAGGTTCGAAAGGCTTACTGTTTTTCTATATTTCTACTTCATCTGTCCCAACTGCATTTGCGCTCGCACTAGCTCTGCATATCTGGCTCTATGCCAATGAAGGCCTAATCCATATTAATATTTTAACTTTAATCTGTTTTCCACTGAAGGTGGATCTAGATCAAGCTCCTGTTTCCTTGCCTCTTGTCACCTCCAGATGTGAGAAATTGGTTCGTAACTGTAGCTTGTGCTGCTTGGTATAGAGTCTGTGAAATTCAAGTGATCAAAGTTGAACATGGAAGTTAAGAATTGGAATAACAGCTGGATTTTTAAAAAAATAATTCACAGAGCTATGTCTTTTGAAGCGTTTAAATGTAATTATTTGCCATTTTCAGGAGACTGAAAGAACTTGGCAAGGTTCAGGTTACACACTGGGAAGGAAGGAAGTTACAGGTTTTATCAGTTTTTAGATTAGATTAGATTACCTACAGTGTGGAAATAGGCCCTTCGGCCCAACAAGTCCATACCGACCCTCCAAAGAGAAACCCACCCCCCTATATATATCCCTGACTAATCCACCTAACACTAGGGGCAATTTAACATGGCCAATTCACCTAACCTGCATATCTTTGGACTGTGGGAGAAAATCAGAGCACCCAGAGGAAACCTGCACAGGGAGAACGTGTAAACTCCACACAGACAGTTGCCCGAGACGGCAATCGAACCTGGGTTCCTGGCACTATGAGACAGCAGTGCCACCCCTTGAATTACCTTTTTTTGTTATTGATTTCTCCATATCTTTCCTCTTGAGGGCATCCCCTGCAGCATTACATTAAAACGATGCAGAACCATCTTTCAAAAATGTTGGCCTTTAAAGCAGATGGTGTTACATTTTTGAAAATTGTTTAATACCATTGAAGAAAACTTACGTGTATTTAATGCAGTTTTTCTTTCCTAATGTTTTCAAATTTATGCCACATTAATGGCTCAAGAAATCAAATCACTGTAAGATTTCTTTGTTGTTTTTTGTTTTTCTTTCCTGCTGGGAACATTTCTGAAAATACTCCCATGAAACACCAGTACTTCTCTGACTGAAATAAATTACAGCCTAAACAAATGTTCGCTTAATGGGAATGTTTCCATAAAAAGGATGTGAATTAATTGTATTAATGTGTTGTTGGATGCATTAATTTGTTTTGTCTGTCTTTTGGGGCCTATGGTGCTTCCTTGCTATATTTCCCTACTTACAAATGTAACTAGCCTAAAGATGTCCTTAAAGGGAAGGGCTCAACTAGGATCATCAAATTTGACAAAATGAGAAAGATCACTTCGGGGAGTGAAACATTTCCTTTCAGTGGAAGAAACTTAATGCAAACAATAAATAGAAAGGTGATGAATTCACAAAAACCTAATTTATTTTGCTGAAAAGGTTCATCAGTTATAATTTTGGTACATTTTTACAGAATTAAGTGTTACATTTTGACGGATAATAACACGTTCAGTTGCTGTGTAGAGAGTAGGATATGTTTTCTCAAGACAACAGGAATAAAGATTAGGATTCTCTTGAATATAATTGCTTTTATAAATTCACATACAGCTGTTTGTCCATGGATGGTAATATATTAATGATTGCTGATGAGCCTTTTTCTATTTCCTGTATAGGAAAGGAGGATGTTATAATAATCATTTCTGTCCCATCTGTTTGCCAATGCCAAGAGCAAAATAACTCTAAAATAATTTCACAGATCATTACTGAATATTACAGGTAAAGTCTTTGGAGGATATGTGTCCATTGTTTAAAATAAGTTTGGTGTCATAAGAATAAATGAGACGATTTGTCAAACCACCAGCAATTGTTCAGGCAGTCGGAGTGAAACGCTGTTAAGATGTTCCTCGGTCCTGGCAAAAAATTATAGTGAAGTAGTTAAGCAGTATGTCTCACAAACGATAACAATATTGAATGCAAGTGAAACAATTTGCATATCTATAAATAAACAATAACGGCTTAGTGTGTCTGGTTCAATTCTGAATGTTCCATTGCGATAATCCCTCTTGATAAGAATGGCATGGACATTCTTTTTCTTCAGAAATCTCAAATGAATTCCATTTTACAGATGCAAATTTTAAACAACATTCAAACAACAGTTTTGTCAGTTTGTATCTCAGTCACAATATAACCTGTTTGGTGAAATGCACAGAGCTTGTTGTAGTCATGTGACCTCTACGGTTGCTGTAATTGTTTTCATTTTAGACTATGGCAATCATTAAACATATTACTTGAACATGATGTCAGAGGTAACTAGTTGAAATTGTATGGATTTTTAGAGCTGTAAGAGAGCTAGCTACTGCATAAAATCAGAAAAAAAAAGAATTAAACCCTAGTCTGCAACTTTGAAGTGCTGGATAAGTCAGAATGACTGGATTATCCATTCGTTGATGCTGTAAAAATGAAAGGAGGAATGAGACAGAATTGGAATTTGTTCCAGTCTTATTGGCAAAACTGTGAAACAGTTACAGCATAAATAAAAAAAGACAGAACAAATAAAAATTGCAACTCTGTTACCAATGCTGGGGAAAGACCGCAAAAAAAGCTGTGTTATGCCATCAATATCAATATGGAGAAAATAATCCAAGTCGCAGAGATTTTGAAGACATATTTTGAACCCCCTATTAAGGTTATTTATAAATGACGTATGTTTAACATCAAAGCTTAGGTAAGAGAGAGGCTATTAATCAGTGTGTGCTGGAACTGACATCTATTTGACTTTTGAGAGTTTTGACAATAGAAAGATAATCTCATCAGAGATAGGATAGTCTGAGGCAGAAGCGATTCTGCTACAAGAGTACATCTGTTGAAGGAGGAGAGATTTACTGTCAAAATAACCCTGTCAACATGACCAGAAGCTTTGATGCTGCCAATCATCAGCTAGAACATATTCATGGGAGAACAGATAAGACTTGCAGTATACTGAGGGACTTTATGCATTAATACATTTACATTATGCTGAATGAGAATAATTTATTGGAAAAATGGGAGAAATATTTGCAGAATTGTCTGCAGAAAAATCAAGACCCAGAAAAGTAAATATTATGGAAGACACCTCACAAGCTTGTCCAGCACAGGGAAAGCAGTGTTACAACTGCAAGATGCTGTATTAATTTGTATGCAAGTATTTAGCAAGAGAGAAACAAACCAAGGCTATGAAGAAGACTGATGAAAAGATGCCATCCAGTGATTCTGACAAATCAGTTTGCACTATTCAAGCAGCTGGCATCAGAGTCTAAAGGTAATATGTTGGTTTGTCACTGTTAGAATAACGACTGCAAAGGAAGAGCATCAGTTGAATGTCAGGTTCCAGTTCCATACACGTTTATGCAATAGTATAATTTTAGGGACTGATAAAAAGTGATTCAAGATGGTGACACAAAAATGAAGCTCTCAAAGGGATAGTAGAGCCTTTGATATGATAGAATGAGAGTTATGTCAAGAGGAGAAATGAAATAACAAAGCCATTGCACTGGGAAAAATTAAGGTTTAAGAGTTCCAGATAATAGATGCAGAGCAAAATCTACTCACTCCAGCTGAAGCCAATTTAAAGCTTGGAATATTAGTCAGAAAAAACTTGAAAATATTCAAAGCCACTAAGCTATTTGCTGCTGAACAGATCCTTGAAGATCACAAAGCTGTTTCTCTGGATGTTTTCCTGGTGAATATCATCTCAACATTAATAAATATATGAAACCAACTCAGTACCTGCTGGGGAGAATTCCAGCTGCCCTCAAGAACAGTCTGAAAGATAGGATGAAAGAGCTGGAAAAGAAGGGAGTAATAAAGAAAGCGAAACTCTTACATGAGCAGGAGGGCAGAAATGAATGAACCTGGAAAACTCACAGAATGTATAGGTTTTAAATATAAACAGATCCAAAATATTTCAATGACGTTTTAAACGGATCTCACTTCTCTCTCCCAATCATTGACAAACTTGCTTGTTTTACTATCCTGAACGTGAAGGATGGTTACTGGGGAATAAAATTGGATGAAAGCAGCAATTTACTAACTACATTTTAGGTACTGTTTAGGAGATATAGATGGTAGTGCCTGCTGTTTGGCATTTTCACTGCTGCAGAAGAACATCAATGCAGTCAGCATGAGATAGTGAGAAGTGGAAGCTACTGTAGATGATCCTGTAGCCAATGGATGTGGAGACACAATGGAAGGAGTTGCATTGATCAGCATCAAGTGAAACTGCCAGACAGGGAGCTTGTCAGATGAACCTGAAGTTGAATAAAACATTGGACTATTCACAAAAGGACATTGCCTGCAACCTAACAGGATGAAAGCTGTAGCAGTGATGCAATGATCAACAGATGTGAAAGTAATGCAATTATTTGCTGAATTTGTAAACTGTCTAGCTAAGTTCTCGCCCAGTTTATCATCAGAGTAAACATCTATGCAAGCTCACAGCTAAGGGTATGCTGTGGTATTGGTATGCAGAAAAGGAAGCACCTTTCACAAAATTTAAATAATGAGTGGCGGCAATGCTTGTACTGTGGTGGTACAGGGTCAGTGATGAAGTCATTTTGCAGTACAATGCCAGAGAGACAGGATTTACAGTAATCCTTATGTGACAGCCAGTTGCGTTTGCATCTGGGGTGTTGATGAAAACTGATCAATACCACACTCAGATTGAGAATGAATGCCTGGCTAATGTCTTTGCTTATGAGAATTGTAATCAATGCAGGGTTGGCAAAGACAAACTAACAGTGGAATCCAACCACAAGTCACTTCAAAACATCTTTCTCAATCACTTCCATCTGCTCCAAAGTGTTGGGAAAGAATGTTACTATGGTTACAGAAATATCATTTCGATTTGACATGCAGTCAAGAGAAATAAACGTAAATTGTCAACATGCTGTTCAGGGCAGCACTGGCTAAGTCAGTGTGTAAACTTCCAGATTTGACAAAAATAAATGGCTAATCATGCCCCGAAAGCTATCACTCTAGAAGAGGCATTGAATCTGAAAGACAAATGTCTTGAACCTATGCAACATGATGCACTTCTGCAAGTGCTGCATGAATTAGTGATATTGCAAAGATTACAGAAGTATCTGTTGCCATAAGGGAGATGTGAACATCTACAAATCAGGTGATAGCCTAGGATAGCATCTCGCACCAGGAGAGTAGAGTATTAATCCCTAAAGAGTTGAGAATAGAGATGGGAAGGTGTGTCCGTGTCCAGTCTGAGGAAGAAAAGAGAAATGTTCTCTTGGCAAAACATAAGCAGTAAGAGCTTGTAATGAATATCAAGGTAAGCAAGCTAAAGAGCTACTTATGATGCATCTTAGACAAACCATGGATGGAACTTGGAGTGGGCCTCCTCTCTCTCACAGGAACTGAAATGATTGTGATGAACAGCAACAGCCATCACCTAATGAGTGAAGAGTTCAGCTACTTCATAAATAATTAGGAAATTAAACACCATAGGTCATCTCCACACTATCCCTAGTTGAATGTCAGTGGAAGTCAGCAAAGGAATCATAAAGAGATTGATAAAATCCAGCACAGACTTGCGCAAGGCAATCCTGGAGTAGAGAAGTCTACCTACTGAATTATTGATAAGTATCCAGTCCAAGACGAATGTCATGCTGCGTCCAAACTACTCTTCCAATCATAAAAAGAATTGAAGCCAGAAATTGTAAAAAATAAGAGTAAGCAACAAAGACAGGATGACAAATTTCACTTTAATAACACCTGCTAAATAATTTCCAATTTTGGTTTTTAGAAATCCAGTCAACGTGCAACACCCCACCAGTTTACCAGGCAACTCGGCCTGTGAAGAGCAGTCGTCACCTCAATCATATGCAGTGAACATGAACAATCAGATGTATTGTTGCAACTGCAGACTTGCGTCAACAACTAAAGAAGCTGTTCCTTCACTGAGTGCAACCAATTAGGAAGACCTGCAGAGAGTATACAGAAAGGCCATCATTCCCAATAGTCCACCATTCCTCCAACAAGGGCAGTGGATCAGCAATCAGAAATATCATGGCACAGGCATTCACTATGGCAACATCACTTTCTAGAGAAGGAACATCACCCCAGAAACAAGCAGATAGCAGATAAACAACAAATGAGAGCATTCAGTCTATCTAAGGAGCATGACTTTGGCAGCAATGTCTTTCACAAGAGATTTTTGGCTAAAATGGAGTGACTAGAATCAAACAGGAAGCTGTAATTGAATGATAAATTGACTCAGTAATGCAAAACAGATGATCTTTATTAATGTGAGTCATTGTAATTGGGCATTTTAAGCAATTACATATTCCACCACCACATCAGTATACCTTCTAATTTATAACACTGCTAGAATTAGGATATTCAATTCTGTGGATAGCACCAAATTATGGAAAAATTGGATATTGCTGGGAGACATAATCAAAGCAGGGAAGGCGAGTGGCATGACATGTTCAAATAAAACCTCACACACATTGCCTTGCCAAGCTGCTGCTTGCACTTAATATCAGCAGATATTGCTTTCATCCCTCTTTTTCAAGGTATCAACATAAATCCCTATTTTACCAGACCCCCACTGGCACTATCCCTCACTATTATAACACCACGTTTAATGCTCCCAGTGACCTTTCACCCTCTTAAGACACTATTTCTTACACTTATTCCCTTCTGTGTTTCTCTTTGTGGGAGAAAATGAGTACAGAATAACAGATAGAGGCAGTCATCGACAATGTGACAGCTGCAGAGGAAGAAGCACTGGAGATAAGCCAGATCAGTGCATGCCTGGCCTTTGGAGTTGGGGTCTCCCTGTGACTTGGCCAGAATTAAATATCACACAGCCACAAGGCAAACCACACTGACTCATGTTGATTTGATGTCAGCATGTAATGGGAAATGATCATATGCACAGTGATGACTCCTAACCCTCTCACCCTGTCAGCTGTAATTCTTGTTTTTTCAGCCCCCACAGATCCTTCAAACATCCCTCAGGATGTGGTGCAGGGAGAGGGCAAAGATTCCTCAAAAGAGCTAATTTGCTCTGGGGATGTACTGTCACAGGCTTCAAGCATGCCAGCTCAGTTATGTACAGGTCAGTGCAAACTGCCGTGGCACGAAACTGCGATTTAAAGTACACATCACAACTGAGCATGGACTGGCAATATAATCTGGTACACTATTGGAACATCTTCGTCAGAACCTACTCTGGATTCTGCTCAGCTCGGTGCAGATACTGATCCATTTAGGCCATGTTGAAGACTATTTTAAAGTGGCAACACAAAACGTGTAGCATTCTGTTAGTCTTTACAGCCGGACTGTGCAAGATTGGAGGAAACTGCTTCTGGGATGAGTATCATGAATTCGCAGAGTTTCATGGTAAAGTTTCTGTCCATGGAAAGAGTGGACACTTGCATGGAGCATCAGATGCAGCAGTGAATCAAGTGTATACTCACATGCATCAATGGCCTGCACACTTAAAATGCTGTGTTATCGAGAATTAAGGATAACTGAGCTGGACTGTTAAGAGGCCTGATGAAGGGCTTTTGCCCGAAACGTTGATTTCGAAGCTACTTGGATGCTGCCTGAACTGCTGTGCTCTTCCAGCACCACTAATCCTGGACTGTTAAGAGGCCCACTGAAGTGTGACAGAGTAGTTTCTATCTCTTCACCATGGCCAGAGCCATTAAGTAGAAAGTACAGAGAATTATTTTCCACCTGTGCCATTGCTCCGTTTTGTGTAGGCAGGGTACAGTGCCTGACAGGAGTCTTGTTCACATGATACTTTATTGTCTTTTAAGCACAAATAGCCTATCCAGTACTTCATATCAATTTTAATTCCTTCTATTATCTTGAAATTTGCTAGACAGAAAAAAATAAGCAAAATAACAATCTCTTGCACTAATTTTCTTCTGAGGAAACAAGTAGAAAGTGGAATCAACAAGGTAACAAACACTTTTTCAGGACTAAAGAGGACCCTGAGCAATAATCATCACAATAATTATCACTTATTTCTGAAAGCAACAGTCATTACTTATTTCATCATTTTTAGTCTAGTTCTCATAGCAAGTACACAGAGTTAATGTTGCAGTTATTTTTGTGCTGAGTCTATCAGTGAGCGCTAAAAGAGTGCAAGAAGTGAAGTTATCTCTGTCAGCTGCCTCTAGATTTACTCATCTTACAGTACAAGTGTGCTAAACCCTAAGTTGCTGAGTAATTTACCCTGTTGTGACAGGGAGTGCTGTTAGATTTAACACTGCTAGTAACACTCATTCAATTGCCAATGTGAATGTTCAGCAAGCCATTAGGTAACAGTGGGATGTGCTGGGTATCCAATTAAAGCTGCAATCAAAAAGTGAAATAGTTATTCAAAATTATTGAGTAAAACTATTTACAGCAAGTCATGGAACGGGGAGGCAGAAGTGTGTATCTTGACCAGGAACTATTGTATTTATTTTCCTTCGGAACTTTGATTCACGTGAGCTTTGTTTTAATTTTTCTTTTACGTGGTCATTGCCATTAATGGCTTCATAGGTTTCTCAGTGAGAATCAAGCTGTCTGAAATATTTGATGAAGAAAGGGCAACTCATAGAGAAATGGTTGGCAAGTCAGGCTGCATAAGATGTGCTTTGATGCTTTACTTTGGCACATGATTATTACAGCAGAAACTGTTATTCCCACAGGAAGTTGGAACAGCAATCCCAATGACACAACTAAGATTTGTGAGTACCCAACTAATCATAATACTGGATGTGCCTTCTGAAGCACCCCGACCACTGTATCTGTGTATGAAAGAAGGCACTTCAAGGGGAATTAATAGCTCATGTGACCTGTGTGGGTACACACATCAAATTATCACCACCTATATTATCAGAATGTGGAATACTACTTGGAAATTGCCTTGGAACAGTCTCAAAAAGCCAGATGCAGATCTTTGCCATCTGTTGGAAGGATGGCTGCAGCTCCAGACAGCATAACACTAGTGTTTTGACCAGGTGAAGGGAGGGAATCGGCTCCCCCTCTTTTTAACATCTCCAGTTTGCTGGAACAAAGATATGTTTGTTTTTAGCATAAAGTTCTCCCTCTCTTCACTTACAAATACTACTATCTAATTTCTACAGCATTGTAAGCAGCCAGTCATAGAGATGTTTGAGTGGAAGAAAGGGCAATTATTTGTCTGGTAATTCTGAGAAAATTAATAGACATGACTTCAAGCATATATGTAGATAGTCAGGTGGATAGTTAAATAGGGAATAATGTCCAGTACAAAAGAAAGATAAACTAGTATAGAGTATAGTTCCTTAGGGTGTTCTTGAGGTGCAGGTTTTAAATCTGAGAACACAGTTGTTGAGTTGATGGTCTGGATCATCAACAACAAGCACATAATTATTGCACTTTAAATGAACAGTTAACTAGATCAAAATGAAGGAGGGCCAATTCAAAATTTTTTTTTGAGTGAAAGTGAGTGGAGTTTTTGTACCTACACCCCAGGGTAAAAATAATAAAAGGTGACATCAAACACACACACATGATGAGCTTCCATAGAAAGCTTGGAGGTATCTGGTACAGATAGGAAGGTAAAAGCAAATCGAATTACAAATCTTCAGGGTCCATTTGAATCATGAGAAAAACAAGACCCAAGTTCAACTGCTTAGCTATTGTCCTGTTTAGTTAACAGTGATGAAGTTTATAAATCTTGAGTTCTTAGTGAATAATGATTTTTCCAAGTTGTGATTTCACAAACCCTGGTTTAGATTAGATTAGATTACTTACAGTGTGGAAACAGGCCCTTCGGCCCAACAAGTCCACACCGACCCGCCGAAGCGCAACCCACCCATACCCCTACATTTACCCCTTACCTAACACTATGGGCACTTTAGCATGGCCAATTCACTTGACCTGCACATCTTTGGACAGTGGGAGGAAACCGGACCACCCGGAGAAAACCCACGCAGACACGGGGAGAACGTGCAAACTCCACACAGTCGCCTGAGGCGGGAATTGAACCCGGGTCTCTGGCGCACAGTTTCTACAACTGAATTCAAGACCAAGGCTGAGAATGCACCAGAGAGAGAAAAGAGATTCCATTGTTCATGTTGTTGTCAGTTCATGATGATTTCTCCCTTCATTTTGCTCAAAAGCTTCTATTGGTTTCCAGTTCTTTTTTGCAGATTCTGGTGCCTGTGTCTTTTTTTATTCCAAGCTGGATAGTTGTTGACAATCTTTTATCTCTTTAACATGTGCAGCTATCATTTAAGTGTGAGTAAAGCAAAGGATGCAAAGTTCTTGAGGCCTCGCTGCATTTCAAGGGCCTTTTGATTAAAAAGGGTACATAGAACATTCCAGTGCACTACAGGCCCTTTGGCCCTCGATGTTGTGCCAACCTGTGAAACCAACCTGAAGCCCATCTAACCAACACTATTCCATTATCATCCATATGTTTATCCAATGACCATTTAAATGCCCTTAAACTACTGTTGCAGGCAGGGTGTTCCATATCCTTACTAATCTCTGAGTGAAAAAACCTACCTCTGACATCGGTCCTATATCTATCACCCCTCAATTTAAAGCTATATCCCCTCGTGCTAGCCATCACCATACAAGGAAAAAGACTCTCACTATCTACCCTGTCTAATCCATAACAGGCAATATCCTGGTAAATCCCCTCTGAACCCTTTCCAATGCTTGCACATCCTTCCTATAATGTGGCGACCAGAACTGTACAGCGGCAACATGACTGCATGGCTCCGAAACTCAATCCCTCTACCAATAAAATGTAACATACCATATGCATTCTTAACAACTCTCTCAACCTGGGTGGCAGCTTTCAGGGATTTATGCACATGAACACTGAGGTCTCTCTGTTCATCCATACAACCAAGAGTCTTACCATTAGCCTGTATTCCTGTTATTCTTTACAAAGTGAATCACCTCACAATTTTTGCAATAAACTCCATTTTCCACCTTTCAGCCTAGCTCTGCAGCTTGTCTACATCGCTCTGTAATCAGCAACCTCCTTCCGCACTGTCCACAACTCCACCGACCTTAGTGTATCCGCACATTTACTAACACATTTTTCTACGCCCTCATCCAGATCATTTATTTAAATGATAAACAGCAGTCGCCCCAAAACAGATCCTTGTGGTACACCACTAGTAACTGAACACCAGGATGAACATTTCCCATCAACTACCACCCAATTCTGAGGCAGCGAGTTTCGTATATTTCATGTGGTTGCATAACCTTTCAATAAGTCTATGGTAGCTGGGAAGAGGTTTTAAGTCTCTTGGCCAGCCAAGCTAGATGTGGACTGTCCCACCATTATTCTCACACCATAGGCTCTGGCAGTAGGCTAGTGAATTCATCCAGGGAAAGCTAGGTCTGGAAGAAGATATGTATTTTCTCTGCCTCATCTATCACTGTGTGGGAAAGCTTCTAAGTCTATGTGTATTACAGTTGCCTCTCCCTAAAAGTTGTTGCACATCATCTATGAAAGGTTCCAATTTCCAAGCATGTTGGTATTCTGATCTATTATATCTTGTGATAGAAGAATGGGTGCTCATCCCTGAGATTCCTAACTGGAAATATAGCAATTTTGTTAGTGAAATTGTGGAAGGGAATTCAGTGCGTGAAGGCCTGGCAGACAGTGGCTGAAAAAAAAAAGGCTGACACAGGTGTGAAGAGATATGTGCAGACTCCATCCGCAAGTAATGTATGCCCACATCTACAATGTATTCAAAAATTTCAATCTGTGTGTATGTATGTGTGTATATACTTCCTGTTATGAGGTGTACAACAATACCTGCTATAATAATGACTGCTTTCTTCAAACTGAAAATGTTACCTGCCTCAGCTAAAACTCTCATTTCTAAATTACCTGTATCCTTGCTGACCCACATTCATCCTGGTCCTTCATTGTGACCATTTAAAATCCTAACTCTTATACTTTCCGATGTTTGAATTCATTAATGGCTCCACTGTTATCTGGCTCAATGTCCTTATGTCATTTTCCCCCTCCATTTCACTGAAAGTTGATCTGTTTCTTTGACTTTGGCCTCTTGTATGTTCTCCTTTCACTCCACCACTGGTGATTGTTCTTATGTAAACTTTCTGTTTCATCATATTCCCTCTTCATGTGAAACTGTTTTCTCAAATGTATCTTTTAATCCAGCTCTTTGACCAAGCTGCTAGATTTCCTTTGTTTTGATATCCATTTTGATATCCAAAGGTCCGATTGCACCTTTGCAAAACACCTGAGATTTCATTTGCAAAGCAAACATGTGTATAAATGCAGTCATGCTTTCCTATTGACTTGCTACATGATGAATTTTGCTGTCCATGTTTCTTATGTAAACTTGTCATCTTGTAAGTACATCATTTCTCCAGTCATGTCATTATTGTACCTCAGTCTTGTATCTCACAGCCACTCATCCATTAAAGCAAGGAACTGATGAGGGTCTAACCAAAACTACTTCACTGTTTCTAGAGTAGCAGAAATAGTTATTACTAAATTATGAAAAAATAAAGTTAAGGTATTATAAATAAGTGGAAACAATAAATAACTTTAAAATGAAATTGAGTTCTGCTGACATACCCAGGTAAGTGTAATCTGTCTCATTCTATACCTGGTTCAACAGAAGACAGCTCTTGGTTTTGACATCATGCTTAGGATTTTGTTGGGATGGTAGTGTCCCATTCATGGGCCAGAAAGATAATACTAACACTGGATTCACCATTTCAGGAGTCATCAGCAGTTTTTATATTAGAAGCTGTTAGCTCTTGTTTCCCTTCGTAGCTTTAGTTTAATTTTTTTTCTCAACAAATTTTGGAATTAAAATTCATCTAAGTATCTAACTTATTAGACTTGTATCAAAATGTTTATATCTTTTGAATAGATTTGCCATAGAGCCAAGTGGTTGACCTTTATAAGGGTCATGGAACCCTGATATTGGGCTAAAAAGCAGGTCCTGGGTCTACACTTTCTAATAATGGGACCTATTTACATTTTGACAACCTGTGAATGCACTTGGAGGTGATTTATTTTATTTTAGGGATAATATATATTTTTGAAATAGAAAAAAAAACCTTCAGCATATATCTGTTTTATGTCAATGATGATATTGTCCCACTTCTTGCCGTGGTTCAGAATAGGAAAAGAAATCAGCAATTTCTGATTTGCAAATCAGCAGCTTTTGCCAGTCAACAAATTCTACTTGACACCTTTCTCTCACCTCCACCTGCACCATGTTATGGACCAGATTAAGTCCCCTCAAAATGTATTAAGAAAATAGCCGAGACCCCAACTTCTTCTTATTTTTAAAGGCAAGTGTAAAGCAATGTGTTCCAGATGTAATTCGATTAGTCAAACTACCAGGCTTGAAGTAAAACATGTTTTATTCTTGCACTTTTGTTAGAATATGATCAAAGGAAAGAGGAATTGGAATAACAACTCCATCACAAAACTGAACAGGATAATGATTATTTAACTACTAAACATCAACTGTTCCAATATGGTAATGTCCCGGATATGCACCCTTGGTAAAAGCAAATTCACTAAAACAGAATGTCTCACATGCAATTCTCCAGTCCAGGAGGAAAGAACATCAAGAGAAAACTCAGAAAGACAGAGAGAGAGAGAGAGAGAATTCAAGCATTTTGCCGTAGCAGGCAGAGATGTTCAGTTTCTTCCAAACCCCAGTAGCTACAGCAAGTTAAACCAAAATCCTGATTCTGTAGGAGCTTGCCCCCACTCCTTCATATTGTTTCTATTGTTCCAACTTAAATAATAACAAGGTCTGATCAACTGTTTACGTTATTGGCCTCAAACAGATTGCTCGGACCCCTGTCTCAACCTCTCTTCATAAAAAACCAGGACAAAACACACCTCTTAAAGCCATAGCTTTGTCATATCCATCTTTAAGTTCCCTTCCATTCTGTCTGTGATTCTAGGGATAGGTTGTCTAACACTCATTACAAACCTACCTGTCTTAACTCTGCTTCTTCACATCCTACTGTTAAGACCCGGCCAAACCCCCTTAAAATATTTCAAGAGGGTTTCAACAGGCCCAGACCCTAACTTTGCTTGTTGCTTTAAGCAGGTGTAGAGTGGATATTCCAGGAGAGATGCAGCTGGTCAAACTACTTAGTTTTAAACAAAAAAGCATTTATTTATAAGATTACCCAATGAAGCACAAACAACAGAGAACAAAATGCAGAATAACTTAACCTATCCAAAATGCCCACAGATTTTACCAACTTAATGATGCTGTTTCCAATACTTGCAACAATCCCCATAAACATCCCTTGGCACAAAAGATAAAATCAAACACAGGGTCTTACAGACAGATGGTAGCATGGAACACCCTCTTCCACGTGGCTATTTCTTGGATCAGCAGCCTCAGAACTGCCTGACTGTTTTCAGTGAATAGCCAGACCACTAAAAATCAAATCAAACCAAAGAAAAGCTGAGCTGGGAGAACTGGTCACTTCCCTTTCATTGTACAAGTGTTTTTTTAAAACTTGAAAACCTTTTTCCTGAGGCAGTATCTATTAGCTATCATCAAACTGGCCCTAAAACCCATCAAAACCATACTTTTCAGAATCACCGCTTTTGCAACTTCTCTGAGAAAAAGAAACCAAGGACAATGTAACCTTGTTAAAGGAGCAGCGTCATCACACTCCTTCCCAGAAAAGTTGAATTCTATTTTCCCAGCTCCATCATCTGATCAAGATACTTTCTGCAACAATGCTTCTGAAATGCCTTCCCTTTTACTCAACCCAGGATTTCTCCCACAAAGACGATGGCCCAGACCTCAACCATGTCCTCTGCATTTCCTCTTCTTTCATCACTTCCCTTTTCTCCTAGAATTTTGATCACATTTTCCTCTTCCTCACTTTCTACCCCATTACCTTCTGTTTTCACAAGATTAGCACTGTCATTGCTGCCACCAACATCTTATTACGCCCCCCCCCCCCCCAATTCCTGACCAATCCTTCCCTATCAAAGACACAAATCCCTCGATGAAATGCTGGTCCACATCTCTGTCAATCCTAACACCACATTCTCCTCCCATAAGACCTTCACATGCACAAAGTGCAACAACTTTAAAAACCTTCCTTCTCACTTTCCAAGGGCCAAACTCACCTTCCGAGGGAAAAAGTGATTTACATGTACTTCTTTTAGCTTAGACCACTGTATTCACTGTTCATATAGCAGATTCTCTGACAATAGGAAGACCAAATAGGTCACTGTTTCTGCTCAGCACGCTTTCCATTTTAATATAGCATCTTGCTCTCATGCATTCACTTCTCACCCAGATTTGCTGGAGTGTTTCAGTGAAGCTGGAGGAACAGCACCTTATTTCTGTTTAGTCACTTTGTAATCATCTCGACTGAACATTGTACTCAGCATTTTGAGATCATGAACTTTGCCCTCCAGTTTATTTTCTCTGCATTCCTGATTTCCCCCTGCAGCAGCCATGTTTGGTCTGCTGATGTTTCCTTCAGCAGACCTGACCTATACTCTGCCATTGACACCTACTATTAACACCTACTCTGAATCTATCTGTTTCATATCCTAACACATTTGCTAATCCCCCTTACCTTTTGTTTTGTGACAATGGTAATTTTGAATCCCACCTACCCTCTAAACTTTCTGTTGTACTCCCACCTCTCTACCTTTATCTATTGTACAATACCCACCATTGTTCCACCTCTGTCTTCGGTTCCAAGGAAGAGTCAAATTGGATTTGAAAATTTAACTCTACTTCCAGAAGGAAATGTAATTAAACTGCCGAATGAGACATATTGGTCCTATGCATCTTGCATATTTCAGATTTGAAGATCAGTACACAAGTCCATTTAGTTCCAAATTTAACTTTTTTTTTCTTTTTGCTGGTCTTTGTCTTTCCACATTGTGCCAAAGGTGCCAGGTGTTGATAGAATAAGTGATGACATCACAGGAAGTGAAGTCAGGTCATGTGACACAGTATGTGGAAGAACTTGTTCCAATACAGTCTCTCCCTGCACTTTCCATAACGTCTATAGGATCATAACCTGTTCTGGTGATCCAAACCTCTTGCGAATCCAACTCAAAGAGTACTTAACTGTTATGCCTTACTGGGATAATGTGCTGGAAATCAAGCCCCATTATTTTTGGAGTCAGCAGGAAAGTTAAAGATTTTTAAAAAGCATGCAAAATGCTCCAATTTACTCAATGTTTTATGCCAGTGTTGACAGAAAGCAAGGAGCAGGTTTACATACTTAACAAAAAATACTGTTTTATTTATTAACTCAGAAAATGCCGGCCTAGCTGGCTGGGCCAGCATTTATCGCACATCTCTAGTTGCCCTTGAGAAGGTGGCAATGAGCTATATCTTGAACCGCTGCAGGACGTTTGCTTTAGGTACACTCACAATGCCATTGTGAAGGAATTCCATGCTTTTGCTTGAGTGGCAGAGAAGGAAAGGCGACACACACTATTGAGCATATATGCTGCTGTTGCTGAGCATTGGTGGTGGAGGGACTAGATGTTTGTCAATGTGATGCCAATCAAAGAGGTTACTTTTCCTTGGATAGGATATTGTGAAGCTTCTTGAGTGTTGCTGAAGCTGGATTTATCCAGGCAATTGAGGATTATTCTATCACATTCCTGACTTGTAGATGATGGACAGGTTTTGGCGAGTCAGGAGGTGAGTTACTCGCTACGGGATTCCTAGCCTCTGACCTTTTCTTGTAGCTATAGTATTTTTATGACTAGTCCAGTTCAGTTTCTGGTCAGTGGTAATCCTCTGGATGTTGAGGAGGATTCAGTGATGGTGATACCATCGAATGTCATGGGGCAGTCCTCTTGTGGTGCAATTTGAATAGTTATCTCCAGGTTCAACACTGGTCTTCTGCTTCGTTTGGCACTATCTGTTATGACCCATCACCCTCGCCTGGCTCTTGATCTGACTGCTGGTCTGCCCTGTATTCTCCCTTTCGCTCCCCCTCTCACTGCTGCTGCAGATGAAGTATTTATGTGTGCCTCATTTATATTCAAAGAGTGCTAGTCAGAGTTGTTGGGGGTGGGGGGGGTGGTATTGCATATTTGAAATCATCTTAGAAGTTGTAGGAAATTGAGTTCTGCTAAAAATATCAGAAGTATTATCTTACATTATAAATGAAATTGTAGTTTTTATGAACTCCTTTGGGATAGCAAAAGTATAGGAAACCAAGTGAGTTTCCAATGTTTCAGACAAATCTATCATGGCTTATGACAGTGAATTTTTCCCCTTCTAACACGACAAGGTTATTTTGCTGAAGAAGCACTCAGATGTAATAGTCTCTTTCTGTATTGCATTTTTAAAATTGCTATTGACAACATGGAAATTGACACCTGCTCTGCAGTTCTTTAAAGTACACTTCTGACAGCATTTTCTGAATTGACAGCTCTCTGTTTACAGTCTCGATAGTTTCATGTGCATTATCTGTATTTATTTTAATTCTGTAGTGCCCAGCATTTCAGAAGTTCCAAGCAACATCACATCCATCACAGTCAACATTGTAGACCATGTCCCCAAATCATGAGGACTGCATTATTAAATCCGCAGGGCAGGAGACCCACGATGC
Source organism: Chiloscyllium punctatum (assembly GCF_047496795.1). Classification (NCBI taxonomy): domain Eukaryota; kingdom Metazoa; phylum Chordata; class Chondrichthyes; order Orectolobiformes; family Hemiscylliidae; genus Chiloscyllium; species Chiloscyllium punctatum. Next base: position 74,653,073 of record NC_092746.1, read on the forward strand.
TGTCAGCACATGTGAGATGCCTGACCTATGGCAGTTGTCAGGAAAATTGGAAAGTTGTTCTCTTGCTCCATTGGTGTCACTGTCATGCAGGGAGGGGCTGAATGGAAAGTGGGGATTGTTCTGAACAACTCTTATGGGCGGCACGGTGGCACAGTAGTTAGCACTGCTGCCTCACAGCGCCAGAGACCCGGGTTCAATTCCCACCTCAGGCGACTGACTGTGTGGAGTTTGCACGTTCTCCCCGTGTCTGCGTGGGTTTCCTCCGGGTGCTCCGGTTTCCTCCCACAGTCCAAAGATGTGCAGGGTCAGGTGAATTGGCCATGCCAAATTGCCCGTAGTGTTAGGTAAGGGGTAAATGTAGGGGAATGGGTTGGCTGCGCTTCGGCGGGTCGGTGTGGACTTGTTGGGCCGAAGGGCCTGTTTCCACACTGTAAGTCTAATCTAATCTAAATGGCATATCTAAAATTGAGATCAACCTGTTTCGCTACTTTTATTTCAATGAAACAAGTAGACTTTATCATGACCACCACGGCAAATGAACATTTTGGTAAGCTTTATGTGGCGTGTTGGTGATGCCAATTACATTTTGCATTCCACAAGCAGTTAATTGTCCACAGTCAGGATCTTTACCCCTTTAAGAGACAATATCAAATCCCCAAGTGGTGTCACTTGGAATTATGACCATTTCTGAGGCAGTGGCAGGACTGGGCTAACCACCATGGAGGAGGCCCTGGAATAAATTGGATTGGGTTTTGCTGCATTGATCAGACAAGCCCCAGATGTAGGCAAAATGTTGGTCATGAGGGGCTTTATTGGTCGGGGAATTGAGTACACGGGTCGAGAGGTCATGTTGCAGCTTTATAAGATTTTGGTGAGGCCACACTTAGAGTATTGTGTTCAATTGTGGTCACCACATTACAGGAAGGATGTGGAGGCTTTGGACAAGGTGCAGAAGAGGTTTATAAGGATGCTGCCTGGACTAGAAGTTATGAGCTATAAAGGGGAGGCTAGAAAATTTCGGGTTGTTTTCTCTTGAGCAGTGCACGCTGAGGGGAGACTTCATCAAAGTTTATAAAATTTTAGGATATGTCGATAGGGTTGATGATCAGAATCTATTTTACAGAGTTGAAATGTCTAATACTACGGAGCATGCAGCTCAGGTAAGAGGGGCAAGTTCAAAGGAGACATGAGGGGCAATTTTCTTTACACAGAGAGTGATAGGAGTCTGGGATGCACTGCCGGGGTGGTGGTGAAGACAGATTGACAAGGGCATTTATGGAGCTTTTAGATAAGCACATGCATATGCAAGGTATGGAGGGATATGAACCAAGGGCAGGCAGAAGGGATTAGTTTAATTTAGCGTCATGTTTGGCACAACATCCTGGGCCACAAAGGGCCTGTACCTGTGCTGTATAGTTCTATGTTCTATGGTATAATGCACATGCACACAGACTCGGAAAGTCAAGTTAGTCCAAGAAGAGGCAAAATTCAAAAGATATACAGATTAATCTCTTGTCGTGAAGAGTAGATAGTGGAACATTGCGGTTGCTATGTTGGGTATGATGTTGATGTTGATGTTAGCAGCTAAGCAATTGATTTTGAGGTTCTTCACTTTGCAAGATAAGTGAAATCATTTTGTGGCTTCCAGCACTCAGAGTGAGAGAGTATCTTTCTTTTTATGTGCAGGCATGGGTGACTAATTGCTGCCCTCCTGCTTGAGATCTTCACAGCCCTTTAGCCCACATTAGAAAAGCAGTCCACTAATACAGACCACAGTTTGCAGTTGGTTTTTAGCTTCTGTTTCCTGGAAGGATAAAATACACATGTGTCTTCTGTTTCTTATCGATAGTCTGGAATATAACCCTCAGGGATTGTTTTCCTGTTGAGTGGAGGTATTGCCTTGCATTTCTGCCCTTTGATGTCTCATTCTTTGAAGCTTCCTTGATATAAGTCCACTGTGACATTCCAGGGGCTCCCTGAAGGCTGGGAATGATCCACACAGGCCTTCCCCGCAGCTACTGAATTGTGTTGCTCACAATGTACATTCACAGTCATTTTTCGGGATTTTCTCCTCTTTTTAGAAAAAGAAATGAGTTGTTATTAAATGTTCTATATATCAATGGATGATCCGGAGGTATGATTCATGGTACTGGTGGGTTTAAGGAATGCCTTAATTTGCTATAATTTCTGTGTCCAATGATCCTGCTCTGAAAGCTTGTACTTCCAAATAAACCTGTTGGACTATAACCCAGTGTTGTTTGATTTTAAACTTTGCCCACCTCAGTCCAACAGCGGCACCTCCACATTAAAGGAGAGAGACAAAGGATGTTGAAGAAAGGAGTCCTAGAACATAGGACATTGGCAATGGAACATGTGGCTGCTAGTGGTGGCAGAGTTAAAATTGGAGGTTGTTAGAGTTGTATAAGATTATTATATTTTGTTACTGTATCTTTAACTTCAGGTAAAGTTGTGGATTTCCTGTGACCTATTCTGAAGTCTGCCTGACAGTACCTCTGGTTGGTTATTTATTATACATCAAAGGGAATCCATGTTATTTTTCTGTATCGAAGATGCTTGGACACAAAGGCAACACACTGTGTGTTAACATTGAATAGACAGAGTCTAGAAAGTCCCAAAGAGGTGTTGAGACTGTTAGGTTGTAATCAGTTGAGCTTAAAACTGTTCATTTAGCTCCAAAGTGAAGAAAGCTGAATTGTCAAGGATAGCCAATCAGCATTAATCCCTGGAATGAAGCCCCGTGTGATTCATATGACATTGGAAATAGGCTTTGAGAGGGAATTAATTTCTAAGATATTGCTCAGAACCCACAAAAACAAATATGTTAGCCTGCCAGTTTTTGGTAGAGTGAGCAAGCAGCTCAAGGGTGAAAGTCTCTGTGGCTCATCACTTTGGAGCACTATTGCCTGTCACATGTGCAGTGTGAATATAACTTGGCACTTACCAGCCCAAACCTGAATGCTACCAAGGTTTGGCTGCATATAGGCACAAACTCCATCAGTAAGTGAGCAGTTGCAAATGATTCCAACCATTGTGTAACCATCAGTGAACATCCCCAATCTTGACTCCTTTTTATGGAAGGACGATCAATATGGGGCAAATGAAAATGCCTAGGCCCAGAATACTACCTGAAACTTGATAAACTGGGGCTTAAACAATTGAACAGCCACAACCACCTTCCTTTTTGCCAGATATGACTCCCCCAGTTCCCATTGACTTCAGTTTTCCTCAGGCTACTTGGTACTATTGATTAAGTGCCACTTTGAATCAAGGGCAGCCAGAAGGACACCTCACCAAATGAGTTCACCTCTTTTCTATTGTTTTGACCAATGCTATAATGAGGACAGCAGCTTTAATAGTTTGTGCAGTCTGATCTAGTGGTTGGTATCTGAGAAGTAGAATTTCAGCTCATGCAGCACAGCGCTCCATTTTGGATAACTCATTCCATAGACCTTCTTTTACTAACCCTGGAAATGGCAGAAAATATAGGATAAAGTATTTTACTAGGCCAGGCTGTGAGCATTGGCTCATAGCCAAATTCATCAACTGGCCCCAAAGGGTTTAAACATAATCATTTCTCATTGTTACAATTTACATCATTGTTCACTCAAAAAAAAATCTGTGATATTTTTCCAAGTCCATTGCCACAGAATGATTAAAAATAATCAGTTCATGACATGAGATCTACGATGAAATTTCCTTATTCAGAAGTGGTACTTACTCTCTAACAAAACCTCAGATTAATACGTGCACTCTCAGTCTGCAGCATTGTACATTATATCTCAATCTTAGTTGTTCAACTATCAAATTTATCTGTGCTACTTATTCAACAAGTGATAGTTCTCTTTAGAATTGATTAACAATTCAATTTAATCCTATAAGCACAATATCTGTAACAATTCTACAACTACAAGATGCTCAACAGGAGGTTTGAGAGTTCAGCAAATGTGCTAAGGAGAATGGAAATAGAATTTATTATTAAAGCCAGGTCCCAGGGAATGTAAAATATACCTAATTGCATTTATCACACTTTAATACTCCCAGAGTATTAGAATTAAACTAATATTTAAAATCTATTTATTCAAAATAAACTGTTTACATAAATATCAAACCTTTAAATTACCTTTGAGTTGCAGAATATTTAGAAATATAAAGAAAAGAATGTTTGGAGTTGTCATTCAACTTTGCATTTTTGAAGGAGGCAGTCAGACCAAAGGATACAAGAGCTCTGGAGATGTGAAATTTTAATGAATGGAGAACTTGTTTTAAGAATTATAAAGATGCATGAATGGGTCTCAGTGAGAACTTCAGTTGAAAATGAAGGTTGTTTTGGAGCAGCATCAGTGGACATTGGTGCAATCGTGAGTGATTTTTATGATAGGTATAGAATAGAATATCCTTTATTTGCTGTTCCTGGAATAATGCTCCAAGACAGAACCAGTTCACCAAGTAGTGTTTAGGATTTTGGTGGTATCCATGTGGTGTGTGAAAATGGCTAATAGCCCAAATTGTTTATTTATTAATGATGACATTAGGGATCCTTTGACTATGGTGACACACTGTGCATAAAGTAATTTCTCCGAACAAGCTGCTTTTCATAAAAAGACAAAAGGACATGCATCACTTGAAGTTCCAAGTTACTCCCAAAATTAGTTTTTTAAGAAAATCATGATGCATGAACAAAATATTGTTTGTTCATTCTAGTCTGTCCTATCTTCATCTGTCCCTTCATATGCATCAATAGTCATAATGCACAAAGTTTTTGAAGCATTCGGGTCTCATTTGGAATGCCTGTAGGCTGTTCTTGTTTATCATCTGGTGTCTGCTGGCTCCTGGCATGATGCTGCCACTCTGGGGAAGGAAGTTGCCATGCCAAGGGTTGCTGCTGATCTGTCACATTTGTTGGAGAATGGTCGACCTCTGGGATTGATGGCCTTTCAGTTCCTTGTTCAGTTGGCAAAATGAAATCTTCTAATCAGCTGTCAGCTTCTCCAGTTGCATGTATCTGTTTACAATTGTGGTGGTATGTCTGCTTGTTCACTCCCATCATGCACTATCAAGTTGACGACTGCTGTACATAGGCTCCAAGTTGCCAGCTGGGTTGCCTTTTGTTGAGTACTTTGAATGCAGTTTGACGCAGGTTTGTACTGGAGCCTACCAGGGAGAAGCAATTCTGGATCTGGTGTTGTGCAACAAACCGGACTTGATCAGGGACCTTGGAGTAAAGGAGCCGTTAGGAGGTAGTGACCATAATTTGATAAGTTTTAATCTGCAATTTGAGAGGGAGAAGGGACGATCAGAAGTGTCAGTATTGCAGTTGCACAAAGGGAACTATGGAGCTATGAGGGAGGAACTGGCCAAAGTTCAATGGTTCAATAACATAGCAGGGATGGCAGTGGAACAACAATGCAGAAGGTGCAGGATCAGTTCATTCCAAAGAGAAAGAAAGAGCCCAAGGGGAGACAGGGGTGGCCGTGGCTGATGAGGGAAGTTAAGGACTGTATAACGATAAAAGAGAAGTATAACATAGTAAAGATGAGCGGTGAGCCGGAGGACTGGGAAACTTTTAAAGAGCAACAGAGGATAACTAAAAAGGCAATATGCAGAGAAAAAAATGAGGTACAAAGGCAAACTGGCCAAAAATACAAAGGAATGTAGTAAAAGCTTTTTTAGGTATGTAAAAAGAAAAAATGGTTAAGACTAAAGTTGGGTCCTTGAAGACAGAAACGGGTGAATTTATTATGGGGAACAAGGAAATGACAGAAGAGTTGAATAGGTACGTTGGATCTGTCTTCACTGGGGAAGACACAAGCAATCTCCCAGATGTAATAGTGGCTGAAGGATCTAGGGTAATTGATGAACTGAAGGGAATTTATATTAGACAGGAAATGGTGTTGGATAGACAGTTAGGTCTGAAGACTGATAAGTCCCCGGGACCTGATGGTCTACATCCCAGGGTACTGAAGGAGGTGGCTCTAGAAATCGTGGACGCATTGGTAATAATTTTTCAATGTTCTATAGGTTCTGGATCAGTTCCTGCGGATTGGAGGGTGTCTAATGTCCCACTTTTCAAGATAGGAAGGACAGACAAAACATGGAATTATAGGCTAGTTAGCACAACGTCAGTGGTGGGAAAGATGCTGGAGTCAATTATAAAAGATGAAATTATCACTCATTTGGATAGCAGTAACAGGATAGGTCAGAGTCAGTATGGATTTCCAAAGGGGAAAATCGTGCTTGAGTAATCTTCTGGAATATTTTGAGGATATAACTATGAAGTTGGACAAGGGGGACAGCCAGTGGATGTACTGTACCTGGACTTTCAGAAAGCCTTTGATAAAGTCCCACATAGGAGATTAGTGAGCAAAATTAGGGCAGATGGTATTGGGGGCAAAATATTGACTTGGATTGAAATTTGGCCAACTGACAGGAAGCAAAGAGTCCCTTTTGGAATGGCAGGTGGTGACCAGTGGGGTACCACAAGGTTCGGTGCTGGGACTGCAGCTGTTTACAATATACAGGTATAGATGAAGGCATTAAAAGTAATATTAGCAAATTTGCTGATGACACAAAACTGGGTGGCAGGGTGAAATGTGAGGAGGATGTTATGAGAATACAGGGTGACTTGGACAGGCTAGGTGAGTGGACGGATGTATAGCAGATGCAGTTTAATGTGGATAAATGTGTGTTTATCCACTTTTGTGGCAAGAACAGGAAGGCAGATTACTATCTAAATGGAGTCAGGTAAGGTAAAGGGGAACTACAACAAGATTGAGGTGTTCTTGTACATCAGTCACTGAAAGCAAGCATGCAGGTACAGCAGGCAGTGAAGAATACTATGGCATGCTGGCGTTCATAACAAGAGGAATTGAGTATAGGAGCAAAGAGGTACAGGGCTCTGGTGAGACCGCACCTGGAGTACTCTGTGCAGTTTTGGTCTTCAAATTTGTGGGAGGATATTCTGTCTATTGTGGGAGTGCAGCGTAGGTTCACAAGGTCAGTTCCTGGAATGGCGAGACTGTCATAAGCTGAAAGATTGGAGTGACTGGGTTTGTATACACTTGAGTTTAGAAAGATGAGAGGAGATCTGATTGAGATGTATAAGATTATTAAAGGATTGGACACTCTGGAGCTAGGAAGCATTTTTCTGCTGATGGGTGAGTTCCGAACCAGAGGACAGAGTTTAAAAATAAGAGGCAGGCCATTTAGAACAGAGTTGAGGAGAAACTTCTTCACCCAGACAGTGGTGGGTGTGTGGAATGCTCTGCCCCAGAAGGCAGTGGAGGTCAAGTCTCTGGATACTTTCAAAAAAGAGATGGATAAAGCTCCTAAAGATAGTGGAATCAAGGGTTTTGGGGATAAGGCAGGAACAGGATACTGAGTGTGGATGATCAGCCATGATCATAATGAATGGTGGTGCTGGCTTGAAGGGCTGAATGGCCTACTCCAGCACCTATTGTCTATTGTATCTTTGAAACTCAATTTTTGCAGCTTTATTAAGTGAAATTTGGCTTTCTATTGTATAGCTATGATTTCATAACTTGCTCCTGTTGATATTCCTGAACTGAGCAGTTTTTTCGTAGTTGGAGAAAAGATTTAGTACAATATGATATTAGTTGTTGGACTTGACCACTTCTTGTACCTTCAGTTTATGTATTTTCCAAGCTTGGATTGCTGAATTTAGTCAATTTTCTGATGATCCCTTTGGCAACTTTCACTACTGCCTCAGCCTTTCCATTTAACGTGGATTAATGTGTGGAAATGATCGATTTCCTGATCAATCCTGAAGTGCTTGAATTCTTAACTATTGAACAGACTGCATTTATGATGGCAGAAGTACGCTTTCAAAGATTCTATGATCTCATTGGAGATCATTAATGTTACCTTAAAAACTGAAAGAACTGCAGATGCTGTAAATCAGGAACAAAAACAGCAATTGCTGGAAAAGCTCAGTGCTCTGGCAATATGTGGGGAGAGAAATCAGAGTTAACGCTTTGAGTCTAGTGACCCTTTCTCAGAACTGATGGTAGCTTGGAAAATATCTATTCATATACAGAAGATAGGGTGGGAGGAGGGGTTAAGACTAAATGATGGGTAGGAATAGAGCTCAAGAACGCAAACAGTTGGACAAACAAAGGAATGAACAATGATTCAGCTGGGAGGGTGAATAGCTGTTCATGTAGACTGTTAGAGGCGAACAATGGGTTGTGTGTAGTAGCAGACCATGTGATGAAAAGGCCTGGCCTGTAGGATTTGGAAGAGCTCAAGTCTCTATAGTGCCTGTTCATAGCTTTCAAGCCAAATCATTATCAACTCCTTTGTCTGTCCAGTTGTTCTTCTCTTTGTTTGGGCTCTATCCCCACCTATTGTTTACTCATTACCCCTCCCCCCAGCGTATCGTCTGCATATAAACCAATATTTTCTGAGCTACCATCAGTTTTGAGGAAGAGTCACTCAACCTGAAATGTTAACTCTGATTTCTGTCCACAGATGCTGTCAGACCTGCTGAGTTTTTCCAGCAACATCTGCTTTTATTAATGTTACCTTGTTTAATGCCCAGTAATCTGAATTGTAGTAAATGGTGATGAGATCATCAGTTCCTTTGAGAGTAAAGAGGTCTATTCCAAGCTTCATCCATGATCTATTTGGAATAACTTGAGTCTCTAATTTGCTTAGCCTGGCTAATGTGGTCCTTAATTTAATTGCTGTCTTTTGACCAATAATGTCCCTCACTTGCCTTCCTGATGAAGGTCTTTTGCCCGAAACATCGATTATCCTGCTCCTCGAATGCTGTCTGACCTGTTGTGCTTTTCCAGCACCACTCTCTCGACTCTTCCTCAGTCTATACCCAATTCCTCAATGGCTTGCATGGATGCACTTCAACATCTTAGGGGGTAGCATTGCTGCCTCACAGCACCAGGGTCCCAGGTTCGATTCCAGCCTCGGGTGACTGTCTGTGTGCAGTTTGCACATTCTCCCCATGTCTGCATGGGTTTCCTCCCATAGTCCAAAGATGTGCAGGTCAGGTGAATTGGCCATGCTAAATTGCCTATAGTGTTGGGTGCATTAGTCAGAGGGAAATGGGTCTGGGTGGGTTACTCTTCGGAGGGTCGGTGTGGACTGGTTGGGCTGAAGGGCCTGTTTCCACACTGTAAGGAATCCAATCTCTTTTCTCACCTCTTTTGGGATAATGACTCCAGTTACCTTTTGCAAGCTGCCATCTTGAGTAATCACTCCATTCCTCTTTGTCCAGTTCTCTCCTCCAACAACAGGTATATCCTTGAAAGTTTCAGTGTATCCTTTCATGAGTATTTCCAATAACACTTAGAGAATTGCATCTCATTACTTAATTTGTTTGATCTGAGGAAGACCTTGTCTGTCAGATTCAGTATCTCTGCTGGGTTGATAGTCCTGTAGCTTCTCATTGAATCTGGAAGATTTCACATACTATTCTATCATTAACTTCTTTTGAAGACAGTGGAGCTCTCAACAGCCTGTCACAATTTACATGTGTCTCACTTAGCTGTACTTCACTTATCCTTTCAAGGCACTTTGTAGTGGATAGAAGTGGTTTGAGAAAAATGCTTTGAGGTAGCTTGTGGTCAGACTTCAACATCGCTTTCTGTATCATAAACCAAAGCACACAGATAAAGACAGTAACCAGGCACTTTTTCTCAATCTCGAGGCAAAGACTGTGTTGCTGGAAAAGGACAGTCAGGCAGCATCCGAGAAGCAGGAGACTTGATGTTTCGAGCACAAGCCCTTCATCAGGAATGACAGCGTGGCCCAAGGGGGCTGAGAGATCAATGGGTTAGGGGTGGGGTGGGCGGAAATGTAGCTGGGAATGCGATAGGTAAATGAAGGTGGGGGTAAAGGTGATAGGTCAGAGAGGAGGATGGAGCGGATAGGTGGGAAGGAAGATGGACAGGTAGGACAGTTCAATCTGCAATTTGAAAGGGAATTGGGAGAACTGGTGAAATCCACATTGATCCTTTGTGGTTGGAGAGTCCCAAGGCAGAAGATGAGGCATTCTTCTTCCAGGTGTTGGGTGGCTAGAGTTTGGCAGTGGAGGAGGCCAGGGACTTGCATGACCCTGGTGGAGTGGGAGGGGGAATTGAAGTGTAGTTTAGTGCGTGTGTCCCAGAGATGTTCTCTGAAATGTTCTGCAAGTTGGTGTCCTGTCTCCCCAATATAGAGGAGACCACATCGAGAGCAACAGACACAGTAGATGACATGTGTGGAAGTACAGATAAATCTCTGTCATTTGTGGAAGGCTCCTTTTGGGCCTTGGACGGAGGTGAGGGGGGGAAGTGAGGTGAAGGGGGCACAGGTTTTACAATTCCTGCAGTGGCAGGTGAAGGCACCAGGAGGGGAGGGTGGGTTGGTTGCAGCGGGTGGGGGTGGAGGGTGCATAGACCTAACAAGGGAATGGTCTCTCCAGAATGCAGATAGGGTGGGAAGGGAAATATATCCCTGGTGGTGGGGTCTGTTTGTAGGTGGCAGAAATGGTGGAGGATGGTGTGATGTATCCAGAGGTTGAACAGATGGAAGGTGAAGACTGGGGTGGGGGGGGGGGGGTTCTGTCCTTGATATGATTGGAGGAGTGGGAGTTCAAGGGCAGAGGTGCAGGAAGTGGAAGAGATGCATTTGAGGGCATTGTTGACAATGTGGGAGGGGAAATTGCGGTCCTTGAAGAAGGAGGCTGTCTGGGATGTGCTATGGTGGAATTGGTCCTCCTTCTCATTGAAGCTTCCAGATTGGACCCTCCAACCACAAAGGATCAATGTGGATTTCACCAGTTCTTCCAGGATAGTTATCAACCCAGCAGAGACACTGAATCTGACAGACAAGGCCTTCCTCAGATCAAACAAATGTGGTGGAGGCAGAGAAATTGAGAATAAGGGATAGCATTTTTACAGGAGGCAGAGTGGGAGGAGTTGTAATCCAAGTAGCTGCGGGAGTCAGTGGGTTTGTAGTAGATGTCCATGTTAAGTCGGTCACCAGAAATGGAGATGGAGAGGTCCAGGAAGAAGAGGAAGATGCCCAAGGTGGTCCAGGTGAACTTAAGGTTGTGGTGGAAGGTGTTTGTGAAGTTGATGAACTGTTCAATCTCCTTGTGGGAGCACAAGGTGGTGCTGATACAGTCATCAATGTAGTGGAGGAAAGGGTGGGGAATATTGCCGGTGTAGCTGCGGAAGATAGACTTTTCCACATACCTGCTGGAGAGGCAGGCATAGCTGGGGCCCTTGGCTACTCCTTTCATCTCGAAGAAGTGGGAGGATTCAAAGGAGAAATTATTGAGGGTGAGCATCAGTTCAATCAATCGAATGAGTGTGTCAGTAGAGGCATACTGGTTGGGTTGACAGGAGGGGAAGAAACGGAAGGCTTGGAGGCCTTCATCATGGCGGATGGATGTGTACAGGGACTGGATGTCCACGGTGAAGATATGACATTGAGGGCTGGGGAAATGAAATTCATGGAGGAGGTGGAGGGCGTGGGTAGTGTCCCGAACATCTGTGGAGAGTTCCTGGACCAAGCAGACCCATTATCACAGCCACATCTCCTTCATCAGTGCCTGCCTAAAGAACCGATTGATCCCACATGGAATCCAGACTACATTCAGACCAACACAATTTGGACCTGACCAGGACAATGAGTACCTACGATATATCCAAAGCCTCCAGAAATGGTTCTCCCTCCAGATCCTTCGCTCGACACATTCCTGCTCCTTGGATGCTGCTTGACCTGCTGTGCTTTTCCAGCACCACACTCTTTGACTGATCTTCAGCATCTGCTGTCCTCACTTTCTCCTACTCTTTCTCAATCTGCACATAACATCAGTCAGTTTGTGTTATCACTGCGGATACAAATAACTGGATATCCTTGCTGCAATAGGGTTGCCCTTGTCCTGTTTTGCTAGCATCACACTGCAGAGTAACATCATCATTGACATTTTGTACCTGAGCACTGGAATTGTTGTCACTAGTTGTTTGATGCAGGTGAGAGCTGCTTCTTGTTCGTGTCCCAATGCCATTGATCATCCTTTGTATTGAGCTCATGTAGGGGCTTGTATTCTGATGTCATACTTGGCTAGATAGATCACAATTCAACAAATCATTCACTTCTGTTTGTTGTTGCAGCTCTGCTACAGCTAAAACCTTATTAGGATCAGGATGATGTGCTTTCACTGAGGGTACATAATGTATGTACTGCATATCAGTTGTCTTCAGTTACTGTTTTACTTGCTCATTTCGTAAGCTCTCTGTAGCAGCCCCACTGGATTCGGATCATCATCAAGAGGCAATGGCCTCTATTAGGTCTCCACATCCCTAAACTAACAGATCATCTACAATTATTTATACTTCTCAAAGCTCTGTGCTTTCTGCATTGATACTCTACTGAAGGAGAAGGAATGTCAACAACTTGTGAAATTATCCTTATCCTACAAATGCATTCCAGAATGTAGCTGTAAAACTGCTGCTTTCATCAGGTCCCCATCCTTTGTATATGAGGTAGAAAAGATCATTGTCTTGTCAAATTGTGGCAAAATTTCTTCAATGATTGGGTGAGATTTACTTTATTCATAGCTTTATTGAGATGCTGTTTGGGTTTTCTATTTTTTTCTCACTGCTACTATGCTGTTAATCAAGTCACTCGTAGTTGTCACTTTCTTGATTCCTCCTATTCTTTTCAAGATCCTGTATCTTGTCTTCCAGGCTTGGCCTGATGGCAGCTGGAAAGCTCTCCTCAGAAGATGCTGAATTGGTTCCAGTTTCCACTTCTATTATTTTTCCACTTCTTTCTTCAATTCAATTCAATTCAATATAGTACAGGCCCTTCGGCCCACCAAGTCTGTGCCAATTCCAAATCCTTATTTAGATCCGCTACTTATTGTCCATGCTCGGTTTCTATCCTTCTGTTCACCTCCTGTTCTTGTGTCCATCAAGATAGGCCTTAAACTTTAATAACATGCCTGCTTACCCCACCTCCACTGGCAGTACATTCCAGACATCCAGCACCCTCTGTGTGAAAACCTTTCCCCACACTTCTCCCCTAAACTTGCCCACTCTCACCTTGAACCTGTGCCCCCTTGTCATTGACCTTTCCACCCTGGGGAAAAGCCTCTGACATTCCATCCTGTCTATGCCTCTCATAATTTTGTAGACCTCTATTTGGTCACCCCTCATTCTCTGTCTTTCCAGTGAAAACAATCCAAGTTTATCCAACCTCTGCTCATAACTAAAACATTCGAGACCAGGCAATATCCTGGTAAACCTTCTTTGTATCTTCTCCCAAGTATCCATGTCTTTCTGGTAATGGGATGACCAGAACTGCATGCAATATTTCAAATGTGGCCGAACTAAAGTTTTATACAGATGTAACATAACTTGCCGGCTTTTATATTTGATGCTCTGGCTGATGATGGCAAGTGTGCTATATGCCTTCTTGACCACTTTAGCCACCTGCGTTACCACTTTCAGGGATCTATGGACCTGTACACCCAGATCCCACTGTGTGCCAATGCTGCTAAGGGATCTGCCATTTATTATATAATTAGCACCTGAACTTGATCTTCCAAAATGCATAATTTTGTATTTGTCCACATTATACTCCATTGGCCATTTCTTTGCCCAAATTTGCAATCTAACTGTATATCACTGTATCCTTTGACAATCCTCATTATATGCAATTCTGTTAATTTTGGTGACATCCATAAATTTACTAATTAGAGTGCCTACATTTTCCTCCAGATCATTTATGAATATTACAAACAGCAAGGGTCCCAGAACTGGTGCCTGCAGTACATTGTCAGTTACTGATTTCCATTCCAAAAAGCACCCTTCCACTGCTACTCTTTATCCTGTCATGCGATACCTTATCAAATGCCTTACAAAACTCCATGTAGAGAGCATCAACTGCCCTTCCATCATCAATCATTCTTGTCATCACCTCAATAACTCAAATTCCCCACACAAACGTTGCTAATCACTAACAAATCCATTCGCTTTCGAATGTGAATAAATCCTGTATCTCATTATCTTCTCCAATAGCTTCCCCAACTCTGTTGTCACGCTTAACTGGCCTATAATTACCTGGATTATCTCTGTTTCCCTTCTTAACAAGGGATCAGCATTGGCTATTCTCCAGGCTTATGGAACTTTGCCCGAGGCCAAAGAGGATGCAGAGCTATCTGTTAGGGTCCCAGCTATTTCTTCCCTTGCCTCCCACAGTATCATGGGATAGATCCCATCTGGGGAATTGTCTACCTTTATGCATTTTAAGACACCCATCACTTCTTCCTTCATTGTTAATCTACTCAAGAGTATTCACACACCTTTTCCAAACCTCAACATTCCGCATGTGAATATTGATGTAAAGTACTTATTAAGGATCTCACCCTTTTCCTCTGGCTCCATATAAAACCTTCTACCTTTATCCCTGAGTGGGCCTACTCTTTCCTGAGCTACCCCCTTATTCCTAATGCATAAAATGCCTTGGGATTCTTCTTAACCCTGCACCTCTAAGACATTTCATATCCCCTTTAAGCCCTCATAACTCCCTGTTTGAGCTCCCTCCTACTTTCTCTGTCTTCTTCAAGGACTTCACCACTTTTTAGATTCCTAGATCTTATGATTGCTTCCTTTTATTTTGACTAAGCTGATAATTTCTCCAGTCATCCAGAATCCTGCCATTCCTGTCCTTCATTTTCACAGGAACATGCTGGTCCTGCACTCTAATCGAAACACTCTCACATATCAGGTGTGGATTGACCCACAAGCAGCCACTTCCAATCCACATTCTCCAGTGCTTGCCTATTCCGGTTATGGTTGGCCTTCCAAAACTGAAAACTTACAGAATTATGGTCACTATTCCCGAAATGCTCTCCCACCAACTTTGACCACCTGGCTGAGCTTATTTCCCAATATCAGGTCCAGACTGGTCCCCTCCCTTGTTGGACTATCCACATACTGTTTCAAAAACTCTCCTTGACGCATCGAATAAATTGCTCCCCATCCAAACCCACCGCACTAAGGGAGTCCCAGTCAATATAGGGGAAGTTAAAATTACCTCCCACAACAGCCAAGTTGTTATCACATCTTTCCAGAATTTGACTATGTATCTCTTCCCTCTATCTCCTGCTTGCAGCCAGGAGGTCTGCAGTACAATCCCAACGTTATGATTACACCCTTCCTAGTCCTGAGCTGTATCCATAATACCTCACTGCATGATTCCTCCACAGTATCCTCCCTCAACACAGCAGTGATATGCTGCTTAGTAATGCAACTCCCCCAGCTATTTTGCTTCTTCCTCTGTTTCATTTAAAACATCGATATCCCAGAAAGAAAAGCTGCCAATCCTATCCCTCTTTCAATCATATCTCTGTGATAGCAACAACATCATAGTTGCATGAATTAGGCTCTAACTTCATCCGTCTTTCCTATTGTACTACTTGCATTGAAACAAATACAATCCAAGTCTCCAGTTCCACTGAGCTCAGCAACCTCTCCCTGACTGCTCTTCCTCTTGGCTATATTTGCCTATATTTGCCTATATACTGCTGTTCGCCAGATTCTATACTTACTGACCCACTGCTCTGATTTCCAACTCCCCCCCCCCCCCCCCCCACCAAACCACACTCATTTAAACCCTCTTGAGTGGTCACATATCCTTGCCTATATCTAGATATTATCCACCAGAAAGACATCAATGATATGTGCAAATATCTTCGTAGGGTCTGTTTGGTATTCAGTGACTTAATGTCATGCAAAAATGGCTGTCGGTTAGCTCAGTTGGCCAGTCAGCTTGTTCGTGATGCAGAGTGACATCAATAGCAAGGGCTCAGTTCCCGTACCGACTGAGGTTCCACATTCTCAACCTTAGCCCCACCCCGGGGCATGGTGACCCTCAGGCTAAATTGCCCCCACCTCTAGTCAGAGACAGCCCAGTGGTCCTCCAGGGTTATGGCAACTTTACAATACATAAAACATTAACGTTCTCTGTCAAAAAGATTTTGACTTGTTTCAACTGAGACAAGTGGATTTTGCTTAATGTCTACCATTTGAAATTGTAGATAATCTTTCTTTTCCTTATGTTGGGCTCTCAGTCTAGTTTGCCCTCCTGAAATGAGTACCACTCCATCATGTACTGTCAACTTTCCCTTCAGCAGTTTCATTTGCAGGTCACCAACTTGAGCCACTTCTCACAAGTCTGTGAATCTCAGGATATTGCATTTAGCATTTATGAAGCTGGTCCAGTTCAATTAATGGTCAATGACAACTTCCACATTGAGTCTTCTAGACTTTTCTTGACAGGTGCACATTTGTTGACAATTCTTGACACCTCCTGACATTTTGACACTCTTCAAACTTGTTGATAGGCCATGAACAGTGGAACACATACCAAGGCTAACGCTCAATATTTTGTGCAGATAACTGTCCCAATACTGGCTACCAATTTCCCTGATAATCCCTCAATTCCACCTCTCGGGGTACCAGACAACACCTACTCCTGCCAAATGAAATGCACTGAGAACAGAGCTCTTCTTAGCTGGTCTAATCTGCAGACCCTGGATGCCAGACAGGAGGGACACCGAACTCTCGTTTCTATGAAGGTAGCTGTGGTTTTAAATGGCAAACACTACCCAGGACTGCAGATTCTTACATAATGACCTGCTTCCCCCCCCCCCCCCCCCCCCCCCCCCCCCCAAAAGTAAGAGGTTGGGACTTGGGATCCAGAAAAATTCTGACAATTTCTGGTATTTCTGATATGCTCCAGCATGAAGAAAATTGGGCTTCAATCTCCTCATTTCGTTGAAATGTTCTATTCAAGGATGATTTAAGTTCTGTCTTCTTAAATCTTGTAGGTAACCTTCAAATATTGTTCTGTGTACAGACTTCCAAAAAGTGTTTAATAAAGCATCACATAATAGGTTTGCCGCTCCCCGAGCCATGCTCTTCCAGTACAGTTACAACACTGGCATCTACCCGACAATGTGGAAAATTGCCCAGGTATGTCCTGTACTCAAAATACAGGACAAATGCAAGCCAGCCAATTACCGCCCAATGAATCTACTCTCCATCATCAGTGAAGTGATGGAAGGTGTCATCAACAGTGCTATCAAGCAGCACCTGCTCAGCAACAACCTGCTCAGTGATGCCCAGTTTGGGTTTCACCAGATTCACTCAAGTTCTGACCTCATTACAGCCTTGGTTCAATCATAGACAAAAGAGCTGTATTCCAGAGGTGAGGTGAGAGTGATAGCCCTTGACATCAAGGCTGCATTTGACCGAGTATGGCATCAAAGAGCCCTGGTAAAACTGGAATCAATGGGTATCGGGGCAAATACTCCGTTGGTTAGAGTCATACCCGGCACAAAGGAAGATGGTTGTGGTTGTGGAGGGTCATTCATCTCAGCTTCAGGACATTTTTGCAGGAGTCCCTCAGGATAGTGTCCTTGGCCCAATAATCTTCAGCTGCTTCATCAATGATCTTCATTCTGTCATTAAGTCAGAAGTGGGGATGTTTGCCGATGATTGAACAGTGTTCAGCAGCATTTGTAACTCCTTGGATACTGAAGCAGTCCATGCTCAAATGCAACAAGATCTGGATAATATACAGGCTCGGGCCTTTCAAATGGCAAGTAATATTTATGCCACACAAATGCCACACAATGACCATCACCAATGACAGATACTTTAAGCACCACCCTTTGACATTCAACAGTATTGCCATCACTGAATCTCCCACTGTCAACATCCTTGAGGTTACCATTGACCAGAAACTCAGCTGGACCCACCACATAAACACAGTGGCTACAAGAGCAGGTCAGAGACTAGGGATACTGCGGCCAGTAACTCGCCTCTAAAGTCTGTCCACCATCTACGAGGCCCAAGTCAGGAGTGTGATGGAATACTCTCCACTTGCCTGGATGGATGAAGCTCCAACAACTCTCAAGAAGCTTGACACCATCCAGGGCAAAGCAATCCGCTTGATTGGCACCACATCTACAAATATTCAATCCCTCCACCACCGGCACTCAGTAGCAGCAGTGTGTACTATCTACAAGATGTACTGCAGAAATTCACCGAAGAACCTTAGGCAGCACCTTCCAAACCATGACCACTTCCATCTAGAAGGACAAGAGCAGCAAGTACTAGGGAACACCACCACCTGCAAGTTCCCCTCCAAGCCACTCAGCATGCTGACTTGGAAATAGACCACAGTTCTTTCACAATCATTGGGCCAAATCCTGGAATTCCCTCCCAACCAGCATTGTGGGTTAACCCACAGCAAGAGGACTGCAGCAATTCAAGAAAGCAGTTCACCACCACCTTCTCAAGGGCAACGTTTTGAGTCTGGATGACTCTTGATCAGAGTTAAGGTGAAGTATGGAGGAGGTAGTACTTCGAACACCAGCAGTGAAATGGAAAGCAACGCAACTATACCTGGTGAAAGAGAGAACCAGAATTCCTGTTGAAGGGAAGAGCAAAACTTTTTCAGGATGGGCATTCCTCAGAGAGAAGTGACAGTTGATTAAACACATGTAGAAAGAAATTACAGCAGATGCTGGAATCTGCTGAAAATGAAAAAAATATATTGACTTGGGCTGATAATGCACAATTTTGAAATTTGTATTTTGCATGAAACTTGGAAATGTAATAAATAGCAAGGAGTATAGTAATAGACTTCAAGATGACACAGATTCATAGAATAGTACAGCATCAATGGAGATCCTTCGGCCCATCATGTCTGCCTGGCTCTTTTGAAGTGTCCGTACTGATGTACTGTGCCTACCAACTGCACATAGTTTGGCCGCAAAAGCACCTGTTTTGCAGGCACAGTAATTTCCAAAAGTGAATTAAACATTTGCAAAGCTGAACATTTGTAAAATTACAGTTGTCTATTTTTGAGAATAATGCAGCTTGCATATTATTTTTCAACTGTATCTTTGCAGTATGTTCTATATATATAATTTCTCATCAACCTGTTCAGAGATATAATTAAGTACTTCTGGAGGAGGTGGGACCTGAATCCACCATTAATGATGCAGGAAGTCATGGCTGCAGTCATACACATTTGGAATATTCACAGAAATGTCCCCTCAATTGGCATGGAGATATTTTCTCAGTCCAATTAACGGTTATGAGTCGGCTTTCAAAGGTCTCAATCAATGCTAGAGCTGAGTAGCAAGCTGCAACAAATGGTGAGTAACCAAGAGGATATCTCAGCAAAAGCCTTAACCACTTTGAAAACTCATGTAACATGTAGTTTTAAAAGCCAGATAACTGGGGCTGTTGCAACCAGGCAGGCAGATGGAGCCTTTGGATATGACAGAGCTCTTGCACACAATCCTGCTGTGCTGGAAACCCATCTCTAGACAGCTAAACGGTGCAGACAACATTCTCTCTCTCTCTCTCTGGCTCACTCGCATACCCCAATTAGTGCAGGAAACTGGTTGTTGCCTGGAAAATTTGAGTCGGCCTCCTTTAATTGCAGTCAGCAATATTATAAATGAGCCTAATCGATTACCTGTCTTGAGAGGCAGGTAACCCATGGCCCCTACCTCAGGAAAGGTTGGTGATACTGTAGTGATTGTAATGAGGTCACCTGGGTGGATTGCATCGAATATGAGTTCCCTGATTGGGGCTGTTAATCTGGTCCAATTAGGGAGCCCTGGCTGAGAGATATAAACAGGAATGTCAGAAATTCTGTTCATCCGAGAGCTGGCTCTGAGGGAGCTGGATCAGTGTCAAGGACTCTCTATGTGTAAATAAAGAGTGACCGAATGATGAGATTCTGGTCTCTGTGGAGCTATTTTCAGTGACGATAAGAGAAAAGCAGATGCCTGAAGAAATTTGCTCAAAATAGTCATCTTTGAGTTGGGGTAAGAATGTTCTCGCATCATGCCGTTATTTGGGAAGCTCGATTTGTTTGATCCTGCCTTTCAAGACTGGGCACATTATGTGGAAAGAATGCGTCATTTTTTCCAGGCAAATGACATTGTGGCAGATGAAAAGCAAGGAGTACTACTCCTGATAGCTTGTGGACCCACAAAGGTTTTGGTTATTAGGAGCCTAACATTCCCTGAGGCATCAGATAGGAAAACCTTTCAAGAATTGACGGATTTAGTTTAGGAATATTACACCCACCAAGCCTCCTCTAATTCTGAGACACTATTGGTTTTACTCAGCAATTTGAGAACCAGGAGAATCCATACTGGGATTTTTCATTAGGTTAAGATGACTGGCAGAGGCATGTGACTTTGGTTTAACCTTAATGAGATGCTGAGAGACTGTTTGGTATGTGGGATTAACGATGTAATCATGCAAAAGTACCGACCAACTGAAACCCAACTGGACTTCAATCAGGCGCTCCAACTGGATTAATCATTGGAAAATGCAGCAAGTTGAGTATAGGATTTGCAGGGTATTCTGATGGAAGTGGACACCCGCTTCTAGTCTGACTGAGCAATTGCTTAGCCTAACTCAGGACATATCGTGAACAAAGGGACTCTCGGTCAAACCACAGCAAAGCCTAAAACAAAGCCGAGCCTCAGCCAAACAGTTAAAATATTTTTCAGGTTTGGGGTCAGCAAGCCATTGTAGTTGCTGTCAGCATGCTGACTTGAGACAGCAAAAAGAGTCCCACTAGACCTTAATTGCGTAAGAGAACTCATAAGTTGGTATCCAGGAGAGTGTACACCCTGGATAATCCACCTACATCTGGTTTTGCACAGTTAAATGGCTGAACAACATCCAAATCAGAACCAATGAAAATAAATGTCTGGTTAAATGGTCACCCAGATCTAATGGAGGTCAATACTGATGCAGTCATTTCAGTGATCACAGAACGAATCTTTAACAAAATTTGATTTGGACTTCAATCATTGTGCAAGACCTTGGTTAGACTGAGAACCTATACTGGGTAACCTTTACAGATTAAGGATACCACTGTGGTTCTGGTCTCTAATTAGAAGCAGTTGGTTCAGTTACCACTAATTGCAGTAAAAGGCTAGGGTCAAGGCTTGATGGGGCGATATTGCTTGAGCAAGATTCACCAAGGTTGGCTTAACATTTTTCAATTAGAAAATGGCTGCCTGAGTGAAGAGCTAATTAAATAGCAGAAGGTTTCTCAGAAAGGTCTCGGGACTATCGAAGGAGCCATGGCCACCTTGCATGTTGACCAGGAAGCAATTCCATGATTTTGCAAGGCCAGCCCAATGCCATTTGCTTTATGGGCAAAAGTAGAGGCAGAAATCAGGAGGCTGGAGGGCAAAAGAATCATCAAACCAGTCCACTTTGCAGAATGGGCAGCATTGGTTGTGCCGATTATGAAGCCCGACAGGTTAATTTGCCTTTGTGGGGATTTTAAACAAACGGTAAGCAGCTTTTCACATCTGGATAAATACTTAATTCCTTGGATAGAGGATTTATACGCAAATCTGGACCTGAGCCATGCATTTTTGCAATTGCAGTCAGATGAGGCTTCCCAGAAGTATGCTACAGTTAATACTCTTAAGGACTTATTCCTATATAGGAGACTGTCATTTGGGGTATTGCCAGCCCGTGCAATTTTGGAGCGGATGGTTGAGAACATGTTGCAAGGTCTACCTCAGGTCACCATTTATCTAGATGACGTACTCTAGGCACCCCAAGTGATCTACCTGGGCTATACAGTTGACAAGATCAGATTACAACTGTTGGAAGGTAAAGTAAGAATGAATCATGCTAGTGTGCCCTGCCTCCCATGTCTGTAATGAAGCTAAGGTCTTTCCTTGGGCTTGTGAATTACTATTCAAAGTTAATTTGTAACCTGGCCTCCAAGCTGGTGCCCTTACATCTTCTATTGAAAAAGGTTCAACCTTGGAAATAGTTGCGGAGTCAAGCCATAGCTTTCAGAGAAGTGAAGAAACAGCTATCATCCTGTAAGGTGTTGGTAAGCTATTGACATGGGATGCCTCACCAGGCAGCATTGGGGTAGTGTTAGCTCATAGGTGGCCCAAAGAAGAGGAATGCTTAACAGTAAATGCATCACACATTTGGCTAATGCAGAGCATAGTTACACCCAGATTGAGAAGGAAGGTTTGGAGTCAGGAAATTCCACCAATAGCTTTATAGACATAAATTTGCAATAATAAAGGACCACAGACCACTTAAAGAGGACAAAACAGTGAGGCCCATAGCTTCAGACCAGATTCAACAGTGCGCTATCATACTTTTTGTATTACAATTGGAATAATGTCCGGGAGGCCAAGTAGCAAATATGGAGCTGCTTCCTGCTGGCAGATACTCCACTGGTTGTAGCACCACTGGAAGAGTCCATAATGGTTTTAACTTTTCAGGATACACTTCCAGTCACAGCTGACAGGATAAAACTCTGGACACAGAAAGATCCAGCCCTGGCAAAACTGTAACTGCTGGTGGTGATGGGAGCTGCCAAAGAGCCACCACAACCAGAATTGAAACCTTTTTGGAGCCAGAGAGATCAGATTACTATGGACAACTGCATATTATTCTGGCATTAGTGAGTGATTGTCCCAAGCAAAGCTAGCCACCAGATTCTGGCTGATGTCCACCAGGGTCATTCAAAATGAAGACTTAAGTGGGAAGTTATGTCTAGTGGCAAGGATTGGTGCAGACATATCTGTGTTGGTGGGGCAGTGCCCAGAGTACCAACAAGAACAAGAATTACCACCAGCAGCTCCCCTTTATGGGAATGACTGAGTAAACCCTGGACTTGGTTACATGTTGACTATGCAGGTCTTCTCATGGGTTCAATGTTCCTAATCATTATGGATGCCCATTCAAAATGGTTGGATATGCATAGAGTTCATTTGTAAAACACGGGGAAGATGATAGAAAAACTGTGTGCATCTTCCAGAAGTATTAGTCACAGGTTTGCCAGCAGGGAATTTGAGTATTTACTGAAGTCAAATGCTATTTGACATATAAGGGCAGTTCCATACCATTTATCATCCAATGGTCTGGCAGAAAGAGCAGTCCAAACTTTCAAGGCAGGCTTAAAGAAACAGCTTACAGCTTCACTAGATACCAAGGTGTCCCGGTTCCTATTTGATTATAGGACCACTCCTCATGCAACTACTGGAATAGCTGCAGCAGAAGACTCTGCACCAGGTTAAATCTGCTCTTCCTGGACCTAGGGGGAAGATGAAACAGTATCATGAATGCCATTGCTAGATACATGACTCCACCAAGTGAGAGATGGTTTACTGCAGTAGATGAAGTTTGATGCAGGAACCATGGGAATGGAACTGAGGGAAGTACCACTGAAGATTTTCACTGCTCAAAAAAAAGTTGCAGAGAATATCATTTTCAAATGTAAACTACACTACAATTGTGAGACTGCTGTGTGAGATGAGGCTGGATAATTATGCATTCTATAGGCCCTCTCATTATCGCAGGGTGAAATGACAACAGAAAGGCTGTTGCAATATTGCCAACTTAGCCCGAAATCAGTGGAAATCTTTCTTCTCCACCTAGCAACGATGTTGATAGATAAAAAGGAAATGAAGAAGGAAAGGTGGGTTCAGTAACCTGTCCAGTTTCCTCACTTCAGGCTGCTAACTCCAGAGACAGCCAGGAGAGCACTAGAAGTACAACCTCATGAAATTGCTGAAAGTACTTCTGATGGAGACTGATCCAGATATTCAAGGCACTTCTCACTCCCTTCAAGCTATTGCTCTCTTCTTTAAAGTATCATAATTCATGATAAGTGTCTCTGTAAAGTATCTTTTTTCAAATATCAGATTGTTTCTATCTCCTTTAACACGTCTCCTTACAGGATTACAGCAGTGCTCGCACACAGTCCAAAGCTTCTCTTCCTTTGGGTGACTCATATTCCCACAGCAATCTGTATAATTATTGACCCACCTTAAAAATATGGTGGGATTCTAACAGGTTCAGGGTGTTGCGTCAGATCTCACATTATCATTTCTCTGGTGCTGCACCCAGTTTGTAGAAAACTCCAGGCTGTAATCCTCTATGTAATTAACCCTACCAATTAGGCTGCTTTCTGCTGTACTTCACCCTTCTGTCCTCTGCAACCCTGCATCTTTCCATGTTTTCCCCCATTCCCTGTTACACACATTGTTTTCCGATTGGAGTGGGGGGTTGGGGGGGAGGGGTGAGGAATGCACCTTTATTTATCTAATATGCGATTCAAAGTGGAGTTATTTTCTTAAATATACTTTTGCTTAAACAATGCCATTTTAGCTTAACAACAGCAGTTTCACCAGTGATCCTTCAGCAGTATGAAAAGGATATTTTTACCACTGGAATATACTGAAGACTCTGTGGAGAAATATTTTCCAGTATCATTCTATTCAGCCCAAGTTATTCCAGAATTGGTTATGCAATGAACCTTTTAAAAATAGTCACTTTATTGTTTTATTTAACCTAACCTTAAAAAGAGTTGTTTTTAGATTGTGAATGAGCAGATCAGAGCCCAGGGTCTACAGGTTAACTACATTTCAGAGATTTTAAGAAAGAGCAGTAAAAGTAAGGTTGACTGAGCAGGAGGAAGATGAGACAAGTTGAATCAGAACTGCACAAGACAACGACTATAAAATATACTCTCCACATAATAAAGTAAAGGCGTTGAGTACACCAGTGTCCACTTGAAAGTTCCCTGCATGTATTCAAACACAGAATGGATTGATGCTTTATGGTATTCCAATTTCCTTACTGTGTTCAACAGATCCTAACCACTGCTCCCATTGTTTTAGACAACTAATGCTGCTGATGACTCTGCTGTAACAACTTATCATCCTTTGTACTCATCTTTTGTTGCTTTACTCATCCCATTAACACCTGCTTTGCCTCACAGCAATAATAACAGCAACTGATATTTATATAGTGCCTTTAACATAATGAAATGTCAAGGCACTTCACAAGAGAACAAGAAAACAAAGAATAACACAAAACCACATCAGGGTATATTATGGCAGATGATCAAGAGCTGAGTTATAGTGGTATATTTTAACAGCTGTCTTGAGGAAAGCACAGTAGAGAGGCAGAGAGCTTTAGGGAGGAGTTAGGCAATAGAAAATATTGCTCCCAATGGTAGAAAAATCATAATTGAGAATGCACAAGAGGCTAGGATGAGAAGAGTGCAAAAATCTCAGAGGTTATAGGATTGGGGAAATTTCAGATAAGGCACTGGCGGGATTTTTTGATGCGAATTTTAAATTTACAATGTTGCTTGATTCGGAGACAATGTAGTTCCTCAAACATGGGGTGACTTTTGAGTCACGGAGGTCTACAGCACAAAAAAAAAGGCCGTTCAGCCCATTCCGTCTGTGCCAGTCGCCAAACTGTTCTAATCCCATTTTCTAGCACTTGGCCCATAGCTTTGTGCACACCTAAATATTCATAAATATTATGAGGGTTTCTTACCATCCTTACAGCAGTGAATTCCAGATTCCCATCCTCCTCTGGGTGAACAATTTTGTCCTGACATCTCCTCTGAAACCTTCTCCCTCTTTACCTAAAATCTATGCCATGAGTCTTACTTTCCTGATTTTAATAGGTCTTTGCAGGTTTATCAGAAACTGGGTATGAAAACTGAGTGGTTTCCTGTTCAGCACCATCCTTATGAGCTGTCCTACCTGCTAATCACCTTCATCCCCACCTCCATCCACCTATTATACTCTTAGCTACCTTCTCCCCAGCCCCACCCCCTCTCCCATTTTCTCTCCACCCCGGAAGCTCCCTGTCTTCATTCCTGATGAAGGGCTTTTGCCTGCCTGACCTGCTGTGCTTTTCCAGCACCACTCTAATCTAGACTCTGATTTCCACCATCTGCAGTCCTCACTTTTGCCTGGTTTTCTGTTCTGCCAATGAGTAGGATTGCAAACATGTCAAATCACTTTAACATGCAGGCCGGATGTTAAATGGCATAGGTTTCAAATTTTCTGCTGAGGCTGAGTTTCTTGCTATCTTCAAAAATTGTCTAAAGCACAAACTTAAATTAAAACTAAAAATTCAAATGTAATTTTCCACTTTTGTTTGGGCCTGGAAGTCGTACCATCCCCAAAATGTAGGGCTGCACTGTGTATAATCTTTGACCCTGGTTCTAAATTCTCATTACAAATATTTTAAAATGTTTGTATTTTTGCAATATCTCAGGGTGTTCTTCTATGCTGCTCTTACTCTGAAACCAATTACAAAAATTGTCTGTCATCCCCCAATTTTTTAAACATTTCCATTAATCCTGCAAATATTTTCTATTTATTGACAGTAGCATTTGTGTCCTTTCCCCTGATATTGTATGCTTTTGCATGTTTGATTTTAAATAAAATAAATTAAGACCAGGGGATAGAACATTTCTAAGGATTTACAGACCCATTAACTTAACACCTGCAGTACAAATGATAGTCCTATGCTCAAAGATCGAACAGACATACATAGTCATAGAGTCATATAGAGGTACAGCATGGAAACAGACCCTTCAGATCAACCCGTCCATGCCGACCAGATATCCCAACCCAATCTAGTCCCAACTACTAGCACCCGGCCCATATCCCTCCAAATCCTTCCTACTCATATACCCATCCAAATGCCTCTTAAATTTGCAATTGTACCAGCCTCCACCACTTCCTCTGGCAGCTCATTCCATACATGTACCACCCTCTGTGTGAAAATGTTGTCCCTTAGGCCTCTTTTATATCTTTGCCCTCTCACCCTAAACCTATGCCCTCTAGTTCTGGATTCCCCCACTCCAGGGAAAAGATTTTGTCTATTTACCCTACCCATGCCCCTCATAATTTTGTAAACCTCTATAAGGTCACCCCTCAGCCTCCGATGCTCCAGGGAAAACAGCCCCAGCCTGTTTAGCCTCTCCCTATAGCTCAAATCCTCCAACCCTGGCAACATCCTTGTAAATCTTTTCTGAAGCCTTACAAGTTTCACAACATCTTTCCAATAAAGAGGCCAGAATTGCACACAATATTCCAACAGTGGCCTAACCAATGTCCTGTATAGCCACAACATGACCTCCCAACTCCTGTACTCAATACTCTGACCAATAAAGGAAAGCATACCAAATGCCTTCTTCACTATCCTATCTACCTGCGACTCCACTTTCAAGGAGCTATGAACCTGCACTCCAAGGTCTCTTTGTTCAGCAACACTCCCTCGGACCTTACCATTAAATGTATAAGTCCTGCTAAGATTTGCTTTCCCAAAAATGCAGCATCTCGCATTTATCTGAATTAAATTCCATCTGCCACTTCTCAGCCCATTGGCCCATCTGGTCAAGATCCTGTTGTAATCCGAGGTAACCCTCTTCGCTGTCCACTACACCTCCAATGTTGGTGTCATCTGCAAACTTACTAACTGTACCTCTTATGCTCGCATCCAAATCATTTATGTAAATGATAAAAAGTAGAGGACCCAGCACCGATCCTTGTGGCACTCCACTGGTCACAGGCCTCCAGTCTGAAAAACAACCCTCCACCACCACCCTCTGTCTTCTACCTTTGAGTCAGTTCTGTATCCAAATGGCTAGTTCTCCTTGTATTCTGTGAGATCTAACCTTGTTAATCAGTCTCTTATGAGGAACCTTGTCAAGCGCCTTGCTTAAATCCATACAGATCACATCTACTGCTCTGCCCTCATCAATCCTCTTTGTTACTTCCTCAAAAAACTCTATCAAGTTTGTGAGACATGATTTCCCAAGCACAAAGCCATGTTGACTATCCCTAATCAGTCCTTGCCTTTCCAAACATGTACATCCTCTCCCTCAGGATTACCTCCAACAACTTGCCCCCCACCGACGTCAGGCTCACTGGTCTATAGTTCCCTGGCTTGTCTTTATCGCCCTTTTTAAACAGTGGCACCGTGTTAGCCAATCTCCAGTCTTCCGGCACCTCACCTGTGACAATCGATGATACAAGTATCTCAGCAAGAGGCCCAGCAATCACTTCTGTAGCTTTCCACAGAGTTCTCGGGTACACCTGATCAGGTCCTGGGGATTTATCTACCTTAATGCATTTCAAGACATCCAGCACTTCCTCTCTGTAATCTGGACATTTTTCAAGATGTCACCATCTATTTCCCTACAGTCTATATCTTCCATATCTTTTTCCACAGTAAATACTGATGCAAAATACTCGTTTAGTATCTCCCCCATTTTCTGTGGCTCCACACAAAGGCCACCTTGCTGATCTTTGAGGGGCCCAATTCTGTCCCTAGTTACCCTTTTTTCCTTCATGTATTTGTTAAAAACCCCTTTGGATTTTCCTTAATTCTATTTGCTAAATCTATTTCATGTCTCCTTTTTGCCCTCCTGATTTCCCTCTTAAGTATACTCCTGCTGCCTTTATACTCTTCCATGGATTCACTCGATCGATCCTGTCTATACCTGACATATGTTTCCTTCTTTTTCTTAACTAAACGCTCAATTTCTTTAGTCATCCAGCATTCCCTATACCTACCAGCCTTTCCTTTCACCCTGACAGGAATATACTTTCTCTGGACTCTCATTATTTCATTTCTGAAGGCTTCCCATTTTCCAGCCATCCCTTTACCTGCAAACCCTTTGGATTCTCCTTAATTCTATTTGTGAAAGCTATCTCATGTCCCCTTTTGCCCTCCTGATTTCCCTCTTAAGTATACTCCTACTGCCTTTATACTCTTCTCAAGATTCACTCGATCTATCCTGTCTGTAATCTGGACATTTTGCAAGATGTCACCATCTATTTCCCTACCGTCTATATCTTCCATATCTTTTTCCACAGTAAATACTGATGCAAAATACTCGTTTAGTATCCATTAGAAAAAAGGGTAACTAGGGAGAGAATTGGGCCCCTCAAAGATTCACTCGATCTATCCTTACATATCTTCTAGGAGAAAGTGAGGACTGCAGATGCTGGAGATCAGAGCTGAAAATGTGTTGCTGGAAAAGCGCAGCAGGTCAGGCAGCATCCAAGGAGCAGGAGAATCGACGTTTCGGGCATGAGCCCTTCTTCAGGAATCCTGTAGAATCAAGATTCCTGAAGAAGGGCTCATGCCCGAAACGTCGATTCTCCTGCTCCTTGGATGCTGCCTGACCTGCTGCGCTTTTTCAGCTATGCCTTACATATCTCCAAACTTAAATGTAATGAAGTATAATCAGCATAGATTGCAAAAGAGCACGATCATACTTAACCAATCTTGTTAATTTAGTTGAAGTAGTAACAAAAGAGGGTCAGATAAAGGTAATGCTGAAACATAATATATTCAGATTTCTAAAGGGATATCAGTAGTAATACAGTAACCTGACAATTAAAAGCGGAACATGTGAGGTAAATGCACAAGTGGCAGGCTACCCGGTTACAAAATACAATCCATGAATAGAGGCCGTATTTTCAGTCATCCATGAATTTGGGTACTGGCTCGCCCAGAAATTCAAGAATTGGATTTCTGTCTCTGGTTCTTGATGCCTCAGGATGCATTTAGATATTCCTGGGAGAGTGAAAGGTGAGTTGGCAACTCTCATGCTTTATGATTACTTTCTTGTTGAATTCATTATCAACGACCTTAGAAGGATGGGAGCAGCAGTTAGCAAGGGCACAATCTTATAGGCATCAGACCGATGTGGGCAATGGTGAGATATGTGGCAGAATTGCATGGCATGTGCGGCAAGATCTATCTTGACGGTGAGATAATTTCACTGCATGTGTTATACTTTTCACAAGGGGCATGGCAAGATTTCCACTTGGTTATGGTGAAATGTGAATTGACTATTACTTGTGAAATGCTTTGTTAACACAACAACTCAACTCATTAATATTGGTCGATGCATTTTACCAAACCCACTAAACTAGCTCAATAGCAGGAAAGCTTGACAAGGAAACCAAAATGAGAGCTGATGATTCTCTGAATGATCTCCATGTTGGAAACTGCACATGAACATCTCCGGATGAGCTTCATGGTAACCAGCCGTTTGCACTGCACATCCGCAGACATTGGCATCTGCTATGTGCTAGTCTGTAGTGACCCTCATGGCACATCTCTAATACACTTGCAGATCATTTCCGCACTTCAGCTTGTATTAGGCAATTATCAATCTCATGCTGCAGCAGGGACCTTGAGCCCTCAGCGAGATGTTCACTACTCATGGACTGGAGTAGACACAGTGCATTCATAACTTGCATTGTCTTACCCTTTTGCACGTTGCATCCTCAGCCAGGGAAACCATGCTTTTATTACAGCTGATTGCTTTACTATATTGCCTAACTGTTGAGCACAGACACAAAGCAATTGAACTGGTCATAGTTGTCAGCCTTCACTCAGGGGGTCCTGACACAGTAGGTCACAGGCCGGCCCCAGTACCAGTGCAGGCCTGGCTTATGCCTGGCTCAGGCTTGGATCATGGACCTTACCTCAGTGCTTTGTTGTTGCAATCAGTGAAAGGGATAGAATCATACAGTCACGGAGCAAAGACACAGGCCCTTTGACCCACTATGTCTATGCCAACCAACAAACACCAACTTACACTAATCCCATTTGCCTGTACTTAGTCCATAGCTTACTATTCTCTCGTGTTTTAAGTACTCATCCCGATGCTACTTATATGGAGAGAGACTATCAGAGCGTATTGGAGATATGCCATGGGGGCTATTCCACCCTCTCAAGCAGCACGTTCAATATATACACCATCCTCTGGGTGAGAAAACTTTTCTCAGACCTCCTCAAAGCCACTTGCCCCTCACCTTAAACTTATGCACTCTGGTCTTAGGCACATCCACATTGGGAAAAAAAATCTCACAATCAACTCAGTCTATGCCTCTCATAATATTGTACATGTCAATCAGATTCTCCCTTCAGCCTCCTCTGCTCTAAGGAAACCACACCCAGCCTATCCAGGCTCTCCTCATAACTGAGACTTTTCATCCCAAAGAACATGCTGGTGAATCTCCTCTGCACTCTGTCCACTACAATCATGTCCTTCTGACAGTGTGGCAAACTGCACACAGTATTCCATCTGTGGCCTCACCAATGTTTTATAAAGTTGTAACAACACTTCCTTGCTCCTGTATTCTACATCCTGGCTAATGAAGACAAGCTACCCGGTCTACCTGTGCTGATACCTTCAGGGATCAGTGGGCTTGTACACCAAGGTTCCTTTGTTCCTCAGTATTCGCTCAGCTCCCTAGGGACTTACCATTCATTCTGTATATCCTTCCCTTATTAGACCTTCTAAAATGCATGACCTCACACTTATCAAGATTCAATTTCATCTGGCATGGCTATGCCCAATTCACCAGCTAATCAATATCAGACTGTAGCCTGAGACCATCCTCCTCACTATCAAGAACACCACCAATTTTCATATCATCTGCAAACCTACTAATTAAACCTTCTACATTCGCTTCCAAGTCATTGATGTATATAACAAATTGCAAGAGTCCCAGCACTGATCCGTGGGTACGTCACTAGCTATAGACTTCTGATTGCAAAAACAACCCTCCACCATCACCCTTTGCTTCCTGTTTGTAAATCAAATTTGGATCTCATTTGCCAACCTGTCTTGGATCCCATGGGCACTTACCTTTTGGACCAGCCTTTCACGTTAAAGGCCTTACTGAAGTCCATGTGAACCGCATCAAGTGCACTACTTTCATCAAATAAAGTTAAAAAGCACATGACACCAGGTTATAGTCCAACAGGTTTATTTGGAAGTACAAGCTTTCAGAGCACCGCTCCTACGTCAGGTAGCTTACCTGACAAAGGTGCAGCACTCTGAAAGCTAGTGCTTCCAAATAAATCTGTTGGACTATAACCTGGTGTCGTGTGCTTTTTAACTTTGTCCACCCCTGTCCAACACCGGAACCTCCAAATCATGTTCATCAATATATTAAGTCACTTTTTCAAAACCTCAATTAGTCAGACAGGATCTCCCTCTAACAAATCTGTGTTGTCTATCCCTGATCAATCCCTGTCTTTTCAAGTGTTGATTAATCCTGTCCTTCAGAATTTTGTCCAAATGCTTTCCTACCATAACATGAGTCTGTAATTACCTGGCCTGTCCATGTTGCTCTTCTTGAACAGACCTCACTCTCTCAACAGATATCCTGACTACAATATCTTTCTCCTCTGTGGATAGAGATGAGAAGTTTCCATTTTAGACCTCACGCACGATCACTAGACCCAAACGCAGGTTGCATCTTTGGTGTCCAATAGGTTTCATTTTTCCCTGGTAATCAACTCACTCTTAATATACTTATGAGAAACCTTAGGATTTTCCTTGATCCCACCTGCCAAAGACATATTGTGGCCCTTTTTTACCTTCCTAATTTTCTTTTTAAGCAGCCCCCCTGCACGCTATACTTTTGAAGGGTGTCCCCTGTTTTTAATGCACTTTACCTGATATTTGGTAGATCTTCCTTGATCAAACTTTCAATATTCCTTGACATCCAGGGTTCTCTGGATTTGCTGCCCATGCCTTCACTCTTAGAGGAACCAACTGGTCCTGAGTTCTCACGATACCTCTTTTAAACCACTCTCACTTTCCAAATTTACCTGCAAGTAGCTGTTCCTAGTCTTTATCTACCAAATCCTGTCTAACAATATCAAAATCAGCCTTCCCCAAATGTGGACGCAACTTTTTATCCCGTTTCATAATGACTTTGAAATTTTTTGGATTATGGTCACTATTTCCAAAATACTTGCTGACTGAAATATCAACTGCTTGACAGGCATCACTCCCTTTGGTTATTTTCAGCACTGCCCCATCTCTGCATGGCACAAAAGGCTGTACTGGAAGACAAATGTAAGTGGCACACTGTTAGTGTGGTGCATATGGAGGAGATGCCTGTGTGATTGAGGAGGCAGTGCAGAGGGCATGCAGGATCATGATGTTCGGGGTCAGGGTGAAGCCGGGCAAATGAGGGAAGATGTTACAGGT
Organism: Chiloscyllium punctatum; assembly: GCF_047496795.1. NCBI lineage: Eukaryota > Metazoa > Chordata > Chondrichthyes > Orectolobiformes > Hemiscylliidae > Chiloscyllium > Chiloscyllium punctatum. Next base: position 74,686,001 of record NC_092746.1, read on the forward strand.
AGTAGTGAAAATGGGATAGCATGAAATTTGGAAGGAAGTAAGTGCTGTAGCAGAGATGTGCTGTGCAGAGGGACCTGGGTCTCCTTGTGCATGAATCAGAAAAGGTTGGTATGCAGGTGCAGCAGGTAATTAAGAAGGTAAATAGAATATTGTCCTTCATTGCTAGAGGGATGGAGCTGAAGGAAGGAACCTGAAATTTCTGAAGAAGGTTCTTGAAGAAGGGCTCATGCCCGAAGTGTCGATTCTCCTGCTCCTTCGATGCTGCCTGACCTGCTGCGCTTTTCCAGCAACACATTTTCAGCTCTTGTCTATTTACCCTATCATACTCCTCATGATTTTATAAACCTCTATAAAGCCACCCCTCAGTCTCTGATGCTCCAGGGAAAACTGCTCCAGCCTATTCAGCCTCTCCTGATAGCTTAAACCCTCCAACCCTGGCAACATCCTTGTAAATCTTTTCTGAACCCTTCAAGTTTCACAACAACCTTCCGATAGGAGGGAGACCAGAATTGCACACAATATTCCAACAGTGGCCTAACCAATGTCCTGTACAGCTGCAACATGACCTCCCAACTCCTGTACTCAATACTCTGACCAATAAAGGAAAGCATACCAAATGCCTTCTTCACTATCCTATCTACCTGCGACTCCACTTTCAAGGAGCTATGAACCTGCACTCCAAGGTCTCTTTGTTCAGCAACACTCTACTGGTGACTGAAACTACAACTAGGGGGCCAAGATTCAAAATAAATGGGAGGAGATTTAGGACTGAGTTGATGAGTAAGTTCCTCACCCAAAGTGTTATGAATCTGTTGAATTCGCGTCCCAGTGAAATAGTTGAGGCTACTTTGTTGAATGTTTTTAAGGCAAAGATAGATTTTTGAACAGTAAAGGAATTAAGGGTTATGGTGAGCAGGTGGGTATGTGGAGCTGAGTCCATGACACAGATCCAGCCTGGATCTTATTTAATGGGGGAACAGGCTTGATGGGCCAGGTGACCTACTTCTCCTTCTATTTCTTATATTCTTGTAGAATGTGTTGAGTTGCCAGAAAAATTATGGTGGAGGTTAAAATTACTCTTGCAGTGTGGAGGACAATTTGGCTTTCTATCTTTGTGCTGGGCATTCCTCTAATTGGCTCAGCATGCTTTAACACAGGTGGCAACCCTGGTACAGACTGGTGTAGTGTGGTGTTGTGGTTTCCATTGTTCGTTCAGGTTAGTACAGTATGATATTATGGTTTCCAGTGTTCATTCAAGCTGATGTTGTGTGGTACTGTAGCTTTCAGTGATCGATCATTTTATGTTATTTGATTTATTATTGTCACATGACCTCAGAACAGTGAAATACTTTGCTTTTGTGTTGTATAGGCAGATTATACCATACTGCTACGTCGCAGTGGTCGAACCTTTCTGTTAATTAAACCAACCACCCAGAGAATCTCATCTCATAATCTGTTAAAATGTGAATAACAGGGAACTCCCAAATTCCACTGTTTAAAGAAAAAAAATCAATTTATTTTTCTAACTGGAATACTGAACAATAAACAAAAAAATAATCACAAATCCAAGCCCCGCTTTCTCTTAACTACTTACTATCTGACCCCAATTCTATAAAAAAATGTTTTTCCAATAAGATACTTAATAAAATTACATTAATTAAACCTCAAAACTATGCCGTCTTTGTCTTCCCCGCTGTCTTCTGTTTTTCTGCTGCTGATCTGCCTGAGCTGTCTTCTCTCTTTTCACTGCAAATAGGCTTTACATGAAAAGTTATCTTTGACAGAGAGGGGTTTTCTGATTTCTTTAAGAGCATGATATTAGATGGGCAGTTAGCTCTCTGGCAGTTTTTCTCTCTCCAGCAGTTTCTCTCTCTAAGGCAGTTGCTCTCTGGCCAATTTTCAAAATATCACATTCTTGTACCCCCCCAACCCCTGCCCTCACACTCACACACATCAGATCATCTAATTGGTTTGATGTTCGCAAAACAATAAATTCAACCGTGATTGGAATTTAGCATCCCGGGATATAATTTAAACTGATCGGTTAAATTTGAATTGTTGTCAAAACAGCAATCAAAACTCAGGTATCCATTTGACAGCCAATTGTTACAAATTTTCAATTTTCCAGTACACTCTGAGACTGCCATCTAGTCGTATACACAGGTGCTTGTAACCTCTTCGTTCAGAAAAGCATTCTGTCTCTCTTAAAGGTACAGTACATGCCTTTAATTTCATAACAATACAAAGTATATTAAGGTAATAGTACAGAGTGATGAATACAATGTAATAGCTGCAGAGAAGGTACATAAAGAGCAGGAGCAACATTCAATTTAAAATTTAAGAGGTCCATTCAGAAGTCTGATAACAGTGAGGATGAAGCTGTTCTTGAATCTGTTGGTAAATGTTTAAGCTTTTGAATCTTCTGTCCAATGGAAGTGGTTGGAAGAGATTATAACCGGTGTGGGAGGGGTCTTTGATTATATTGGCTGCCTTCATGTGAGAGTGAGCATTATAGATGGAGTCAGTGGATGGAAGGTTAGCTTACATGATGGACTGGGCTGTGTTCACAAATCTCTGTAGTTTCTTATGGCCCTGCGCAGAGCAGTTGCCATACCAAGCCTTGGTACATATGGACATAATGCTGTCTGTGGTGCATGTATAAAACAAATTCCACATACGTCATCTAGAGAATCCCCTGTAGTTTCATGCATGTTACCTACAGATTCTCCTGTACTTCCACACACGTCATCTAGAGATCCATCTATACTTCCACACGTCATCTAGAGATTCTCCTGTACTTCCACGCACATCATTTAGAGATCCACCTACACTTCCACACACATCATCCAGTGATCCAGCTACACTTCCACACACGTCATCTAGAGATTCCCCTGTATTTCCACACATGTCATCTAGAGATTCACCTGTACTTCCACACACATCATCTACTTTTAGAATTAGAATTAGAATCCCAACAGTGTAGAAACAGGCCCTTCAGCCCAACAAGATAACACTGACCCTCTAAAGAATAATCCACTCAGGCCCATTCCCTTACTCTATATTTACTCCTGACTAATGCACCTAATCTACACATCCCTAAACACTATGGGCAATTTTACACGGCCAATTCACCAAACCTGCACATTTCGGATTGTGGGAGGAAACCGGAAGAAACCCACGCAGACGTGGGGACAATGTGCAAACTCCACACAGACAGTGATCTGAGGCTGGAATCGAACCCAAGTCCCTGTCGCTTTGGGGCAGCAGTGCTAACCACTGAGCCACCGTGCCACCCTAAGCCACCATATCTGTTTCTCTCGATGTGGTATCCTCTACATTGGGGAGACAGGATGCCAACTTGCAGGTTGTTTCAGAAAATATCTCTAGGACACCCGAACCAAACAATCCCACCACTCCGTGGCCAAACACTTTAACTCCACCTCCCACTCCGCCAATGTCATGCAGGTCCTGGGCCTCCTCCATCACCAAGCCCTTACCACCTGACTCTGGTTGAAGAATGCCTCATCTTCTGCCTTGGGACCCTCCAACCACACAGGATCAATGTGTATTTCACCAGTTTCCTCATTTCCCCTACCCCCACTTTATCCCAGATCCAACTTTCCAACTCAGCACCGCCCTCTGGAACTGTCCTACCTTACCATTTCCCTTTCTACTTGTCTGCTCCACCCTTCTGTCCAACCTATCACCTTCACCTAGCGATTGCATTCCCAGCTACGTTGCCCCCAGCCCCATGCCTCATTCCTGATGAACTGCTCATACTCAACTCTCCTGCTCCTTGTATGCTGCCTGACTGGCTGTTCTTTTCTAGCACCACACTCTTCGACATGTATAAAAATTGGTAAGAATCTTTCTGGACATGCTGAATTACCTTAGCCACCTGAAGGAGTAGAGGCGTTGTTGTGCTTTCTTGACCTGAGCATTAAGGTAGATAGACCTGGACAGATTGTTGATGATTATCACTCTGAGGAACTTGATGGTCTTGACCATCTCCACCTCAGCACCATTGATGGAGACAGGGGCATGCCCTCCACCTTGCTTCCTGAAGTTAATGACCAGTTCTTTTATTTTGCTGATGTTGAGGGAGAGATTCAGGCTTATATAGTGTGGTATTGTGGCTCCCATTATTCATTTAGGTTGGTGTAGTGTGGTATTGTGGCTTCCATTATTCATTTAGGTTGGTGTAGTGTAGTGTTGTGGCTTCCAATGTTGCTCCTTGGAATGAGGAAGTTCTGTCTGTGCATTGCACCATCCAGCCCTCCTGGACTGTGCCTACAAAGTGGGGTGTCAATTCCCCCTGTCTGCCATGTTCAGGGCAAATGTCAGCAGCTGTGTAGTATAGCTCTGGACTGACTGTGGTTGTCAGGCTGCACTAATGGTGTGGGGCAAGGGATGTCGGTGAATTCTGGAATATCCAGTGAGTGGTGAATTGGTCCTGGGAATGATGTGCGGTAAGATGTGGCAGAAATCAGATATGATAGATGCCATTGGATTTTGGTAGGGAATTAATGAGTTGAGTTTGGTTAGATAGGAGGAGAAAACTCACTAGGCCTTGTTGTGAAAAACCCTCGAGAAACCTTGATGCAACTTGCGTTTGGACAAACAATGTAAGATTCAGCTCACTGTCACCATCAGTGACGCCACCAGCTTACAGACATTCATGTTTTGAGGGTTGGTAGCTACTTTATCTGGCACAGTTGAGGAGATTTGTTTTCAATCAGGTGTATTCTGGTGTTGAGTTAAAGAAATGTCCCATGTGTCACTTTGCACTCACCTTGTCAGATCTTAGTAGACACTAAAATTGTTCTCCGTACTGGAATGATGTCCTTTGTATCACTCCCTGGCAGCTCACTAAGGCACCGCTTTCTACTCAAGAAAGTGAATTCTTGATTGGATTGTGCATTTAGCGTTTAGATGATTGGGTTTCCTTACAGCAGAGAGTTGCTTGTAACATACCAGTAATCTTAAATGCTATGCCTTTTTGACCATACAATCCTACAGTGCCGAAAGAGGCCATTTGCCCCATCAAGTCTGCACCAACCTTCCAAAGAGCATCCCATCCAAACACTGCTCCCTACACTATCCCAGTGACCCTGTATTTCCCATTGCTAATCTTCCTAGCCTACACGTCCTGGGACACCACGGGCAACTTAGTACGGACACGTAACCTGCTCATCTTTGGACTGTGGGAGGAAACCGGAGCACCCGGTAGAAACCCTTGCAAGCATAGTGTGGGATATAAGTGGATTAGTGTTACTTCTGCAATTCCATTTTACAAAGGAGGTGAACTCACACCAGTGGGTAATTGTTTTAGTCAAGAGCTGAGTCAACAAGAATGGAAACGATGTAGAGGAAATGTAGAATTTTTTTTGTATTAGCTAAAATTGTATGTCAGAATGAAATGTGCCAATGAACAATAGTAGGCACGGTGGGCAAATAGATAAGATGTTGTGAGAGGATGAAGTTAAGCTAGATACGCCTGTACAAACAGTAGGTATAAACATCTGCTTCCCATTTTTACGAAAACACAGGAACAAACCCCAATTAAAAGGGTCATAGGGATCAGAACGGCCTCGGGAAAGGCACAGATGAAGGGGGTAGATAATGATGAAGAAGGGATATGCCTAACAATGACCTATAGCAGGGTAAGGTCAAACAGCCTTGTGAGACCAGAAATAAGCATTTTATCACAGACAAGGCCGGATAAGGCAAGAGGCAAACAGGGGTAATGGGGGCCGGTCTTAGGGAAGTGGATGATGTAAGCAGGGGAGGGAGCAGTGTAAAACAATGGACATTAAATCATATAAATATTATGTATGAATTGAACCTGGGGTGTGTATGTCCTCTGCCTTTTAGACACGGGACATCACACCCACTTGCAAGTGTAAAATAAATGACACTATTGATTCAGATCTTGTCTCGGACTGAAATTATTGAAGTGTGTGAGCTTTGTTTCTCACAATAGGGATAATGTGCAAACTCCACACACTCAGGTTGGAATTGAAGCTAGGTTACCAGCAGTCTAAAGCAGCAGTGCTAACCACTTGGCAACTGTGGCAAGCACGTAGTTGCACTGTTGTTGTTGGAAGACAGTGTTTTTGTTCAACCATGGCTCACTATCTGATAATATAGTGACACTAATTGGGGTACCTCATTTAAAATTCATGAGATGGCCATTGATACAACTGGATATTTCCCCTGTTTTAGACTGTTCTTCCTCATGAACCTCTTTTTTGTGAGTAACTATTTAACATAGAACATAGAACATAGAACAGTACAGCACAGAACAGGCGCTTCAGCCCACGATGTTGTGCCAACCACTGATCCTCACGTATGCACCCTCAAACTTCTGTGACCATATGCATGTCCAGGAGTCTCTTAAATGCCCCCAATGACCCTGCCTCCACAACTGCTGCTGGCAACGCATTCCATGCTCTCACAACTCTCTGTGTAAAGAACCCACCTCTGACATCCCCTCTATACTTTCCTCCAACCAGCTTAAAGCTATGACCCCTCGTGTTAGTCATTTCTGCCCTGGGAAATAGTCTCTGGCTATTGACTCTATCTATGTCTCTCATTATTTTGTATACCTCAATTAGGTCCCCTCTTCTCCTCCTTTTCTCCAATGAAAAAAGTCCGAGCTCAGTCAACCTCTCCTCATAAGATAAGCCCTCCAGTCCAGGCAGCATCCTGGTAAACCTCTTCTGAACCCTCTCCAAAGCATCTTTCCTAATAGGGCGACCAGAACTAGACACAGTATTCCAAGTGCGGTCTAACCAAAGTTTTATAGAGCTGCAACAAGATCTCATGACTCTTAAACTCAATCCCCCTGTTAATGAAAGCCAAAACTCCATATGCTTTCTTAACAACCCTGTCCACTTAGGTGGCCATTTTAAGGGATCTATGTACCTGCACCCCAAGATCCCTCTGTTCCTCCACACTGCCAAGAATCCTATCCTTAATCCTGTACTCAGCTTTCAAATCGACCTTCCCAAAATGCATCACCTCGCATTTATCCAGGTTGAACTCCATCTGCCACCTCTCAGCCCATCTCTGCATCCTGTCAATGTCCTGCTGCAGCCTACAACAGCCCTCTATACTGTCAACGACACCTCCAACCTTTGTGTCATCTGCAAACTTTCTGACCCATCCTTCAATCCCCTCATCCAAGTCATTAATAAAAATTACAAACAATAGAGGTCCAAGGACAGAGCCCTGTGGAGCACCACTCACCACAAACTTGCAGGCAGAATATTTTCCTTCTACTACCACTCGCTGTCTTCTGTTGGCCAGCCAATTCTGTATCCAGACAGCTATGTTCCCCTGAATCCCATTCCTCCTGACCTTGCTTGTTTGTTTGTTTGTATGTGCTGCTTTGGAAAACTTCCTGAAAATGACCTATTGGATGACAAAACATTTACTGTTGGTAGCTGGGCATTGTCTGTGCCTGTGAGGTTTCTTTGCTGCATAGTCTTGACAAGGTCTTTCAGTATCTGGTGCCTGTCAGACTTGTTGTACTGATTTCTCATGTGTGCCATTTGTAGGTTTGCTATTTAAGAACTGAATGAATTCTGTTGATAGCCTGTGCCAAGATTGATCTTCTCCTCTCACAACTGGTCTGTGTTGATTGTGGGCATTTGTTTCATTCATGATCTTAATGGTTTTCTTGAGAATTAAATATTCTTTTGGTTGTAATAAATCTGATAATCAGCAATTCCGAGTAAAGAATCTGTATCATGAATTCTGATTTTAAGTCACTGAAGTTGTATCACCTCATTAATCTGTAGAGATCATTAATGAAATCATCCATGGATTCCCCTGGACCCTGAATTCTTCTATTAAATTCTGCTGTCTTAACAATTTTATTTCTTAAGACTATAGTAATGGCCAAAGGTTTTCAGTAGCTCTTCAGCAGCATCAATTTCTTCCTTTACACCTTAGTGAATGTAATGACATCAGCTTTTTTCTCAAAAGTATATAAAAGTACATTTATTTGTTGAGCTTCTGATTTAGGATATAATTCGAAGCTGTTCTGTATCTTGAGAACTACTTTCTCTAAGATATATCATTCTGTTCTATTTGATCCATCTCTGAAATCAAATTGTCCTGGCAATATGATTTCTGAAGTCATACATTCCCAATGCGATTATTTATATTTCTTGTCTAAAAGGTTTTTATTTTGCAGTAATAGCAGTACTGCTACTCTTTGTTGCTGGAGGGGATTCCTGTGTTTTGCAGCCAGAATAGATTTTGTCAGCTTTTCCACAGCTTCTGTCTTTTGCAGCTAAAATGGAGGATTCTGGCATTCAGCAACCAAACTTGATGATTCCCTGCATTTTCGCAGTTTCAATGGATGAATCCAGCTGTTCATAGCCTTAATAAGTGGCACCCTTCCCTTAATTACCAAATTAATGCCACTGACTATAGTTTGAAAAAGCAATTTCCATTTTAATCATCAGGGAGACAATGGTCATTGGTGCTAAACAACTGATTCTGAGACCTAGGTAATGTACTGGGGACCCGGATTCAAATCCAATAAAAATCCACCATTAAAATTATGACTAGGAAACCATTGTTGAATGTTGTTAAAAACCAATCCAATAGAAAACTACCATTCTTAACTTTCTGGCCTACATATGACACAAGAGCAATGTTGCTGACTCTTAACTGTTCTCGGAAATGGCCAAGCAAGCCATTTCATTGTATCAACCTCTAGAATAGAACTAGACAGACAACCTAGCATTAATTGAGGTAGCAGTTGTAACACTGGCAAAAACAGTGATCCTTCAGAGTCCTCCTTACTAACATCACCATCCCTGGGTATGTCCTGGGCAAAGTTAACAGAACAGTGATATACAGTCCGGAGAGAATTGTCGTAGGAGTCCAGACCCTATGATGTCTCATCGAATCAGGCCAAGCATGGCAAGGAAACCTCTTGCTGTTAATAAATACCAAAGGAATCAGTATTCTTCTTGTTTAACGTCACTTGGATGAAGCACTGACAGAGGCGAGGGATTCAATGTCCACCACCAAGTGTGGTTCAACAATGCTACTAGTGATTGAGCTGTTTGAATCCAAAAGACTGGCTTTGTGGTGGGTTGTGAAGGAACCAACCAGAAGGAAAAACATACTTGACTTCATCCTCACCAATGTGCCGGCTGCAGATGCGTCTGTCAATGACAGTATCAGTAAGAATGACCACAGTATCAGTAAAAGTGACCACAGTACAGCTCTTGTGAAGACACAGTTCCACCTTCACAATGATAATACTTTACATTGTGTTGTGTGGTGTGATCATTGCGCTAAATGGGACAGACTTTAAACAAATGTAGCAACTCAAGGTTCAAGATCCATGAGGCGCTGTGGGTCATCAGCACAATTGTACTCCAGCACAATCTGTAACCTCATGGCCCAGTATAGCCCCCCACTCAACCATTACCATCATGTCAGGGGATCAACCCTGGTTTAATGGAGAGTGCAGAAGGGCATGCAAGGAGCAGCACCAAGCATGCCTGTAGATAGGTGTCAACCTCCTAAAGGGACCAAACAGAACTAGTTGTGTGACAAACAGCATAAGCAGCAACTGATGGACAGAGTTAAGTGATTCCACAACCAACAGGTCAGATCTGAGCTCTGCAGTCCTGCCACGTCCAGTCATGAACAGTGGTGGACAATTAAACAACTGACTGGAGGAGAAGTCTCCACAAACTCTAAAGTGAAGTCCCGTAGGGTTGCAGTGCTGTGAGAGTTGTTCTGAAAGCAGTCATGATGGTATGTTGAGGCTGAGGGATTGGTGGTGCTCATGGTCATAGTGAATGAATGAATGAAAGAAGACTGTGTCCATGTGGTATGCAGAAAAGTGGTGGTGACAGTGAAGCTGTCTGAAGGTTTGGAGAAGCAAGCAGGAAGTCATGGCGACAACTAACCACTTTTGGGAAGGAGGGAGTAGAATGGAAAGCTGCATCAAATTGAAGTGAGATCAGCTAATAATGAAATGCAAATTCATCAGAATAAGATAGGTGTCACTCTTCATCCAGATTCAGAAATTGCTGTTTAATAATTTAAGAAAAAATCAGAAATCTTTCCGTTCCATCTTCACCTTTCTTTTCATTCTTCCTGTAATTTTGCTCATATTCTCGCCATTCTAACACTGCTGAAAGGCAGGGGAAATTCCACCCTATGGAAGGATATAAGTAAAAAGCAGTGAAGGCATTTTGGAGCTGTACAGAACCTTGAAGAGGACCACACTGAGAGCACTGGACTGTCTGGTCTCCATTTTTTAACAAGGTATAGAGCCACTGGAGAAAGGGCAACAAAAATCGATTAGAATGGTGCAAGAAAAGAGATGTAATACTAATCAGGAAAGGTTTAGCAGAAACAGAAAACTGAGAGGTGGCCTGCTAGAGAAATTTTGGATTGTAGTAGGTTTGATAATGCAGATGATGAAAAGATATTTCCACTTCTGCGAGAGACCAAGGGGGCAACAATTTAAAAGAAAATAAAGTCCAAACTTCAGGCAATTTTATTTACCTCATGAGTCATTGGGGCAGCTAGCACAAAGGGGAAGTTGAATAAACAAATGAGTGAGATAGGAACAGACAGATATATTGATGGGGATAGATGAAGAGGGGTGGGAGGTGGCTTGAGTTAATCATAAGCATCTCCTGCATGGATTAGTTGGGCTGAATAGCCTGTAATTTCGATGTAATGAAATGCTGCCACATGTCGGTCATTTCAGACATGTTAATATCTGACACAGTTCACTGGATATTTCCTGTAGAAGCTCTACTGGTGAAGGATTGATCAAACGTAGTGATTAGTTTTGGTGTACTTTGCAAATTGCAGAATGAAGCAAAATTGTTGGAACTGCGATAATGTTTGAATGTTGTAAAATGAGAATGCAAAGCATGCACTCTATTCTTTAAATAAGATTTTTCATAAATGTGATTTTAGATTTTATCTGTTTTCAGAGCAGGGAAGAGATTATTGCAAGTAAGAGAGTAGAGGGATTTTGCTCAGATGATGAAACATTGTATTAAAGGATGTTAAACATGATCCCTTCTGTTAGTTGTTCACAAGGCTCCCTAAATGCTGTTATTGCTGTCAAGTAGAGAGATTTATGAGAAAGATAATGTGCCCATAGACACAATGAACTGGCAGATGGATCTGTAATATTGCTATTGGCATGCAGTAGAATTTGCAACAGGAGTGGATTTTGGACTAGTTTTAAGGGACTGTGGTTAGTAGATTTGCATATTAAGTATGTCATTAAATGTGAATGTGTATTAAGAATTATTATATGTCTTTTTTATTGTTAATTATTACTACGAAAAGCTAACATTATAGTGTAAAGCAATGGCAAAGGATATGCAATCAAACCTTGATATGTTATTCGATAATTAAGATGATTTACAATATATTAGCTCTCCACCTTAAATGTTTTATTATTTTCCCATGGCTTTTGTATTTTGCCTTACAGTTATTTATTGTAACCATCTTCCTGCATAATCTATTACAGTGCAGTACTTTTATACTATGGGTTTGCTTGAGGTGTACTTAAGTCTCTTTTTACATATTTCTTTATGAGATTGCTATGAATCATTGCAACATTGCCCATCTTTCTGGGTCATCTGCCCACTCAGTGCTCTGTCACAAATTGCTTTTTAATAGATCACATGCTTTAGACAATAGTATCTTAAAGACTGATAATAACCTGTACCAGCACCCACAGTAAGATCCAATAGTACACCAAGAAAGAAAGCAATCTGTGTGAACTAAAGGGCACTATTGTGGGTGTTCATTAAACATGTCATTATGTCTGCACAAGCCAGACCACTATTCATGTCACTATTGTTCGTGTGCAATAAGAAAATGTGATTTTAATGATTTCTGTGTCGATTGAAAGTTAATTTGATAAATTATATATAGTTATGTATATATTTGCAATACCATACATGAAATGACTGTACTGTTTACAGTGAAAAGCATATTGCCCAGCAACACAACAATTTTTGAGATCTAGAATTGATGAAGACTGTTTTATCGATGCTTCTGCTGTGATCTCTATTTGTAATCCCCCTGGTAGCTATATAGCTGTATAAATCTAGCCCTTTTGTTATGAAATTTTGGCTTGGTTACAGTTACAGAATGATAAAAATCAGACTTGCTGTTTTGGGCTTTCACTTGTTGTTTTTCAGCCGGAATATACAGTAGCTGGCTAATGTATATAGTCCATAGAATCCTATTTTTATTAGAATTGTTTGTTTCTATTATTTTAAATTAAGTTAAACGTATCGAAAGGATCATTGAGGTATTTTGCTGAGAGTATCTAACTATAGATTGAGTTGTGCTGTTAGTTTGAGGGGAGTGTCTAACCCGTGTACTTTTCTTGATGCTTTAAGAATAATATGTGGGAGTGAGCTACAGCAGAGAAGGATAAATAAATAGAATTAATTATAAGATGAATATAAAGATAAATATATGTATAAATGAAATCACACATTAGAGACATTCAACATGATTTGTTTAGTCTTACCAGAGGTAGACGCTGTTATTTAATATCAATACATGATCAATTGAATGGGTGGCACGGTGGGTCATTGGTTAGCACTGCTACCTCACAGCACTAGGGTCCCAGGTTTGATTCCACTGTTGGACAATTGTCTGTGTGAAGTTTGCACATTCTCCCCGTGTCTGCATGGGTTTCCTCCCACAGTTCAAAGATGTGGCAGTTTAGGTGAATTGGCTATGCTAAATTGCCTACGGTGTTCAGGGATGTGTAGGTTAGGTGCATTAGTCAGAGGAAATGAAGGGCATGGGTCTGGGTGAGATACTCTTTGGAGGGGTGTTGTGGACTCATTGGACCCGTTGGACCGAAGGGCTTGTTTCCACACTGTAGGAATTCTAATTCTAATTCTAATCACAGAAATCAGGATACAAATTGACTTTCACTGAATTTCAAGTCTGAGTCCCAATCACAACCTGAGTGCAAGGGTTACCTTGGAACTTGAACCTGCCACCGAATTGCCATGATTGCTGGATAGGGTCAAGGCCCTGTAATGCTGATAGCATGCAGTTCACCCAATCTCCTGCTCTTAAAGGCAGTTTGATCTACTTTTGTGATTGGGCGAGAAGAATTAGAATCCCTCCTTTTATTTCCCATTCCTCATTTGATCTAAGTGAGGTTAGTTAAAAGATGTTCTTGTCAAATCAGTTTATGAGCTGTGCCTTTACAAGGTGCACGCAGACAGCTTTGTGAAAAATAAATTTATTGTGCTGAACCCGATCGAGATAAAATAATAATAAAACTCCAGCTCTTATGCATGTGTACCAATAGGTTGCAGAGTGCAAGGACAAGTTAAGCAATGTTTTTTAGACAAAGTTAAAAGTTTCATCCTTGTAAATTGATAACTTGGCTAGTTTTCATACTGAGTTCAATGGTCTCTCTGGTTTCAGCATTTGGAGACAATTCAAGGATGTTTACTGATACTTTCTCTGTTCTAACAAGTAGGCAGCTGCTGAGTGGAATTGCTAAAATACTCCCTGTCACCTGTGGGTGGGTGAACAGTAGTCAGGGCTAAATCTGTAAGAAATGGAGAGAAGGAGAGTCAGAGGCCCATTCAGGAGTCCTGCTCCCTTTGTATTTCTTCTGATTCCGCCTTTTGTTCTGGAGAAAAGCAATTTGGAATAAAATTCCTATAGTGTAAAAAGAGGCTATTCAGCCCATCAATTCTGCACTGACCCTCCAAAGACCATCCCACCCAAACTCAGCCTCCTACCCTATCCATGTTGCCCTGCTTTTACCACAGCTAATCCTCCAAGCTTGCACACCCCCGGACAGTTCAGACAATATACCATGGCCAACCCACCTAACATGCACATCTTGCGACTCTGGTAAAGTCACAGCACAGAAACAGATAAGTGAATTCTTTTAAGTGTGGCCTACAGAAAGTCTGCAGCAGTGAGTAGGGTGGGTTCTTTCTTGATTATATGTTTTTTGAGACACGTCGCTTGATTCAACTTAAAATATAAGCTATAACTATTAATTTAACCTGGGGCAGTATTTTGTAGAGGAATAAGATAGTGTTATTTTCTGGGTCTGTAGATTGTGAAGGAGCAAAAATGACCTTTACTAGAGTGATATGTGCTTCTTGTCAAATGTGGGGGCTTAAGGAGAGTTTACGGGTTACTGCAGATTATATCTGCAATAAATCTTGTTGGTTGCGAATCCTATCAATCGAATGGATCGGTTGGAGAGACAGTTAGAAGCAATGAGGAATTTGCAACAGCAATGGTATATGGTGGATGGCAGTTATAGGAAGGGGGTAAAGTCTCAGATACAGTCACATAGATGGGTTAACTCCAGGAAAGGTAAGACAGGTAGGCAGGAAGTGCAGGAGTCTTCTGTGGCTACCCCCATTTCAAACAGGTATGCTGTTTTGGAAAATGTAGGGGGTGATCAATTCATAGGGGAACATAGCGCGAACAGCAAAGTTTCTGTTGTTGAGACCGGCTCTAATGCAATAAGGAGTATATTGGGTTCCAAGAGATCAGTTGTGTGAGGGGACTCTCTAGTCTGAGGTACAGACAGACATTTCTGTGGCTAGCAGCGAAAAATCAGAATTTTTGTGTTGCTTCCCTGGTGCCAGGATCAAGGATGTCTCAGAGAGGGTGCAGAATGTTCTCAACAGGGAGAGGGGCCAGCAAGAGGTCATTGTTCACTTTGGAACCAATGGCATAGGAAGGGAAAAGGTTGAGATTCTGAAGGAAGATTACAGAGAGTTAGGCAGGAATTTAAAAAGGAGGTCCTCAAGAGTGGTAATATCTGGATTACTCCTGGTGCTATGAGCTAGTGAGGGCAGAAATAGGAGGATGGAACAGATGAATGCATGGCTGAGGAGCTGGTGTACGGGAAAAGGATTCACATTTTTGGATCATTGGAATCTCTTTTGGGGTAGAAGTGACCTGTACAATAAGGACAAATTTCACCTAAATTGGAAGGGGACTAATATATTGGCAGAGAGATTTGCTAGAGCTGCTCAGAAAGATTCAAATTAGTGAGGTGGGGGGGGGCGGATACCCAGGTAGATAGTGAGGAAAGAGATCAATCTGAGACTGGTACAGTTGAGAACAGAAGGGACTCAAACAGTTAGGGCAGGTAGGGACAAGGTAGGACTAATAAATTAAACTGCATTTATTTCAATGCAAGGGGCCTAACAGGGAAGGCAGATGAACTCAGGGCATAGTTAGGAACATGGGACTGGGATATCATAGCGAATACAGAAACATGGCTCAGGAATGGGCAGGACTGACAGCTTAATGTTCCAGGATACAAATGCTACAGGAAGGATAGAAAGGGAGGCAAGAGAGGAGAGAGAGTGGTGTTTTTGATAAGGGATAGCATTACAGCTGTGCTGAGGGAGGATATTCCCGGAAATACATCCAGGGAAGTTTTTTGGGTGGAACTGAGAAATAAGAATGGGATGATCACCTTATTGGGATTGTATTATAGAACTCCTAATAGTCAGAGGGAAATTGAGAAGCAAATTTGTAAGGAGATCTCAGCTATCTGTAAGAATAATAGGGTGGTTATGGTAGGGGATTTTAAATTTCCAAACATAAACTGGGACTGCCATGGTGTTTAGGGTTTAGATGGAGAGGAATTTGTTCAGTGTGTACAAAAACACTTTCTGACTCAGTATGTGGTTGTACTACTAGAGAAGTCGCAAAACTTTACCTACTCTTGGGAAATAAGGCAGGGCAGATGACTGAGGTGTCAGTGCGAGAGCACTTTTGGGCCGGCGACCATAATTCATTAGATTTAAAATAGTGATGGAAAAGGATAGACCAGATCTCAAAATCAAAGTTCTAATTTGGAGATAGGCCAATTTTGATGGTATTAGGCAAGAACTTTCAAAAGCTGATTGGGGGCAGTTGTTCGCAGGTACAGGGACCACTGGAAAACGCCAACCCATATTCCCAATTCCTTCGCCTTCACCGCATCTGCTCCCAGGAGGACCAATTCCAATACCGAACAACCCAGATGGCCTCCTTCTTCAAAGACCGCAATTTCCCCTCAGACGTGGTCAACAATGCTCTCCACTGCATCTCCTCCACTTCCCGCTTCTCTGCCCTTGAACCCCGCCCCTCTAATCGCCACCAGGATAGAACCCCACTAGTCCTCACCTACCACCACACCAACCTCCAGATACATCGTATCACCCTTCATCATTTCCGCCACCTCCAAACGGACCCCACCAGCAAGGATATATTTCCCTCCCCTCCCCTATCAGCGTTCCGGAAAGACCACTCCCTCTGTGACTCCCTTGTCAGATCCACACCCCCCACCAATCCAACCTCCACTCCCGGCACCTTCCCCTGCAACCGCAAAAAATGCAAAACCTGAGCCCACACCTCCCCCCTCACTTCCCTCCAAGGCCCCAAGGCATCCTTCAATATCAATCAGAAATTCACCTGCACCTGCACACACATCATTTACTGAATCTGCTGCACCCGATGTGGTCTCCTCTACATTGGGGAGACAGGCCGCCTACTTGCGGAACGTTTCAGAGAACACCTCTGGGACACCCGCACCAACCAACCCAACCACCCCGTGGCTGAACACTTTAACTCCCACTCCCACTCCACCAAGGACATGCAGGTCCTTGGCCTCCTCCATCGCCAGACCATGGCAACACGATGCCTGGAGGAAGAGCGACTCATCTTCCGCCTAGGAACCCTCCAACCACAGGAGATGAATGCGGATTTCTCCAGCTTCCTCATTTCCCCTCCCAACATCTTTTCTCAGTCCCAGCCCTCAGACTTAGCACCGCCTTCTTGACCTGCAATCTTTTTCCTGACCTCTCCACCCCCACCGCCTCTCCGGCCTATCATCCTCACCTTAACCTCCTTCCACCTATCGCATTCCCAACGCCCCTCCCCCAAGTCCCTCCTCCCTACCTTTTATCTTAGCCTGCTTGGCACACGTCCTCATTCCTGAAGAAGGGCTTATGCCCGAAACATCGATTCTCCTTCTCCTTGGATGCTGCCTGAGCTGCTGCGCTTTTCCAGCAACGCATTTTTCAGCTCTGATCTCCAACATCTGCAGTCCTCACTTTCTCACAGCTGGAAAATGAGATAACGAAAATCCAGAGAAAGTATATTCCTGTCAGGGTAAAAGGAAAGGCTAGGCAAAAGTGAGGACTGCAGATGCTGGAAACTAAAGTTTAGATTAGAGTGGTGCTGGAAAAGCACAGCAGGTCAGGCAGCATCTGAGGGGTAGGAAAATCGAAGTTTCAGTCAAAAGCCCTTCATCAGGAATAGAGGCAGGAAGCTTCCAGGATGGAGAGATAAATGGGGGTAGGGGTGGGACTGGCGCGAAGGTAGCAAAGAGTACAATAGGTGAATGGGGGTCGGGATGGAGGTGATAGGTCAGAAGGCAGGGTGGAGTGGATCGGTGGGAAGGGAGATAGGCAGGTAGGACAGGTCGTGAGGACAGTGCTGAGCTGGAAGGTTGGAACTGAGGTAAGGTGGGGGGAGGGGAAATGAAGAAACTTTTCTGAAAGGAAAGGTTGGTAGGTATAGGGAATGCTGGATGACTAAAGAAACTGAGGATTTGGTTAAGAAAAAGAAGGAAGCATATGTCAGGTACAGACAGGATAGATCGAGTGAATCCTTAGAAGAGTATAAAGGCAGTAGGAGTATACTTAAGAGGGAAATCAGGAGGACAAAAAGGGGACATGAGATAGCTTTGGCAAATAGAATTAAGGAAAATCCAAAGGGCTTTTACAAATACATTAAGGACAAGAAGGGTAACTAAGGAGAGAATAGGGCCCCTCAAAGATCAGGAAGGCGGCCTTTGTGTGGAGCCACAGAAAATGGGGGAGATACTAAACGAGTATTTTGCATCAGTATTTACTGTGGAAAAGGACATGGAAGATAAAGAATATAGGGAAATAGATCTTGAAAAATGCCCATATTACAGAGAAGGAAATGCTGGATGTCTTGAAATGCTTAAAGGTGGATAAATCCCCAGGACCTGATCAGGTGTACCCTAGAACACTGTGGGAAGCTAGAGAAGTGATTGCTGGGCATCTTGCTGAGATATTTGTATCATCGATAGTCACAGTTGAAGTGCTGGAAGGCTGGAGGTTGGCAAACGTGGTGCCACTGTTTAAGAAGGGTGATAAAGACAAGCCAGGGAACTATAGACCAGTGAGCCTGACGTCAGTACTGGGCAAGTTGTTAGAGGGAATCCTGAGGGAGAGGATGTACATGTATTTGGAAAGGCAAATACATGTACTGATTAGGGATAGTCAACATGGTTTTGTGCATGGGAAATCATGTCTCACAAACTTGATTGAGTTTTTTGAAGAAGTAACAAAGAGGATTGATGAGGGCAAAGTGGTAGATGTGATCTATATGGACTTCAGTAAGGTGTTCGACAAGGTTCCTCATGGGAAACTGATTAACAAGGTTAGATCTCATGGAATACAGGGAGAACTAGCCATTTGGATACAGAACTGGCTCAAAGGTAGAAGACAGAGAATGATGGTGGAGGGTTGTTTTTCAGACTGGAGGCCTGTGACCAGTGAAGTGCCACAAGGATCCTCTACTTTTCGTCATTTATATAAATGATTTTGATGCGAGCATAAGAGGTATAGTTAGTAAGTTTGCAGATGACTCCAAAATGGGAGGTGTAGTGGACAGCGAAGAAGATTACCTCTGATTATAAACAGGATCTTGACCAGATGGGTCAATGGGCTGAGAAGTGACAGATGGAGTTTAATTCATATAAATGCGAGGTGCTGCATTTTGGGAAAACAAATTTTAGCAGGGCTTATACATTTAATGATAAGGTCCCGGGGAGTGTTGCTGAACAAAGAGACCTTGGAGTGCAAGTTCATAGCTCCTTGAAAGTGGAGTCACAGGTAGATAGGATAGTGAAGAAGGCATTTGGTATGCTTTCCTTTATTGGTCAGAGTACTGAGTACAGGAGTTGGGAGGTCATGTTGCAGCTGTACAGGACATTGGTTAGTACACTGTTGGAATATTGTGGGCAATTCTGGTCTCCTTCCTATCGGGAAGATGTTGTGAAACTTGAAAGGCTTCAGAAAAGATTTACAAGTATGTTGCCAGGATTGGAGGGTTTGCGCTATAGGGAGAGGCTGAACAGGCTGGGGCTGTTTTCCCTGGAGTGTCGGAGGCTGCGGGGTGACCTTATAGACGTTTACAAAATCATGAGTGGCATGGATAGGATAAATAGACAAAGTCTTTTTCCTTGGTTGGGGGAGCCAGAACTAGAGGGTTTAGGGTGGGAGGGGAAAGATATAAAAGAGACCTAAGGGGCAACTTTTTCATGCAGAGGGTGGTACATGTATGGAATGGACTGCCAGAGGAAGTGGTGTAAGCTGGTACAATTGCAACATTTAAGAGGCATCTGGATGGGTATCTGAATAGGAAGGGTTTGGAGGGATATGGGCCGGGTGCTGGCAGGTGGGACTAGATTGAGTTGGGATATCTGGTCGGCATGGATGGGACTGAAGGGCCTGTTTCCCTGCTCAACATATCTATGGCTCCATGACTGTGACTCTCCATCTAAGTGTTTCCAGATACCTCCAGCAATTCAGTTTGTCATCCAAACATCACGCGAAGAATACCATCAATTACTGACATGCTTCACTCTATCTTGCAAGACCAGGTCATTCATGTTAAAAATTAGCAGATTCAAATTCGTGGGGAACAACAGCCTGTGCATCTGAGTTGTAAAAAGGAAACTACTCTTATAAATTACAAACATTCCCATAGCTCACAGTGTCACTGAGACCATTAGGAATAATATGTTCCTTCCTTCTGAACTTTGAGCTTGTGATCTGTTATGTTTACAAGCTGAGAGTAATGTGACCGTAATTCCACCTTATCCTCCCTCCTCCATGTCATGTTCCCCTTCTCAGAATTTCCATCTGTTCAGTCACGTCAGCCCAAGAAGATGAGAAGGTGACAGCACAGCATTGATGGAGAGGCCATATTGCTGAATCTGATGTTCATCAGCAGCTCAGATACTGCCATAATTGGATGTTACGTTAACATTGGATCAGAGGGCAATGAGTCACTGCAGACAAAGTGGTTTCCAGCCAGACCAAGCAGGAATGTTGACTTTTATGCAAGCTCACCAGAAAGTGAACTGACAGAGAAATCTGATGAAGACCTCAATGGAGTGAAACATGGGAGAATGCTGATGGATAAGCATATCAGGATGCTGGGTGCACTGCCTTGCCAGACAGGCTTCCATCATTATCAAAAAGCATGGAGAAGTTCGAGGATTTGAGTTATAGGGA
Source organism: Chiloscyllium punctatum (assembly GCF_047496795.1). Taxonomy (NCBI): domain Eukaryota; kingdom Metazoa; phylum Chordata; class Chondrichthyes; order Orectolobiformes; family Hemiscylliidae; genus Chiloscyllium; species Chiloscyllium punctatum. Next base: position 74,706,355 of record NC_092746.1, read on the forward strand.
GGGGCTGAATAGATGGGGCTATTTTCCCTGCAGCATCGGAGGCTTATAGAGGTTTATAAAATCATGAGGGGCAATAATACGGTCAATAGATAAGGTCCTTCTCCTAGCATGGCGGAGTTCAAAACTAGAGGGCAGAGGTTGAAGGTGAGAGGGGAAAGATTTAAAAGGGACCTAAGGGGTAGCTTGTTCATGCAGAGGGTGGTGCATCTATGGAATAAGCTGTGAGGAAATGGTGGAGGCTGGTACAATTACAACATTTTAAAGGCATCTGGATGGGTGTTTGAATAGGAATTGTTTAGATGGATATTGGCTGAGTGCTGGCAAATAGGACTAGATTAATTTAGGATATCTGGTTGGCATGAAAGAGTTGGACAGAAGAGTCTGCTTCCATGCTGTACAAATCTTGACTTTATGACTCTAAGTGTGACTCCAACTTGACAGAAGGCAATACTTGCAACTTCATCTCTCTGCAGCACCTGATTCATAATGTAGTCATACTGCAGATTCAGAGAATCTGCCACAGTTAGCTTCATAACTGCTCCAACATTTTGTTTTGTTTATTCTTGGGATGTGACTGTCATTGGAAATCTCAGTAGTCAGTCCCTATCCCTAAATGTTGCTAAGAAGGTGGTGGTGATGAGCAACCTTCTTGACTTGATACAGTTCATGAGATAAATTTACAATGCTATTGGGAAGGGCATTTAAGGACTTTTGCCCAGTGATAATGAAGGAACATTAGTATCGTTTCAAGTTAATATGGGGGCTGGGTTTTACTGTAGTTGGAGAAGTTCCCATTCATCTGCTGCGCTTGCTCCAATGCCTCCCAAATCTGCAAAATCCCAACCCAACATAACGTGACATTCATAAAAGCAAAATACTGTGGATGCTGGAAACCTGCAATAAAACTAGAAAGTGTTGGAAAAACTCAGCGCCTTTGGCAAAATCTGTCAAGAGAGAAACCATTAACTTTAGGGTTTGATATGACTCTTCTTTGCAACTCCACCATGATCTGTTACTATCACTTAACCCATGGCCTGTGTTCTGCATGATCCTGGAACTCTTGGCTGAGGGCACAGCATGTCTCTAGCATCAGCCGGAGTCTCCCCTGTGTTGCAGTTGAACATGAGCTGTTGGCTTCTGGTTGACTGGCAGCTCTCACTAGGTGTGACTTCTGCCAGCCTTACTACCAGGGGGTGGCCTGACATTGGCCTCAGTGCTGTCTCATGGATAGATAGTTCAGCAGGCCTGATCTCTCACCGGCTGTCCAGCAGAGAGGTAAAATTCATCCAACATTTCACACAGACAAACTATTGCCTAGCAAAAGGTCATCCACCTGAAAGTTATTCTGTTCTGTCTCCACAAGTGTGGCAGTCCTGAGTATTCACTCATTCCATTTCATGTTTCAAGCATCTTGCTTTCATGTGAATGATCTGGATGTTATCACTGGAGTGTGTCACCATAAGCGATTAATCATGGTTAGCAGTGGATCAGCAGAATTTAAAATACCATTCACTGATCTAGCTGTTTTCCTGAGACAAGCTAACAAAGGTTCAATCCAGCAGCTCACCTTATACATCATACGTCAAGGGAAGGTGGAGGGTGGATCATGGCTCTTGCTCTGAAGAGTTTTACAAAAAGAATTTGTCTATTAAGGCTGCTAAAAGATCCAAAGCTGCCCAGAAGTGAATCCCAACCAAACATTTGGCCATCCTTCCTATTGGCACACTGTTGTTGAGTGACTGTAGATTATTTTAATTTTACATTAAAGGCAAATTATAAATGTATGTTGTTGTTACAACCATCATCAGACTAATACTGTGCGAACATGGGTTAAAAATTTACTATATAAGATGGTGAAATTTGAACTTAATTCATAAATGTGGATTTTAAACGCTATTCGAATTGTAACAGGCTCGGATGCTGCCTGAACTGCTGTGCTCTTCCAGCACCACTAATCCAGAATCTGGTTTCCAGCATCTACAGTCATTGTTTTTACCTAATTTAAACACACAGTCTGCAAAAAGATTATAAAAGTTAGAATCTTTGTTCCACTGGCAATGAATCTTCATAAACATTAATGGAAACATGTAGCAAAAGTAATTAACTGTTTATATTGGGATGGTCAGCTAATGTTGCACATCTATCAGGATATTGTGACAAATCTTTAAATAACCAGGTAACCAGGTCAGTTGGAGGAGCTCCTAATGTTGATTTCCCATGACCATGTAACACTGTCCTTGCCTCCGAGACAGAAAGGGGATCTTTCTTTCTTCGTGGGATTTTCCTCTCAGTCTTAAGAGTTCTGTCTAGATGATCTGTCTTGGTCTCCTATAACTTAGTTGATATCTCAGCATCAATGGCTGTTGACTGCAATGTCTGTGCTTCAATACTGACCTATCAGTCTGGAACACTGCTTTGGCCTTTGATTTCTCCTTGTTTTTATCCCTTGCCCATGGCCTGTTTTTGTCTCCCGGAGAAGGATCCCAGAGGAGCTGATGTGCTTACCTGCTTCATCTCACCCATTAGTGGGGGTCATGTTACGTAATGGTGACCGTGAAACCAATGTTGTAGAAACCCATCTGACTCCCTAATGTCCTTAGGGAAGAAAAAACAGTTATTCTTACCTAGTCTGCTCTACATGTGACTCCAGATCCACAGCAGTGTGGTTGACTCTTAAATACCATCTGGAGTGGTTGAGCAAGACACTCAGTTGTATTGAACTGTGGGAAAGTCTGATATTGTGTGTCTATCTGCATCATACGGACTGGAACAATTCCAGAGAGAAGCTCACCACCAACTTTTTAAGGCCACTTATTAATGGGCAATAAATGATGGCCTCAGCAATGATGCTCACATACGGTGAATGAATTTAAAAAGTAACATGAAGCAAGTCTGATTTGTGTTATTTGCTACAGCCAGCAAATTTATCATTTTGTCTAAAGAAAGTTAGCAACACGAGTCACAAAAACTTAACTCCATCCAAATCGACTCTCCAGTCAAGGAAGCACATCAATGCCTGAACTTCCTTAGGAGCCATGGAAGTTGGACATGTCCATGATGACTTTCACCAATTGTTATCGATGCACCACAGGAAGCACCCTATCAGAATGCATTACAGCTTGATATGGCAACTGTTCTGCCCAATACTACAGCCCAGTCCATCATACAAACCAGCCTTCCTTCCATTGACTCTGTCTATATTATCCGCTGCCTCAGGAGAGCAGCCAACATAATTGTAGTCCCTCCCAACCTGGTTATACTTTCTTTCACCCTTTTCCATTGCGTAGGTGATACAAATGTTTAAAACATGTACCAACAGATTTAAGAACAGCTCCTTCTCTGCTGTAATCATATTTATGTACAGCCCTCTCATATATTAGAATTGGTCTTTCTCTGCGCCTTCTCTCTAGCTGTGACACTATGTTCTGCATTCTGTTCTGTTATCCTGATGTACCTTAAGTTATCTTGAGAATGTGACTTAAAAAAAAAGTTCTGAGATTTACATATTAATGAACTGAAACCTGCAATCCATTCCAAAAAACGAAAGACTTAACAGCAATTGAGGTTTGTTCAATACATCATTTTAGTTGCATGACACTGTAGTCGTTTGCTATAAATTCTGTGTCTTATGATCCTGCTCCACAGCTACCTGATGAAGGAGCTGTGCACCGAAAGCTAGTAATTCCAAATAAGCCTGTTGGACTATAATCTGGTGTTGTGCAAAAATATAGGTAACCACTGAGGTTGGTAAGAATAGCAGGCCGGAGAGTGGAGGTGCGACAGCGCAGTGGGAAAAGATGCCATCACCACCAGTCTGCTATCCACAAGCCTGTGTGTGGCTAAGTAATAACACCAGAGAGATGAACAACCACAGGCTGCTGCTTCACTGTGCAAAGTACTCAGTGTGAGGCAGAGAGATGTATCCTGTTCAGGACTACAACTGTTTGCATTGATTGTGACCTTATAGTAGAAACACCAGAAATTTAGGTGTCCACTGTTAGATGGTAACTAAACCAGTGGAAAACTGGATGAATGGCCAACCACCAGGGAGTCATTGATTGGACTATAGTGCCATATGCTTCCTTCATCAGTGCTCTACATCAGTTGAAGAAGATTTTACTCTAAATGATGCAACTTTGTATGCTGCTGGGACTATTGCACCACTCATGCTCTTTGCTTTGGCAGCTGGCCTCTTCTTTCACTATCTTTGACTTCTATACTTTTCTTTGACAGGATTTTAAAGGCTTCTTCCTTCTCATGGGTGGGAAGATGTGGGTGCGTAGAACCCACCTGTGACATTTCACACCCTGTTATTATTTCTCTCAGAAAAAAATGACCTTTGGGAATAATGACAGTCTGCAAAATCAAGGTAGCAACGTGAATGAATGTGATGCACCATGCAATTAGAGAACATGCAAAGCTTTTGCTACTGTGAATAAAATAACACTCTAAAACTTAGAATTGAGGATATCAGAGGTCCCATGTTACTTCTCGAGCATTGACGGTGTAAAATGAAAGGAGAAATATTCCTGTGAATGCCATCTGCTTTCTACAATGCCTTCTTGTGAGAACCTGGTCTCTTCTTTTATGTAACCTGACCAGGAAAGGACTTTAAAACTTTTGTGCCATACATTATTGTAATATTATTGTGATGCTGTTTCTACCCATTGACTTTACTATCTCATGTCATTGCTGATGGATTGTCCTGCTTTGGACCTTGAATATTCCAAACCTAGATAGTGACCTTTCATTGTCTACAATGCAGCAAAGCATACCAGCTGTTTCCTCATTGAGTCAGGAAGTCTTCATGTCATTTGAGAACCTCTCAAACCTACTGTAATTTTAATAAATCTTCTCAACAATGCTTCCACAGCCTTTCCAGCTTTCTTTTATTAATGCATTCATAGATGGACACAATATTTTGTCTGCAGTCCAGCCAGTCACATATTTGTGGAGTTTTATCAACAATGTGCTTCACGTTTTAAATATTTATTTATTTGAACATTAAAAATGTACTATTTGATGTATCCCATTACATACTTTTCCTTATTAAATTACATCTGATGTAACCTTCCAAAATATCTGTCTCTTTAAAGTTAGCTTCCTGTTGCTGGTTAAATATTTGACAATTTTGCGTTGTTTACATATTTTAATATCATGATTCCACATCAAAGTCCAGATCATTTATTCATTTTGAAAGGGCAACAGCCCCCACAATGGCACCAGTTTCATCATGAATGTACAAAAAGTACCCAATCCCAGGAGGGAGTGGTCTCATGCCTCTTGCCATTTTGATTCCTGCAGAAACAGGGGTGTCTAAAGAAGGTGGCATGGACCTTTCACTCACAGCATGGCCAGCATCTTTAGATCCAAAGTCTCTCTAGCTGCTGTTGACGATTAGTGATCTAAAGGCCCTGAGTCCAGATATGTAGGTGTCTGCAGCCTGCTGAAGCGATTCCTCTTCCCTCCAGTGGTGCATCCTCATAGTAATAAGACCTGGTAAGGGAAATAAACCTTGGCTATTCACCTTATCCATGATATATCATGATTTGGTTTTTTTTTGTGAAGATAATTGACAATGAGGTTTCCTGCTTACCATCAGACTAGCTTATTTACCCCTTCCAGATTTATTAATTGAATTCAAATTTCTGCATACACAAAGGTGCATGCACTTTGCATATACTCCAGTGCCCAGGTAAAAGAGCATGTATATTTTGGTAGAATCTTACACCATGCTCAACTGAGGAAGTAGCAGTTACTTATTGTAGGATGAGTTAATGTTTGCACTACAAAGCAAGTTTACTGGTCAAATTTTCAGTGACAAAGATTTATCCAACATTGCTGTAAATTCACTTCTGCATTTATCACAGCAAATTTGTTTAAATTTATGGTTTGAAGACCAATTTGTTGGAATTGAGTTTGCTTTTATTTAGTTTGAATACCAGACAGACCAGTTTTGTAGGTGATCAACTGGTCGGCTTGATATTTGCTCAAATTTTTTCCTGCATATGATTTGTCATAATCACAGGAAGGATCCATAGGAATGAAAATTTTTGACCTCATCAGTCTTCTATATTATTTACATACTTTTAGTTTAGTCTTGGTGTCACCAATGGCTGTCTTGTTGATTATAGAGCAAGCAGTGTTCAAATTTGGGCCAGATGCTGCAGTAGTAATGTTGTCATTGGGCTAGTAATCCAGAGAGCCAGCCGAATGGTCTGGGGCAATGGGTTCACATCTCACCATGGCATATGCAGAAATTTAAATTCAATTAATAGATCTGGAAGGGGTTAAAATAAATAGTTTGATGGTAACCTGGAAACCCCATTGTCAATTACCAGCATTAAAAAAAACGAGTCATGAGGGGCTTCGATAAGGTGAGTAGCCAAGGGTTCTTTGCCCAAGGTAGAGGAGTCTAAAACTAGAAAGTATAGGATTAAGGTAAGAGAGGATAGTTTTAAAAGGCATCTGAGGGGCAACTTTTTCACTTAGAGGGTGGTGCATATATGGAACAAGCTGCCAGAGGAAGTGGTAGATGCAGATATAGTTATAAAATTTAAAGGTACATGGATAGGAAAGGTTTAGAGGGATACTTTCTTTCTTTCCCTGGACTGTGGAAGCATCATGTTCAAACCAGCCCTCCGAAGAGCATCCCATCCAGACCTACCCCATCCCTGTAACACTGCATTTCCCACAGTTAATCCACCTAACCTACACATCCCTGGACATTATGGGCAATATAGCATTGCCAATCCACCTAACCTGCACACCTTTGGACTGTGGGAGGAAACTGGAGCATGTGGAGGAAACCCACACAGACATGGGAAAATGTGCAAATTCGACACAGTTAGCTCAAGTTCAGATCGAACCCAAGTCCGTGGCGCTGTGAGGCAGCACTGAGCCACTGTCTCACCCATATGAAACAAATGCAGACAAATGGAACTAGGTCACTGTAGGAAACCTGGTCAACATGGATGAGTTGGACCGAAGGGCCTGCTCCCATGCTGTATAACTCTATGACTTTGCGACTAATGTCATAAGAAAATCTGTCATCCTTACCTCGTCTGACCTACTTGTGATTCCAGAACCCCAGAAATGTAATTGACTCGTATCTGCCCTCAGGAAAGGCCTAATAAGCCTCTCAGTTCAAGAACAAATATTGGACTTTGACCCACATTGGTTAAAAGGACAAAGAAAAATTAGATAGTAACATAGGAGGCAGAGTAATCAATTCTGATTACAAAAATGAAAATAGATACAAGGGTGGAATAGATTTAAAAAAAGGTGTATGATAGAATTCTGTGCAAACGGTGGCACACCCTTTACTTAAAGACTTTACCTTCATGGCATATCTGTGTAATGTCGAAAAAAGATGGATTTGGGTTTCAAATTCGCTGATACACAAAAGCTTCATCTTAAGTGAGTATGAGCCTTTTAGTAATCAAGGAGTGCTGCAAATTATGACAAAAATGCAGAATATTACTTAAAGTTTAATGGTGACTCATCATAAATTCTCAGAACATTACACTTAAGAATCCAATGTGCAGTTGTGTGTTTAGCTTTGAATGTTGAGGTAACAGGGTGGATCTCTCTACTCTGATGGTCATTCTCAGTGATTATAGTAAAAGCGGAAATGTTTGAAGATCCTCGGTAAGAAATTATTTAATTGTTTTGTTAATGTCATAGGAAGGTCACAGTCTCTGCCATGAATAGTGTCAGTGACAGACGAAGTGAACAAATTGAGCAATGGCAAGTCGGTTATGAAAATACATGGGTTTGGAAAAATGAGAGTGAATAACTCTGATCATTCACCCAATGTTTGAACAGTGAGACAATAATCTCACTAAGGAGCAGCAGGAGGCCTATTTCCAAGAATATACATCACATTATTACCTATTCTTGCCTGATTTCTACTCTCCCACGTGATGGATAGATACTGGAGGGTGACACTCTGAAAGTCAGAGCAGATTCCTGGTGGCTCCAGATGTTCATCCTGAACCTCCATTTTGAAAAGTAGTACTGAATCTTTCCATAGGCAGGTACACCTCTAACCACAGATATGTATCAGCTTCACTACGTCATCGTGGCACATGTCCGAATCGCTTAGAATACTTTGGATCCACTTTACTGCTGCACTTTGAAGTGAGCTGATATCTTTTGATATAATGCTGCTGCTAACCTATATTGCATGCAGGAACGAGCAGCCAACTCATGTGTTGGAATAAGTACACCTCAGGGCTTTTCACTTGCTTTCTCAATGCTTACTCATATTGCACCTACTTAGACACTCACAGCATTTAAGCCTTGTCTTGTTTTTGCACATCGCCATGTCATTCAGAATTTACAGGCTCACAATACTTCTATTTTGTTTTTCCTTTTAATGCAGGCACAAAACCAGGCAGGTTTAATGCTTTTGAGCAGTGATCAGTTGAGCAGGGGGGCATGTTTCTGTATTGCACTGTATTACATCAATATTCCATTTACATTATGTGCCAGCAGCTGACATACTTCACATACTTCAACCAAATGGACATCTCTCAAAGTCTAAGAGGGTCCATCCTCTGTTACCTCGATGGGGATCATAAGCAGTTGGGGCAGCATCTAATCTCAGTGCAGAGGTTCGGATACAGTCAATTGGACACTTGGGATGGTCAGGATCAGGAATTCCATATCACTGCAGTCTGGGGAGTGGGCCATAGTCAGTCTGCCAGGTGGTAGTGCAGCCAGGGGTTAAGGGTAAGTCAGTCAGGGAGTTGGACAGCAATCAGGCAGGGGTTCAGTCATAGGTCATCCATTGGTCAGCTGTTGTCTTTCATTTTCCTGTCCCCATGCGTGTCTTTTGAAGGGTCCTGTTTCCGGCTGTCTGTAATAGTCTTGGAGCATGGCTGGTGTTTAAATATGATGCCGGTGGCAGGAATCCTGGAAGGTCCCGGCAGAGGCAAGTACATCCATCGCTGGTGAGTGCAAGAAATTGTAACTTTTGTTCCATAGCAGCCTGGTGCACACATAATGAGAGCAGCGGAGAGTTCCATGAGGTAACTCACTAGAACTCACGGAGAGAAATCCTCTGTGAAATTCCCTGAGACAGTAATATTTGCCAAAGAATAGGTGACATTGTTGTGACACAGTAGCTACAGACATGTAGAAAGATCACACTGACTGAGTCGGGCAGAGGAAATGTTGGAGGTAGGTGATGAGATTATTGAAAAGAAAACTGGCAATAGCAGGAAATGGATAGCAATACTAGGGAAAGGAAATTGGAAATGCAATCAGTGATAAGAGACAGCAAAGTGATTGTGCATTGTCTTTATGCTATTGAGTGAGTAATCCTAACGCTTAGACTAAGGTAACTAATTTAAAGCCCAAAACAGCAGCGGGAGAGTTGCAACAGAATTAACTAAATGAAAAAGGAATATGAAGTTAGTATCTGTAATGATGGCCATAACAATACCCACATTGTAACAAAAATGCATCTAGTTCACCAATGTCCTTCCTTTGGAAAAGGAAGTATATTTTCTGTATTTTTGGCCTACACAAGACATTTTCTGAGATCCATTCTTGTTGCAGAGAGGTTGTAGACAAAGGGAAACATTTAATCACCAAGTCTATTACCCTTGAGAAGATGATGATGTGCTGCCTCTTGGACTGCTGCAGTAAACATCGTGTCAGTACATTCACAGTGCTGTTAGGGATGGTGTTCTAGGATTTTGACCCAGGTACAGAGAAGTGAAGGAATGCCAATATAGATCCAAGTCAAGATGGTGTGTGGCTTAAAGGGAAACATATAGGTGTTGATGTTCCCATGTGGATTCCAGCTTTGCTGTTTACAGGTGCTGTTTAAACAGCCTTGGTGGTCGTTGCAGTTTATCTTATGCCACTGCTGCCACTGCCTGTTGGTGCCAACAAGAGGGCTGCTTTGTTCTGGATGGTGCTAAGCTTCTTGAGTGTTGTTGATGCTACACTTATCCTGGAATTGGAGAATACCCCATAACACTCCTGGTCTATGGTTCATAGATGGTGATAGGCTTTGGTGAATCAAAAAATGAGTTTTCAGTGTAGAACTCGCAACACTGACCTGCTTCTGCAGTCACAGTTTTTTTTATTGCTGGAGCAGTTATGATTTCAAGTGACGTTAATCACCAGGATGTTGACGAGAAGGATTTCAGCTATGGTAATCCAAGTGAATTTCACGCACTGATTATGGATTTATAGAATCATAGAATCTTATAGTACAGAAGGAGGCCATTTGGCCTGTTGTGTCCGTACTGGCGCCTGAAAGAGCTATCTTGCTAGTCCCACCATATCTATCTCCATAGCCCTCCAACTTCATCACTTTAAATTTACATCTAGCTCTCTTTTGAAATCTCCAAAGGAATCTGTCTCCACCACTATCCCAGGGAGCACCTTCCAAATCCTATCAACTCTCTGTGTAAAGAATTTTCTCACTCTTAGCTCTCTTGCTGACAATCTTGAAGTTATAATTCCTAGTCACTGATATACCACCAAATGGAAATCAAGTATACTCTTTACCCTGTCAAAATTATTCATAACTTAATAGGGTAGCCTCTTAATCTTCTCTGTTGCAAGGACAAGCTCACTGTATCTCATCTTTCCTTGTCTCTCAAATTCTTCATTCTCAGTATCATTCTAGTAAATCTCATTTGAACTTTCTCCAGCTCATTAATGTCCTTCCAAAAATAAACAACCTTTGCTAAACTGAACACAATACTCCAAATGTGGTCTGACCAATGATTTGCAGAGGTGCAGCATTACTTCCTTGCTTCTATATTCTATGCTTCTGTTTATAAAAGCAAGGATCCTATAAGTCTTCCTAATAACTGTTTCAACTTACTTGGCCATCTTCAGGGAATCATGTACATGAACCCTGAGGTTCCTCAGCTTCTGTACTCCCGTCAGAGTTATACCATTGAGCTGGTATTGTCTCTCTATGTTTTTTCTACAAAAATGCATTTCTCTGCATTGCAATTCATCTGCCAGGTGTCTGCCCATTTGGCCAACTTGCCAATGTCCTTCTGAAGTCACTTAGCATCATCCTCATACTTCACTATTCTCCCTAGCTTAGTATCATCTGCAAATTTGAAGATGTTGCGCTCAACACTCATCTCCAAATCATTTATATAAAGCAGAAAAAAAGGGTCCCAACACTGATCCCTGGGGAACACCACTTCTAACTCATCTCTCATCTGAGAAATGCCCATCCATACCTATCCTCTGTTTCCTATCATTCAGCCAAATTCTAATCCATGGTGCCAAGGGCAAACCAATCCTAAACATTTTTAATTTACTAATCAACCTGCTATGTGGCACTGTGTCAAATGCTTTTTGAAGGTCCAAATATACAACATCCACAGCATTACTCTCAACTACTGCCTGTGTCACCTCGTCAAATTTGTCAGACATGATCTGCCCTTCTCAAAGCCATGTTGACTGCCCAGTATTACTTTGTTTTTCTCAAGTGTAACTTTACCTTAACCCATTTTATGGCCTCCATCAGTTTTCCCACTATTGATGTTAAGCTGACAGATCTGTAGTTTCCTGAGTTAGCCTTTGTCTATTTCTTTTAAAAAAGGCATCATTTTTGAAATCCTCTAGTCCCCTGGGATGACCTCTGTGTTCAGAGAGGTCTTGAAAATTTCTGTCAATGCCTCCACAAATTACTTCCTTGACACTCTCAGCAAGCTAGGATGCATCCCGTCTGGGCCTGGTAATTTCTCTATGTGGTGTGTTGCTTGCCTTTTCAGCACCTCTTTATTTATCACTGCTCAGTTGGTCAACACCCATGTTTTCAATGGACTAGGCCATTGTCACCATCTTCTGATTTTCTCGAGTAAAAATTATTCAAAATAAAAATATTACTTATGAAACAATGGGCTGAAACTTTCTTTTATTTTGACTAATTGCAAGCTGCATTGACTGTCACCAGCCGAGCAAGATATCTTGTCATATCTTATCAAATGTGCCTCATTAATTCCCTAACCTCACCCATGGGATCCCACCTATCCAATTGTAGCCATCTAATAACATGAGCCTTTCCGAGACAAACTCACGTCTCAGTGGATATCCGCTGGAAGATCAGCATCCCTTGCACTCATTGAAAGTGAGGACTGCAGATGCTGAAGATGAGAGTCAAGATTAGAGTGGTGCTGGAAAAGCACAGCGGGTCATTCCTGATGAAGGGCTCCTGCCTAAAATGTCAATTTTCCTGCTCCTTGGATGCTGCCTGACCTGCTGTGCTCTTCCAGCACCACTCTAATCTCATCCCTTGCACTTGTGCCAAATTTGAAAGGCCAGACATGTAGCAATCTGACATTGTTCTTCCGTGGCAATATCCTAGCATAGCAGGCATGAAGCCATGGTTCTCAGGGGATATAACTCACGTGGGAAATATTTCCTTGCAAGTAGAACCTCATTCTGTTGTACTAGTCACAGTTTAAGCAGCAAGCCACTCACCTTACCTATCCATCGCTGTATCCCATCTAAACACACTCTCTAAGTCAGTACTACTCTGTCCCTTTTGCCCACTGTTTACCTACATCTTGTAATTGTCAAGTAGAGGAATGAGAAACTTCAGTTGTGAGATTATATTTGGAAGGTAGGACTGTTTTCATTGTGGGGAGAAAGCCTGAGAGGAGATTTGATAGAGGGTTTCAAAATCCTGATTGGGCTGGACAGAGCAGATGGAATGAAACTGTTCTGCTAGAAAAAAAAGCGAACAAGAGGCTGGAGATTTAAAATGATGTGCAAACAAAGCAAGAGCAATGTGATAAAAAAATGAGTAGTTAGGTCATTGAATACATTATCTGGAAATGTGGTTGAGTCGGGTTCCTTTGAGGGAGGTGGGCAGAGGGAATGGGGTTGCCTTATTAGTAAGAAATGAAATTGGATCAATACGAAGAAGCAAAATCGGATCAGATGGTGCAGAATCTGTGTGAGTAGAACTGAGGAACTGTAAAGGTGAAAAAAGCATAGTTAGAGTTATGTACAGGCCTCCAAAGAGTATTCAGGAGCTGGGGCACATGAGATATACCAGGAGATAGAAAAGATGTGTAGGAAAGGCAAAGTTACAGTGATCATGGGGGATTTCAATATGCAGGTGGACTGGGATAATCAGGTTAATAGTGGATTGCAAAAATGAAATTTGTGGAATGGAACAGGCAATACTGGATTTCGTGTTGTGCTTTGAGGCAGATTTGATAAGGGAGCTTAAGGTGAAGGAACCCTTGGAATGCAGTGATCATAATATGATTGAATTTACTCTGCAATTTGAAAGGAAGAAGATAGAATTGGACGTAACACTAGTACAGCTGAAGAAAGGGAACTACAGAGGCATGAAGGAAGAGCTGGGTAGAATTGACTGGGGGAGGAGCCTAGCAGGAAAGCCAGTGGAACAGCAATGGCAAGAGTTTCTGGGAGTAATTCAGGAGACACAGCAGAGATTCATCCTAAGGAGAAAGAAGCATGGGACAGGGAGGATGAGGCAACCATGACTGACCCGGGAAGTCAAGGAGAGCATAAAAGGCAAAAGAGAAACGTGACAAATGGGCAGTGGGAAACCAGGGGATTGGGAAGCTTACAAAAATCAACAGAGGGCAACAAAAGAAAAAATAAGGAGGAAGAAGATTAAATATGAGGGTAAGCTTGCCAGTCATATAAAGGAAGACTGTAAGAGTATCTTTTCATATATAAAGGGTAAAAGAGAGGCAAAACTTGGAGATTGGCCACTGGAAAATGACGCTGGAGAGATAGTAGTGGGGAACAAGGAAATGGCTGAGGAACTGAATAATTACTTCACGGTGGAAGACAAGAGTAATATCTCAAAAATTCAAGAGGGAGGGAGCAGAACTGAGTTTGGTTGCCTTCACCAAGGAAAAGGTGCTAGAAAAATGGAATGGCCTGAAAGTAGATAAATCACCTAGACTGTATGGACTAGTCCTAAAGGAGATAGCTGAAGAGATGGTAGATGCATTAGTGGTGATCCTCCAGTGATTGATAGAATCAGGAAGGGTCCCAGAGGACTGGGAAATCACTAACGTGACACCCCTGTTTAAAAAGGGAATAAGGCAAAAGGTGGAAAATTATAGACCAATTAGCCTAACCTCAGTTGTGGGTAAGATCCTAGAATGCTTTGTGAAGAATGAGATTTCTGAATACTTGGAAGTGTGTGGTTAAATAGGGTAAAGTCAGCATAATTCATCAAGAGGGGGTCATGTGTGATAAACCTGCTAGAATTCTTTGAGGAAGTAATGAACTGGTTAGACCAATGAATGTGATCTGCCTAGTCTTCAAAAAGGCCTTTGACAAGATGCTGCACAGGAGGGTACTGAGTAAGATAAAGACCCGTGGTGTCAGAGGCAAAGTGCTGGCATGGATAGAAGCTTGGCTATCTTGCAGAAAGCAGAGAGTGGGGATAAAAAAGCCCTTGAGAGCTGAAAATGTGTTGCTGGAAAAGCGCAGCAGGTCAGGCAGCATCCAAGGAACAGGAGAATCGATGTTTCGGGCATAAGCTTATGCCCGAAACGTTGATTCTCCTGTTCCTTGGATGCTGCCTGACCTGCTGCGCTTTTCCAGCAACACATTTTCAGCTCTGATCTCCAGCATCTGCAGTCCTCACTTTCTCCATAAAAAAGCCCTTCTCAGGATGGCAGCTGGTGATAAGTGGCTTTCCGAAAAGCTCAGTGTTGGGACCACAACTTTTCACTTTGTACATTAATGACTTAAATTAAGGAACTGAGGACATTCTGGCTAAATGTGTAGTTGATACAAAGATAGGTCGAGGGAAGGTAGCATTGAGGAGGTGAAAAGGCTGCAGAAGGATTTGGACAGGTTAGGAGACTGGGCAAAGAGGTGGCAGATGGAGCACAATGTGGGAAAGTGTGAGGTCATGCACTTTGGTAGGAAGAATAGAGGCATGGGCTGTTTTCTAAATGGGGCGAATATTGCAGAGTAAATTCCATCATATTATGATCACTGCATTCCAAGGGTTCCTTCACCTTATGCTCCCTTATGAAATCTGCCTCAAAGCACAACACAAAAT
The DNA here is from genome assembly GCF_047496795.1 of Chiloscyllium punctatum. Lineage (NCBI taxonomy): Eukaryota > Metazoa > Chordata > Chondrichthyes > Orectolobiformes > Hemiscylliidae > Chiloscyllium > Chiloscyllium punctatum. The sequence goes on from NC_092746.1 coordinate 74,721,410, forward strand.
CCAGTATTGCCTGCTCCCTGGTGGACTCCACCACAAGCTCTTCCAAAAAGGCCATCTCATAGACATTCCACAAATTTCATTTATGCAATCCACTATTAACCTGATTATCCCAGTTCATCTGCATACTGAAATCCCCCATGATCACTGTAACTTAACTTTCCTACACATTTTTTCTATCTCCTGATAGAAAATGTTAGTTTCTAACATTGCAGTGAAAATCATAAGTTCTTTAATATGGACACCATTGCACAGATTGCTTTCGGTTGTAGTATACGGTCTATTGGCAAGATATGGAATCAAAATAGAAAACAACACTCATTAATGTGTGGCTCATACTTAAGCCGTGATTCTCCAACTTTTAGTCTAAATGTGAGGGAAGGTGTATTTAGTGGAAATTTGAAGTATTTGTCTTCCAGTTGCCTCCTGTAACTTTGTCAGAAGACTGGCAGGATCCTAGGGAACTGTGAAGGGCAAGTTTCTAGTCATTTCTGTTGAGGTTACCTCACAGTTACAGAAGAAGACTGACAAAAAGCACAAATTCCCAGGTTTTTATGCTTGTGCACATCCTGTTCAAAACCTTCTCTCAGTTGTCAATATTTAATCAATATTTTCATCTATTTCCACATTTACAATGGAAAAACCTATGTAAATGTGGCACATGAAATGTCACACAGAGCTAAATTTCCTCCAAATTATTATGCTTTTTGATAATAATTTCATCTGAATATTTTTGGATTCACCCATTTTTCTTTAATGTCCAGCGACAGTTATATAATTCCGCGTCAGGTTGGTGTGTGGCTAGGAGGTGGATAAGCAGCCAATTTACTGCCATTCACTGTCTGGGTGGCTGATGGTATATATTACAGGATCTGAATTGCTGTAAGCAATTCATTTTCATTGGGTCAAAATCCTGAAATTCTCTCCCTAATGGCATTGTGAGTCAATCTACAGTGGGTGGACTGTGGCAGGTTAAGAAGTCAGCTCACTGCCACCTTCTCAAAGGCAACTAGGGACGGGCAATAAATGTTGGCCCAGCCAGTCACGCCTAGATCCCACAAAATGAATAAAAACATATGAAGTTTGCTCTCGTCATGTTCACCTGAGCCATCTGGCATGCCTCAAGTAGATTCAATGCCACCAATCCTTCTTATCTGTATTCATCCGAGTTACTGATACCATGCAGGACAAGATGCTCACATGAAATCTTTGGTAGAAGACAGGCTCAGTCAAGATAAATAGCATAGGTCTTTTACAAAGTGCCTAATAGCTTACATTTGTAATTACATTACATTACATCTACATTACATCTGATTTAAATGATAGTCTCTTTTGAGACATCAGGGTCTACATAAGAGTAAGTATGTATTGTTGTGAGGGACATGGAACTTAACACATGGATAGACAATAGAGGTTAGCTCTTCCCAGGAACTTGTATTCTGATAGGTGAAGCCTTTCTAATGATAGGCTCACAACATTTGAAGGTACGAACTGCCTTACATGATAGTAGAAGCTATGAGTTGGGAAGGTTTTGCCAGAGAATCCTTGGTGAGTGGGTGCAGTGTCTCATATAAATGGCAACAAATTGCAGTAAATGTTGAAGGTGTGAGTCTGGTATCAATCAAATGGACTGCTTTGTCCTGGATGGTGTTCAGCTTCATGAGTGTTGCCATTCAGGCAAATGAAGAATATTCCATCAGAGTCCTCACTAAAATGTGGGCAGGCTCTGAGGAGACAGGAGGTGAGTTATGGTTAACTGCAGAACTCCTAGTCTCTGATGTAATCTTGTAGCCATGAGTCCAGTTCAGTTTTTGGTCATTGGTGGTGACTGCGAGGGGATCTTTTGGATTGTATGGCATGCTTGAGGCATTGAATGTCTACTCTTCTTATTTGCTATATTTTTCTTACGTCCTTTCCGCCTACATTCATTCTTCTTCCAGCCCAATCTTTCCTATCTTCCTTTACTGCTTTGAACTACTGCCGTCTAACAAACCATAGCACACCCAGAAAGAGAAGAGAGAGCAACCCTACTGCATTAATGAAGAGGCTCCTTCACTTTATCTAACGCTGCTGTTCCAGCTCACCACAAAGCAAGGCTACTATGTAGGACTCTGATAAGAACCTTGTTTGATTGGCATACGGAAGAACAGAACAGGTGTGGACTCCAAGATACTGGGTGAATTGGATGGAATCCAGCTCCAATTTCATGAAAGGGGCCACATTGAACTTTACCCATCATGTTACAGACCTAGAAGGACTGCAATTGTAGCCTGCACGCGAGGTGCAACCTTTGTGTGAGCCAGTTACTAAATTCTCTACTATCCAAGTGAGGATTCAGCAACACTCTCTGCAAAGTCAACTTACCACAAATAAAAACACTCCACAATCTTTCCTCCATCTTTGCAAAAGCATAAGTTAGTCTAAATTGCTGTACCTATGAATTGGGTGTCTGGCCCTTTACATAACAAATGTGGTAGGTTCCTTTACCCTTCTTATGGTGAGTAATGAGCAAATATACTGACTGGGCCACTGTGTTCCAAGTTTGTAAAACATGCATTTGGCATCCATAATCGATCAATTGGAAATTGCATGGTAAATATGGAATATCCAATTGAACAGATGCCAAATGTAGGCTTTGCACTAGAACTGGCTAGAGGACTGTATGAAGATTCCAACATCTGGAATAACAGCTTCAGCAGCATTATCAATCTGACTTTCATGCCCTTCATCTTTAAGATTTAAATGTTCGCCAACACACACATTAAATGAACTGGCCAGCAGTTTAATGAGAAAGGGCTGGATTCATTAATCAGAAAGATAAAGCCTATCTTCATTCTTTCCTTCTACCTAAAAAATTCTGACAGTGAGATTTTGCACGTAAGTTTTTCAGTGAATGGTGAAGAATAAAAAGAAATGAAGAATTGGTGATACAGTGACCTATAAAGATCTGAAATTTTCAGAGTGAATCTTTCTCAAATAAAAATCTTCACTGCTTGCTGCTGTGAGATTTTTAAACTGGCAGTGAATCTAGTGCAGATGACTTCACAACCAATAAATTAAATCCTTTTGATCTTTTTTACTTATTGCTAAAACAGAACAAATTTAACCACAGCAAGTTGAAGCTGTGCAATTTCAGAAAAGAATTACTTTCTTGGCATTTGGTATGCTTTCCATTGTCAGTCAGAATATTGAGTACAGGAGTTGGGAGGTCATGTTGTGGCTGTACAGGACATTGTTGGAATATTGCATGCAATTCTGGTCTCCTTCCTATCGGAAAGATGTTGTGAAACTTGAAAGGGTTCAGAAAAGATTTACAAGGATGTTGCCAGGGTTGGAGGATTTGAGCTATAGGGAGAGGCTGAACAGGCTGGGGCTGTTTTCCCTGGAGCATTGGAGGCTGAGGGGTGGCCTTATGGAGGTTTACAAAATTATGAGGGGCATGGGTAGGGTAAATAGGCAAAGTCTTTTCCCTGGGGTGGGGTTTTCCAGAACTAGAAGGCATAGGTTTAGGGTGAGAGGGGAAAGATATAAAAGAGACGTGCAGAGCAACTTTTTTACACAGAGAGTGGTATGTTGTATGAAATGATCTGCCAGAGGAAGTGGTGGAGGCTGGTACAACTGCAACATTTAAGAGGCATTTGGATGGGTATATGAATAGGAAGGGTTTGGAGAGATATGGGTCGGATGCTGGCAGGTGGGACTGGATTGGATTGGGATATATGTTCGGCATGGACGGGTTGGACTAAAGGGTCTGTTTCCATGCTGTATATCTCTATGACTCTATGATTCTATATCTCTTATTTTCAGACTCAATTTGTGAAAACTTGCAAAAGCTAGATATCATGCGATAAAAAATTTCATAGATTGCCTTAACAGAGAATGGGACTAGAATTCCCTAATTATATTGAGGTCATGTCAAATGAACTTTTTTTTTAAAACAAGCTATTGGATACCTTAATTTCCAATGGGCCATTGTTACATGTCACAGAGTCTTCAATGAAAACACAGGGCAGTTGCAGATCTTCAAGGCAGTCAGTCATATCTAATAGGTTTCTATCGACCCCATGTTAAAGTACTTGGAGCAATGTTATTGTTGTTTCTAAACACTGGAAGAACTGTGAATGTTGTAAATCAGAGACAAAATAGAAACTGCTGGAAAAACTCAGCAGGTAAATAAAAATCAGAGTTAATGATTTCTAGCTTTTATTAAAGGAGAAACATCTTAAAGGCATCTAGCCTATCCAGCCTTTTCACTATTTTGTCAGCTTCAATGAGACCACTCCTCATTCTTTAAAACTCCAGAGGATACTGCTCCAGTCTTTTGGTCTTTCTTTAATAGGACATTCCTGAAATCCTGGGAACAACTCTGGTGAATATTTATTGCACTCCCTCTATGGAATGAACATCTTGCCTGAGATAAGGGGACACACAATTCAAGGTACTGTTTAAGCAAGCTCCTGTAAATTAAAGCAATGCTTTACTGCTCCTATACTCAACTTCTCTTGCAATAAAGGCTAACATTCCATTAGCCTTCCTAATAGCTTGCTGCACTTGCATGTTAGCTTTCAGTGACTTCTTGACAAGGCCAACTAAGTACCATTGAACATCTACACTTTCTAAACTCTCACTCTTAAGAAATTCTCTGCACATCTGTTCTTCCTACCAAAGTGGATAACCTCACTTGTATCCACATTTGACACAATGTACCATGTTGTTGCCCAATCACTAAGCTCATCAAATTCCTCCAGAAAATGTTTTACATCTTCCTCACCACAGGCATTCTTGCTTAACTTTGTATCATCAGCAAACCGGGAAATATTTCATCCCCACAAACAAGTTATTGCTTTTTACCTACCATTCCATGTACTTTAATTTTGCTAACCACCCTCTTGTTAATGGAATCATTCCATTCAATGGAATTTAGGAAGGCCATTACCAATGCATTGATAATCTCCAGCCAAACACCTTTTTCATGCTTGTAGAAGCTTTTACAGTCTGGTTTTACATTTTAGTTGCTTGTGGTTCAGCCTTCTGTTCACTTTCTCAATACTGAAAATCCCCGAGACTAAGCCACCTTGAAGAAAAATGCAAATAACTTAGCTTGATTTCCTGTACTTACTAAGGAAATTCATTTAGTTGAGAAAAGGTTTGAAATATGTTTTGACCACTTGTCTCATATTCTAGTGTCTGACTGCTGAACATTCAAAGGAGCAGTCGAGTTAATTAACCCTAAGATTTTTCACTTCTTTATCTTCTGCTCTTTATATTCCACTTCCTCTCAATCCTTGCCCCCAAGAACAAATCCCATCCCAATTCCTCCTCTCCAAACCCCTGTCCTAACTGTAGTAGAGAGAATGTATTTGGCATTTTCTGCTAATTGTTGCCTAAGGCAAATATTATATTTTAATAATTCTGTAATTAGTCTATTGACATGAATTATTATTTGTAATGACTTTTTAAATATCCTGACTGGAGCTTGCTGAGCACAAGTAATAGAAGAGCTAGTTTGTGCAGCAGTAAAGCATGAGTTATCAGAACTAGGACTAAGCTCTTTATGTTGCTGTCTATCTTAACCAACCAGAGCAGGGAAAGTTACAAGCATTCGGAATATCAGCACTTTATAATGTGAGTGAACAAAGCTGTTGCAAGCTAATGATACTACCTGTATTAAATTAACTGCTCTTTGAGATTAAACCTATCCCCAGGAGTTTATCAGGATATTTTCCATTGCGATGACAGAAAGCATTTAGTTGGTGCAATTATGACTATTTCAAGATACTTTTGCAGCTCAGTCCTAATTACAGTTCAGATGGTTCCCACAATTTCAACTACTATAAACGTGCACCTTATCTTGAGACAATTTTGTTAAAAGCCGTCTGACTGTCATATTAAATGTTTTGCAAGTTATAATGACAGTAATTTTAAAAGTAAGATATTTGATGTCATTTTCTTCCTCATTTCAGAAGGGCTTTCACTTCAGTGCTTTGATAGCTAAGTTGGGATGGAAAACTGCCTGTTGCTGCTGGAAATTCTGATGTGATCAACTGTCAGTCCCATAGATGGACACTATAATCATTACACTTATAATCCAACTAGAATCCCTACATTGTGGAAGCAAGCCATTTGGCCCATTAAGTCCACACTAACCATCTGAAGGGCATCCCATCCAGACACCCACCACCCCCACCGCCCAACCTTGTGTATTTCCTCTGGCTAATTCATCTAGCCTGCACATCTTTTGGACTGTAAGAGGACACCGGAGCACCTGGAGGAAACCCACGCAGATGCAGGGAAAATGTGCAAACTCCACACAGACAGTCACCCGAGGGTGAAATTGAACCTTGGTCCTGGCACTGTTGGGCAGCAGTGCTAACTACTGCCACCGTGCGAACTTTGGTGGATGTGGTTCTGGGGAATGAGGTGGGTCAAAGGGTTGGTCTGGAAACATTTGTGGAACATCGAGAGTAGAAATATTTAAGACTAATTCCATTGGGTTAATGATGGAACTGGCTAAGCTAAATTCACAGGAAAGGTTGTCAGTCTTAACTGTAAGTTAGCAATGGGCAGCATTTAGAAGCAAGATAGTTTCTGTAATAAACTCAGAGTATGGTGGAGAAACATTGTCCAATGTGTGCAGGAGGGTTTTCTGACACAGTATGTCGAAAGGCCCGCAAGAGGGCGCTTGGGAATCAACCAGGCCAGGTGTTTGATTTAGTTATAGGTGAGCACTTTGGAGAGAATGACTATAATGCAGTTACATTTAGTTTAGCGATGGAAATGGATAGGTACATGCCGTAGGGCAAGAGCTATCAATGGGGCAAGGGCAATTATAATGCGATTAGGCAAGAATTAGGATGCATAGAATGGGGTAGCAAAATGCAAGGGATAGGGGCAATCGAAATGTGGAGCTGGTTTAAGGAACAAATATTGTGTGTCCATGATGGGTATGTCCCTGTGAGGCAGGGAGGAAATGATAAAGTAAGGGAACTGTGGTTTACTACAGAAATTGCGTCTCTTGTTAAGCAGAAGAAGGAGGTTTATGTGATGGTGAGACAAGATGGTTCAGATAAGGTGAAGGAGAGTTACAGATTAGCCAGAAGGATTTAAGGACGGCACGGTGGCACAGTGGTTAGCACTGCTGCCTCACACCGCCAGAGAGCCGGGTTCAATTCCCGACTCAGGCGACTGACTGTGTGGAGTTTGCACATTCTACCCGTGTCTGCGTGGGTTTCCTCTGGGTGCTCCAGTTTCCTCCCACATCCAAAGATCTGCAGGTCAGGTGAATTGGCCATGCTAAATTGCCCGTAGTGTTAGGTAAAGGGGTAAATGTAGGGGAATGGGTGGGTTGCGCATCGGAGTGGACTTGTTGGGCCGAAGGGCCTGTTTCCACACTGTAAGTAATCTAATTTAAAGAGAGGACATGAGCAGCCTTTAGCAGGTATAATAAAGGAGAACCCTAAAGTTTTCTCTTGGTATGTGAGGAATAAAAAGATGACTAGGGTAGGAATTGGCCCAATCAAAGACAGAAGTGGGAAGTTGTGTGTGGACCCTGTGGAGATCGGAAAAGTGCTAAATGAATATTTATCATTGGTTTTCACTCAGGTAAAGGAGACTATTGTAGAGGAGAAGAATGAGGTACGAGATATTAGACAAAAAGGATCTAGGTTAGTAAGGAAGAGATGTTATCAATTCTAGAAGGAGTGAAAGTAGACAGATCCCCTGGGCCAGATGGGATTTATCTGAGGATTCTCTGGGATGCTAGGGAGGAGGTGGCGGAGCCTTTGGCTTTGATCTTTGAGTCATCATTGTCTACAGGTTTAGTACCAAAGGACTTTTGGAAAGGATTATAAGAGATAGGATTTATATTCATCTAGCGAGCAACAATTTGATTTCAGAAAGTCAACATTGTTTCGTCAAGGGCAAGTCGTGTCTCACGAACCTCATTGAATTTATGAGAAGGTGATCAAGCATGCAGATGTGGGTAGGGCCTTTGATGTACTATACATGGAGGTATCAGAAAGTATTCTAACTCAAACTTGTATAAAGTAACTAAGTAATTAATTAACTAAGCAGAGATGGCTGGGCAGGTGATGTGCTGTAGCTGTATGATGTGGGAGCTGGCTGATCCCATTGTGAATGGCAGTGACCACATCTGCAGCAAGTGTTGGTTGCTGGAAGAACTCCGGATCAGAATTGATGATCTGGAATCTGAGCTTCAAACACTGCGACACATCCAGGAGGGGGAGAGTTACCTGGATGCTTTGTTTCAGGAGGCAGTCACACCTGGGAGATTAAGTAATTCACATTCAGCTTGTGATCAGGCTCATCAGAGTGTGACTGTAAGTGAGGCAGGTAAGGGGAATCTGAGTTCAGGAGTGGAGGAGCCTCAGCCCTTGACCTTGTCTAACAGGTACGAAATTCTTGCTCCCTGTTCGGATGAGGAAAAGGGCTCTGGACAAGATGAGCCAACTGACCACGGCACCATGGTGCAGAAGGCCATTCAAGAGGGGGGGGTTAATAGACAAGTAGTGGTTATAGGGGATTCTATAATTAGGGGGACAGATAGTATTCTTTGCAAGCTGGATCGGGAGTCTCGCATGGTGTGTTGCCTGCCCGGTGCCAGGGTGCGGGACATCTCCGACCAGCTTGAAAGGATATTGGAGCGGGAGGGGGAGGATCCAGTTGTTGAGGTCCACATTGGTACTAACAACATAGGCAAGACTAGGGTGGAGGAACTGTTTGGGGATTACGAAGCACTAGGCAGGAAATTGAAGCACAGGTCCTCAAGGGTCATAATCTCCGGATTATTGCCCGAGCCACGCGCCAATTGGCATAGGGACAAGAAAATTAGGCAAGTAAACACGTGGCTAAGGGATTGGTGTGGGAAAGAGGGATTCCACTTCATGAGGCATTGGCATCAGTTTTGGAACAGAGGGGATCTGTACTGTTGGGACGGTCTCCACCTGAACCGATCAGGTACCAATGTTCTAGCGAAGAGGATAAATAGGGTGGTCAGTAGGACTTTAAACTTCTGAGTTGGGGGGAAGGGAAAGTGAAAGCAACAGGGAGTATGGCGTTAAATGGAAAGACAAGCAGCAGGATAGCATGTGTCCAGGCGGATTTAAAATTGAGGCAGACTGGGAATGCAGAAAAAAGCAAGGATAACTTAGGACTCATATGACTTCCAATATTTCTAATGATAAGAAAGTTAGCATTAAGGTGCTTTACCTGAATGCTCGTAGCATTCATAACAAAGCAGATGAACTAATGGCAAAGATCATAGTGAATGATTATGATGTGATAGGCATCACAGAGACTTGGTTACAGGGGGGTCAGGACTGGCAGTTAAACCTCCAAGGATTTTCAACTTATCGAAAAGACAGGGAGGTCGGCAGAGGGGGTGGGGTTGCCTTGTTAGTTAAGAACAATATTAAATCTATGGCACTGAATGACTTAGCGTCAGATGATGTGGAGTCTGTGTGGGTGGAATTGAGGAACCACAAAGGCAAAAAAACCATAATTGGAGTTGTGTACAGACCTCCTAACAGTGGTCAGGACCAGGGACGCAACACGTACCGGGAAATAGAGAAGGCATGTCAGAAAGGCAAGGTCACAGTGATTATGGGAGACTTCAATATGCAGGTGGACTGGGTACATAATGTTGCCAGTGGATCCAAAGAAAGGGAATTCATGGAATGCCTACAGGATGGCTTTTTGGAACAGCTTGTCATGGAGCCCACAAGGGAGCCGGCTATTCTGGACCTAGTGCTTTGCAATGAACCAGACTTTATAAAAGATCTTAAAGTAAGGGAACCCTTAGGAAGCAGCGACCATAATATGGTAGAGTTCAGTCTGGAGTTTGAAAGAGAGAAGGCAAAATCAGATGTAATGGTGTTACAATTAAATAAAGGTAATTATGAGGGCATGAGAGAGGAACTGACAAAAATAGACTGGAAGCAGAGGCTTGCGGGGAAGACAGTAGAGCAAAAATGGCAGGAGTTTGTGGGTATAATTAAGGACACTGTACAGAGGTTCATCCCCAAGAAAAGAAAGATTATCCAGGGAGGGATTAGACAGCCATGGCTGACAAAGGAAGTCAGGAAATATATTAAAGAAAAAGAGAGATCCTATAAAGTGGCCAAGAGCACTGGGAAATCAGAGGATTGGGAAGGCTACAAAAACAAGCAGAGGATAACAAATAGAGTAATAAGAAAGGAGAGGATCAAATATGAAGGTAGGCTAGCCAGTAATATTAGAAATGATAGTAAAAGTTTCTTTCAATACATAAGAAACAAACGACAGACAAAAGTAGACATTGGGCCACTTCAAACTGATGCTGGAAGCCTAGTGATGGGAGATAAGGAAATAGAAGGAGAACTTAACAAGTACTTTGCGCCAGTGGAAGACAGGAGTAATTTCCCAACAATTAAAGGGAGTCAGGAGGCTGAGTTGAGTATGGTTGTCATTACAAAAGAGATAGTGCTAGAAAAGCTAAAAAGTCTTAAAATTGATAAATCTTCTGGCCCCGATGGGATACATCCTAGAGTTCTGAGAGAGGTGGCTGAGGAAATAGCGGAGGCATTGGTTGAGATCTTTCAAGAGTCACTGGAGTCGCGGAAAGTCCCGGATGATTGGAAGATCGCGGCTGTAACCCCATTGTTCAAGAAAGGATCAAGACAAAAGATGGAAAATTATAGGCCAATTAGCCTAACCTCGGTTGTTGGTAAAATTCTAGAATCCATCATTAAGGATGAGGTTTCTAAATTCTTAGAAGAGCAGAGTCTGATTAGAACAAGTCAACATGGATTTAGTAAGGGGAGGTCATGCCTGGCAAACCTGTTGGTATTCTTTGAAGAGGTGACAAGTAGGTTAGACTAGGGAAACCCAGTGCATGTGGTCTATCTAGACTTCCAAAAGGCCTTTGATAAGCTGCCACACAGGAGGCTGCTGAGCAAGGTGAGGGCCCATGGTGTTCGAGGTGAGCTACTGGGATGGATTGAGGATTGGCTGTCTGACAGAAGGCAGAGAGTTGGGATAAAAGGTTCTTTTTCAGAATGGCAGCCGGTGATGAGCGGTGTCCCACAGGTGGGGCCACAGCTGTTCGCATTATATATTAATGATCTGGATGAAGGGACTGGGGGCATTCTAGCAAAGTTTGCAGATGATACAAAGTTAGGTGGACAGGCAGGTAGTACTGAGGAAGTGGGGAGGCTGCAGAAGGAATCTAGACAGTTTGGGAGAGTGGTCCAGGAAATGGCTGATGGAATTTAATGTGAACAAATGCGAGGTCTTGCACTTTGGCAAAAAGAATAAAAGCACAGACTATTTTCTAAATGGTGAGAAAATTCGTAAAGCCAAAGTACAAAGGGATCTGGGAGTGCTAGTCGAGGATTCTCTGAAGGTCAACATGCAGGTTGAGTCTGTGATTAAGAAAGCAAGTGCAATGTTATCATTTATCTCAAGAGGGTTGGAATATAAAAGCACCATTGTGCTACTGAGACTTTATAAAGCTCTGGTTAGGCCCCATTTGGGGTACTGTGTCCAGTTTTGGTCCCCACACCTCAGGAAGGACATACTGGCACTGGAACGTGTCCAGCGGAGATTCACAAGGATGATCCCTGGAATGCTAGGTCCAACATATGAGGAACGGCTGAGGATCCTGGGATTGTATTCATTGGAGTTTAGAAGATTAAGGGGAGACTTAATAAAGACGTACAAGATAATACATGGCTTGGAAAGGGTGGACGCTAGGAAATTGTTTCCGTTAGGTTAGGAGACTAGGACCGGTGGTCACAGCCTTAGAATTAGAGGGGGTAAATTCAGAACAGAAATGCGGAGACATTTCTTCGGCCAGAGAGTGGTGGGCCTGTGGAATTCATTGCTGCAGAGTGCAGTGGAGGCTGGGACTCTAAATGTCTTCAAGGCAGAGATTGATAGATTCTTGTTGTCTCGGGGAATTAAGGGCTACGGAGAGAATGCAGGTAAGTGGAGTTGAAGTGCCCGCAGCCATAATTGAATGGCGGAGTGGACTCAATGGGCCAAATGGCCTTACTTCCACTCCTATGTCTTATGGTCTTATGGACTTCAGTAAAATCTTTGATAAGGTTCCACATGGTAGGCTGTTGGAGAAAATGCAGGGACATCGGATTGAGGTTGATTTAGCAGTTTGGATTAGAAACTGGCTTTCTGAAAGAAGGAAGCGAGTGGTGGTTGATAGAAAATATTCAGCCTGGAGTCCAATTACTAGTGTATGCCACAAAGATCTGTTTTGGGACCACTGCTGTTTGTCATTTTTATAAATGACTTAGACACAGGCATAGATAGATGGATTAGTAAGTTTGCAGATGACACTAAAGTCAGTGGAGTAGTGGACAGTTGGAAGAATGTCGTAGGTTGCAGGGGGACTTGGATAAACTGCGGAATCAGGCTGAGTGGTGGCAAATGGAGTTCGATGCAGCTAAATGTGAGGTGATTCAGTTTGGGAAGAATAACAGGAAGGCAGAATACTGGGTCAATGGAAAGATTCTTGGTAGTGTGGAAGTGCAGAGGGATCTTGGAGTCCATGTACATAGATCCCTGAAAGTTGCCACCCAGGTTAATAGTGCTGCGAAGAAGACATACGCTGTGTTAAGTTTCATTGGTAGAGAGATTGATTTCCGGAGCTGTAATTTCATGCTGCAACTATACAAAACGCTAGTGCGGCCACACGTGGAATATTGTGTACAGTTCTGGTCAACCCATTACAGGATAGATGTGGAAGCATTGGAAAAGGTGCAGAAGAGATTTACCAGTATATTGCCTGGTCTGGAGGGAAGGTCTTATGAGGAAAGGCTGAGAGAGTTGATCCTGTTCTCATTGGAAGGAAGAAGGCTAAGAGGGAATTTGATAGAGACATGCAAGATGATCAGAGGATTAGAAAGGTAGACAGTGATAGTCTTTTTCCTAGGATGATGACTTCAGCTTGTAGAGGGGACATAACTACAAATTCCGGGGTGATAGATTTAAGACAGATGTTCTTAAGGCAGGTTCTTTACTCAGAGAGTGGTAAGGGCACGGAATGCCCTTCCTGCCAATGTAGTTAACTCAACCACCTTAGGGAGATTTAAACATTCCTTGGATAAGCACATGGACGATGATGGGATAGTGTAGGGTGACCAGCTGAAAATAGTTCACAGGTCAGCGCAACATTGAGGGCCAAAGGGCTTGTTCTACGCTGTATTGTTCTATGTTCCATGTTCTATGAAACCCAGCAGTCTGGCAACATCTGTGGAGTGGGAAATAGTTAATATTTCAAGTCTAGTATGGCCTCTTCAGAACTAGTTTGTGTAATAGTCTGAGCACATTACCAGAAGTAATAGAGTTACCAAAGTAGAGCTGTCTAGATGTCAAGAGAAATTGTGGGTTAGGTGAAGCAGAAAAGGAGGCTATTTGACAGATGCTAGTTTGAAAATGCAAATGAGAACCAAGTTGCATGTGGAAGGTTTGAAGGGGAAATGGATAGAGAAACGAGAAAAGCGAAGAGAGAGTATGAGAATGCAGTGGCAACTTAAATAAAAGGAACTCTTTATTGCTTATAGGCTTATAGAAGATTTAATCAGATAGAAAGAGAAAGCACTGTACCAATTAGGGATCTAAAGAGAATCTATGTACAGAGGTACTGAGCATTGCTCAGGTCCTAAATTTGCAATTTGCTTCTGTCTTTATCAAAGAAGTGATCACGGTGGAAGTGAGGATAATTGAAATAAACGCTTACAATATTGGAGAAACTCAGCAGGTCTAACAACATCAGTGTCGGAAGAAAGAGAGTTAACATTTTAAGTCTAGTATGTCTCTTCTGCAGATTTCTAGCATCCATTGTATTTTGCCTTTATTAAGGTAGTGGATATACTCATTGGCAAAAAAGATATTGGAATGACAGGCGGTACATAGATAAGTCATGAAGTCCTTTGGGATGCATAGGTTGCTGAGAGAGCTAAGGGTGAGAATTGTTTAGGTACTGACCATAATCTTCCAATCTTCCTTACGTGACGGATGGTGCCAAAGGATGGGACATTTGAAAATGTTGCAAGCTTGTTCAAAAATGGATATAAAGGGAAGCCCAGCAACTCCAGGCATTCATTTTAATTTTGGAAGTGAGGAAGCTTTTTGAATTAATAATCAGGTACAATGTTCATTTACATGGATAATAGTAAATTAAATCACTTGGAGAGTTATTTGAGCAGGTATCACAGATGCTTGATGAGGATATGTGGTGAACAGTGATATGAGTTTATGGCTACAGCAATGAATTCATCTTGTGTGTCAAAGTTTATGTTATCTCTTATTACATAAAAACAACGAGATTTGTGTAATGTTGATTTGTAGAATCCAAAAGACATTTATTGCAGCAAGCTATTATATACATATGTTGTATTCCTTAGGCACACATTGACTGGGCCAGTAAGAAGTTAATGAATGCTCCTTGGAGTGTAACATGCTTTAGGTGATCCTTGGGTAAGGTAGAGTTTGAGACCTTTATACCCTCACATGATATGAAACAATGATGATATAATTAGCATGTCTCTGAAAGACATACTGTCATACCAACTGACATAACACACCAAACAGCAGCATATTTATATTTTAAAGCTACCAAAGGGGCATTCTTATTGAAAATTTTTGATTTATGCATTCATAGGGAGGACACTCGACAGCAACCACAAACCTTGCGATAAGAACAAAAAAACATAAACTGAATCTTCCAGAAAGAATAACTCTCATAAAAATCAGTTTTTGTTGGAGAAAAGAATGTTGAAATGTAATTCACATCTTTAGCCAAATAATTAGTTCCTGTCTCATTCAATTCTCCAGAAAGAAAATCTGACTAATTATAATCCCTGGTTGATGCTTGTTAATTGTGTATTGTGTACTTTTGTCCAGTCAAAGAATAATAATTATTTTTCAATATTATTATTTAGCTTCAGGATTTAAAATCTGCTATCCTTTACTGCAAGTACTGATAGTTTCCAGCGGTGCAATTTAACAGTTATAGATTCCCTGCTGCTCAATCAGCTATTATTCATTACAAACCCTAAATGTTGTAATGCTGAACCTTGACAAGAAAGGCCTGATAACTGACATTCTGCCTCTGCCAAGCTTTGTTTGCACCTTTTATATTTTTAAAGGGCCTCTCTACAGTCAGCAATGGCAAAACAAAATGCAGTGTATTGATGTGTTTGCTGCTCCTGGTGCAATGATTTAGAGTTGCACATTTGGAATTTAACCACTACATTTGGTTCCATCTTTCCATTCAGTGGTTTAAAATTGCTCACTCTAACGACCAAACCTCTGGTGAAGTGATATTGAGATAAAATGGAGTTTGAATGCTTTGAAGTGGATCCCTCCAAAAGATCCACTTTCGAAGGACTAAGTCTGCATTCTTTCTGGTCAGTACATCTTGTGGAGGAGTCCAAAGATCTCACTACCTTCTGTACCCCATTCAAAAGCATTGACTCAACCACTATTGGACGTCTCATATTTGTAATTTTACGATTCTAGGGCAATCACTACCCAGGAGATATGTGCCTCACAGAAAGGGGAGAGTGCATTCTACAAACAGGCAGATCAATTGCATTTGTTGTTATGGACCAGGCCAAACCTCCTCAGAAGAGATAGATAGGTTCTTGATGAATGAGATGATTAAAGGTTACGGGGAGAAGGCAGGAGAATGGAGTTGAGAAGCATATCAACAATGATCAAATGGCAGATCAGACTCATTGGGCCAAATGGTCTAATTCTGCTCCTATATCTTATGGTCTTATGGATGTGAAGTTACAAATTGTAGTTGAATACAATTCTGCTGCTAGTAATGTCCAAGATTGCCCAGTTTTGAGTTAGTACACCTTTGAAGTCTGTTTACTTAGCATCGGGTAGTGCCACACAATATGATGAAGAATATAAAATGGGACTTTGTTGACACATGGATTATATATGGTTATCCTCAATTATTCAAACAATGAGTGGGGAATATTAGCTTTAGCTTTTGGAGTCATATGTTTTTGTACCTATATATTCAGAAAAAGGTTTGTGAGTGACCACAAACCACTGGAGATTATTTGGTGAAATCCATTAATGAGTGCACCATCAAGGCTGCAGATTCTTCTGATAAAAATCCGAGATTATGACTTTGAGATTGGGTACAAGCTAAGTAACCTGATTGTCACATCCGATGCATTTAGTGTGCTGCAGAAGGATCTGGATTGGTAAGTTGGATGTGTAAGTTGACTTCATTGACCTCAAATTTGAAAATGTTCTCCAATTCACCTGGTAAATTTCACACAGTGCAAATGCCAGCAGTTACAAGAAGAAATTTCAAAGGATTCCACATTACTGAACATTACAAAAATATCATTGAAGGATAGCTGGATTCAATTCAGCATCCCATGAACATGTGAGTATGTGAGACCATGCAGGTCTGTTTGAGATCAGCTACGTACTGCTGACAAATCAATTCTAAAAGAAGGCAGGTAATTGTGTCAGATTCTTTGTGGCTTGATATTCTTCAACAATCTCATTACTTCTGTTCACAAGACAGTCAGCATATTGGCTAGGTATCAGCACTGACATTGAAATCCTTGTCAATAAGTCGTTGTGCAACTCTAAATCATTCCTGCTGAACACCAGACTTTATCACTGTATCAATGATATCCGCAAACAAATCACTGTCATGAGGTCTGAATATCCATATGTTATAGAAAATCATAGACTTGCTTGCTATTGTAAATTGTTAATTTTTTTGGAAAGGAAGTGACACTGTAAGGTTACCTTGTCTTTAAGACAATTCATCATAAAGGGCTACATGAATTGTTGGTAGACGATGTTGTGACTGTGCCTGATAGTTGGTCTGCTATTTTTCAAAAGCTACACACAGAGAAATCTGCTGATTTGCTGCAGTGAATGCTTCATAGCAAATAATGTGTTCCAATGTTTTAAACAAACTAACCCGATTTTTGACAAGTAATTTATTAATGGACAACTATCATTAACATTGACATATATTACACATTTGTCTGATTTTCACATTTGCTTCTTTGGTCTGGATGTTTCTTTCCCTGTTTTTACCAATGCAGCAGGAAAAAAAAAGCTGGCACTTGGCATATTGTATAGAATTTTAGGTCCTCATTTTGCACCTGAAAAATATTTGTGCACCTTTGAATTTCTAGGCTATGGTGAGGTGCTATACAAATGCAAGTAAAATATAATTATAGATATGTTACAATTTACATGCCAGTTTATCTGTAAATATTTTCATAGACTTTTGCAGGAAATATGTAAATATGCCATCCACTCCAAGCATTGTATGATGGCATTAATGTTACATATGAGCAATTTTTCCTCACCTAAAGATATCATCGTAACCTTCTATTCCCTTTTCTCTCATATGTTTATTCAGCTTCTTCTCCAATCCATCTAGATGATTATAGTCCCTGTGGAGGTGGCTGGTTTCACATTCTCATCACTTACATGGGTAAAAGAATTTCTTCTGAATTCCCTATTTGATTACTTGCTATACTTTATATTGTTGGCCTCCAGGTGTGCTCTTCGCAAAGAGGAAAATGTTTAGATGATTTTTTGGTTTTGCTGTGGATAGCTTCTTAGTGCTCCACTGCAAGTCCACGACCACCTTCCCTTTCTACATTGAGCAAATAAATCATGGTCCAAGTTTGACTATACTTTACATCGGTCAAAATCATTTTTGTTTGCATCGTTTGCAGTTTTTGCTTTTAATCACTAGAGTGTATTAGCTCTGCTTAATCGAATTGTTCTGTCTTTGTGTAACTGATCAGAATCAAATATTCTTTCAAAATCTCATATAGTCACCAATTTTATGTCATTGGCATTGATCTGACCACTCTGTATGACATGATTATTTAACCAGTCAGAGTGCTATAGAAATCATATCAATACTTTATTGTCCATGAATAATTTATTATCTGGTATTTTTGGCTGGACTGTCAATTGTAAATGCATTCAAAACTCTCAAAGGAAATTAATTCAAGAATATCATTTTACTGTTTTTGGCATGCATTAATACATGAATCCATTTTGCATCTGTCAATTAAATGATTGTGTTAATTACCCTCTAAGAATGCTTCATTTCCAATCTTGTCTGTTATATTTTAAATTAATGAAACGGTTAGAAAGTCTTTTGAGTTCTGAATACCTTTTCTAATTGGCATTTATTTGTCTCAATATTTTAAAACAAATATTTTGAAGATATTTTCATTTTGTTAATATTTTGAAAAACTGTTTGGAGTGTGACGGACAAAGATATGTTAAACCAGCACACATCACAATTAAATTGTGTTTTAGTTCAATCAATCATGAAAACCATCTATTCTTACCTTCTTTATATATACTATATATAGTACAATATACGTGTATATATAAAATTGTTGTCAGAGCTACTACTTATCCATACTTTCAGATATATATTTGCCATTCCCTTTCTTACATTTTCAGTACTGTCCTCAGTAGTCTTCTAATTTCCAAAGACTTGAACTTCAAGACATCTAGAACCCTCAGCCAAACACATATCTCATTGGAAATCTAGTTTTCTTATTGCCTGTAATCACTGGCCTTCAGTTAGTTCCCAACCTGTAGATATAGTAATTTTGAAACTACAAAGCTTTACATCACCCTAGACCTATAAAATCATAAAACATGGGCGCGAATGTAGGCTACTTAGCCCATCAAGTCTGCTCTGCCATTCGATGCAATCATGGTTGTTCTGATAATCCCCAACTCCACTTTCCTGCCTTTATCTGTAACCATTGATTTCCTTAATGATTAAAAATCTATCTATTTCAGTTTTGAAGATTCTCAATGTCCCAGCCTCTCCAGTCCTCTATGGTAAAGAATTCCACAGATTCACTACCCATTGTGAGAAAAGGTTTCTCCTCATCTGTGTCTTAAATGGGTGACCATTTACTCTGAGATTATGCCCTGACATCCTAGTTTCCACTATAAAGGAAATGACTTTGTAGCATCTAGTCCCCTCAGAATCGTATATGTTTCAATAAGGTATGATGTCATTCTTCTGAAGTCCAATGAGTATAAGTCTAACCACAAAACTTCTCCTCATATGACGATGCCTCCATACCCAGAATCAATCTTGTGAACTTTTCCTGGACTGCCTCCAATGCCAGTATGTCTTTCCTTTGATAAGGGGAACGAAACTCTTCACAGCATTCCGGGTATGGTCTGACTAATTTTAGCAAAACCCTTACATTTATATTCCAGTCCCTTTGAAATAATTACCAACATTCCATTTGCCTTCCCTGTTACCCGCTGAACTTGGATGCTAGCTGTTTGTGATTCATCTACAAGAACATCCAAATCCCTCTGTGCTGCAGCTTTCTGAGGTCTTTCCCATTTAAATCATATTAATCTCTTCTATTCTCCCTGACAAAGTGCATAACCTCACATTCCCTCCATATTATCTTCCATCTGCCAACTTTAGCCCATGGAGTTAACTATCTATATCCCTCTGTATACTTCTGGTGTCACCCACACTGCTCACCTTCCCACCTATTTTTGTATCTCTGTAATCTATTGCAATTCTAAATCCCAGCTCTTAGTTAGTGTATTTTGAAAACTGATCTGGTCCACTCTCCCCACACACACTGTGCAATTATAGGTAGTAGAATATTGAATTATTTCAGTAGGACCACTCTCCCTAATCCTACATTCTTGCTATTTTTATTCTCACATTTCACATCCATGAAACTCATCACTTCAACATGGTGATATCTTCTGAGTCTTTTTATTCATCTTTGTCTGCCTTTGAACCATGCAGCCTCTGGGGGATTGAAATATTAAGGATGCTTTATGAATGCAATGTTATTCTTGAAAAGAACCTTATTCAAAACAACAACTCATGGTTCTACCAACTCTTGTATGCCTATTCCTTAGCAGCAAAATCTATGCTGAATCTTTTTCACTTACCGCAATGATGCTACCAAAACAACATTATGAAGAGTGTCATCAAGATAGGTATTTGTTGCCACAAAAACTGTTGGGTGATCATTCCTCCCAAAGTATCTTAGGCAGCTGTTGCAGGTAGTTGCTGTCGAAGAGTGTAGTGCTGGTAAAATACAGCTGATCAGGCTGCATCTGAGGAGCAGGAGAGTTGACGTTTTGAGCATAAGCTCTTCATCAGGAATGAGGGGGTGTCCCAAGGGGGCAGAGAGGTAAATGAGAGGGGGTGGGGCTAGGGAGAAGGTTGCTGGGAATGCAATAGGTAGATGAAGGTGCAGGTGATGGTGATAGGTCACAGTGGTGGGTGGAGCAGACAGGTGGGAAGGAAGATGGACAGGTAAGACAGATCAAGAGGGCGGTGCCAAGTTGGAAGGTTGGATCTGGGAGAAGGTGGGAGGAAGGAAATGAAGAAACTGGTGAAATCCACATTGATCCTGTGTGGTTGGAGGGTCCCAAGGCAGAAGATAAGCCGTTCTTCCTCCAGGCATCGGGTGGTTAGGGTTTAGCGATGGAGGAGGCCCAGAACTTGCATGTCCTTGGCAGAGTGGGAGAGGGAGTTAAAGTGTTCAGCCAAAGGGCATTGGGGTTGTTTAGTGCATGTGTTCCATAAGTTCCATAAGTTCCATAAGTTAGTGTTCTGTCTCCCCAGTGTAGACAAGACCACCTTGAGAGCAACAGACATAGTAGATGATGTGTGTGGAAGTACAGGTGAATCTCTGTCGGATGTGGAAGGATCCTTCTAGGCCTTGGACAGAGGTGATGCGATAGGTTTGGGCACAGGTTTTGCACTTCTTCTGGTGGCAGGGGAGGGTGCCAGGAATGGAGAATGGATTGGTGGCGGGCATGGAAATGCTCTCTACGGAACACAGAAAGGGGTGGGGAGGAAAATACATCCCTCATGATGGGGTCTGTTTGTAGGTGGCAGAAATGGTGGAGGATGACACAATGTGTTTTTCTTTTATTTGTCTCATTTTTGTTTGGTTTTGAACTGTGGGTTGAGGTTAAGGATTGAACTTTGAACAGCTGGTTGTCTTAAAAAATAAGACAACAGAAGCAGATGTTACCTGAAGGGAACTAGCCTGGAAGATAATGCAACCAAATCACTGTTCTATGGACACTGTAGACCAATTGGCTCTGAGATATTGCTATACTCCAGGCTGGTAGCTAGTTGAATGTTGAATTGGTCAGTCAAGCCAGCCAACAACAGAGAATGTTAATAGAAATAAAAAGGGAGCAAACAGTTCTGAATCAGATTTCATTTGAAGGACAGTGTGATTTTGGAAGCTGCTGGATTGGCTGCTTGGGTTTTACTTTCTTTGGTTATCTCACCAATTATTAAATTGTTCAATATTCTGAGCAAAGAATCCCTGTCTGTAAATATTCCTGAAAGTGAGTTGATATTGTTTGCACAAACTGGAGACTTTGAAATTTGAGCAAGATATACTGCATAATGTATTTATGAACAAAGCATTGTCCAAGGATTTTATGAAGGTCTAGTATATGTCCCTTAACTGTGTTCGTTTGTCAGTCTGTCCATGTGTGAATGAGATTATGATTGAAGAAGACAGGGCTTAGATTTTAGATATTAATTAGATTACTTTCTTGTTTATCTTTGTTCTGGTAAAGTGACATCATGAATAATAAATTGTTAATTCTTTTTAAGTTATACATTTGGAGTTCAATATTTGATCATTGTAAAGCCTGGTGAAAAACAAATGGACAATTTTGAGGGTCATTGCACGTTTTAATTTTATGGTGTTATGACTCCAGTGATAGGAATGCTGATTTAGTTTGGCTTGCTGTCTCTATGTGTCATTTCATGTTGGTTCTCTTACTGCGTGACACATGTCTGCTGTCCTGAAGAAGGGTTACACCCAATACATCGACTTCTCCCCCTCCTGATGCTGCCTGGCCTACTGTGTTCTTCCAACCTCCTGCCTGTCTACTTTGGATACCAACCATCTGCAATTTTTTTGTCTCTTGCGGATATGACTTGCATTTCAATAGCTTGGTCAGTATATGTTTCATTGAGCAAATCCTGGTAATAAAGCATGAAGTCCCCTAGCCAGAATATATATTGTGCTCTTGCAGCCCTCAATATTTCGTTGAAGTTTTGTTTAACATGAAGTGACTCCTCAGCTACGAGAGGCTGGTAGATGGTTATGATAAAAGAGGTTTCTTTGCTCATGATAATTGGCAATGAATGACAATGAGAATTCATGCAGTTCGACATCAATATTGAGGAGTTCCAGAGATTAGCTTTCCATTTGTCTGAGCATAAATTGTGGTCTATCCTGCCAATAATGGTGGCCTCAGGGAAATTGGCTGAAAAATATTCTGAGTGTGATTCTATCAGACTGATGCCTGACTAATATGTGAGTCAGCTGGCCCAATCTAGCAACAAGTTGCTAGATATTTATGAGGAGGACTTTTCAGGCTCCACTAGATGTTCTTTGATGCTTAGGTTAATGATGGATGACCTGTCCATATCACCTCTACTTTTTATAATGGTTTGATACAACCAACCAGCTTGCCATTTCAAAGGGCAGTTAATAATGACCAAATGACTGTGCATCTGCACATGTGTACAGACAATAGTAAATTGTAGTCCCCTTGTCGGAGAGTGGAGAGCTAGATAGTTTCTTTTCTATAACAATTATAATTGTATGTTCTCCATTACAGGGCGTTCTGGTGTAATGCGACAGTTTCTTCCTCTGCAATCTCATGCTATAGAAAATCAGGCTATGGAAAACCGCTATTGAAATTTGTGCTGCAGAAGATTGCAATAGAAAACACCAAATCCATTCAGTAGAAAGTTTGCATTATCCAAACAGTGTCCACAATTCATCAATTGTATTATAGCCAATCAGTATTGACGAAACGTGTGCTATACTAGAAGGACCTGTACTGATGTTAATTTATTATTTCAGATTTTTAATGTGATGACTTGAATTACATTTTCCAGTTCTGAGGAAGGGTCACTCCCTTTGCTGTGATGAGCTTTGATCTAATTTCTCTGAAAAGTTAGACCAGGCTTCTGCCATGAACTCAGATTTTTGAATTGCTGGTTCTGTTGTATAACCACTCTGCGATTGCACCACTTTGCTTAGTGGTGCCTAAATTGGCAGATTTGTCCTTCACAATATACAATGGTGCCCTTTAGCAACTTTAATTGTCACTTCTGTAAATGCCAAATGTGTTAATAGTTACTATGAATGAGTCAAGTTAGCACCTCATTATTCTCTAGCTGCTCGAAACAGATGCTGTAAGTAATCATCTTAAATTCCGTTAACTTGTCTGTACTGTTTTAGCATTCTAAACACTGAGCATTTTTTTCTCTCTAAAGTTTTTTTTACTGCAGTATGTAACACCACAAGCCATAGCTAGAATAGAAAATGACTTTATCATGACAACAACATCCAGCTATAAGTGACTGGGCTTAATTTAGACACATGATCAGCCGCCAACTCATTGGCTGACAGAGTGCAACTCATTACATAACACACTGATGTCAGTCTTCCTTCCATATCGATATAAAACAAATAAAGTGCATTTAATTTTTGATGAAAATATCCAAATTTCAAATGTGGAATTCTGTGAAGACAGTTTCTTGACAGCCGGAGTTGCATCTCCCACTGCTCTGCTGCTCCCAACTGATAGGAGAAAGTGAGGACTGCCAACTGATGGCTATTAAATCAGAAGAGTTTTTGTTGTTACTCTTGGAATAGAAAGGTAGAACAGAGATTTTCATGGTCCCCTGTAGTTAGTTTTGCAAGTGAGAAGTGGCTATAAATATCAGAGGACACCTCTGCTGCTGTCAACCTGCCTTCTCTTTGACCTGGCTATTACTTAACACACAGTCCGCAAGGCTTCAGTGGTCTGTCCATTCTCATTTTGACTGAGGCCCTTTGGTGGCCAATGGATGGCAACTTTTCGGCTGACAGAGGGGTGCTGGTAACAGATTGGAAGCCTAACAAATAATCTGCTTGGCCTTTAGTCAGGAAAGGAAGGGCTACCTCTCCCTCTGAGTTCTGAGTATCCCCTCCACTCCTTCTGTACTCTCGCACTCACCTCCACCCCTCACCATGGCCTCCTTTGCATTCCCTGTTGGGAATGCCCACAATTTACCTCCTCTTGACTCTTCTTGCTTGCAGCTGTTCAGGTTGGAAGTCCTGCCCTTAACTATTTAGTGCTGTGCTGCATGTTAAATGACTGAGATACAGCCCTCTGGAGGAGACAGGTTTCATACTGACTGGTTTCAGCATGAAGGGGAAGTCCCAGCAACCCATGAATACCTGCCCACAGGAACAGGAGTCACGCATTCAGACCCTGGAGCCATTCTGCAATTTTAATGAGATCATGACTGGTCTGCAATCCAACTGCACATCTTAGGGTGGGTTAGTAAGTTTGGTGATAATACAAAGGTTGGTGGAGTTGTGCATAGTGTGGAGGGCTGTTGTAGGTTGCAAAGAGACATTGACAGGATACAGAACTGGGGTGACAAGTGGCAGATGGAGTTCAACCTGGAAAAGTGTGAAGTCATTCACTTTGGAAGGTTGAATTTGCATGCAGAATACAGGGTTAAAGGTAGGATTCTTGGCAGTGTGGAAGAACAGAGGCATTTTGGGATCCATGTCCAAAGGGTTGTTAAGAAGGCACATGATGTGTTGGCTTTCATTAGCAGGGGGATTGAGTTTAAGAACTGTGAGGTTATGTTGCAGCTCTATAGAGCCCTGGTTAGACCACACTTGGAATATTGCGTTCAGTTCTGGTCGCCCCATTATAGGAAGGATGTGGAAGCTTTAGAGAGGGTGCAGAGGAGATTTACCAGGATGCTGCCTGGACTGGAGGGAATGACTTATGAAGAAAAGTTGAGGGAACTAGGGCTTTTCTCATTGAAGCGAAGAAGGTTGAGAGGTGGCTTGATAGAGGTGTACAAGATAATCAGAGGCATAGATAGAGTGGGTAGCCAGAGACTTTTGTCTATCACCAGGGAGCATAATTATAAGGTAATTGGAAGAAGGTTTAGGGGAGATGTTGGAGGTAAGTTCTTTACTCAGAGAGTCGTGCGTGCATGGAATACACTACCAGCTGCCGTAGTGAGTCAGATACATTAAGGTCATTTAAGTGATTCTTGAATAGGCACACGAAAAATTGTACAATGAAAGGTATGTAGGTTAGTCTGATCTTAGAGAAGGATAAAAGGCGAGCACAACATCGAGGGCCAAAGGGGTTGTACTGTGCTGTACTGTTCTATGTTCTATATACATCTGCCTTCTCTCCATACCTCATTGGGTGAATTAAAACGATCAAGTTGTCAATTGCTATTTGTGGAAATTAATTCCAAATGCCTATCAATCATTGTGTGTCGACGTGTTTCCTACTTTTACTTCTAAAAAATCTGTATTATTTTTAGAAGCCTGTGGTCATGTAACTGTTCAGTCATCATACATTGTTTCTCTCCATCTATCCTGTCAGTTGTTCTTCATCCCCTTCTGTGTAATTAGCAAACTATAGTTTTCTCATCGATCGTCAAAGTAGTTAGTAAATATGAAAATAGCTGAGGCCTTTCTTGAGAGCCCATTCTTCACATCCTGTCAACTAATGTGTTCATATCCCCATGTTCAGCTTGCTGACAGTCAGCCAATTTCCTCCATTGACTTCAACAAGCAGGTTTTTCAAATATCACCCACCTGTACAAATCCATGGTGATTGTCTCTGAGGTGAGAATTTACAAGGTGTCATTGAATTTCAGAATGATTACAGCACAGGTTGATAAGAACAAAGAACAAAGGACAAAGAAAATTTACAGTCCCGGAACAGCCCTCCAAGCCTGAGCTGAACCAAATATATTGTCTAAACCAGTGGCCCAATTCCTAAGCATCTGTATCCCTCTGCTCCCCACCTAATCATGCATCTGTCCAGACACACCTTAGATGAATCTACCGTGCCTGCCTCTACTACCTCTGCTGGCAACACATTCCAGACACCTACCACCCTTTGTACTGGCCGCATGTATCCCCCTTAAACTTTTCATCTCTCACCTTGAAAGTGTGACCTCTCGTTATTGAGTCCTTCACCCGGGAAATACCTTATCTCTATCTACCCTGTCTATAACCTTCATGATTTTGTAGACCTCAATCAGGTCCCCCCTCAATCTCCTTTTTTCTAATGAAAACAATCCCAATCTACACAAACTCTCTTCATAGCTAGCACCTTCTATACCAGGCAACATCCTCGTAAACCTTCTCTGCACCCTCTCCAAAGCGTCCACATCCTTTTGGTGATGTAGCAACCAGAACTGTACACTGCATTCGAAATGAAGCCGAACCAACATCTTGTACAATTTTAAAATGACCTGCCAGCTCTTACAGTCAATACCCCGTCTGATGAAGACATGCATACCATATGCCTTCTTGCCAACTCTATCCACCTGTGCAGCAACCTTCAGGGTACAATGGACCTGAACTCCCAGATCTCTCTGCTCATCACCTTTTCCCAAGGCTCTTCCATTTACGGTATAATTTGCTTGAGAATTAGACTTCCCAAACTGCATCACCTCACATTTGCCTAGATTGAACTCCATCTGCCACTTCTCCTCCCAACTCTCCAGTCTATCTATATTCTCCTGTATTCTTTGACAGTCCCTTATGTTTTCTGCTACTCCACCAATCTTCGTGTCATCTGCAAACTTGCTGATCATACCAACAGTGCCCTCTTCCAGATCATATATGTATATTACAAACAACAGTGGCCCGAACACTGACTCCTGTGGAACACCACTGGTCACCTTTCTCCATTTTGAGAAACTCTCTTCAACTACTACTCTCTGTCTCCTGTTGCTCAACCAGTTCTTTATCTACCTAGCTAGAAAACTCTGCACACCATGTGACTTCACATTTTCCATTAGTTTACCATGGGAAACTTATCAAAAGTCCACGTATATGACATCGATAGCTCTTCAGTCATCTATCAACTTGGTCACATTCGCAAAGAACTCTATTAAGTTGGTAAGGCACGATCTCCCCCGCACAAAACCATGTTGCCTATCACTGATAAGCCCATTCTTTTCCAAATATAAATAGCTTTTATCCCTCAGTACCTTTTCCAGCAACTTTCCTACTACTGACATCAGGCTCACGAGTCTGTAGTTACCCGGAATGTCCCTACACCCTTCTTGTACAGGGGGACAACATGAGCAACCCTCCAGTCCTCCAGTGTTTAAGGATGCTACAAAGATATCTGTCAGGGCCACAGTTATTTCCTCTCTCACCTCCCTCAGCAACCTGGGATAGATCCTATCTGGTCCTGGGGATTTGTCCACCATAATAACCTCTAGTGTACCCAGCACATCTTCCCTACTTATGTCAACATGATCTAGAGTAATCAAACTTCTATCTCTAATCTCACCATTCATCATGTCCCTCTCCTCAGTGAACATTGATGCAAAGTAATCATTCAGAATCTCACCCATTCTCTCAGTTTCAACACACAGGCTTCCTTCCTTATTCTTTAGTGGACTAATCCTTTCTCTAGTTACCAGCTTGCTTCTTATATAAGAATAAAAGGCTTTGGGATTCTCCTTAATTCTGCTCGCTAACGCTATTTCATGACCCCTTTTAGCCAGCTTGATTCCTCATGTAAGACTGGTCCTATTCTCCCAATATTCCTCCAGGGCCCGTTCTGTTCTTAGCTGCCAGGGTTATGTACGCTTCCTTTTTCCTCTTGGCTAGTCATACAATTTCTCCTGCCATCCACGGTTCACGAATCTTGCCCTTCCTATCTTTTGCTTTCAATGGGACATGCCTATCCTGCACTATCTTTAACCTATCTTTGAAAGCCTCCCACATCTCAAACGTGGACTTCCCTTCAAACAGCTGTGTCCAATCCACATTTCCCAGCTCCTGTCTAATTTTGATATAATTGGCCTTGGCCAGTTTAGTACTCCTTCCTTCGGACCACTCTCATCTTTGTCTATGCTCTGATGCCAAAGTGTCCGCACTGGTTCTTTGAAGGAGCGATTCACTTAGTGCCATTTCTTTTCCTGTTCACCATTCACTGAACGTTCTTCCTTTTCACATAGAACATAGAACATTACAGCACAGTGCAGGCCCTTCGGCCCTCGATGTTGTGTCGACCTGTGAAACCATTCTGAAGCCCATCTAACCTACATTACTCCATTCTTGTCCATGTCTCTATCCAATGACCAATAAAATGCCCTTACGTTTGGCGAGTCTACTACACTTCCAGGCAGTGTGTTCCACACCCCTACTACTCTCTGAGTAAAGAAACTGCCTCTGACATCTATCCTGTGCCTTTTGCCCCTCAATTTAAAGCTATGCCCCCTCGTGCTAGCTATCACCATCCAAGGAAAAAAGCTGTCACTGTTAATCCTATCTAACTCTCTGAATATCTTATATATTAGTGAGTTTTGAGACGATTTGTAGCTCAGGTTAAGGTTCTGGATGTAGGTTTGCTCACTGAGCTTGAAGGTTCATTTTCAGCTGTTTTATCACCCTGCTAGGTAATGTTTTAGATTAGATTACTTACAGTGTGGAAACAGGCCCTTCGGCCCAACAAGTCCACACTGCCCCGCCGAAGCGCAACCCACCCATAACCCTACATTTACCCCTTATCTAACACTACGGGCAACTTAGCATGGCCAATTCACCTGACCTGCACATCTTTGTGACTGTGGGAGGAAACCGGAGCAGCCGGAGGAAACCCACGCAGACACGGGGAGAACGTGCAAACTCCACACAGTCAGTCGCCTGAGGTGGGAATTGAACCCAGGTCTCTGGCGCTGTGAGGCAGCAGTGCTAACCACTGTGCCACTGTGCCGCCCACAAATGTCTTCAGTAGGCCTCAGGCAAAGCACTGCTGAAAATTCCTACTTTCTATTTATATGTTTGGGTTTCTTTGGGTTGCTGATATCATTTCCTGTGATGAAGTCATTTCCTATTCCTTTTCTCAGGGGGTGGTAGATGAGGTCTAATTTGATGTGTTTGTTGATAGAGTTCTGGTTAGAATGCCCTGCTTCTAGGAATTCTCATGTGGTCTCTGTTTGGCTTGTTCTAGACTGCAAGTGTTGTCCCAGCTGAAGTGGTGTTCTTCCTCACCTGTATGTGAGGATACTAGTGAGAGAGAGAGTCATGTCTTTTTGTGACGACTTGATGTTCAGGTATCCTAGTGGCTAGTTTTCTGCCTGTTTGTCAAATGTAGGGAGAGAGGGAGTGCACATCCCGGGGTGGGGTGTGCTGATAGAGGTAGCAGGAGCGTACAGCCTGAGGTGGGGGGAGCAGTGAGAGAGGGAGTGTACAGCCCGGGGTGGGGGCAGTGAGAGAGGGAGTGTACAGCCCGGGGCAGGGGGCGGTGAGAGAGGGAGTGTACAGCCCAGGGCGGGGTGCGGTTTAAGAGGGAGTGTACAGCCTGGGGCAGGGGGTGCGGTGAGAGAGTAGCTGCATTGAACTCCATTTCCCACCTCTCAGCCCAATTCTGCAGTTTATCCAAGTTGCCCTGCAACCTGTAATATTCTTCCAAACTGTGCAGTACTCCTCCGACTTTAGTGCCATCTGCAAATTTACTAATCCATCCACTTATGCCTGCGTCCAAGTCATTTATCAAAATGACAAACAGCGTTGTTCCCAAACAGATCCTTGTGGCACATCACCAGTAACCGGACTCCAGGCTGAATATTTTCCATCAACCACCACTCGCTGCCTTCTTTCAGAAAGCCAGTTTCTAATCCAAATTGCTAAATCACCCTCAATTCCATGCCTCTGCATTTTCTCCATCAGCCTACCGTGGAACGTTGTCAAAGGCTTTATTGAAGTCCATGTACACCACGTCAACTGCCCTGCCCTCATCTACATGCTTGGTCACCTTCTCAAAAAACTCAATGAGGTTTGTGAGTCATGACTTGCCCTTGACGAAACCATGTTGACTATCTGAAATCAAATTATTGCTTGCCAGATGATTATAAATCTTATCTCTTATAATCCTTTCCAAAACCTTTCCTACAACAGAAGTAAGGCTCACTGGTCTATAATTACCTGGGTCATCTCTGCTGCCCTTCTTGAACAAGGCACAACATTTGCAATCCTCCAATCCTCAGGTACTAAACCTGTAGACAATGACGACTCAAATATCAAAGCCAAAGGCTCTGCTATCTCCTCCCTAGCTTCCCAGAGAATCGTCAGATAAATCCTGTCCGGCCCAGGGGACTTGTCTACTTTCACTCCTTCTAGAATTGATAACACCTGTGTGTAACTGACCTCGATCCATTCTAGTCGAATATCTCATACCTCATTCTTCTCCTCTCCTCTTCTCCTCCTTTTCCTGAGTGAACACTGATGAGAAATGTTAATTTAGCACCTCTCCGATCTCGACAGGGTCCACACTCAACTTCCCACTTCTGTCTTTGACTGGCCCTATTCCTACCCTAATCATCCTTTTATTCCTCACATACCTACGGAAAACTTTAGGGTTCTCCTTTATTCTATTTTCTAAAGACCAAGCATTTGGCCCATATCCCTCTAAACCCTTCCTATTCATGGACCCATCCAGATTCCTTTTAAATGTTGTAATTGTATTAGCCTCCACCATCTCTTCTCGCAGCTCATTCCATACACGCACCATCCTCTGCGTGAAAAAGTTGCCCCTCAAGTCTCTTTTAAATCTTTCCCCTCTCATGTTAAACCTATACTGTCTAGTTTTGGACTCTCCTTTCCTGAGTAAAACAGACCTTGGCTATTTACTCTATCCTTGCCCTTCATGAATTTACAACACGCCACAAGGACACGCCTCAGCCTCTTACACTCCAGAGAAAAACTCCAGCCGACTCAGCCTCTTCCTATAGCTCAAACCCTCTAATCCCAGCAACAGCCTAATCTTTGCTCAACCCTTTCAAGTTTAATAATATTAGGGAGACCAGAAGTGAACCCAATAATCAATGTCCACCAATAACCAATAACTGCAACATGACCTCCTACGTCTTATACTTAGTGCACTGACCAATCAAGGCAAACATGCCAAATGCCTTCTTCACTACCCTGTCTACCTCACTTTCAAGGAACAATGAACCTGCACTTCAAGGTCTCTTTGTTCAGCAACACTCCCCACGACATAACTATTAAGTGTATAAGTCCTACTCTGATCTGCCTTTCCAAAATGCAACACCTCACATTTATCTAAATTAAACTTCATCTGCCACTCCTCAGCCCATTAGCCCACTTGATTAAGGTGTCATTGTACTCTGAGATAACTTTTTTCTCTGTCTGATTAAAAATCTATCTCATCTCTCAACCTATCCTGCTATTTTCAGTGATTTCTGCGCAAAACTCCCAGGTGTCTTTGTTCCTTTAGAATTGTACTCTTTAGTTTAAATTGCCTCTCCATGGTGTTTCACCAAAATAAATCAGTCAAACATACCTCTCTGTATGAAATTTCATCCGCCATGTATCACTATTCCAATAACTTGTTTGTGTGTTTTTGATGTTCAATTCTATCCTCCTGTCAGTTCACAATGTTTCCAAATTTTACATTGGCAAAAAAATGTTGGCGTTGTGCCCTAAATTCCAAGATCTTTGTCATTTCTCAGAAAGGGCTGGGGCCTTGACCCTGATTCCTACTATAAACCTTTTCACAGTCCGAAAAACAACAATTACAACTGCTCTCTGTTTCCTCAGCCAATTTTGTATCTGTGTTGCTGCTGACTTTCATATTCTATACCCTAACTGACAAGTCTGTTGTGTGATACATTATCAAATGCTTTTCTGAGGTCTACACACATAGTATAGAGTCATAGAGTCACAGAGATGCACAGCATAGAAACAGACCCTTTGGTCCAACTCATTCATGCCAACCAGATATCCCAACCCAATCTGGTCCCACCTGCGAGCACCCGGCCCATATCCCTCCAAACCCTTCCTATTCATAATTCCATCCAGATGCCTTTTAAATGTGGCAATCATACTAGCCTCCACCACTTCCTCTGGCAGCTCATTCCATGCACACACCACCCTCTGCTGAAAAGGTTGCCCCTTAGGTCTCTTTTATGTGTTTCCCCTCTCATCCTAAACCTATGCCCTCTAGTTCAGGACTCCCCCACCCCAGGGAAGAGACTTTGTCTATTTATCCTATCCATGCCCCTCGTAATTTTGTAAACCTCAATAAGGTCACCCTCTCAGCCTCCGACGCTCCATGGAAAACAGCCCCAGCCTGTTCAATCTCTCCCTATAGCTCAAATCCTCCAACCCTGGCAATATCCTTGTAGATCTTTTCTGAACCCTTTCAAGTTTTACAAGCTTTACAATAGGAAGGAGACCAGAATAGCATGCAATATTCCAAAAGTGTACTAAACAATGTCTTCTACAGCCGAACATGACCTCCCAATTCCTGTACTCAATACTCTGACCAATAAAGGAAAGCATACCAGATGCCTTCTTCACTATCCTATCTATCTGCGATTCCACTTTCAAGGAGCTATGAACTTGCACTCCAAGATCCCTTTGTTCAGCAACACTCCCTAGGACCTTACCATTAAGTGTATAAGTCCTGCTAAGATTTGCTTTCCCAAAATGCAGCACCTCACATTTATCTAAATTAAACTCCATCTGCCACTTCTCAGCCCATTGGCCCATCTGGTCGAGATGCATTACCCTCATCAACCCTCTCTGCTACTTCATCAAAAACACAACCAAGTTCATTAAAAACAAATTGCATTAAGAAAATTAATGCTGGCTTTTCTATATTAACCTACATTTTGCAAACAAATTTAGCAACCCACAATTAGATATCTATGAGACATCAGACCATCAGCAGCATCAAAATTGTATTCTTCAAAAACTTGTAAACTCATGAGCAGGAATTTCCCCAACTCAGCCATGACTGTTAGGTTGAGAAGTCAATCTGGATTCAATGAAGAGTATAGAGGGGGGTGTGAGGAGCAGCACGAGGCATATCTTAAAAGAAAGTGTCAACCTGTTGAACTTACAAGACTGGATATCACCACTGCTGTTGAAGATCCTTATATGTAGCACTCAGGCTGAATCAATCTATTCACATTCTCACAGCTCTGAACTCTTGCAGAGGTCAACTCTTTCCCACATTTACTGCTGATAAGTCCACTGCTGAACAATAACCTGATATTACAGTACATTACAAGCAAGTAACTGACTCAATACACTACACTGATTCCATTGCACTTTGAGCTTGATTGAAAGTGAGATGGGTACCTTGATATAGGAGCATGTTGCCACGTGAGTTACATTGCCCATCTGGTCTGCAGCTGATACAATAACAAAATGTGTTCTTCAGCCCACCCTCTGCCTCCATACATAGCTCCACTCCTTTTCCCACTTATTTATTATTTATATGTCGACCCAATACTTTTTGAATTCTTTCAATGTTGGCTGGTAAGTCTTTCTCATATTCTCAGAGAAAGTGAGGACTACAGATGCTGGAGAGTCAGAGTTGATAAGTGTGCTGCTAGAAAAAGCACAACAGGTAAGGCAGCATCTGAGGAGGAGGAGGAGGAGAGTTGACATTTTGAGCAGGATCATTCATCAGTCCTGAAGAAGGATCCTGCCCGAAACGTTAACTCTCCGAAACGTTAACTCTCCGAAACGTTAACTCTCTGAAACGTTAACTCTCTTGCTCCTAGATGCTGCCTGACCTGCTTTGCTTTTCTCATCCTTCTTATAATCTGTTCCTCTTATTTGTTTTTTTCCCAAATCTCCTCTGAGCTTTCTATATTCACTCTGAACCTTATATACTCAGTTGCATTGTCTACTGACATCAGTTATAAATACATGTTTTCTTCTTAATCTTAATTATTGTCTGTTTGCTCATGGAAGAAGCTCTGAATTTGTTTGCCCTAACTTTTCCCCCTGAGAGAATATACCTTGACTGTGAACCAATTTATTTAAAGGCAGCCCATTGTTCATATTATAGCTTTGCCTGCAAATCTTTGATTTTGGTTTATCTGGGTCAGATCTATTCTGATCACATTGAAGTTGGCTTTCGCGTGTTAATTATTCATACTCCAGATTATACCTTGTCCTTTTTCATCAGCAACATAAACATTATGCTGCAACAATAGCTGCCCCTTAAACGTTCTCTCCCTGATCCTTGACCCATTTGGTCCACTTCATTGTGAGGAATCAGGTGAAGCATGCCTACTTTTTTACTGGATTGGAAACATGATACTATGGAAAATTCTCCTGTACACTCTAGGATCTATTGTCCCTTTCTGCCTCCATCATATTAAATATTTAGATAATTAATGACTCTCATTATAACAATTCTTCAATTCTTATGTTTCTTTGTGATTTCCTTGCAAATTTTTGCTCTACATCAGACTTGGCCAACAACATGGCTCGAGAAGGGCTCTATCTGTCCATCCAACCTGGTTCCAAATACAGGGAGTTTTCCAAGGAGATGTTCTTCTGATTAGAAGTAAGATCTTGCCTGGACTTGCTGCTGCTAGGTTCAGTAGTTCTGAAAGCCATGAGTGATCCGAACAGGGTAGAGAGATAGGAATAAATTAATTAAAGGAACAAGAATGAGAAAGCACAGATTTAGTGTAATTTGCAAAAGAAGAAAATACAGTGCGAGAAAAATCTTTCCCACACAGCAAGTAATTAGATCTGAAGTGCCGTACCTTTGAGTCTATTAGATGCAGGTTTAATTAGGTATTCAAGGGAGCATTTGATGATTATCTGAACTGAAGCAATGTGCAGGGTCAGGGGAAAAGGAAGCAAAATGGCACTAAGACATGATGTTCACTCGAAGAGCCAAGCAGCCTCCTTCAGCACTATCACGATTTTGTAAGATTTCTTGATAAAGTCAAGGTTTGTTCAAATAGCCTTTTTTCAAAAGCAAGATAAATGTAATTTTACCTTAACCCATCATTGTACAATTCTGTGCAGTGTGGAATTTTGCGCAAAACTCTCAGTCATCATAAGAGTGCCAGGAAAGGTATGTTTAGATAGTATTTGGCAATTTACCTCTTTGCTGTTTGTGGAATCTTCCTGTGTTGATATTAGTTGTAGAGTCATAGTCATAGAGATGTACAGCAAGTTGCTGTAGTTCCCTGCATTGTTACAGTGTTCAAACCGCATCAGCATTTTGCACTGTCCTGAAGTTGTGAAACACAATATATATTTTTAACTTGTTTGACCAGCTTTAATTTGATGAGTAAAATCAACAAGGCTATTCATTTATTTTTCTTAAAACACTTCCACGCGATATAATTTATAATATAACAGGTACTAAGAACAGAAATACTAATTAATATTTATGTCTGTATGGTAGTTTGGTTTTCTTTGTTTCAGATATTTCATAGAGGCTCCTCAATTAGCTTGTGGATAGTTTCAAGCAGATAGTTGGCAGTGTAAATTAGAATCACAATTACTGCTACAAAGATCTTCACAGTTCCATTGAGACAGGACCAGGAGAAAGGGAGGATGGAAGGCTGTAGGGTTGGTTAACCAATAAGATCATTCCTCTGCTCAATTTACTGAAGTTGGAGTAAAATTGCGAAAGGCTAATCTTCTGTAAACTGTTGGTAACAAGCTTGCTTGTGTAATTACCTGGTTTTGGGTAGATTGGAGTCACGACTGGGATCTTTGTACAGCAGCAGTGCCCCACATTTCCCAATGGGGTTGCCATTCTTCCAACGCTGCCAACTCTTTCAATGATTAGTTAATATCTTTTCCTTTGGGATTTGGATAATGCCGAGCTGATGAATCTCAATTCCCCGGAATGTTGTTAGCATGACATTGCTCTGTCTAAGAACATTTTTTCTTTGTTAACCATCTTCTTTCAAATTGTCTGCAGAGTTCTGGTATACTCTGACTGGAATGTGTACCTCTTATTTGCTCTGATGTCAAGCTTCAGTCTTCAATTTAGGCTCATGGGTTTATTTCTCACCATCTTCCTCATTGGAATGTTTGTGTAAATTTCTTTTCATTGGCGATTGTCACATCCAGTTGTTTCATGCAGTCGCGTATACTGTAGTAGTTCAATGCCTATTGTTTACCCCAAAACATGTCATCACATTCCAGACTTGAATTCTTTAACATCTAACTCACCCTATGCTCCGTGCTGATGTGTGCTGAATTATTCTAAAAATATTCTGGGTTTTTACTGTCATCCTTACTCATCCCCCAGCAAGTAAACATATTTAATTTTTTCTCATTTGCCTGCAAAAGAATGTAATTGTCTTTTCCTCTTCATTAAGCCCTTTTAGAAAGGTTTTGTATATCATCTGTGTTTTTAATTGAAATTTCTCAAATGTCTCCATGACATTAACAGCTTCCCAAATCATTAGGTGCTACAGAAACAAAATAATGCCATTTTGAGTTTGCATATTCTCCTCGGTTTTCTTTGTCTGATATTAACTTAGGTCGCCTTTGCTCAATTTAATTTAACCTCAAAATCTGTCCAAGATCTTTCAGTTGTTACTCACAAACATTGTCACCATGTTATGTCTGCTAGTGTCCAGGCTTTACTTTTAATAATTACACTTCTCGACTTTTTTACTTTGCACCTGACCACACTGCAGCAGGAACAGAGTCATAGAGATGTACAGCATGGAAACAGACCCTTCAGTCCAACCCATCCATGCCGACCAGATAACCCAACCCAATCTAGTCCCACCTGCCAGCACCCGGCCCATATCCCTCCAAACCCTTCCTATTCATATACCCATCCAGATGCCTCTTAAATGTTGCAATTGGACGAGCCTCCACTACTTCCTCTGGCAGCTCATTCTAAACACGTACCTTCCTCTGCATGAAACAATTGCTCCTTAGGTCTCTTTTATATTTTTCACCTCTCACCTAAACCTATGCCCTCTAGTTCTAGACTCCCCCACCCCAAGGAAAAGACATTGTCTATTTACCCTATCCATACCCCCTCATAATTTTGTAAACCTCAATAAGGTCACGCCCTCAGCCTCCAATGCTCCAGGGAAAACAGCCCCAGCCTATTCAGCCTCTCCCTGTAGCTCAAATCCTCCGACCCTGGCAATTTCCTTGTAAATCTTTTCTGAACCCTTTCAAGTTTCACAGCATCTTCCCGATAGGAAGGAGACCAGAACTGTATGGGAACTAGATGATGAAATCTTGAAAAAACGTCCTGTTAGATCTCATGGAAGATCCAACAGTATGCAATATTCCAACAGTGGCCTAACCAATGTCCTGTACAGCCGCAACATGACCTCCCAACTCCTGTACTCAATACTCTGACCAATAAAGAAAAGCATCCCAAATGCCTTCTTCACTATCCTATCTATCTGCGACTTCACGTTCAAGGAGCTATGAACCTGCACTCCAAGGTCTCTTTGTTCAGCAACACTCCCTAGGACCTTACCATTAAGTGTATAAGTCCTACTAAGATTTGCTTTCCCAAAAATGCAGCACCTCGCATTTATACCACCAATTTTGATGTCATCTGCCACTTCTCAGCCCATTGACCCATCTGGTCAAGATCCTGTTGTAATCTGAGGTAACCTTCTTCGCTGTCCACTGCACATCCAATTTTGTTGTCATCTGCAAACTTACTAACTATACCTCTTATGCTCACGTCCAAACCATTTATATAAATGACGAAAAGTAGAGGACCCAGCACTGATCCTTGTGGCACTCCACTGGTCACAGGCCTCCAGTCTGGAAACCAACCCTCCACCACCACCCTCTGTCTTCTACCTTTGAGCCAGTTCTGTATCCAAATGGCTAGTTCTCCCTGTCTTTCATGAGGTCAAACCTTGCTAATCAGTCTCCCATGTGGAACCTTGTTGAACGCCCTACTGAAGTCCATATAGATCACATCTACTGCTCTGCCCTCATCAATCCTCTTTGTTAACTTCTTCAAAAAACTCAATCAAGTTTGTGAGACATGATTTCCCATGCACAAAGCCGTGTTGACTATCCCTAATCAGCCCTGGCCTTTCCAAATACATGTATATCCTGTCCCTCAGGATTCCTTCCAACAACTTGGATGTCAGGATGATGTCAGGATCACTGGTCTTTAGTTCCCTGGCTTGTCCTTACCACCTTTCTTAAATAGTGGCACCACGTTAGCCAACCTCCAGTCTTCTGGACCCCCACTTGTGACTATCGATGATGCAAATATCTCAGTAAGAGGCCCAGCAATCATTTCCCTAACTTTCCACAGAGTTCTAGGGTACACCTGATCAGGTCCTGGGGATTTATCCACCTTTACCCATTTCAAGACATCCAGCACTTCCTCCTCTGTAATATGGACGTTTTTCAAGATTTCATCATCTAGTTCCCTACAGTCTATATCCTCCATATCCTTTCCCACAGTAAATACTGATGCAAAATACTTGTTTAGTATTTCCCACATCTCCTGCAGCTTCACACAAAGCCTGCCTTGCTGATCTTTGAGGGGCCCTATTCTCTCCCTAGTTACCCTTTTGTCCTTAATGTATTTGTTAAAAACCTTTTGGATTCTCTTTAATTCTATTTGCCAAAGTTATCTCATGTCCCCGTTTTGCCCTCCTGATTTCCCTCTTAAGTATACTCCTACTTCCTTTACACTCTTCTAAGGATTCACTCGATCGATCCTGTCTATACCTGACATATGCTTCGTTCTTTTTCTGAACCAAACCCTCAATTTCTTTAGTCATCCAGCATTCCCTATACCTACCAGCCTTCCCTTTTACCCTGACAGGAATATACTTTCTCTGGACTCTCATTATCTCATTTCTGAAGGCTTCCCATTTTCTAGCCGTCCCTTTACCTGCGAACATCTGTCCCCAATCAGCTTTTGAAAGTTCTCGCCTAATACTGTCAAAATTGGCCTTTCTCCAGTTTAGAACTTTGACTTTTAGAACAGGTCTATCCTTTTCCATCACTATTTTAAATCTAATAGAATTATGGTTCCTGGCCCCAAAGTGCTCCCCCACAGACACCTCAGTCACCTGCCCTGCCTTATTTCCCAAGAGTAGGTCAAGTTTTGCACCTTCTCTTGTAGGTACATCCACAGACTGAATCAGAAAATTTTCTTCTACACTCTTAACAAATTCCTCTCCATCTAACCCTTAACACTATGGCAGTCCCAGTCTATGTTTGGAAAGTTAAAATCCCCTAACATAACCATCCTATTATTCTTACAGATAACTGAGATCTCCTTACAGAGATGTTTCTCAATTTCCCTCTGACTAATAGGGGGTCTATAATACGATCTCAAAAAGGTGATCATCCCTTTCTTATTTCTCAGTTCCACCCAAATAGCTTTCCTGGATGTATTTCGGAATATCGTCCCTCAGTACAGCTGTCGTGCTTTCTCTTATCAAAAATGCTGCTACCCCTCTTCTCTTGCTTCCCTTTCTATCCTTCCTTAGCATTTGTGTCCTGGAACATTAAGTTGCCAGTCCTGTCCAACCCTGAGCCATGTTTCCGTGATTGCTATGATATCCCAGTCCCATGTTCCAAACCAGGCCCTGAGTTCATCTGCCTTCCCTGTTAGGCCCCTTGCATTGAAATAAATGCAGTTTAATTTATCAGTCCTACCTTGTCCCTGTCTGCCCTGACTGTTTGACTCTCTTCTGTTCTCAAGTGTACCAGTCTCAGATCGATCTTTTTCCTCACTATCTCCCTGGGTCCCATCCCCACACCTTACTAGTTTAAATCCTCCTGAGCAGCTCTAGCAAATCTCCCTGCCAGTATATTAGTCCCCTTCCAATTTTGGTGCAATTCATTCTTCTTGCACAGGTCACTTCAATCCCAAAGGAGATCCCAATGATCCAAAAGTGTGAATCCTTCTCCCATACATCAGCTCCTCAGCCATGCATTCATCTGCTCTATCCTCCGACTCCTGCCCTCACTAGCTCATAGCATTAGGAGTAATCCAGATATTACTACTCTTGAGGGCCTCCTTTTTAAATTCTTGCCTAAGTCTCTAGAGTCTCCCTTCAGAATCTCAATCTTTTCCCTTCCTCTGTCGATGGTTCCAATGTAGACAATGACCTCCTGCTGGCCACTCTCCCCCTTGAGAACATTCTGCACCCTCTCTGAGACATCCTTGATCCTGGCACCAGGGAAGCAAGACAAATTCGGATTTTTTTACTGCTGGCCACTGAAATGTCTGTCTGTACCCTGGACTAGAGTGTCCCCTAACACAATCGACCTCTTGGAACTCGACATATCCCTCCTTGCATTAGAGCCAGCCTCAATACCAGAAACGTGGCTGTTTGTGCTACGTTCCCTGAGAATCCATCATCCCCTATGTTTTCCAAAACAGCACACTTGTTTGAAATGGTGATAGCCATAGAAGACTCCTGCACTAACTGCCTACCTCTCTTACCTTTCCTGGAGTTAACCCATCTCTGTTCCTGGATCTGCGACTTTTCCCCATTCCTCTAACAACCATCCATCACATCCCGTTGCTGTTGTAAATTCCTCATTGCCTCTAACTATCTCTCCTACCAATCGATTTGATCTGATCGGATATGCAGCCAACAGCATTTATTGCAGATATACTCCGCAGTAACCCGTAAACTCTCCATAAACTCCCACATCCGACAAGAAGAGCATATCACTCTACTAAGGGCCATTTTTGCTCCTTCACAATCTACAGACCCAGAAAATAGCACCGTCTTATTCCTCTACAAAACACTGCTCAAGGTTATATTCTAGTTATGGCTTATATTTTAAGTTTAATCAAGAGCCATATCTCAAAAAACATATAATCAAGAAAGAACCCACTCTACTCACTACTGAAGACTTTCTGTCTGACCATACTTAAAGATATTCATTTATCTATCTGTGCTGTGGTCTCTCCCAAATGTTCTCCAATGTCCAGCAATACATGAATTCAACAGCAAAGGCAGTAACTATGCAGGTTCACTGTGGCACCTCAGATATATGTTTGCATAATAATAAAGTTTCTAACATTTTACAGCCAGATACGTGAATCTACCAAACATCTCCAGTGTCACATTGTCTGTGCTGACAAGTATGAGGCGTGGCAACAGCCAAGCCCCCAGTAGTTGACTTCATGATGCTCAAATTAAACTCTTTATAGGCATCAGAGAGTTTGTCACTTTGCGGCAGAGGTGTACCTCAGTATGGAATGGTAATGCACTATGATTGGCATAAAGCAAAGTTCTGATGAGAACGTGGCATACCTTTGTCTTGGATATGGGGCAGGCAAAGCTGAATAGTTTTGCAGCACAAGTACAGTCGGTTCTGCTATAATGTGGTAGTTCCATTCTTGTGCAATCCTGTGTTATGCGATAATCATGTAATAGCTGTACTACTTAAACTAATGGGGTCAGAATCATGTTATAACCAATGCACGCATTAAAAGTTCATGCTTTAGAAATAGTGTCCCCAATTCATCAATCGCGTTGTGGTAAATTTACAATAACAAAATGTGTGTTATAGCAGAACGACTTGCATTTGTGATGAAGACATAATATAGCACCAAAGAGTGTAGGCACTAGAATATAACCCTGTTTGAAATGACTGTGGACCCCACAGCATTCTAAGGTTGTCTGCCTTAGTTGAACTTACCCATTGTGTTACCTGGAAAGACGTGACTGTAATAAGCAGATTTAGTAAGCAGTCGATGTTTTCTAGCAGTTTAAATAGACTGTATCAGCTCCCAGAGTCAGGTGCCTTGGTTAAACTGATGAAAGCAGCATGTACTGGTTTCCTTTGCTCATGGCATTTTTCTTGTAACAGGACTGAGGAGATCACAGAGTCATAGAGATGTACAGCACAGAAACAAACCCTTCGCTCCAACTCATCCATGCTGATCAGATATCCCAACCCAGTCTAGTCCCACCTGCTAGCACCTAGCTCATATCCCTCCAAACCCTTCCTATTCATTTACCCACCCAGATGCCTTTTAAATGTTGCAGTTGTACTCACCTCCACCACTTCCTATGGCAGCCCATTCCACACATGCACCACCCTCTGTGTGAAAAGTTGCCCCTTAGGTCTCTTTTATATCTTTCCCCTCTCACTCTAAACCGATGCCATCTAGTTCTGGACTCTCCCACCGAGGGAAAATACCTTGTCTCTTTACCCTATCCATGCCCCTCATGATTTTGTAAATGTCTATAATGTCACCCCTGAGCCTCCGACACTCCAGGGAAAGCAGCCCTAGCCTATTCAACCTCTCCCTATAGTTCAAATCCTCCAACCCCAGCAACATCCTTGTAAATCTTTTCTGAGCTCTTTCAAGTTTCACAACATCCTTCCATGTTAACTGTAGATCTTCCTGCTTTGAAACTACTTGGAATTTACGATAGATACATTTAGCCAGGATCTACAGTCTAACAAAGACATCAGCAGGTAGATGTCTTAATGGTTGTTACAGTCGCTGTAACAATATGGACAATTGCACAGAGTCATGATCTTTGCATCAAGTAGATCCTATGGCATTGCCCCACCCTGGAAAGGCTTTTTTGGATCCGGTAGGAATGCCTATTTCCCATGTTTGATGAGTTCTGGACAACAGGTCAGTAGCTTTTCTCGGATGGAGAGGTATAAACACAGATGCTCCTAGAGGCTAGTTTGGAACAAATGTGCCTAAAATATGTAAGTGATTTTGTTTACAGCATAAAGAAAACATTCTCAAACATTGCAGGGAAGACAAAAATTGGAAGTGTGATTAATTATGGGAAAGGATTTTAATTAATTCCAGAATGACATAGGAAGGCTGACAGTTTGGATAGGGTGGATTACCTTTAATGTGGAGAAGTCTGAGATGATTGATTTTGGTCGGATGTATCATATACATTAAATGTTAAAGCTTCCAAAATAGCAAACAGGCTTAGCTGTTTAGATGGACAATATTTTCAATTGAAAGGATAATATTTTAAAAAGTACACTCAGCATGTTGCTTTTACAGGTATTCCATTTATCATCTCTTATACCATTGTTGGACAGTTTGTTGCAATCAAAGCTATTTTGAGTTGTTCCCTCATCTCTTTGAAATGTATAAGAGGCTCCTGGTTTTTGTTATCTTTGAATCCTTGGTCATGAGAAAAGAAGTCTGAGGGGGCAATCTAACAGAGGTTTTTTTTAAACTAATAAAGGTATTTATTTGAAGGATATGGAGAAAATAATCTCTCTTGTGGGGGAAGAGAAAAACAAGAGGCCCTCAAAATAAGATAGTCACCAAGAAATCCATTTGAGCATTCAGAAGAAATATCTTTACCAATGGAGCTGAAGATGTGGAGCCTGAATAATATAGATGTAATTCAGAGGAAGCGAGATAGGCATATGATGGTGAAGAGAACAATGGGTTAGGATGATAGATTTTGATGAGGGAAGATGGAAGAAAGATGGAACATAAACAGTGACATGGACTGGTTAGGTCAAATGGACTGTGTCGTCCTCTTATTGTTCGATGATAACTGAGTTTCCCCCATTCAAAAACAAAAACCATGATTTCTTTTTTCTATGCATTGTTTGGTTTATTTATGAATATGTATCAACTCAAGCACTGTCTATTATGGCTTCCCTAATGCAGTAGATCATAAAGTCATTGTGCCTCGCATTTAACAGTCCTAATTCCAAATTACTGGATTTTCCAATTTATATTTGATCAATTGAATTTGCCTATTTAAATAATACTCTTGTCCTCAACATACTTCCTCTATTTTAACTGACCAAACTGTTTTCCATTTTGTATTTAGAAAACATAGAATGTTACAGCGCAGTACAGGTCCTTCAGCCCTCAATGTTGTGCCAACCTGGGAAATAAATCTGATGCCTATCTAACCTACACCATTCCATTATTATCCGTACGTATGTCCAATGCCTATTTAAATGCCGTTAATGTCGGTGAGTCTACTACTGTTGCTTCTTCTGAAGTGAACTACCTCACACTTTTCCACATTAAACTCCATTTGTCACCTCTCAGCCTAACTCTGCATCTTTTCTATGTCCCTCTGTAACCCACAACATCCTTCAGCACTATACACAACTCTACCTACCTTAGTGTCATCCACAAATTTACTAACCCATCCCTCT
The DNA here is from genome assembly GCF_047496795.1 of Chiloscyllium punctatum. NCBI lineage: Eukaryota > Metazoa > Chordata > Chondrichthyes > Orectolobiformes > Hemiscylliidae > Chiloscyllium > Chiloscyllium punctatum. The sequence goes on from NC_092746.1 coordinate 74,765,443, forward strand.
ATGCCCACATCCAGATCATTTATAAAAATGACAAACAGCAGTGGGCCCAAAACAGATCCTTGCGGCACACCACTGGTAACTGAGCTCCAAGGTGAACATTTCCCATCAACCACCACCCTCTGTCCTCTTTCAGCTAGCTAATTTCTGATCCAAACAACTAAATCACCTTCAATCCTGAAACTCCATATTTTGTGCAATAGCCTACCGTGTGGAACCTTATCAAACGCCTTACTGAAGTTGATTTATGCCATATCGACCGCTTTACCTTCATCCACCTATTTTGTCACTTTCTCAAAGAATACAATAAGGTTAGTTAGGCATGACCTACCCTTCAATAAACCATGTTGACTATCCCTAATCAAATAGTTCCTTTCCAGATGATAAGAAATCCTATCTCTTATAACCTTTTCCAACACCTTACCCACAACCGAAGTAAGGCTCACTGGCCTATAATTACCAGGGTTGTCCTGACTCGCCATCTTGAACAAGGGCACAACATTTGCTATCCTCCAATCTTCTGGCACTACTCCTGTCGGCAATACTGACATAAAGATCAAAGCCAAAGGCTCTGCAATCTCCCCCTTGGCTTCCCAGAGAATCTGAGGATAAATTCCACCTGGCCCAGGAGTCTTAACTATTTTCAGATCTTCCAAAATTGCTAAAACCTCCTCTTTGACAACCTCAATCCCATCTAGTCTTGTAGCCCGTATCTCCATATTCTCACTAACATTGCCCTTTTCCAATGTGAATACTGACAAAAAGTATTCATTAAGCGTTTCCCCTGTGTCCTCAGATTTCATACACAACTTCCCACTACAATCTTTGATTGGGTAAAAACAATGACTGCAGATGCTGGAAACCAGATTCTGGATTAGTGGTGCTGGAAAAGCACAGCAGTTCAGGCAGGATCCGAGGAGCAGTAAAATCAACATTTCGGGCAAAAGCCTTTCATCAGGAATACAGGCAGAGTGCCTGAAGGTTGGAGAGATGATTGGCCCTAATCTTACTCTAGTCATTCTTTTATTCCTGATTTACCTATAGAAGGCCTTAGTGTTTTCCTTGATCCTATCCACCAACAACTTCTTATGTCTCCTCCTGGCTCTTCGTAGCCCTCTCTTTAGATCTTTTCTGGTTAACTTATAACTTATAACGCCTAACTGAGCCTTCACGCCTCATCCTCACATAAGCCTTCTTCTTTCTCTTGACAAGAGCTTCAACCTCTTACGTAAACCACGGCTCCCTCTGTCGACAACTACCTCCCTGCCTGATAGGTACATACTTATCAAGGACCCACTGTGGCTGTTCCTTGAATAAGCTCCACATTATGTCCATTCCCTTCAGTTTCCTTCCCCTAAATCTTGCCTAATTGCATCATAATTGCCTTTCCCCCATTTATACCTCTTTCCCTGTGGTGCATACCTATCCGTGCCCATTGCTATTGTAATCATAACTGAATTGTGGTCACTATTGCCAAAGTGCTCACCTACCTCCAAATCTAACATCTGGCCGGGTTCATTCCACAGTACCAAATCCAATATGGCATCGCTCCTTGTTGGCAGAGGCATGGGATTGAGGGTGATTTAGCAGTTTGGATTAGAAACTGGCTTTCTGAAAGAAGGCAGTGAGTGGTGGTTGATGGAAAATATTCAATCTGAAGACCGGTTACTCGTGGTGTGCCACACGGATCTGTTTTGGCACCACTGCTATTTGTCATTTTTATAAATGACTTAGACGCAGGCATAGATGGATGGATTAGTAAATTTGCAGATGACTCGAAAGTCGGTGGAGGAGTGGACAGTTTGGAAGAATGTTACAGGTTGCAGGGGGACTTGGATAAACTGCAGAATTGGGCTGAGAGGTGGCAAATGGAGTTCAATGCAGCTAAATGTGAAGTGATGCACTTTGGGAAGAATAACAGGAAGGCAGAGTACTGGGTCAATGGAAAGATTCTAGGTAGTGTGGATGTGCAGAGGGATCTTGGAGTCCATGTGCATGGATCCCTGAAAGTTGCCACCCAGGTTGATAGTGCTGTTAAGAAGGCATACGGTTGTTAGGTTTCATTGGTAGAGGGATTGAGTTCCGGAGCCGCAATATCATGCTGCAACTATACAAAACGCTAGTGCAGCCACACTTGGAATATTGTGTACAGTTCTGGTCGCCATATTTCGGGAAGAATGTGGAAGCATTGGAAAAGATGCAGAGGGGATTTACCAGGATGTTGCTTGGTCTGGAGGGAAGGTCTTATGAGGAAAGGCTGAGAGACCTGGGTCTGTTCTCATTGGAAAGAAGAAGGCTAAGGAGGGATTTGAAAGAGGCATACAAGCTGATCAGATGATTAGATAGGGTAGACAATGAAAGATTTTTTTCCTAGGATGATGATGTCAGCTTGTACGAGGCAACATAACTAAAAATTGAGGGGTGATAGATGAAGACAGATCTCAGAGGCAGGTTCTTTACTCAGAGAGTGATCAGGTGTGGAATGCCCTGTCTGCCAATGTAGTTAACTCAGCCACATTAAGGAGATGTAAACAATCCTTGGATAAGCACATGGATGATTTTGGGATTGTGTAGGGGGACGAGCTGAAAATAGTTGACAACATCGAGGGCCGAAGTGCCTGTTCTGTGCTGTATTGTTGTATGTTCTACATACTATGTCAGGAAACCATCCTGCACACATTGAACAAAAACTGACCCATCTAAACTACTTGAACTATAGGATTTCCAGTCAATACTGGGGAAGTTAAAGTTCTCCATAACAAGTATCCTGTTACTCTCCCTCCTATTGAGAATCATCTTTGCTATCCTTTCCTCTACAGCCCTGGAATAACTCGAAGGCCTATAGAAAACGCCAAACAGGGTGACCTCTCCTTTCCAGTTTCTAATCTCAGCCCAAACTACCTCAATGGATAAGTCCTCAAACGTTATCTCAGCTGCTGTAATACTACCCTTGATTAACAATGCCACACCATCCCCTCTTTTGCCACCTTTTCTGTTCTTGCTGAAACATCTAAATCCCGGAATCTGCAAAAACCATTCCTGTTTCTCCTCTAGCAAGTTTCTGAAATGGCCACAACATTGAAATCCCATGTACCAACCCATGCTGCAAGTTCACCCACTTTATTCCAGATGCTCCTGGCATTGAAATGCACACATTTCAAAACAACATCCTGATGCTGGTGCCCTCTCGCGAACTTGTAACCTAACCCTGATTTCAGTACCATCAACCTCCTGGACACTGGAACTACAATTCAGGCTCCCAGTCCCCTGCTGTATTAGGTTAAACCACCAACCCCCCCACCCCAACCCCCCACCCCACCCCCCGCCACAGAAGAGCAAATTTCCCCCCCAGAATATTGGTATCCCTCTGGTTCAGGTGTAGACCATCCTGTTTGTAGAGGTTCTACTTACCCCAGAATGAGCCCCAATTATCCAGGAATCCAAAACCCTCCCTCTTGCACCATCCCTGCCCCATGTCAGCTCCGCTCTTTCCCTGTTCCTCACTTCACTAGCTTGTGGCACAGGCAACAACCTAAAGATAACAACTCTGTTTGTTCTAACTCTAAGCTGCCATCCTAGCTCCCTGAATGTCTGCCTTAGATCCCCATCTTTCTTCCTACCTATGTCATTGGTGCCTATATGGACCACGACATGGGACTGCTCCCCCTCCCCCTCAAGGATCCCAAAAACATGATCAGAGACATCACGAAGCCTGGCACCTGGGAGGCAACATATCAATCATGAGTCTCTCTCACTCCCACAAAAATAATCTAGCGATCTATAAAATACCACTAATTCAATGTTTCATTTATTCACATTATTCATTACTAGCAAGACTACCAATGTTTCCACTGGAACAAATTCATTCATTTCCCAGGGATCTTTTCTGTACTGAGTTCACCAATGTCTTTTCTATCTCTTCTAACTTTGCTGAATGCTTACAAATTCCAGAAGTAAGGCAAATCATCCAGACCCTGGATTATTAAAATTGGGATATAACTTATAAGATACACATCAGAATCCTGGAGAATTCTTATGCTTCAGATGGAGATTTCGGTCAAATACAACAGACCTAGCACAACTGATGCTTAATCACCCCTTCAACCCAATCTATCTTGCTGATCACCCGACTATCCCTCTACCATCTGACAAATCCCCCTTCCCTGATGAGACTCAACTACTATCTCCGTGACCACCCAACTAAGACACCTCCATGTGATGGGAATTTCCTCCAAACACTTGACTACCTCCAACTAGATTCTCCTTCCTCTAATCACCTGACTACATCCCGCCAGATGTATCCCCTGAACACTCAACATCTCCCTACCTGACTTGACCTAACCAACCAACTACACTGCTGACCGGACCTGCTTCCCACCCCTTACAGGTCTGAGTTCCCTCCTCCTCATAATCACCCGAATGCAGACTCCACCAGATCCAACTGCCCTTAACCATCCAAATGACACCTCCCCCATTCACCACTCAACAACTTCCCCAACCAATGAATGACCACCAAGGCCTGAATGCCCCTTCAACTCAATTGCCAATCACCTTCGACCCACCTCAACCACCTTGCCAAATCACTTATCTATCCACTTCCTACATTCACCCAGCAATTCACACAGACATCACAATCATCCAACCTTCACTCACTCCCCTCCCTCCCACTCATATTAATTCACTCACTTATTGACTGACTTGGCTTTTTAAAGACCTACCTGAGTGTGACAGCAGTTGTTACTTCCTATGCCCAGTCATCTTCTCTGTGAATGACTACAATGACTCTTTCATGCTTTCGCTGGGACTGGACGATGCAGCTGAAAAAATCGTAAAAGGTTGGGTTGCAGAAATCTTTGAGAGCAGGGTCAATGACCTCAACATTGACGCTGACCAGAAGGATTGGACCATTTTGATTTTACCACAGATTGCCAGCAATTTTCCTGATGAACTTCCCATCTATCATTACCAAATATACACCAGGGAACATTATGCACAGAAACTCAGCAGCTCTGGCAGCATCTGCTCTAGAAATATGAAATAAAAACAGAAAGTGTTGGAGACCTGCTGATTTTCTCCAGCGCTGTCTGTTTTTGTTTCAGATTTCCAGCATCTGCAGTATTTTTCTTTTTATGCACTACTGGTGTGCACTCTATCAGTTTATTATGAACTATTTGCTTGAATTTAAAAGAACCTGAATCATTAGAATGTTGTTAAATCAATCCAGGTCTTTTTCAATATATAATTTCAGTTACATCACACTGGAAACTTTTGCTATTAATTCTGTGTCTTATACTCCACAACCCCCTGATGAAGGAGCAGCACTCCAAAAGCTAGTGCTTTCAAATAAACCTGTTGGACTATAACCCCTTGTGTTGTGTGATTTTTAATGTTAAAGTCTAAGATTTGTTGTGGCTTTGTAGAGAGTTATCATTATCTAATAAATCTTAACTCAACACATCACTAGTTTCATGAGGATATTTCAATTATGCTGTGTCATCGAGCAAATCTTTCCTCCTAATTTAAGAGCAGGACACAACATAGCATAGCGATTTCATTCCATGATTAGTTTTATCCAATAGATGATAATATTAAAGAAAGATTAGATTACTTACAGTGTGGAAACAGGCCCTTCGTCCCAATAAGTCCACACCAACCCGCCGAAGCGCAACCCATCCAGACTCATTCCCCTACATTTGCCCCTTCACCTAACACCATGGGTAATTTAGCATGGCCAATTCATCTAACCTGCACATTTTTGGACTGTGGGAGGAAACCAGAGCACCCAGAAGAAACCCACGCAGATACGGGGAGAATGTGCAAACTCCACACAGACAGTCACTCGAGGCTGGAATTGAATCCGGGTCTCTGGCGCTGTAAGGCAGCAGTGCTAACCACCGTGCCACCCACAAAGATGTTTGGTATGCTTGTCTTCATAGAACTTGTGTTTCCCATAAAATCTTGCGTTTTTGACCACATTTCTCAGAAATAATTTTCTTAAGAAACAGTCATCAATGGCCCTGTTTGTAGCAGGTAAAGCTAAATCCGCCCTAGTACTACCACACCATAGGCCTGGTCTCTCATTAGAGAGAGATGACTAGTGATGGTTTAACCTCAGGCAAGGTAGAGCTTAAGAAGGACATTCCTTCAACGGTAACCTCGGCTGGTGCAGGAATCGAACCCATGCTGCTGGTGTTACTGTGCAATGCAAATTCTATAACACATTAGAAGTTGTGCTGGTGTATATGCATTCTCCAGTAATATTCTCTATTATTCTGATAGGCCAAGATATGGATCTTGACAACTGATAATATTGATTGTACAATTGATTTGAATTTACCAGGCTGAAAGTAGGGTATTTCCTTTGGAGAAAATTAATGAAATGGCATATATTCAGCACATATCATATGATCATGACTCATAAGTTCCCACAAGTTAGAGACTAGAAAGACAATTATGAATCAGACTTTATTAAATCAAAACAACCAATTGAATCTAAATCTTGAGCAGTTTTTCAAAAGGTCACTATGGCTATACCAGAATTGAATCTAAATCTAGAGCAGTTCTTCAAAAGGTCACCGTGGCTATACCAGAACAAGAAATAAGAAAAGCAGGCAGATTTATGTTAAACAGCATAATCTTTCTTTTAATATTTAAGTTGACATTCACTTAATATATCTCAAATCCTGAGTCAGTAGTTGAATTTTCACATCTGAACAGGAAATCCACTTCAGAGATTTGCAATGCACTCTTGGCAAACATATCAGAGCTGTATTGTTGCAGGTGCTGTCTTTTAGATAAGGTATTAAATAGAGGCCCTGTCTGCCCTTTCAGGTGGTTTAAAGATCCTATTGTGCAGCTCAAAGGGAAACAGGCAAGTTCTCCTAGCCTCCACAACTACCATAAGAACACAAACATTTGTCTCATTGCCGTCTGTGATATCTTGCTGTTTCCAAATTAGCCACATCATTTTTCTGCATTATAAATAGTGACTACACTTCATATATATCCATTGGCTATAAAACTGCTACCTAATGCATTTTCTTTCTCATAAACATTTGTATTCTCTCAAAAAATCTGAAAACTTCAGTTTTGGCAGTCTCTTGTCCAATCTGCTCAATTCCTAGTCAGACCTCAATATTGATGATATCAAGCTGCGTATATGTGCTATTACTTCACCATCACTGGAACTCTGACAATCATGATGAGGTCTCAGGTGAACATAAGCATTTTCCAGCAAGATTTATCACATGTAGGCTATCAAGCTGATTTTTAACCCTGCCCATCCAGTGTGCAAATTCTAGCATGTCATTTGCTGCACCATTCCTATCAGTTGTCCTTTAAAACTGGCATATACAAGGCAGGCACAAATCATTTTCCATTACCTAACCTGCATAAAACCTTGTGGAATTGATTAGTCTGAGTCACCAAATCAGCACAAAAAATGGGCACTCACTTGCCTGTAATTAGATCATTGGATCACTAGTGTGTTATACTTTGTGAATGATCAATAACAGTTTCCAGCTTCTTTCCCATCCTCACCTTGTTTAACTTCAGAACTTTCCTGTTAATGATGAAAACTTGAGTGAATTGTTTTTGTACTGAAAGCAGACAGTCAATTAAATTGATCACCTTGATGATTTAATTGTATGTACATATTAATGATTGCTTGTGAAATATTGATTCATAATTATTGGCATACTCTTTCTAATTGGATAGTCCAAAAGTTGAATGACTCTTGGTTCTGAGATCTTTGAACAAAGACAACATTAGATTGGATATAGAGAAAGGGCAAATGGCAGTGGATAAAAGGACTGGTGCTGGATTTCTCATCCCAAAATAAGAATACATTAGAAAGAGCTACAACCTTTCTGTAGTTTGAAGACTTGGCTCAGGTGGGATTGGAGGAATTAACAAAAGCCATATTATAGAATTAACAAATAAATTAGGGGTGGAATTATCTTCCAGAGAAAAGGAAGCAGAGATCATTGGCAAAGCATTTGGGACTGGGGTATGTGGCATTGAGATACAAGATCAATTATGATCATACTGAATGGTGGAGCAGTCTTGAAAGGCAGACTTGCTGCTAGTTTCAATGTTTCAATGACTGCTGGAAACATAAGGAGCACTGGGTACACCAGCTGATGAGACTCTTCAGTTAGCAAGAATTCAATTATATTTTATTTAAACAGACACATGAACAGGCTGGGAATAGAGGGATATGGACCATGTGCAGGCAGGTGGGATTAGTTTAGAATGGCATCATGATCAGCACAGACATGGTGGATTAAAGCACCCGTTCCTGAGCTGTACAGTTCTAAGTTCTATAAATAACTGAGAGAATGGAGATAAACAGTACTGTGAGGATGGAAGAGGTAAATATGGTAGTTGAGAGAAATAAAAGTTTTTTTGTCAAATGTCCTTTAGTTTTAGAGCTAAATCCATAAATATATAAATAAACAGAGGAGCAACTCAAAATCTTTTGCTGCAGAGGAACACTGTTTTTGCCCTCCAGAGATTTCAATGAAAACAAAGATTTATAAATAGGTAGAGTATATTGTCTCCTTCGTGCAAAATGCAATTAGAGTGTAATTTGTTGCTCGGATCAGTGGTAGTCGGAGTTGCAAACAAATGACCCATAATCGAGTTGACTTACACCTGGGTAATGATTTGGATGGAGCACAAGTTATGGTTTTGCTTATAACCATAAAAAGATGAGTGTGATTAAAGAGATAAAATAGTTACAAACATGTTCCAGATATTTTCATCATGTGTAGTGATCAGAGCAATGGCGAGTCAAACTCCATTACCAAAGGTCAATGTAATGCCACAAAGAGATGTTAGAGTAGCCAAAACTTTTTCTGACGATGGGAATGATTGGAAGAATGAGCTCAGTATGTGTTCATTACTTGAGGCCTCAACTGAGTTCAACACATTCTGAGGCAGCTCAGAATGAAGCTGAGGTTGAAGGTGCTCCAGAATGCTATTATATCAATGAATGGAGTTCTGATGTGGAATTAGAGACATCCTCACAGACCTTCAGATGAGGAATGGGGAGTTGCTCTTTGGATAGTGATACTGCTGAAATAGTGCAAGATATTGCAAATGTCACATGAAATTCTTATGGCAGGACATATAGGAAGACTTGGGGATCAATGAATAGGCATATTATTTGTCCAAAATGTCATAGGATGGCATAAAGTACTTTAAATTATGTCATACATGTGAGGTAGTTGGAAAGCCTGAGCACAGAACCTTTGCTATCCATAGTTTGAGCCATTTAGTTGAGTAGATTTAATGTCAGTAGATTGTGGTCTAAAAGTGTATTGCGGAAGAGCACAGCCGGTCAGGCAATATCCGAGGAACAGGAGAATCGATGTTTCAAGCATAAGCGCTTCAGCAGGAATGAGGGTGTGGCCCAAGGGGGTTGGGACATAAATGGGAGGGGGCTGGGGCTGGGGGAAGGTAGCTGGGAAGGTGATAGGTAGATAAGGTGGGGGTGAAGGTGTTAGGTCGGATAGGAGGTTGGAGTGGATAGGTGGGAAGGAAGATGTTTAGATAGTTCAAGATGGCTGTTGGAAGGGTGGATCTGGGGTAAGGTGGGAGGAGGGGAAATGGGGAAACTGATGAAATCCACATTGATCCTATATGGTTGGATGGTTCCAAGGTGGAAGATGAGGTGTTCTTCCTCCATGCGTCGGGTGGCTAGAGTTTGGCGGTGAAGGAGGCCCAGGACTTGCATGTCCTTGGCAAACTGGGATAGGGAGTTAAAGTGTTCAGCCACAGGCTGATGGGGTTGCTTAGTGCCTGTGTTACAGAGATGTTCTCTGAAACGTTCCGCAAGTTGGCGTCCTGTCTCCCCAATGTAGAGGAGAGCACATCGAGAGCAACGGACACAGTAAGTGACGCCTGTGGAAGTACAGGTAAATCCCTGTTGGATGTGGAGGGATCCTTTGGGGTCTTGGACGGAGGTGATGAGGGAGGTGTGGGAGCAGGTTTTGCACTCCTTGCGTTGGCAGGAGAAAGTGCTGGGGGGTGGTGGTGTCGTGTTTCCAACAAGGAGTTGCAGCGGGAATGGTCTCTCCAGAATGCAGATAGGGATGGGGAGGGAAATATCTCTCTGGTGATGGGGTCTGTTAGTAGATTGTGTAGGACCATCACTGAAAACTAAAGCAGCGCACGAATGTACGCTTACAGCTATCGATATGACAACCCAGTTTCCAGAAGCTTTAAGATATTGGTGTAAAAGGTAACTCAGGTTTTTACTTAATATGGATGACCAATTAAAACAAATGGTAATCAGCAGTGAGTTTCTGTCATATGCTATTATACCAATTGCTGGAGGTTTGTGGTTTGCATTGTCTGCTACCAATCCTACTTTTCTCTACTTGGTTCAAGAGCTTGTTCAGATAATTGTGGCAGAGAATAACCTGCTATTGAATCTTAATAAAAAGAGGAACTTGTCTTGACAATGACAGATAGTTTATTGCATTAGAACAATAGGGAAAAGTGATGTTGATCAGTTAGATATTACCATTAAGATGAACAGGAGCAGAGAGACTACACACCTGACTGCATCAGCTTCCAGAGCTGGGCTCCTTATTCTCCACATCATCAGATCAGTTAGTGCCTGATGCATTCTCCAAAATTATCCACATCAGAATTGTTACCTTACACATCAGTTTCCTTGCCTGTGCTCCACCTGGTATCATAATAGTTTGTAAGATCTCATTCGATGTTGAGGTGTATAAGAGCTGTTCCCACTGACTGTACCAATGTGCTGCCACATTTGATGAATTGCTCCTGCCAGTGGAACAGGGCACACAGCGGAGATGGTGGTGGACAACTCTTATACTTGGCTGAAAGGAATATGTTCTGTGAGTCTGACCATTTCAGGCTGCTACTTGGCTGCTCTATGGTCTTATGGTCTACATCGGTCATAATTTTGGTGCACATCCCTAGATAGCACTTTGAATGGTCACCTGGAGGTTGAAGTGTCTAGGATCTGTGTCCTAGACATGTGGTTTTATTCTTATCAGACATCTTCATAATTGGTTCAAAATATCGTGATGGTTTTCTGAGCTTTGTCAGAGGGCAGTCAAGAGCCGACGCCTTTCTGTGGGTCTGGAATCACTTAAAGGCTACATCATGTACATTTGACAGGTTTCTTTCCTGAAAGGATGTTGTGAACTGGTGGCTTTTTGTAATAATCTGGTCCATTCATGGTCACTTTTGTACCAAATTTTATAATTCACTGAATTTAACTTCCCTATTTGCCATGGTGGAACTGAATGTGTGTCTCTGGATCACCACTCCAGGCCTCTGGGTTATTAGACCTGTAATACAATTGCTGTGCTATTAAGATCATTAGATATAGGAGCAGAAATAGGCCATTTGGCCCATCAAGCCTGGCCTTCCTTTCAGTGATATCAAGGCTAATCTGAGAATTCGCGATTGCATTTTCCTGCCTTTTCTCCTTAACCTTTGATTCCCTTACTGTTTAAAAATCTGCCTCTCTCATCCTTGAATCTACTTCATGATCCAGTCTCGACAGTTCTCCATGGTAAACAAATTCAGTCCCTTGTGATGAAGAAAATCCCCCTCACCTCTGCCCTAGCTGGGTGACCTCGTACTCTGAGATTATGCCTTCTTGTCCTAGACTCTTCCTACAAGAGGAAACAACCTCTCCATACCTCTCAAGACCTCGAACAATCTTATATGTTTCAATCTCCTCTCATTCTTCTGAACTCCAACAATTATAGGCCTAACCTACTCAACCTCTCCTCTTAAGAAAACTCCTTTATACCCATTAACTTAACTGACTGTTACCAATGCCAGTATAACTTAGTTTAGATCTCTATCCCAAACTGTACACAGTATCCTACGTGTAGTCCAAGTAGTTCCTTGTAAACTCCATTCCATTCTCGGGAAATAAAGGTCAACATTCTATTTCCCTTCCATATTATTGCTGAGCTTCAATGCTAGCTTTTTGTGACTTTGTTCCTGACTCTGTAGCAACTTTTCGTAACATAGTTTATACATGTTTTATTAATATAAAACACGATATACATATTTTAATAATATAAAACATTTATAATTTGTATCTCTAACTTTTTCCTTTTTCAGAAACAGTCTTACAGCTCAGGTTTTAAACACATTTTTATTCAGAACATTCTTGTAATCTTCGTTATTAGTCTGCCTGTGTTAATTATCGCCTCAATTTCCATTCTCTCATGTTTTATTGCCTGTGACCAGATTCTTAGTACCAAAGTAGCTTCATTCAACATGGATACATAGTTCGCAGCATATTGGGTTAATTTTTGTGTCTGTTTTTGCCTGATTCTTGTATTGATTTTCTGTTGAGTGCATTCCCAAACTGTAATCTTGTCCATGCCTCTGTCATCACTTCAGCATTCAAACAAAACATGAATGATAGAATGATACATGCCCAGGTCATTGGAGATTCTAAATAGAATAAAGAGATAGTGAAACCAAATGTTTGCTCTTATAAGAAAGGCATGTTAAAAATTAATAAGTGAGTCAAGATTTCTTAATAGTTATTCTTTCATGAAATATGAGCATCACAAGCAAGGATCACATTTTTTTGCCCGTTGCTAATTGCCTTTAAACTGAGTGACTCATAGACAGTGAAGAGTCAGCACCATTGCCTGGAGACACATGGAGGTCAGGCTGGGTAAACAATGGAGGTTTTCTTCCCTAAAGGGCATTGTACAGAAGAATAACACAGTAAATTTTTGTATACTTCAAGCTGGAGATCGAATACATTCAGTTCCAGCATTGCTAGTTCTTCCCGTCTGGAATGGAATTTTACAACAATCGATGATAGCTTAATGGTCACCATCACCAGTTTTATATTCCAGGCTTTATTCAATTGAATTTAATCTCCATCAATTGCAATGGTAGAAATTGAATCCATGCTCCCAGAAATGGGTCTCTGGGTTATTTGTGCAGTGACATTATCACAAAACCACTCTGCCTTGAAATCTTACCATGTCCTGACTGAGTAGATCTCAGTTGCGCTAACTGTAAAATCTAAGAAGTGGCCTCAATCTTCTAGACTGAAGAGGTTCAAACCAACCAGCATTCCAGATTATGAAAATAATTTAGCAAGTCTACTGCTAATTGCACATATTGCACAGGATATTCACAACTTTCATACTATCTGTGAAGAGGCATGGGCGATGGATAGTGCTATCCATGGAACTTCTATTCAACAAGGAGTCTGTCTTCAATAGAAGGACAGGAAAGAAACAAAGGAGGAAAAGAGAAAAAAACATGAATATTGCTGTGGCTCCAATAATGTTTTTTAGTTGTAAGTGGCTTTTCAATCAGATTCTGGTAAGCTCTCTTGCAGACATTAACCACACAAAAATAACTTTTCACACATTTATAAATATTACATTTCAGGCTGCTGGAATAGCCATTTTGAAAGTCGCGAGGTGGAAACATGGAATATTATATTTCTGCAGATTTTTACTTCACTTAACATTGTACACTAGAATGGACCTGTTAAAAAAATCTATATGTATTGATTTTTACATGACATCAGAATCCGGCACCTGTCCCAAAATGATCTCCTTGAGTCTAGCCTTATATGTCACTAAAACTGTTTACTCTGTGCATCCAGAGATAGAAATATTATTTCACTCATCATCCCTTGGTTTAGCTTAGCATTTCTTTCAGAGATTGATGCCTTGTGTTCTGCAGTACCAAACACTAGTTCTTGCACTGGGAGGGTGGGAAAATAATTCTGTGAAATGTAATTAAAATCCATCCAGAATAGATCAAGAATTTGGCCTGTGCAATTACAATAATAAAACAATATGGTTAAAATCTGTTATCATTTGAGGCCAAACATGGAAAGGTAATATAGTGGTAATATTATTGGACCCGATAGAAACAGAGCCTAAACAAATGAGTTCAAACACACCATGATCGCTCAATGAATTTCAATTCAATTAATTAATCATTCTGAATGAAAATGGTAGTACTGGTAATGAAGGTCATAAAACTACTGAATTCCCATCTGGTTTAGTGATATACTTCGGGAAAGGATTTAAAGTGATGGAAGGTGTTGTTGACAGTGATGTCAGTTGGCATTTACATAGCTATACCGTCTCATTAATGCTCAGTTTTGATTTCATCAAGTTGACTCAGCTCCAGTCCTCATTATAGCCTTTGTCCAAAACGGCTCAATTCCAGAGACAGCTCAGCAGCGTTTGGCCAAACATGGTATCGTAAAGCACTAGCAACATTGAAGTCAATAGGAATCAGGAGAAACATTCTCCACTGGCTGGAGTCATGAAGATAATTGTAATTGTTGTAAGTCAGTTATCTGTGCCCTAGGAATCATTGCAGCTGTTTCTCACTGTGATGTCCTAAGCCCAGTGTCTTAGTTGATTCATCAGTGAACTTTCCTCCAATATCAGACCAGATGTAAGAATGGTTGTTGATGATTTCAGTCTTCAATATTATCCAAACCTTCTCAGATACTGAAGGAGTCCATGTCTATGCGCAGCAAGATCTGGACAGCATTAAGGTCTGGGCTGTGAAGAAATAAAACAAAATCAATAAGTGGAATCAAATGTGAAATAGGAGCTGAAGTAGATCATTCAGCCACTTGAGTCCATTCATTAAGATCATGGCTGATATGTTTGTCTTTCATATTTCACATTTCCAGCTACATCTGTTAATCTTCCATTCCGTTCTAAACAAAAATCTATTAAACACTTCCTTAAAGGGATTCATTGACCCTTTTCCACCACTTTCTGAAGCAGAGAGTCTCAAAGTTGCACAGCCCATCAAGAGTCAACATTTCTCCTCATCTTGATGTTCAAAAGGCAATGTCTAAGTTTAAAACAGTGGCTACTAGCTCCAGAATGACCAAAAAGAGGAAACATCTTGGACCTATTTACTTTGTCAAGACCTTTTCAGGATCTTTTACACTTCATTTGAGACATTCCACATTCATCCAAATGAATCCTGTGAAAACAATTCCTGCCTGTCCAACTTATCCTCATCACTCAACTGTCTAAACCAAAGAATCAATCAAGTAAAACCCTTGCCAACTGCTTCCAATGCGCTACATTTTTTTCCTTAAATAAGAAGATCGAAACTGCACATAGTTCACAGGATGTAGTTTCATGAATGCCTGTATAACCAAAGCATAACATCCTTATAATATGTTCAGTACCTCTCGTAATGAAGGATAACATCCTATTAGACTTCTTGATTATGTGTTTGTTATGGACTTGGCCAGATCCCCTCAAAACATTTCAAAGAAGGTAGCCCAGACCCTAACTTTTCCAATTGTTTTAAGCAGGTGTGGAGTGGATATTCTGGGAGTGATGCAGTTGGCCCAAAATAGAATTTAATTACAGAGTACTGAATGAAACATGAACAAAAGAGAACTGAATTTAGAATAACAACCTATCAGAAAATCCATTCGGACTCTATCCCAACTTAATGATGCTGTCCCAAATATTTGCAACATCCCATAAATCCCCCCCTCCCCCAGAGGCAAAAACAGTAAATTCAAACACAGGTTCTTACAGAAGAGAGATTGCAATGAGATGGAGGATCAGCATGGAGCTGTTTCTTTTCCCAGCAGCTGTTTCTCTAGGCCTGCAGCTGAAACCAAACCAAACCAAAACCCTGAATTGGGAGAACTGGCCATTCCTTTTTGTTGTACAAGTGTTTTAAAAGAAAGACTTATAGGCCTTCTCAAGTACATATTTCCACATATATCAGAACCTCTGCTTTTATGACCCCTTTTGAAAAAAAGCACATAACCTTGTTAAAGGAGAAGCATCATCACACCTCCCCCCCCCTTAAAAAATGAACCATCAATATCCAAAGATGGCCTCATTTTAAAACCTCTTAATCTTAAATTGTTGGTATGCTTTAACGTTACATTGACTATAAACATGCAAACATGCACTACTACATTCTGTTTCAGTCCATTTACTCCTGTCACCAAATACATCCGTTTCTTAAGCAAGTCTCGACAATACATTGTTGATCACGTTTTCTCGGCCTGCCACATGTACAATTGTCAAATTGACTGGCTGTAAAAACAAGCTCCATCTAAACAGTCTGCCATTTTTGTTCTTAGATTTCTCCGCAAATTTCAATGGGTTGTGATCAGTGTATATGACTATCTCAGATGCATTAATGGTAACAAAAACGCTGAAATGTTGTAACACCAACACCAAGTTCAAAGTCTCCTGCTTAAAAGTCAAATATTTCTGCTGATGAATGTTCAACTTCCTAGAGAAAGACCGATAGCCACCTTAAATGGCTTTGCATTAGTTAGTGTGGCTAACACTAGGACAGTGGTTTAGTTAACTTTCAGGCATTCTGACAGACCACTGTCCACTGAAACTTCTTGCCTTTCTTTGGTAATTCAGTGCGTGAAGCAGACACACTGCTAAAATTTGGTACGAATTTCCGATAAACCCACTCAATCCCAGGAACTGTGGTACTGCTCTTTTTGTTGGTGGTACGGGAAACTCCCCAGTTACCTTTGTTTTTGCATTCCTTGGGGCCATTTGTCCATGTCCAATAACATGGCCCAGGAAAGTGACTTAGGCTTTGGTACATTCACTTTTAGCCAGGTTTATCACCAAGCCTGCCTTCCGAAGTAGATCAAATAATTTCAATAAATGTTGCAAATGTTCCTTTCATATGTGATTAAAAATCACTAAGCCATCAATATAAACTACAGAATTGGCTAATCCAGAAATAACCTTGTTGGTTTGTCTTTGAAATGTGGCTGGAGTATTTTTCATATTTAATGGCATAACTTTAAATTGATACTGTCCACTTGGCATTAGGAAAGCCGAAATTGTCTTTGCTCTTTCGGACAAAGGTACCCAGCTGCACTGTCTGAGCGAGTCCAACTTAGAAATATGAGTTGCTTGTCCCATCTTTTCAATACAGTCTTCCAAACATGGAATTGGATATGCATCAGTCTTTGTAACTGCATTGACTTTATAATAGCTTACACGTAACTGTTGGTACCGTCTGGTTTTGGCACCATTACTATGGGTCAGCTCCAGTCACTGTAACTCACTTTGATTATGTTGTCTTGGAGCATACATTCAATCTCCATTTGAACCTGTGCTGAAAATGTGTTGCTGGAAAAGCGCAGCAGGTCAGGCAGCATCCAAGGAACAGGAGAATTGACATTTCGGGCATAAGCCCTTCTTCAGGTCATTCGGGCTAATGCCCAAAACGTCGATTCTCCTGCTCCTTGGATGCTGCCTGACCTGCTGCGCTTTTCCAGCAACACATCTTCATCTCTGATCTCCAGCAATCTGCAGTCCTCACTTTCTCCTTTTGAACCTGTGCCAACTTTAGAGTGTGATACAGCATTTTCTATACCTACATCATGCATAATTAGGTTAGTACTTCCCAGCTATTTTCCATATGTCTCCCCATGCAATAGTAATAACTCTTTCAGATCATTTCGATTTTCCTCTGGAAGGTAACTCAATAACTTGGTACAATTTTTGACAACTTCCTCATTGTCCAATTTAATTGAAGAATGTCCAACTTAGAATCCTCTGAACTTGGTTCTTCACTCTGTCGTGTAACCAATAAGACAGTTTTCTTTTGCTTTCCTTCCCTGTCAAAATAGTTTTGAGCATATTCATATGACAAACTCTGTGAGATTTCTTTCTGTCTGGAGTCCTTATCAAATAGTTCACCTCACTCAATCTGCTTTCAACTTGATAAGGTCCACTAACCTTGCTTTTAAATGTTCACCTATCGCTGGAAGTAACACTAACACCTTATCTCTGATAGCAAAATTGCAAATTTAGATTTTTTTGTCTGCTTCCTGTTACATTGTATGCTGTGATACTTTTAAATGCTGTCTAGCCAACTCCTCCACTCTATTTATTCGTTCCCTAAAATTTGACACGTAGTCCAAATATGTGGTCTCTGAATTCTGACTTACTAGTTTCTCCTTAATCAATTGTCATGGTCTTCTCACTTCATGCCCAAAAACTAATTCAAATGGACTGAATTTGGTCGATTCATTTGGTGCATCTCTTATGGCAAGAAGTACAAACAGAATTCCTTTATCCCAAGCATCTGGATAGTCTTGACTATAAGCCCTCAAAATGGTCTTTAATGTCTGATGCCACCTTTCTAGCGCTCCCTGTGATTCTGGATGGCAACACAGTAAATTTGAATTGTATTGTTCCTAAGCTGTTCATAACTTCCTTGAATAATTTTGATGTGAAGTTTGACCCTTCATCTGATTGTATCTTTGTAGGTGGTCCATATCTAGTGAAAGGTTTGAGTAACTCCTTTACAATTCTTTTAGCTGTGATGTTGCATAATGGAAAGGCCTCTGAAAATCTAGCAGACACATCCATTATCGTTAACAAGTACTAATTCTGACTTTTTGTTTTGGTTTGGGTCCTACGCAATCAATTAAGACTCTTCTCAAAGGATCCTCAAATCCAAGAAGAGGTGTTAAAGGTGCAGGTTTTATTATACCTGTGGTTTTCCAATATCTGACATGTATGACATGTCAGGCAAAATTCAACTACATCCTTGTGCAGTCCAGGCCAGTAAAAACGTTTCCTTATTTTAGCCTGAGTTTTTCTTACACATAAATGACCTCCTACTGCTAGTTCATGTGCTACCCACAACACTTCCTTTCTATAACCCACTGGCAATACAACTTGATGAATTTCTGCCCATTTCTCATCTGCCTGAATATGTGATAGATTCCATTTCCTCATTAAGACATAATTTCTTTAAAAAAGTAGTATTCAGGGATACATTCAGATTCTTCTTGAGTATACGTTTTTTGATTCAATTGTTTTAGTTTCTCATCTTTCTGGTGTAACTCAGTTAATTTCTCTGAGCTAAAGATTTCTACTTTGTCAGCTATCTGCTTCTGGTTTTTCTCAACCATTTGATCAAACAGGGTCTCTGCTAATTCCACTTCAACTTTCTTATGTGTATTCTTTGATCTGTCCTGTTTCAACTGGTGACTTTGTGACCTCATTACCAAACAGTCAGGAAAAATCCCAGGATATGCTTCCTGTAACAGCTCAGTTGCTTGAGTTTCTGCTCCTTTTCAACCACAGTAGGCAGCACTTCTACCTGTTAACCAGCTGTATCATTAGCAAGGACAAATTGCATTCCCGAAGCTGATTGTTTGTCCACTACTCCCACTACAACTTCTCCACTCTTCGCTGGACATTCTAACCTTACTCTACATAATTGAGCACTTCTTGTCTCACTGTGAATTCCTGTTACTAGCACTTCTTCTGGCAATAGTCCTTCAGATCTACATAATCACCCCATCTTTCAACCATTTTCAACATCAAAGATTGAGATGTTCCTGTATCTCTCAATATTGTAACCTCTTTACCGGCTGCTCCTGGCCTATGTGAGTAAACTTCACTTTCACAGGTATATCATTTAAGAAGATCTGGTATTTCCTCTTTGACCAACCTCTGACCAGCTTGTACATTCTTGTGCAGCTCTTTAGCCTCCACTGTGCTTGCTGTTACCACTCCAATAAAATTCACTGGCTTATCCTGTTTTCCTAAATGTGGCTTCCCAATGCTTTTTGAAACACACCAACACTGTGATTTCATATGGCCTACTTAATTGCAGTGAAAACAGCAGAGTTTTTTTAGCTTCTCTTTTCCCTTAAAGGATTTCCTTTTTACCCTCTTTGAGTTATCCCTACGATCTTCACTCAGATCAACTTTTCCCTGACCATATGAGGATTTCTCTTTTCTCCAATTTCTATCCCTCACCAATTGAAATTGATGTTGGAAGCAAAACTTTGATTTATGAACCAATTCATAATCATCATCCATTTCAGCAGCTAATCTTGTCGTTTTAACTCTCTGATCTTCCTCATGAGTTCTCATTATTCAGGAAGGGAATTTTTGAAAGCCTCCAAAATAGTCATCTCTCTAAGACCATCTATTTTTAATGTCCTTATCCATGTCTCAAAATTGCTTTGTTTGATCCTTTCAAACTCAATGTAGGTTTGACCAGGGTCTCTCCTTAGATTCCTAAAATGCTGTCTGTATGCTTCTGGCACAAGCACACATACATTTAAAATGACTTTCTTCACCTCCTCAGATGCTCCAGATTCCTCCTCTGAAATACCTCACTAGATCTACCGACAAATTTTGTTTGGATCATCAAAACCCACCTAGTCACTGGCCACTTCATTTGTTTAGCCACCTTCTCAGTGGGGAGATGAAAAAGGCTTCTACATCCTTATAATCAAATTTAGGGCAATGCTTGGGTATATTTAAACAGATCTCCCCCAGGTCTTTGGCTACCATAGGTTTGTTCATCCTCAATTTGATCCCAATTTGGAACTGTTGAACAAATCCAGCAAACAGCCCCCTATCTGTTATGGGTATGGCCAGACCCCTCAAAATATTTCAAGAAGGTGGCCCAGACCTTAATTTTTCTTGTTGTTTTAAGCAGGTGCAGAATGGATATTCCAGGAAGTGATGCAGCTGGCCCAACCACTCAGTTTTGAACAAAGCAATTTATTTGTAGACTACTGAATGAAACATGAACGAAAGAGATCCGAATTTAGAATAACTTAAATCTGAAAATCCGTTCAACTCTTTTGCAATTTAATGATGCTGTTCCAAATACTTGCAACATCCCATACACCCCCTTGGCACAAAGGTAAATTCAAACACAGGAGAGAGAATGCAGAGAGAGAGAGGATCAGTATGGAGCAGTTTCTTTTCTCAGCAGCTGTTTCTCTAGGCTCCCAGCTGAAACTAAACCAACCCAAAACCCTGAACTAGGAAAACTGGCCACTCCCCTTTCATTGTAAAAATGTTTTAAAAGAAAGACTTACAGGCCTTCTCAAGTGAATATTTCCAGATGTATCTGAACCTCTGCCTATATGACTCCTTTTGAAAAAAATCCAAGGACAACTAACCATGTTAAAGGGAGCAGCATTGTCACAGTGCTGTTCTTGCATGCCAACGTTTTGTGGTGCAAGAATACCTAATCCATCTATACCCTAGAATTCTGCATCTAACTAACATTCTGCCTTTTCATTCTTCCTGCTAAAGTAAACAAGTTTATGTTTTCCTATATTATACTCCATCTGACAGATTTTTTACTCACTCTTTCAACCCATATATATCATCCTGTAGCCTGTTCTTCACAACATGTGTTTCTATTTATCTTGGTGTCATCTGCAAATGCAGCTACCACGCATGCCTTCATTGCCCTCATTGAAATCACTGATGCAAATTGTAATTTGAGGCCATAGCATAGACCCTTGCAGGGATCTACTCATCACATCCGTCGATTCAGACAAGAATCCATTTATGCATATTTGTTTTCTGAAATGGTGATATGTCACCCCCTACATCATGAGGTTTTAATTTTTGCAATATTGATTTCTGAGGCATCTTATCAAATGTCTTCTGGAAATTCACCTATATTATGCCAACAGGCTCCCCTTTATCCAAAGCATGTTACTCCATCAAAAAAGTATGACAAATTGGTCAAACATAATTTCCCTTTCATTAAACCATCCTCACTCTTCCCAATGCCTTGACAGTTTTCTAAATGGCCAGTAATGGTCTCTTTAATGATTGATTATAAAGCTGATTTAATATCCTTGAGTTCCCTCTTGAATATTGTCAGGATTCAAGATTGTGCCTCACCATTAAATGTTCAAGGCTAACTCTGGATGGTCAATATTTACTGGCATTGGGAGGAATACTTTATCCCCATGAGCAAATAAATTTTTAATAGCAGTATTGCTATTGCTTCTGAGTATCAGATCAACCTAAAAATTGAGACTTTTCATATTGTCCTGTTGAGTGTGAAATATTTAAATTAGAACTCGTGTATGCTTTTGAGAGATAGTGGTGATGCTTTGATGTTGTGACCCTCGATGTAATATTCCTGTTCTTGTTATTATTGCTTTCTCTCATGATGTATGATAGCTGGATGTGAGGTAGACAGCTAAATGTGGTTGTGTGATGACACTCAGCAAATGTTCTGTTTTTGTGTGCTATTCTGCTTCTTATTTTCAGACCACATTATTGGCTAGCAACAGAGAGCCAAATGTGTCAATGTCTCTTTCTGACTTGTTACAATCCTAGCAAATATTATTACCAGACAAGTCAGATACCAAACAAGAGCCTAGTTTGACAGATCATATTTTGATTTGGTTTGGTTTTGTCTCTTACTGAAACTAGGCAAAAATACATTAATTAACAATAAGACATTTCTTAACAAAAGAAATGAAGATAAAATCGAATAAAACCATCTACTGATAATACAAATTCAAATAATTTTCAATACACAATAAAATTAGGATCCCATTAATTTAGAAACACTCCCTTACAAATGAAAAAGAAATAAAACAACTTTTCTGTAGTGTCCAAAACGTTCCCTGAAACCCTATACAAAACACCACTCATTACTCCAGAGTCCCTGTATCTGACACCCTGATAGATTTAAGTAATTTGTGACTTAATTTTTCGACTTGAACTATGGTAGTTACTTCCTAATGATATGATATATGAATTTCAGTGTACTCTGCTTTAGATGACTTCTTCAGAGTTTTATCCCAATACTTTTTCTCTGGGACTAACACTAACTCCTCATTCTGAGGTCATGTAGTTTACTATGTGTCTTCCCTAAGAAGCACAGGTCTATACAGCCATCCTATTCCAAGGACTTCACAGACTTCTCATTCAAAGTTAAAATTGAAACTTAAACGTCTTCCTCTTTAAGTTTCCCTTAAGTTTTAAAAATAGAGTTCCAGGCAGCTAGTTTTGAGAAGATTTGTAGCACAGGTTGAGGTTCTGGATGTAGGTTTGCTCACTGAGCTGGAAGGTTCATTTTCAGATGTTTCATCACCATACTAGGTAACATCTTCAGTGACCTCCGGATGAAGCATTGCTGATAATTCCTGCTTTCTATTGATATGTTTGGGTTTCTTTGAATTGGTGATGTCATTTCCTGTTCTTTTTCTTAGGGTGTGGTACATCGGGTCCAAGTCAATGTGTTTGTTGAAAGAGTTCCGGTTGGCATTCCAGATGAAACTTCCAGTAAGGCGAGCAAACCTACATCCAGAGTTCCAGATATCCCTAACAAACCTCGAGATCCCATAATGAAACTTGCTGGTTTGCAAAACAGTCTAAAATAATCAACAGTCCATTAGTGATGCACTAATCTCTAAAGCCAGTCATCAAAACTATTCTAAAATAAATTACCATGGCTATGGAAATATTTACAAATTAATTGTCAACTTAAGATAGACAGAAAACTCACCAGTTACTAACTCAAAAACACCCAAAAGTATAATAAATAAAACACTGAAACCTCTGGGGATCAATTAGCTTAGTGGACTTGAGGCTGCTTTGCAATGCAGACTGATGCTAACAGGGTGGGTTCAATTTCTGCACTGGCAGAAATTACTATGAGGAACCTCCCTTGTCTGAGGTGTGGTGATCTTCAGGTTAAACTATCATCAGTCATCTCTCTCCTTATTGACCAAGCAACCCTATGGTCTGGTAAGACTATAGTGACTTTACCTAATAAAAATATGTTAAAAAAAAATTGCACAGTAAACACCATCTCCCTTGGCAAGTCCTCACCTGTGCCTCCTCAACGTAACACAGAGAAACTGGGACGTCTGCAGACCCAAGACAAGAGGTGGTCAGAGCATTGTGACCCCAGAAATGCAATGTGCAGGTACTTTGGCATTGAACGTACCCTATCACTCATGCCCCCCTTGCTTTGGGCAAATAGTTCGACTGCTATGTGGATACTTTGTATGATTTGAGGATTAAGAAATGGACCCTGACAAAAAATAAGTGAAGCCTAAACACAGACTGATTTTGAAATATGTTATCTTTCCAGCATTTCCTGCAAACATGCTCTTCCCGTAGCCTCATTTTAACACAGTGTCATGGTCGCATGCCCATTTGTCTGTCCACGGCATGCTGCAATGCTCCAGCAAATCACAGCGCAAGCTAGAGGAGCAACACCTCATCTTCAACTAGGCAGTTTACAACATTCTGGCATGAATATTGAGATTAACATCTTCAAATTATGAATCCATTCTTTCCCTTTCTTTTAGCTTTGCTTATTACATTCTCTATCACCCTCTCTCTGTTGCCTCCACTCCAGTGGGACTGTTTGTTCTTTCCAGTCTGGCAATTAGACACACCATTGTTCTGCTGTTCCCACATTCCGATCACTTAATCCGAACTATCAAAATCCTTCCTCCCCCAGCACTCCCCCCCTCCTTCCCCCTCCTTTTATTGCATGAATGCTGCCCCCTCCACGCTTCAGTTCTGATGAAGAGTCATGTAGATTCAAAACATTAGCTTGCTCTCTTTCGATGGATGCTGCCTGACCTGTTGTGATCTCCAGCACTTTTTGTTTTCAGTCCTGTACTAAACATAATGCTTTCCTTAGGACTTAACCAGTGAGTTTTACGGGGGCGGGGGGGGAACAAAAACAGGAAGTGCTGAAGAAACTCAGCAGGTCTGGCAACATCTGTGGAGAGAAAGCAGAGTTAGCATTTCGGGTCCAGTGACTGTTCTTCAGATGCTGCCAGACTTGCTGAGTTTCCGGAACAATTTCTGTTTCTCTTTCAGATTTTCAGATTTCTTTGTTTTTTTTTTGTTTGAAAGTGGGCACTGGGCATTTGAGCTGTCAGGCTTCCAACCTGGAGAAGAATATCCAGTTTTACTGCAAAGTGTTAACACAGCAAGGCTGTGTGTTGTGATAGGGATGGAGAATGTGCACTACAAGCTGACTCTGTGATAGTGAGAAGGGCCATGTGCTCCTTGGTATACAGTATTTCCAGTTGGGCAGCTGCTGCCAGGTAAGGTGCTGACCCATCACAGTCCTGCAGCTTCAATGGCTGCTTTTAGTTTAGAATCTCTACTCCACGAATGAATGGAATCCACCGCACCAGGCAACAAAGCGAATGAAAAAAAAAAGATGCTGACTCTTTGACTGGAAACTGGAGTGTCAGGACGATGTGCACAGGATTGACAGAGTAATTTACAGCAGATTGATAACCTGTGCAAGATAGTCATTGAAGCCATGGAACTTGACAAGCTGAACATTGACACAGTTTCCTGACAAAAGATCAGGCTGGTTGACGTGGATCACTGAAAAGAAAATATTATCCATTCAGCTGGCGGGGAAGTGTTCAAAGGAGGTCCGTGAGAAAGCTGTGGGCTTTGCTGTAACATTCCCTGTCTTGATGATAGAGCTACCCCACCAACACACACACATGCACATAACATACAAACAGTTCAGCATGTGTACCTGCACTTGCTTCTCAATTCAAAAACAGCCTGTTAACTTCAGAAGTATCCATGCTCCAACACTGTACTTCACTATGGAGGGGAAATCCCAGTTCTACGAGAAGCTTGACACTACTATAGTTGAGAGAAGCAAGAGAAGTCCCTGAATATTCTGAGGTCTGCTTGAAATCACTTAACAGATGTTAGGTGGAGAACCAAAGACAACTGATTATAATTACGTCAGGCTGCCCAGGTGACCTTCAACACAACTATTGCTAGGGGCACAAATGAAGGGATCAAAAACACGGTCCATCTGTAAATAAAACAAACTCCTTCAAAAATAAAGGCAGGGGAGATCATTGCCCATGGGTGTAAACTGTCGAGAAATAGAAGGGATGCTGTTTTGAGTTATACTGTCACTGAACAGCTCCAGGCTGTTCATTATGGAAAAATTACACATTAAACCCACAGTGGAGGAACCAAGCAAAGCTGTTAGCTCACTTACTATGAGAAAAGCTTCAAGAGCTGGTGTCATAACATCAAGCACTGGAAACCAGTAATACTGCAGCATCTATATAACCTTCCGTGTCTCTGCTGGAGGGATGTGGTAAGTGCCCTGGGATACTCACGCTGCACAGATTCTGACCCTGTACAAAAACAAGGGTGACCAGAGCAATTGCAACAACTATGGAGGCATCTGTAACCTGAGCATGGTGGGCCAAGTATTTGCCCTTATTACTCTTGTCAGACTGAGGATCCTGACTGGACATATCTACCCTGAATTCCAGTGTGGTTTCAGGACTGGATAATTGACATACCTTCTCACTAAAGCAGCTGTAAAAGAAAGGCCATGAACAGAGGGAACCACCAAAACATTCAACTATGTGAACAGAGGTGGTCCATTTAAGCTGCTGGTGAAAATTGGTCACACACTGAAGATGCTCACTGTGATGTCTTTTGATGGAACCATGATGGGTAAGGTCATTAATGTAGGGGCAACATTAGAACTCTTTGAGAACTGCAGAGGAATTAAACAGTGTTGAGTCAGGCACTAATACTCTTTGGAATATATCTTCAGTTTGCTGCTACCATATATTTTTACATCATTGACAGAGGATGTCAACTTACATATCAGAAGAGATGAAAAACTCATCAGCCTCACTCACCTGCAATTCAAGGTAAAAGTATCAGTTCTCATTGACAAAACCACACTGGCACTGTATACCAAGGAGCACGTTCTGCGCAAAGGGACAGATTCTGTCATGTTGTTAAAGAGTTTGGTTTGACTATGAGCATCACAAAGACAATGATTCAGGACTGCCATGCCAGACAATGTTTTAACACAGAGATGACCATCAAGATGCAGACATTGTCTCAAGAGATGGAAGGCAGCCATTAGTGCTGCCGCTTATTTTCACATTGTTTACCTGTCTTAAGAAATAAAAGTAAAATATTGCAAATGATGGAAATTTTAAATAAAAAAAAAGAAGATGCTGGAAAAACTGAGCAGATCTGGCAGCATCTGTAAAGTGAGGAACAGAGTTAACATTTTGAGTCTAATGACTTCTTCAGAACTGAAGCCTCTTTAAGAAGCTGCCAATCTTGTGCAAATGTTCCCTCTTGTGGGTGAACATGTAATAGAATAATGATCAGCAAATCTGTGTGCGATGATTGTGAAGACTTTTACTGAGGCCATGACTCCAGTGTTTGGTGATTAATGATGTATTTGAATTTTGTTTTACCATTAATGATGAATTTCTTTGAGGGCTGATATTCCTAGCATGCAGATGATGCAAGTAATTTGTTATGGAGCTTTACTGTTTCATCATTTCTTTTTAGCAAATTGTAAGAATCTTAAAAATTTGAAACAGCATTGTGCATATCATTTTAATCAATACCTTTGCATCTTCTGGGCAGTTCAACAATCATATTATCAAATATAAGCCAGAAATCCATATCAAACTACTTAATAGAAGGTTTACTCAAGCAAAATATCAAAGTGTGAATGTATCCTGTGTATTACATCAATATAGAACATTTGTGAAATGAGAATAGATTTATATAACAGTCCAAACATTTCTTTCAGTGGCACTGCATGGAGATCATAAATGTAAGTCTATTAATCTTTATTATTTCTATAGAATGTAAAAGTTGTTATTAATCAATGCTTTGTAACTGCATGTAAGAAAGAACTGCCACAAGAGTTTGACACACATACAGGGATTTGACAGGATGCAAAATAATTAGTGTTATAAGATTGAAAAGAGTTTGACAGAAGTGACTTGCACATTGTTGAGTTCCTTCATTCAATCAAAGGGTCCCTATGTTTACTGTTCTTCAGTGGTTAAGCATTATGCACTTCATAATTAACATGACATTTTGGCAGTGTAAACAACAACAGCTTGTTCAGCTCATCTCCTTATAATCAACTGCAGTTTTGTTGGTGTTTCATTAATTACATTTCCAAATAAAATAACAGGGATTTCTCTTTTCTCCGGA